>NC_133553.1:67634140-68245870 GCF_048773025.1 Camelus bactrianus
TAGAGCCGGGGGAACCCTGGTGGATGACCCAAGAGAATACAGGAAGGTCATTAAGAAGAGAATGACAAGGAAGGTAAAGAACAGTTTCAGCAGAAGATGCAGCAATGAGGAAGATGCAGAGATGGAGGAACAGGAAGGTCTGTCATGCAAAGCAGAGGATGACGAGGTGAAAACAAGAAACTCCCACTTCCCCGAGATGACCGCAGTTTACACCCGGGAAGGATGACAGTTCCTTTCCCCTACGCAACATGCACTTAATTTACAAAATTGGGGTCGCTGAGTATATTCGTTTTTTTTAAATAATAATTTCTCCTCTTGCTGTATCACAAGTATTTTCCTATAGTGTTAACCCTACTTCAAAATTTCATTTCTTCCAAAGCTTTCCACGGTCCCTGGTATGCATCTGCGCATATGTACGGCCCCCGAGGTTGAAGGTCTAGCACTCTCACGTTTTGCTAGGTTCTCAAGACACGCAGTAACTGTAGGGTAGTTTTTTCCCTCTTCGTGTCACCTCTGTCCAGGCTTGTGATTCCTCCAAGGGTGGGGATGGAAAACTTGGCACTAAGCCAGGACTCTGGTCGGCTGAAGGGATGGACTCTCCCAGCCCCACAGGCTGCAGGTAACCACCTTGATAACCAACAGGCAGGATTTCACTCACATGAGCACGAGGGTTCCATCTCATCTGGGTGACAACTTAGGAGGAACGTCTCTAGTCTGCCTTTACAGAGAAATATTATGCAGCCATTAAAAGGAACGAAATACTGACACATGCTACAACACGGATAAACCCTGAAAACATTATGTTCAGTGAGAGAAGCCAGACACGAAAGGCCACATATTATATGACTCTATTTATGTGAAATGTCCAGAGCAGGCAAATCCATAGAGACAAAAACATTAGTGGTTGCCTAAGACTGAGGGGAGTGGAGGAAGTAAAAAGGGAGTGAAAGCTAGTGGGTAGAGTTTCTTTTCAGGGTGATGGAAATATTCTTAAATAGACAGTGGTGATGACTGGACAACTCTGTGAATATACTAAAACCACTGAATTGTACACTTTAAGTGGAGAAATTGGAGAAATTGTATGTTATGTAAATTATATCTCAATAAAACTGTAATTGAAAAAAAAAACCTTTAGAGAAAACTTTCGTTTCTATCTCTATAAAAAGCTTTAAAACAACAGCAGAAAATGAACATTTGCTCCAGGAGGGAAGGGCTGAGCTGGTGACCCTCTCCCCGAAGGAGAGAAAGGGACAGAGGAACGACAGGAACATGAAAACACTCTTCTTTGTACATCCCTCACACAAGCACTGATGACTCCTTTTACTTCCTCACTGGGTTACAAGTGAAAGTGAAAACAAGGGAGGCCTCATCTCAGAGAAGGTGGTGGTGGCCAAGAGGGGGAGACCATCCCCCCCCCCCATCCACTGCCAAGTTTTGAAGGGAAGGACCCCTTAGGAGAGCAGGGTTGTCACTGCCGAGAGGAGAGGCAAGCGGGTGTGGCCATGAGCTCTGACAGTGCATGCTGGGGTCCCCAAAACTGAGAACCACTGACATAAACCCATGAAATGTAGGCTGGTTCAGAAGATCCTTATTATTTAAAAGAAAAAAGTTGGAGAGGGGAGTTCGCAAGAGTCAGTGAAATAAAAACAAATAAGATCAAGAATGTGTATTAAGCAATTAGCATGCCCTTAAAAAGTTAAATTTTGTCGAAAAAAACAAGAATCAAGTGTTTAATACCCACAGTGTAAGAGGGGCTGCGAGAGAACCTCACAGTCAGTTACCTGTGACGTGTCCCCCTTGTAATGCAAATGACCACTGCACAGCCTCCACCCAAGGACGGGGGCAGGTGGGCAGGGGACCCACCAGCTCTGGCCCGGCCTCGGCCTTGGGACATAGCCAAGGCTCCCACTTTGGCAGGCCACTAACCCCGAAGTGGCCAAGAGGAGTGAATTCCCACACCCCCAACCCGAGGTGTCATTCTGCAGAAAGCACCAGCCACGCCCTACCCAAGGCCGGTCTCAAGAGGGAGTGGCAGTGGCTAGACCAGCTCTTTTGTTTGGTTAGAAACAGGAGCATATTTTTATTTGGCTTCAGTTATCAGAGTGTTTTAGTGTGAGTTATTCAGATATTTGCCCCTATTTTTTTCCTACTTGACTCAGAGGCTGGAGAAATGCTAATATATATAATGCTTTCTACGTTTCAGGCATGTTCTAAGAGCTTTAATTTCTCCAGCCTCATAACCCTTTACTTTACGCAAGAGAAAACTGAAGCCCAGGTGGTTAAGTAACTTGCCCCGAGGTGATGCTGGCTGGACCAGTTTTAAAGTCCCTCTCTCCCACCAGCTCTGGCCTTGATCCCTGGCTGACGCCAAACCAGCTAGGGGAGGGGTGCTGCGGCCTGGCACTGCGGACAGAGGGGCAAAGGGAAACAGGAGGAGTTCCCTGGAGAACTGGGCCCTGCCCCACCTCTCTGCCTGAGGAGCTGGCTGATGATAAAGACCCAGGAGCTAAGTGTTCACTGGGAGCTGGAGGAGCATGTGACCAGGAGAGCACCTGAGCAGAGGGACCAGATTCCCAGTCCCAGCTCTTCTAAGACTTGTACTGGACAAGTCACTTTATCTATCTGGGTCTCACTATTCCTCACCTGCTCAAAATAATTTCTTTTTTAATGTCAGGAAAAACTGAGGATCTGCTCCAGATTAAAGACTAAAAAAACCTGACCAACGAATACAGGTGATCTAGAGGTTTTTCTCCTACAAAAGAGGTTGTGTCAATTGGCAAAATTTGAATAAGGTCTGTAGATTCATGTTATTAGTGCTCACAAGGTCTGTAGATTAAGTCAGTAACTAGTGTTGCATCCATGTTAATTTCCTGATTTTGGTCACTGCACTGTGGTTATTTATGTGATTTTAGAAACTCCACACTCAAGTATTTAGAAGTAAAATGTGTCACATTTGCTACTTACTTTCAAATGGTTCAAATAAAAATTACAGAGAAAGAGAGAAAAGAGTAAGGCAAATGTAGCAACATGTTAACATTTGGGGAGTCTGAGCGAAGAGAATTCTTTGTACTTATTCTTGCAACTTTTCTGAAACTCTGAAATTGCGCCAAAATAAAAATATTTTTTAGAAAAGTTGTGTTATTAGATGATCTGCAAGACTCTTCTAGTTTCTGTGAAAAGGTAACATCATCCTCGATTTACAGACCAGGAACAGGAAACCGGCGAGCCCGGCTGCTCGGCAGCAGGAGGGCTCGAGAACTCAGGGCCTCGGCCCTAGGTCCCCCTCGCTCCAGACCTCAGCTCTCCCCACCGCTGAGGGACAGTGAGCCCCAGTCACCACCCCAGGCAATGGATGGGAACCGCAGAGCAGAAAGCAAGTAAGAAAGGGGATACCCGGGCAGTGTCGGGCTGGCTGTCTGGAGGAGCAGGAGACTCAGAACAGGCGCCCCCACCCTCTCCCAGACCCCCTCCCTCCACACACAGAGAGCAGCCCGCAGAGGGCTAACCCGAAGCTTCCGCACGACACACATGCACCGGCTCCAACAGAACACGCAGGCCCACGTGGAGCACAGGACCACAGCCCGCGCTGACAGGCAGCATAGCCCTCTCTGACCAAAAGGAACACATCTGCAGGTCCTAAGTAAGCCTCCTAAATAACGCCAGGGGCAAGGGGAGAAAAAGTGAAAATCACAATGATGTTTCTTTCCAATCTGTTTATGCTAGCTGTACTTCTTATGGTGAGTACATACTTTAAACATCATTAATGTGTAATCTGATGAGTATAAAAACAGTTGTTTCTGTGAGTAAAAAAGTCATAATTAACAGATTTGAAGATTAATGAGTACCAATGAAAACAATAGCTATTAACAGAAAATATCATGCTTCTATAAATACTTTTGTTAAGTAAGAAAGAAAATAAAGGTTTCAATCCAAGAAGCTAGAAAATAAAATCTAAATAAAAGACAAGAAGAGGGAATTAGCAGAGATAAAGACAGAAACAGCTGATGAGAAAACAAAATGCAGTCGTATCTATAATGTATCTAAGAATTAGCTCTCCAAAGGCCAGTAAGATACGTAAACTTCTGGCGAGGCTGATCATTTTAAAAAGGAAACATAAACAAATATCAGAAATGTACAAAGGTGGGGGAGGGTATAGCTCAAGAGGTAGAATGCTTGCTTGGCATCCACAAGGTCCTGGGTTCAATCCTCAGGACCTCCTCTAAATAAATAGATACATAAACCTAATTACCTCCCCCAACAAAAAAATAAGTAAATAAATAAATAATTAAAAAAAAAGAGATGTACAAAGACACGATGGACCTAGAGATTATCATACTAAGTGAAGTAAGTCAGAGAAAGACAAGTATCATATGATGTCACTTATATGTAGAATCTAAAAAAGAAGGTGATACAAATCTTATTTACAAACCAAAAATACACTCATGGACATAGAAAACAAACTATAGTTACCAAAGGGGAAAGGGCAGGGGAGGGATAAATTAGGAGTTTGGGATTAGCAGATACACATTACTATATATAAAATAAACAACAAGGACCTACTGTATAGCACAGGGAACTATATTCAATTTCTTGTAATAACACATA
Source organism: Camelus bactrianus (assembly GCF_048773025.1). NCBI lineage: Eukaryota > Metazoa > Chordata > Mammalia > Artiodactyla > Camelidae > Camelus > Camelus bactrianus. The sequence continues at coordinate 67,638,746 of NC_133553.1, forward strand.
ATGGAAAAGAATCTGAAAAAAATACACGTAAGTATATGAACAACTAAATCTCTCTGCTGTACACCTGAAACTCACACTGCAAATCAACTACACTTCAATTTAAAAAAAGAAAAAACGACTGTGGTTCTGGGATGAGGACAGACATATATTAATGGAATAAAATAAAGATTACAGGAATAGACTTGCAAAAAAAATTAAAAGACATTTGTAATATTTGCCAAGGTATGATAAAGCAGTAATACCACTAATATATAAAGTTCTCTTATGAATTCATTAAAAAAACACACAAAGATAGACAAAACGAAACATAGTCACAAAGTATAGATCACAACTAAATACAGTAATAAAAACTGTGCAAATCAAAACATTTTATACCAATTTTATACCAATTAAAATTAGCTTATAATAAACATTTTCGTAATCAGGGATTAAAAAGCAATGAAGACATTTAAATTTTTAAAAAGATGATTGTTATTAAAAGGTTATAAAATGGTAAAAGCTATAAAGATATTAACAAGCGCTATCTCTGAGTGGTAAAATTACAGATGTTTTATTTTCTCTATTTGCTTACCTGAACTTCCTGATTTTTCTACAGTGAATTGGCATTCTTTGTAATAATAACAAAAAAGTTAACTCTTTCCTAGAGTTTGATCTTATTTGAAATTTAATAGCTTTTACACTTAGTCTCTCTTGGTTTTCCCTACGTGTTTGCATAATGCTTGACCTTTTCACAAACCATCACAGCACTTAAAGATATGTCTTTTCAGTCCTCAAGCACTGGGAGCCCCAAATAAACAGCCCCCTTTACATTACTGCACAGACCAGCAGTTCTCAAACTCCTGTGAGAAGAGCAATCACCCATTGGAAGCTAGCCCCAGAGTCCCAGGTCCCACCTCCAAATAGCAATCCTGGGGTCTACGGAGGGGATTCAAACACAGCTGGTCTTTGAACTACCCTTTGAGAACTCCCCCTCCAATAACCCTATGGGAGTGAGGGTGAGTGCAGAAAAAGGGGGAAGTCCTGGCTAGTTCAGAAACTGGGTGAACAGGGAACAGCAGTCTCTTTCCACCCACCACGTGCACATGCAGGTTCCTGTCAGTGGTCAGTGCCCATTCTCTTGAAAGAGGTGACAAGAGGGGTGGGGAGTTGGGGGAGGGCTAGGAAAAGACTTTCTCCAACAGGTGAGCCAAAGCCCGAGCAGCCCAGCATCGCAGCCTCACTGCCAGAAAGCACTCTGCTCTGCGAGAAGGCGCTTGGAACAACTCCACGGGTTCACGGAGGCCCATCTGTCAAGGGTTTCTGCTCAGCACCCTGAGAAGGCAGCTCCTCCAGAGCTGGCAGAGATAGAGCCGTGGCTGCCACGAGGAGCCTGAGGACATCCTGAGGACAGCCCAGGCAGGGACCCATGGCGACCTCCCAACTCCCGGGGCTGCTCGCCCACCCTAGGTGGGCACTGGGAGAGGAAGGAAGACACGGACCTCCTCGACCTCTTGGGTGTACCCTGGTTCCACTGTTTCCCAGGGGATTTAAATGAACTAGCAGAGGAGCCAGAGAAGGTGTTTCTATCTCTTCTGTGCCCTGAGCACTGAAGGCGAGGGCAAGCACAGACCACAGGCTAAATGAGAACCATTCCTGCTGCAATCAGACGCAACACGGTGACACAGTGAACCAGATGCACAGCGTCACAGAGTGACTGGGAAGCAGCTCACAGCCCACCTCTAACTGCTATTTCTTTTACCTGCACAAGCCAAGTTTATCCAACCCCCCCACCTTCTTTTTACACAGGCCAAGAGGCAGCAATCCTTAGGTCTCTAGGTCTGTAGCCAACCCCCCCTCGGGATAAGGGGTCCCTTGTTCATTGGTCCTGGTGGATCCAGCCTTCCTAGGCAGCAGAGATCAGGGACCTGCAGTTAAGGGAAGACCAGAAGGGGAGCAAGGCAGAGTGGCTTGCACTGGACAGCTCCATCAAGAAAAGGTGTCTTTCATTCCCCAACAACAAGTAAAAGCTTAAAATGCAAACACAATGAGGAGGATTAGCCCTTTCACAGGAATAAACTTCGCCAAGAAATCACCTGGGTGGCGGGTGGGGGGTGGCCATGGACTCTGGAAGAGAACAGTACAGAGAAGACAGATACTACCTTCGAGAAAGGAGACCAGGCGCACAGCCGTGGGGTCAGTTTCACCTGTGGCCTTACACGCTCTGCTTCCAGCCGTGATGAATCCTCCCCCCCAAAGAGCAGCTGCAGATACGTGTGTGTTTTAGGCTACCTGCAGGTGTCTGGGAACCAAGAACGCAGCTCTTCCTATTAGCGCTAATGAGGGTTAACGACCAGTGGGCTGTCAGCCTCAGGGTAATTACGAGCTGTGGGTTCAGAGGCTCCTCCCTGCTATCTGCCTGTGGGAACATGGCCCAGGACCGTCTCTTAACTGTGGGAGCAGGGCAGGTGCCCCACCTGTTGCCCGGCTCACAGCGTCCAGGCTTGGCGCCAGGGCTGCTTTAGATCCTGCTCCCCACGTTGGCCTAGGCTGTCACACTCTGAGGGGCTGAAGTTCACTGTCCTGCGCATCAGTTTGATTCCACAGCATTTATGAAAAGGATTTACTGCATGCGAGGCTTTGTGCCAGGTACTGGGGAACGAAACTGAGTAAGATGAGGTTTACTTATTTATTTATTTCTAGAGGAGGCAGCAGGGATTGGACCCAGGACCCTGTGTATGCTAAGCATGTGCTCTAACACTTGAGCTACACCCTGCCAACCTCAAAACTGAGTCAGATGAGCACCTCACCACTAGGAACTCATACCAAGCGCTGAAGACTGAAGTGTCGCTGGAGAGGTACAGCCAGCGTGTAAGAACGAGGGGCTGCCCGGGCGTCAGACAGCGGCTGACAAGAACCAGAGCATTTCTCATGCACCTGCCGTGACAGGTTACAAAGTGTAACGGGAAGACCTGATCCACAGCAACAGCAGCAGAGCCCAGGTGCCCTAGGAACAAACTTAACGAGAAAAGGGTGAAGACCCACATGAAGAAAACTTTAAACCTTTGATGGACACACAAAAGGACAGGAATAAATAGAAACATACTTCCCATTCCCTGGACGGGAAACTCATTATAAAGCTGTCCATTCTCCCCCAAATAATCTATAAATCCTTTGTGATCCCAACTGAAAAATCCCAGCATTTTCCATAGACCTTGACAAGTTGTTTATAAGCTTATTTGGGAAAGGAAATGCAAAAGAAAAGCCAAAGAAATGTTGTGGAAAAAATGAGTTTTTGTTTAAACCAAACTGTTATATAAAAACTGCAGTAATTAGAACAATGAAATACTGACACAGAATCAGACAAATAATTCAACGGAACTGAAAAGGCCCTGAAACATTCGCCCATGAACATACGAGTATTTACGGGATGCTTAAGGTAGAATTATAAACCATTTGAGAAACAATAAATATTTAATAAACAGACTGGAGACAACAGGCTTTCTATCTGGGAAAAATTCAACCCCTATCTGATACCATATACAAAAATAAATCTCAGCTTAGAGAGATCTAAATATATACAACTATACCATAATGTAAAAACTGGGGTACAAAAATACTGATGAATTCTGATCGTAAAAAAATAAAACTTCCATTTGATAGACACAATGAAAGACAAAGGAGAGGCCAAAATTTTTTTCAAACTATAATAGAGGTTAATACTGATAACATATTAAGAACTTTTATGAATCAATAAAAAGGCAGTCTTGGGCCAAGTCCTTCTCTGCTGGCTTGAACAAGTTTGGGCTGGGTGCAGAGGCCTCCCCCACCTACCAGGCCCTGTGGGACCCAGAGAGGGGCGACTGCCCTCTCAATTGGGGTCACTGTTGTTGGCACCCTGAGCTCTAGGAGGAACATGGAAATAGGTTTTCAGTGGTGCACAGGAAGAGATGCTAACACTGTCTTTCCCGGCAGTTTGGACGCCTCACTCGTCTTCTGCTGTCCTTTCCATCTTAGCACGTTACACGCGGCCTCAGAGACACCAGCTGGGCCATGGCTTCTAGAGGGGCATGAAAGGAGCAAGGAGCAAGACTCGAACCTGCAGCCTCGGCCAGCTCAGCTAGGCCATGAGCTCTGGGTCGAGTATTTCTTTTCCCTCTCCCCCCACCAACCTTAGTTTCTAGCTTCATTTCCTATGGTGTTAATGTGTGAGGCTTTTCGAAATACTACTAAAACTCCCATTTGGGCTTAGGATATGCTCTAGTCCTAGCAAATTAAACCAATTTTGCTTAGGTTAAAAAAAAAGTTTTCCACAGGTCCTGGTTGCCAAGCTGGTAAGCCATTTCTAGGTCTCTACCAAGGGGCTTGGACAAAAAGCCCCCAGGAGTAAGCGAGCACGGCACTGTCTGACCTCGCCACTCTTCCACACGCAGGGAGGAAGTGGAGTCAGGCCACGCCAGGACTTGGCACACCCAAGAGCTCCAGCACACACGTAACATCAAAACCTGGAGAATGAGGCTACAGCAGAACGTAGAGAAAAGGTCATATTTTAAAATGTGTTTGTGATCAAAGAAGGAAAAAGTAGAAAGAGAAAAAGTAGAGTGTCCTAAGGATTCAACTGAGAATTCAGAAAAAGCACATACCAAATAAACTTAAGGGAAAAAAATGAATTAAAACTAAAGGAGAAATTAATGCTTTAGCAAACAGAAAGCACAACTGAAATCTATGTGCTTTTTTATTACATCAAACTGGCAAAGGTAAGGAAGGAAAAGAAAAAATTAACATACAACAGTAGAAATTAAGTGAAAGAAAAAAATCACAGATACTGAGGGAACCAAAAAGCAATAACTGTATGTGCATTATGATAATAAATTTGAAAACAGATCACTCTCATGGAAAAAACACAGTAAATGTTCTATAGCAATAGCCACAGGAGGAAAAAATCCAAAAGCTGCAAAGACCCATCCTTCAAAAAAGGTACCAGGCTCAGAAGGCTTTGCCAGTTTTTTTCCCCCAAATCCTTAAGGAATGAAATGACTAAACTGTATTTAAATTGCTCCAGAGCATAAAGAATAAAATTTCACAATGCATAGTATGAAGTTACTATTACTCTAAAACCAACTGATGATGAAAACACAAAAGGAAAATTGTAAGTCAACCTCACTCACAAATACAGATGCAAAACTCCCACATTAATAAATCAAATGAAAACATGTTAAAAAGAAACTCCCCAACACCAACAACGGTATATTCAAGGAACACAAAAATAGTTCAGTATTAAGAAATGTATTAACACAATTCAGGCGAAGATCTACCCTCTCCTCTTCACACCATGTTAACCAGATACATCCTGGCCTCAAATCCAGCTCCTCCCCTTGTGAACCACCAGCCCTTGGTCACACTACTATCCTGAATCTCAGGTTTTTTTATCTGAAAGGTGGGGCTACCACTATCTGCCTTGGAGTTGTCATGAGAACTAAGAGAGAGAGAACTAGTAAAACTTTGCCCCATGAGCCCCACACGCGGTAAATGCTCAACAGCAGTATTACAGCTGGTTGTTAAACAGGGTCAAGCAGGCTGTCACGCGGCACGACTCCATTTTCACAAGCAGCACAAAACAAGCGTGTGGTGTGCACAGAATCAAGTCTAGAGGGATGCTCCAGTTAAAAGTGGTTAACTGGGTTGTGAAATTACAGGAAAATTCTTTCCTTCTTCTAATTTTTCCAAAGAACATGTATTACCTGTACAATCAAAAAAAAAAAAAGAATAAAAAGTCAAAAAATGATACAGAGGTTTGGATTCAGTCAAGACTGAGGACTCGCAAGCCCAAAGGCCAAAGTGGAAAAGGAAGTAAAGGCAACAGACAAGAGGGCCAGGCAGGGGCTTGCAGGACTCCTTTGCCCTGTGCCCCGTTACCGTGAAACCCACTCGGGCATGTAAAGGTGTTCCTGGCAGAGGACCAGCTAAAGCCCTCCAGACCCAACTCCAGCACACACTGCTATACTGAGCACAGCCTCGCCTGACTTTGCCAAATGCCATAGAAATTCTGAACAATGGGAATGGGGCGACGGTACCCATTTCTTGATCCAGGTGGTGGTTACACAGGTGAGCTTACTTTGTGAAACTCACCAAGCTGCACACATTATGTGCTTTTTTGTGTGTGTGCCACACTTTGTAACAAGTTTTTACAAAATTAAAAGCTGAGAGGAGAACCCTTGGTTTCTGCCATCAGCTACAGAATTTCCCTCAAATTCTGGTTACAATAAATATGAAGTTAGGGATCAGTTTCATGGAAGAGAACACTCAATCCAGTGTTTTGTCTAACATGTCTCATTGTCTTAATAAATACAGAGTCTGGAAAGATGATCACTAAAATTATCAATAGATGAAAAAAAAAATATTCCAGGACAACCCACAGATATAGGAGACACGAGGAAAACCAAAACAGATGAGGGTGGTGGCTCTCAACCGTGAGTGCACATTCAAGTCACCTGGGGAGCTTTGAAAAATGCTGGGGTCCCCGTTGTACCCCAGACAAATTACATAAGAGTCTCTGGCGCTGGGGCCCAGACATTGATAGTTTCTTTTTTAAAAGTCCTGCAGATGATTCTAATAAGCAGCGAGACTGAGAACCACTAAACTAGTTGAGCCACAGGGACTGGTCACTGGAAGCTCTCTAGGCAAGGTGAAGGCCAGCTGAATCCTGATGGAGGCTGCAGGGTGGGAGCAACTGCTCAGGGCGGAAGATCCCTGCCACCCACGCAGGTCTTCCTCTGCATCCCGCGTGCCCAGACCTCAGCAGAGCCCCAAGGTGTAGCGATGCCCCACACACGGAGGAGACAGCCTCTGGAAAGTAAGGGGGATGGGGCTTCTGGTTCCCAGCTGGGTGTTGAGACCGCTCTGAACCACTTGTCAATACAGCCCCAAGACATACACCGTTCCAACCACACAATCCCAGAGCGAGGCCCTAACTACTATCCAGGGTCCAAATGACACCACTGGGAACCCACAGCTGGAAAACAGGAAACCGAGGAGAAATAACCATGGGAAGAAGGGCCACAGGGTAGAGGTCAGGGTGTAGCTCAACCGTCAGGTAGGACCTGGCTCAGGGACAAGAGACGGGAAAAGGGGACATGACACGGCCCACCTGCCGAGAGGTTCCAACACTACCCTCGGGGCCCCCACACCAACTCATCCTGCGTCCACCCTACCTAATTATACAACAGGAACCCACAAGTGTGACCCCAACAGATGGCTATCTTGGCCTTGCCACCCTATAGACTTTACACGCTCCTAGATAATTCTGATAGAAGGAATCCTTTGCCCACGCCCTACAGAAATAGCAGTGCCCTCAGAGGCCCGCACTCTGCTCAGTCCAGAACTTAGGGCTGAGCTCAAAGCATGAGGGGTGAGAGTGGGGGTGGGCCGAGGCCATGAGGAGTGCCTCAGGATGGAAGCACAGCGGGAGAAGAGGAAGGGACCTGCCATGCCAGGAAAAACTGCTGGACATCTCTTGGGCACACACCTTCAGCACGCCACTGAAAATCCCTTTCTGTGTTCCCCCACTAGAGCTCAGGTGCAGAGCAACAATGATGGCAACTGGGAAGGCACGTGTCCCCTCCCGGGGTCCAGCAGAGCCTGGTACAGTCAGGGGGCACCCTCTTTACCCAGACAGAACTTGTTCAAGCCAACAGAGAAATGAGTTGGCCCAGGGGTCGCACTCAGTGGGGAAGGTGCAGCAGAAGGTGTCTGTCTGGGGATTCAGATAGGGCTGTCAGCCTGAACCCCTTTCAGGGTCTCTACCTCGGTCAGGAGTTACCAGCCTCCCTGGCTCTTCGACCTTTTGCACAACAGCCAGCAGGAATCAGAGATGCAACCCTCCCCTAAGGTACAGGAAGGTGGGCCAGCAGGAAACAGCTCCTACTGTAAACTCCATCTGTTAAGCAGGGCCGGGAACCAAGGCCCGCAGGCTGAAGGAGCGGACTCCTGGGGAAAGGGATGTTGGTGGGGGTGTGTAGTTGCTGCAGCGGCAAAGCAAGAAACTCCGCAACAGGGCAGGGAGCTCAGGAGCTCACTGTCAGGGATAAGCTGCAAGCCCTTTCAGTGTCTTTGTTTCCCTTGCAAAGCCCGTAAGGTTAGGATTACACATGAAAAATGCTTGGAGGTGGGATTAGGAAATCCAATTACTTAAGCACCAAAGACACAGGCGTTCCAGGCCACAGAGGTAACCAGCATGCGCTCAGGTCCTAATCTCACTGTCCTTGGAATGTTGCCTCCTAAGGAACACTTCCGTGGCCCGCCAGTGTTACCTGCAAACCTTAGCCCTTCCCTACGCTCCTCCAGGATGAGGCGGCCAGGGTAGAAGGAAATGAGTATTTTTCCTTTTTTGTCTAAACTTTAGCATCTTAAATGAAAATACCAAAGATCCCAAACAAAACAAAAGAAAAAAACCTTTGCAGAGTGTGTGTAGAGGGGTGAGACAAAACAGGAGGGAGATTCCCCAGCTCATGCTATCAAAAATACTGGGATGTCTGTCCTTACAGAAATCAGGGCAGAGTTCGTGATCAGCCCTCAGAGGAAAACGGCCACCTCTGTTTTCGAGAGTCACGGCATGGATAACACTCGGAAGTCCAGGTGCCCTGGCCTGAGGCAATGAAGCGTGAGTGTCCGGCAGGGACCAAGTCCACTCCGGCAACTACAGGGGAGCCGGCCTGAGCCTCACCTTTTCTCTAAGTCATGCAGCGCACACGCGCACACGGTCCTTCCCCACAGGTTCTGACAGTCCACCATCAGAATCTGAAACTTGCAGTGATAAAAGGGCAGGCAGGAAGCAACCTTATCTACAGAAGCTGAGATGCAAGTAAAAATTTTTGAGGCACTCCAGACAGAATTCTGGGCCAGCAAGGTCTCTACTCTTTCAGTGGTGGCTTTGCCCCCAAGATGGAGTGTATGTAAGAGAGAGGTCAAAACAGAGACCCTCTGCTCTCCCAGAAGCAAAGTTCTAAAGTAACGCTGATCACGGAAGGGCCCATAAACTGTTTATCACCAGTTCCCCACAACAGAAACTCAGGAGCTAAGAGTGAGCCTTTAGAAACCGGCACGGCGAGTTGAACCTGCCGCCACATCCAAGTGCGCGCTGGCGGGACCACCTCATCCAATGGCGCACAGATTGGTCTGGATGGTGTTCAGCTCCCAAGGGGAGCCACGCACGGCTCGAGCTGCCAACTAGTTGTACAAAGCAAGACCTGTTTTGGTCTGTGATATTTTGAAGAGTAAGAAAACTGATCCTTCTCCCCTTTTAGTTTGAGAAAAACTAAATTTGGAGGCAACCTTTTCATTTTACAGAAGAAACTGAAGCCCAGGGACACTAAGTGACTGCCCCATGGCAAATGACAGAACCTGAGGATAGGAGAGCTGGGATGAGAGAGAAAAAGAAACGGGACGGCCACACTTCTCACCCTCCTCTTCCCAGCCAGCAGTCTCGCCGGAGCCCCTGAAGCAGTAAGGGCCGCAGGACCCACACACTTCGAATGAGTAGAAGACAATTTCACGTTCAAGGCAAACTGTCCAGGCACAGCATTTCCTTCCAGCTTTATCTGTATCTCAAACCCAGCACATCTAAAGCCAACATCCTCCTTTCAAAACTAAGCTATCATCCCAGTGAGTCCATTTCTGACCCCACTACCCTGATCTGTCACTGCCAGATCCCAGAAAGGCTAACTTATTACAAACAAGGTTGGCATGTTGATTCTTCCTTCAAAGTCCCTTGAGGTCCACTGAGCCCATGATGAAAGCAGACGTAAAGCGGCAGGGCCAGCTTGGAGCGAGGGGCTGGTCTGCCGCGTGCAAGTTCACAATCCCAAACGCACAGATCAAAAGCATTCACTGTATTTAAAGTAAAAAAAAAAAAAAAAAAAAAAAAAAGATTGCCAGTGCTGGTTCTCCCACTCAGAGTCACGGTTTTAGGAAATTTAGTCCGTGTCTCTTACTTCCAGTGATACTGTGAATATCAAATAATAATGATTTCTCTTATCTCTCAGGACCTCGTACGGTACCCAGAACATGGCAAACACTCAGTAAACGGGGAAAGACACAGGGAGGAAGAAGGGGAGATAAAGTGAATGCGGACAGGGTCATAGTTCTAGACAGCATGACAATCTATAGATTCTAACTGTCTCAGCCATCCCTGTGCCCCGTTTGCCCAAAGGCTTCCTAAACCAACCCACAAGGAAGCTATCTCCTCCTCATGAAAGCAGATGTAGAGAGGCAGGGCCAGCTGGGAGCGAGGGGCTTGGTCTGCCCCTTACATGCTGGTAACAAGGGGGAGTCCTCAGCTGACTTCCAGATGCCAGAAGGAAGGAGGCTCAGAGGTCAGTGAGGGGAAGACCCAAAAGCTGAGCCCAGCCAAAGCCCCTCCCCACGCTCCCTGCCCCCACTCCTAGGCAGCCAAACTGTTTGCTGCAGCCTCAGGGGCATGAGAGGGGACTTGGCAAGACCACAAAGACCAGTTCTAGCAGAAACATCCATCTACAGCTGGAGTGAGCCCGGCACCCAGGCCCCTCCTCAGCCAACCCAGCAAGGGGGCTAAGGAGCCATCACAGTGACCCCTGCAGGTGGCTCCAGGGCCCTGCACCACGGTAGGCAGGAGTGCTCTCCCTCCCACTCACCTGTCTGTCTGCCTTGCAAAGTCCTCTCCCTCTCCCATGACACTCAGAAATGCCTGGGTCACCAACAAGGTAGAGCTGAGCTCTGGGACTGTAACTCCAGCCCTTATTATGCATGGGGAAGCCGTCTTTCTCCATCCTCAAATTCAACTCTGCAATCCTCTGGGTTGGTTTCTCTCCCATTCTAGCTTGGCATGCTCACCTGCTTCCATAGCTCCCCAAGTTCACTACTGCTTGTAAATGTACCTTAGAGAGAAAAGAGTTCCTGCTAGACCCTCACAAAGGGCTAGAGAGGGGTAAAGAAGGAGCGGAGTGACCCGTGGTGTGTGGAAAGTTGAGGACCACAGATCCTTGACCAAGGAGCATTTCTGCAGTGGTCCAAAGGAGAGGCAGAAGGCGGAGATCCTGGGCACAGTTCCAAAATAGTTTCCAGACATCCTCAGCCAGCGGAGGGTTCCCATGGGGCAGAGCGTGGGAGCCCAAGAGCAGGGCAGCCTGGTGCCCTCAGCACTGGGCACGCACTCCTGTCCAGGCTGCCAAGACGGAGGTGGTGGTGACAGTGTGTGGTATGGCATGTTCCTTGGGGTATCATGGGTACACATGTAACACACTAGACAGCCGAATGACACCTTGTGTCCACCAAGCTCAACTCCATGCCCGGGCTAGGCACTACGCACGCTTGACATTATAGATATTCTTGAAAGCCCGGCAGGACTCAGCACACAGTAATGAGCACGTCTCCACTGGCTGCTGGATACCGTTCACCCAGGGGGCTTACCCATCCTGCAATCCTGTGCTCATCCCGCAGGAACACAGACTGGGAGACCCCCTTGTCCTGTGTCCCAGACTCCTGGCCTCATCTGCCTTCACCACAACCTCCTGATGGAAGGGGACTTGGCAAAACTGCTTCACCCGGGGTACGTGGGCCACCATACCCAAGTGGCCACCTAAGAAAACTATGTGCGGAGAAAGGTGGCAACCAGAACAGGGGACTCAGATCCGACTGCTTGCTGGCAGTGCCCAAGCTGAGCCAAGAGGAAGCTATGATTTTCTGACAGACAACCCAACAATAACAACAAGCAGAGACACAACCTCAGAGCTTTAAAAGCACAGCCAGCACAGGCCCCACTCTGAGAAGCGGGAAGGAGGAAGGCGTGTTTGAAGGGCATCCTCTGGTTTTTCAAGCAGCCCTACCTCATGCCCACGACGCTAAGGGTGGAGGTGCTGGGCGGGGAGCTTCCAGCAGGACGACAGGGCCAGCAGAATACAGGCAGGAAGGAACGGAGAACACACTTGGAAAGAGCTGAAGAGAAGCCATTGCTAGGCAGGAGAGGGTGCTTTCCGGAGTAAACAAACCTGCCAGCAGCCATTCCTCCCAGCAGAGAGGGAAGCTCTGGCTGACAAGGCCAGAGACGCAGAGGGGGGAGGGAGCCGCCCACTCCCTGAGCCCATCTGTCCTCACCCCCTGACCCGCCGTCCCCAGGGTGCGGCAGAACGGGCGCACCCCGCGCGCTCCGTGCGCACAGCCCTCAGCAGCGCACAGGTGGCTACAGCTCCCTCGCCAGCAGTGGGAGGCCAGAGGAGGAAGTGGAGGCGGAACCTGGGGGTTCTGCTCCGAAGAAAGGGCGTGGAGTGAGCTCACAGCTCTCTCCTCCTCACCCACAGCATCACCAGCATCAACCACCCTCGGCCTGCCTCAGGGGCCTCCCACAGTCCCGTCCCAGGGGGTCGCCCACTAACTCCCAGCCTCACTGAGGCTTGCCCAGTTCTCCAGGGGAGCCAGCGCCACCTGACTACTCTCCTTCCCCCAGAAGCAAAATTCTTGCCCTCCCACAAGCACTTCCTGGCCTTAAGTTCCTTGGGAGGAGGCCAGGGACCCACCCTGGCTCCTGATCCACCTGGCAGCCTCACCTAGGAGCCCCTACCCCACATGGGGAAGCAGAGTCCCTCCCTGCCAGCATCCCCACCCAGGCAGCGAGCGTGACACTTCAGCACCTCCAGGGCGCTTCCCACAGTTTTCCCAGGAAGCCAGAGGACTTCCACAGAGGAAAGTCTAAGAGCATCTGGGGACACGAGCAGCTCGCCTACCTGCTACCCAAGCAACCAGATCCCCCCAGCTCCTCACAGGCTCCAGGGGCTGAAGGGAAAAGGAGAGCTGGGCAGGGGCAGGGATGGGCTCCCTCCCCGTGAAGACGAGTCCCACGCAGCCCTGCCCTGCCCACCTGTGCCCACTCCTTCCCCAGCCTCTCTGCTTCTGACCTGAAAGGCGGCCACACGGAGCTGCCTCTTGCTGTCTTCTCCACCCTGGGCCAGCAGAGGATACTGCTGAGTAATCCCAAACTCACGGCGGGTCCCCAGCCCGAAAACAGGGCAAAACCCAAGGAAACCTACTGATCCTGGTCCTTGCCAACCTGGGAGGAACATCGGTGTTTCCAAGTAATGGCTTATACTCCAGCACTCTGCCCTGCCCCAAACATCCCAGCCCTGGCCCTAAGACAGCCACATGGAGCAGCTCAGTGCCCTCTTCTCCACTTCCCACGCACCTGGTAACATTCCCTTCCCAGTCCCCCAGACACCAAGCTGTACAGTGTAACAGCAGCCGACCGCCTGCAGGATTCCCAGTCATGATGTTGCATCAGCCCCCACCCTACCCAAAATATCCTCACCCCCACCACCTCCTCTCCTCTCCAGCCATCTCCATGGTGACAGCAGCATGACTAATGACACCCTATCAGCTTCAGACTCAGGAGCGCAATTCCCCTTCCCCCTCCCCACCCCCCCCCCCACGGGATTTCTGCAGATTGGATGCAAACCAACAGTGCCAGGGACATTCTCGAGAGATTTCCAGAGGCAAGGGTGGGGAGTGGGTTATGTGTCTTAAAAAAAAAAAAAAAAACACAGTTCAACAAACCCAATCCCAACTGCACCCAAACCATCCAGCTGAGGAAGCAGAAAGAGTCCAAACAAAACCCACACAGGCCTGAGGATTCATTGGCCGCCCACACCCCCGCCGCCCCTCCCCCTCAGCGGCTGCTACACACACAGTGGGAGATTAAGGGATCACCAGAGGAGACCCTTTATTTTTATCCAATCCAGTCAAACACTTCACCCTTAACACACACACACACACACACACACACACACACACACACACACACGGTACCTTGACAGCAGCCCCTTGTCCCCACGGCCCGGCTCCTTCACCAGTCTTTATTTCCACCTGCAAAAGAAGCCGGAGAGACTGATGAGCCAGGCTGACACCAGGAAAGCAGCAAAGTCCCTCTGCTGCACCGCCAGCACCACCGCAGGGGAAGGGGCAGAACGGGAGGCAGGGGGCCTCCCAAAGAAAGGATAGCTGGGACCATCTTCCTGCCTCCAGCTGCCACCCAGACGAGCGGTGGATGGCTCATTCGCCTTCCAGAGTGTTTTTGTTTTCATTTCTTCTTTTTCCACCCTCCCAAGATCCAGGAGGGCTCTGCCCCTCCTCCTGCGTCCGGTCTGGCCTCGTCCCTCCCCGCCCTGCCCGCTCTACCTCGGCCGGCCTCCTCTGGTGCATCGGCCGGCGGGCCTCCCATTATCCCCGCCGGAGCGCGGAGGGAGGCACTGCAGAGGCGGCGGCGGCCAGCTGCCGGCTTGGCTCCCCTCCCCGCCGCCGGCGAGGCTGGTGTGGAGGGGGCGGCGCGCTCGCCAGCCAATCCCCGAGGCCGGCAGGGCGGGGGCAGGGCCGCCGGGGGCCGGACCTGCACAGCCGGGAGGCGGGGGCGCCGCGAGGGTGCCGTGGAGCCGTGCTGGCCGCGGCCCAGGCCCGCCGCCGCTCCCCGGCAGGCCGGGGATCCCGGGGCACCCCCGTCTCCTCCAGAGTCGGGTACCCGAAGGTAACACCCAGAGGCATCCCCAGGGTCAAAGAGGGCGGACTGCGCCGGGGGTCGAGCGGACGCGGGCGGCACCTCCCCCCTCCCCAGGCCGCCCTCTAACCCTTGGACACCGGCAAACTGCAGCTTCTCGCAGCAGCTAGGTCAGTGCCAGGCGCTGTGATAACAGCAACAGCCCTGCAATCTTCCGAGGAAGAAAACGCCTTGGCAGTATGACCCTTTACCCCGTTCTGCGGATGAGGAAACAAGGAAAGATAAGTGAAGTAATTTACCCAAGGTGACACAGCTAGAAAGCAGCGCTGGGACTCCAAGCTGGTCCGCCCGGCTCTGAAGACCAGACTCTTCACCATTATGCAGTCCTTCTCCTCCCTCCCTCCAACAGGCTTCTTCTTGAATCCCGCACTGCCTGGGGCTCAAAGCCTACCAAGTCAGCCCTGCCCTCCCTCGCACTCGAACACCCACACTCTATCCTAGGATCACTCATCCCTGGTGCCTCCCCACCACTACCACTCTCAGTGTTTCCTCCTCTTTTAGAAAGGCTGAGGAGGTGGTGCCCCTAGACCTCAGGGCTTCCCACCCCCTGTAAAGGCTGAGGAGGGGAGGGGGCCCAGACCGCAAGAGCTCTAGTCTCCAGTTCCCAGGCTCTGAGCTTTGAAAGCTGCAATACCCAGGAGACTGAAGGAGAAAGAACAGAACTGGGAGGAAAACCCTGTAATTCCCGGGCATCCCGGGGCACAGCCCACTTCACCCCATCGACTCCCTGTAGCCGAACACCCTAGAGCTCCTGCTGTCCCAGAGGGGGACTTCCGTGGACCCTGGTACTCACGATCTGGCCCAGCTCCCGGCTACACCACCCAGCTGCAGGACCTCGCGGTGGCACCTTACCTCTCTTAGCCTACTTGGCTCACCTGGAAAACAGAACTACACACAGCAGCTACCTTAAACACAGCTGTGAAGACTCTGAAAAAAATGCACACAGCCGGCCACACTGTAGGTGCTGCTAGCCACCCCTCTTACTTTCTGAGAGAGCCCACTGTGTGCTACCTCTCAGTCCCAGAAGAAGAACCTGAGGTCAGAGAGAAATGACTTACGGGACTAGTCAGGATGCGCTCTGCTACCAGCTCCTGCCCACGTGCTGCCCCCTCCCTGAGGCTCCAAGAGGGTACTCAGGATGGATGGGTTGCCTGAGGAGAGACAGCAAAGCTGGCCTCTGGTGAGGAGACTGCAGGAGGAACCAAGGCCCATACCTGCCTCACCCCTGGGGCAAAGGGTAGCCCTACTGGGCTCCTCCCCAGGGCAGGGACGAAAGCAGGTGACAAGGCAGGGCAAGGAGCAGCGTCCTGCGCTGTGTGTGGGCTTCTGCACCCCTCAGCTCTTCCCTTGGCCAGGCCAAGTGCAGTCCCTCCTTTACCCTGGTCCCCCACCCACCTACTGCACACAGCCTGCTGCTGGGCAGGGGCAGCACTGCTTGGACGGCAGCGATCAACATTGTTGCTGCCGCGGCTGCCACAGTTTATCAAGCCCCTGCTGCGTACCAGGCCCCGTGCCAACCATGCTGCGGGAGCATCTCGCCCGACTTACTCCACGGAGAATCTTGTCTCTTATGGGGAAACGGGCTTAGGGATGTCAAGTTACTTGCCCGTCAGCACCCAGCTGGTGAGTGGTGAGCCAGAATTCTAATCCAGGCCCTTCTCATTCCTGTTCTCTAACCCCCTCTCCCTGCCAACCCCAGGGAAATGCACAGGGGGACGGGGTCACTCGAACCAGACCACTTCCCTTTAAAAGCTATGCGTCTGAGGAAGGTAGTATTTTCATGCCTCAGAAACTTGGTGACGCTGCTCCTTGCCTAGGTTCCCCTGCCTCTCCCCAGCTGGGAAGCTGCTATGCTGCCAGGCTTAGCCTCCCTCTGCTGCCTCCCCAGCTCATCTAGCCCAGGAGCACCGCTCACCCCTCCCAGGACCTCGTCTCGAGCAGTCGCAACCAAGCGCAGTTATTTATTTACACGGCCGTCTTCCCCACGTGGCCAGGGGCCCCGTCTTCCCCGCTCACTAGGTTCTGCGCAGAGCTGGAATGTGCTGAGCTGAGTTTCTGCACAAGGAGGGAGGAGAGGCAGGGGGCCGGGCACTGAGATGCAGAGGCCACTCTCCTGGTTGGCCTTCTCTCTAAGGTCCCCAAGGATAGGAGAGACCCTTGCTCTCCTGGGAGGACATGACCTGCCACAACTGAACTGTCGCTGAGGCCCAACCTTGTTCGGACAGCACACATCTTCCTCACGAGCCTGCAGAAGCCACCCGGACACTCTGCTTGAACCAACCCCCTGCCCCAGTGCTAACTCAGCCCCACTCCAACCTCAGGTCCCCGCCCACCCCCTGGCAGCCTATGGACACCCCTAGCAGAGCCCACGGTCCCCAAGTCAGTCCACCTGCTCCCATCTCTATCCCACCCTGACCTCCTGCCCTTTTCAGAGGCACCTGGAATAGCAGAGCTCCAGGCAGTCACAGAGGTGCACGATGGGGCCACTCTGTCTCCAGCAGGGACACTCTCCACACCCCACACCTGACTCCCTCCTGTCTCTATCTGCCCCTCTTTCTACATTAGAGGCTTCACAGTGACCGACCCAGAGGTACTCGGGGCCCCTCTACATGGGGCCTGAGGGTCCCTGCCCACCTTCCATCATGACTCCTAGACCCCACTGCACACCCAGTAGGAGGGACAGGGCTACTGCCCTCCCCATTGGGGAGAAGTGACTGGACTGACTCACTCCCAGAACCCACAAAATACCCCAACACAGAGAACCTCAGAAACACAGATCCCACAGGCTGGAACCCACACAGATATATAAAGACTAGGAAATGGGGACACATCCAGACATAGATTCAAGGGGATTCACAGGAGCATCAAACAAGCAGCAACCTGATGTCAAGCCCTGTAACTGGAGCATGATGTACTTTATCTTATTTAACTCTCAAAACAAACCAATGAGAGAGGAACTTCCCCTGCCCATTCTACAGATGGAGAAAGGAGGAGACTGCGCAGGGCTCTCACCACCCCTCACTCACAGCAGTACAGTCGCTGCTGCCCTGTGTAGCTCAATGATTTTCTCATCAACCTACCTCTTCTAGAGTTGGCAGGGGGCAGACGGACGACTTCTCCTCCCTCGCCATGGCTGTGTCCTGAAAGAGGTCACTCCCCAGGGCTTTACTTCAAAGTTCAGGTCAAGCCCTACTTCCTCCAGGAAGCCTTCTCGGGTTACCCTAGTCCTCTGCCAGCTGACAGCACTCCTAAGGTTTCTCATTTGATGCTTAGTGCTGCTATTTGTCTTCCTGTGTGTCCTGCCTCTCCAACCAGAATGGCTAGAGCTGTGCCTCTTCAAAGCCCCTGCGGGGTTTTGCTCAGCATTCCACACGCTGAAGGCACTTGGAATCGACCGTGGGGGAAGCCTGTGACCTTCCCTTCCCTCTCCATCGCACAAAGGATCCTGCCAAAGAAACCTAACACCCCCTCCACCTTCAGAGCCTATGTTTGAAGTCACCGGTGTCCACGCATCAATTTCCACCCAAGTAATTGCAGCCCATCACACACACATCATCCCCTATATTTGAAACTCTTTGCGGTTGTCATGGGAACTGCCTTTGCCTTCATTCACTGATCAGGCCTCACAATTAGCTTTGGCAGCGGAAGTCTGTATCAACGGCAATGGCAGGGAGGAGAAAGCCGAGGAGGAGGAACAGCAGCAACAGAAAGGGTGCTCCTCCGTGGAGATGCAGCAGAGCCAGACTGAGCCCAGGCACCAGTGATGTCAGAGGGAAAACAGAGCCAGCCAGCCAGCAACTCCCCGCACGCTCCCACATCAACAAACAGAAGGCACTCAGGCCCCTCAGGCTGACCGGCGGCGGCTCTGCCCACGCCCCACCTGCCCTCCTAACTGCTTGTAAGACAGTCTTATATCAGATGAACCGCATTAGGTTCTCCTCACCCCAAATTCAACAGCCTTGGAGCACCAAATGTTCCAAGACCCAAGTAAATAACGCAGAGCCTTAACAGGTCATTGAGAAGGTGGGACAAGAAAGCTGCATGATTTAAAAACTGGGGGACAGCCCCAGGGGAAGACTTCCCAGAGTAATTAACACAAAACATCTTACCTTCCACCTTGAGGATCCATGGACACCCTCAGGTGGCGCCCTGTGGCCTGTCTGCGTCCTTCCACACCCCTGCCACCAGCCGCAAGCATCCGAGCGGCATCTCTACACACCTCAGGTTCAGGGCAGGTGCCTCCCTCCTCCTGGAAGTGCCCCCCCATCCTGCACATATCACTATGCTGAAACTCTCAAAACATGTCCCTTTCCTTCCACGATGGGCTCTCTGGGCCCAACAGTGACTAAGGCCCGTCTCTGCCCTACGGCATCCCTCCCTTATAGCCCTACCAGACTGTACTGTAATTATTTGTTTCCATGCTCGTCTCCTTCCCCAGACTGCGAGCTTGTTAAGGACAGAGCAAACGCTGCCTCCCCTTTACCGGCGGCTCAGGCTCAGCGCCGCGCCTCGGACGCAGCCAGTCCCAGGCGTGATTTGCTAAGAGAGCCGGGAAGGCAACTTGCAGGTCTACCAGTCAAAGCAGATGACGTCGGCCTCCGGAAACTGAAGTGACGCCAGGGAGAGGCGCTGCCCTCCCCCAGCACAGGGGACGCTGGAGATCCTGGGGCTGGGGAAACATTCCCAGAAGGTGCCTCTCCTCCTCCTCACAGCTCTTCTCACGCTGGCTCCCGACGCCCCGACCCCAGCCTGCAGCATCAACAGTCCCAACAGGACCCAGCCTCCCAGAGAAAGGATGCCATCCGTCTCTTCCAGGGCGCCAGGACCACTCCCAGCACCAAGGAGAGAAGCGGGGCACCCAGCGCTCACCCTTACAGGGCAGAGCAATCAATAAAAAGTAAGGCACAACAAAATAAGAGCAGGGAGAGCCACCCTACGTCCCTCTCATAAGAAAAGCTCAGAAAGGAACAGACTCTAGTCCAGTCTACCTGCTTTTGACCCAGCATCTCCGCACCCCGCCTGGAGGCTTCCTCCCGCAGTAACGATGGGGTGCGGCACGACGGGGCACATGCAGTCTGGCAAATGTCCCCAGGTGACTCTACCCAGTGCAACTCCCCTTCCATCAGAGTCTAAAACTGCCGCTCTGGTGGAGAGGTAGAGCACTTGCTCAGCGTGCACGAGGTCCCGGGTTCAATCCCCAGTGTCTCTGTTTAAAAATAAACAAACAGAACTGCTGCTCTACCGGTAGTGGGAGATGCACTGTCCTCTAAAAGCTCCCTGGCTGGGTGGGCGGGGGGGCCACAACGGAGCTGGAACTTGTACAGGTCAGAGCCAGCAGTGCAACAACAGAGCCTGTGTGACCTGAGGCAAGGAAGCAGCCCCCAGGCCTGTGGTCACCAAAAGGCTGGCCAGTTCCCTCACACTGGGCTGCTAGCTTTCTTTTTTCCCTCCCCCAGTGACTAATAAAACCTCAGGTTATCAGCTTCCCGATGCAAGTGACAGGAGACGAGGCCACAGAGGGGTGTGTCTGCTGCAGGTGGGCCAGGAGCCTGGGCCACGCACAGAGACACCCAGGCAGAAGGCCACAGCAACCCTAAAGGGCCCCCCAGCTGGGATGCAGCAGGGCTCAAGAAGATGAAGAGGTCCCTTTCCTTTCCAACACCTCCTCTCTTCCTCTGCACCCTGCCCCTGATCCACAAGGGAGCCGGAAAGACGTGATGCGGAGGGGAGGGAGAATTCGTGACGACTCCTGAGACCCCTCATGTGGTCCTTCAGCTCACCCAGTCACCACACGGCCTTCTCCAGAAGGAGAGGCCCAAGGCAGAGGGGTGAGGGCTGACTGCTAACGCTGGGGTCGGTGCAGAAGCAAGTTTGGGGCCAGAAGTAAATGTGGGCAAGGTTCACCAGGGCTGCTGGGCAAGAGTGTGGGCGGGAGAAGCCACTTTCCCCCAGGGAGCCTGAGAGAGAGACCTTGGATGGGGACCCACACTTCACTCCTACTGTTTTCCCCACAGCATATAATTAACACATGGCCCCGTGCCTTCAAGGAGAAGCAATGAGCTTTGCCATGGGTTAGAACCCAGGAAAGTACTGCTCCCTCCCATACCCCTGACCACTTACCTGGGAGTGGGAACAGGGGCCCTAACCCAAAAACATCCTTCCAAGCATAGCCAACTCGGGCAGCTATTTCCCCGACTCAGAAACAGGCTTCAGGGACCACGCAGGGGAACTCCATGTCCCACAGAACTACCCCAGCGATGAAAACACTCTGTGCTGTCCAACACACGAGCCACCTGAAAGGCGGCCAGGGTGACTGCATTACCAAATTTAATTTTATTCAGTTTTAATTGATTTGAATTTTAGTAGCCACACTTGGCTAATGGCTACCACACTGGACAACTCAGGTAGAGCATGCTTCTTAAATGTGAGAAGTCATGAATAACTCTTGAGAATCGGCTGAAAACCAGGGACTCTCTCCCATGAGTAAACACATCCCCTGCACATTCACACATTTGGCTGAAATTTTCAGAAAGTTCACAGACTCTGTTCCAACCCAGGTCTGAGACTAGGTCTAGAACTTGACCAGAAACTTTTATGACCTAAAAGTAATGTTTCTTCTGCAATGTAGTCAACAAAGGAATACAAGGTAGGCCTGGTGTTTCACCTCCCGTAGCTTTAGCAAGAGACCACTGAGTGCAGGAGCCTCCACCCGACAGGACGTTCTGGCAACATCCCAGCCAGAACATCCAGCCTCTCCTCGGACCCATGCTGGCACAGGGCTGGCTCCTCAGTCTTGGAACAGTTATAAATGCCAGACAACTCTTTTTTCAAACATGGATTCAGTCTACCTGCTTATAACTTCTACTCTCCAGAGAATTTCTGCCCACTCCCTACACGAAGGAACTGACTCCCTCGTCCACGGAGGACTCCTCTTAGCCCATGTTCTTTTCCTCATTTCCAAGTTGAATGGCCCATCTTTTTCTGTTGTCGGGCATGTGGCCACTCTGACAGAGCTCCTAGAGACAGGCTGTTCACAACCCTTCTAGAATCTCAGCTTTTCCCACCTGCTAGGAAGCCAGGGTTCCTTAACCGTACATTTCTTTTCTGTGTTTAAAACAAGTACAGGACTTCAGATTTACCCTGATTAAATCCCACTGAGTTCAGTTAAGGTCCTTGGCTCCAGACTGCTCCAATCTCCTTAACCCCTCGATCTGTCATTCAGCGTAACAGCCGCATCACCACTTACCACCCCCCCCTCACCCGCCCGCTGACCTGCCCTGCTCCTGCCCACATCTTATGAAGAGGACACACAAGTCCAGCTCTTAAGCCCCCAGGCCCTTCCCTGAGTCCCCGGGTTCCAGGCATGTGCTCCTCCTCTTCACAACCACCACCAGCTACTACTCCCTCAGGGGGCTCCAAGTTAGGCTGCGAAACAGCACACATCTTCTGGGAGCCCTTTCCTGACTGTTCTCAGAACACACACACACACACACACACACACGTTCTTAAAGGCTACTTACTGTAACTCACTAGACTAGAAGGAAATGGACTCCAGAAGAACAAGACTAAACGTGGGGTGAATCTTAAGCTGTTCCTGTCTCCCTGGCCTACAGAACAAAGAAAGTGTTGGGTCATCCTCCTTACCCTTGAGAATCGGCTGAAAACCAGGGACTGGCGTTCTTTACCTATGTTCATCAAGGCTTATTTCTGTCCCCTTCTCCAGCCACAGAAGTGTCACAGACCAGCTCCTCAAACCCTCATGGACATACAAATCACCTGGGAATCTGGTTAAAGTACACATTCTGATTCAGTAACTCTGAGAGAAGGCCTGAGATTCTGCCTGTCTGACAAGCTCCCAGAGGATGCCAATGCTGGTCCACTGATGAGCAAGGTGGAAGAATGGTTATGAACCATTCCGGTGCCCTAAGACTCAGGTGAGCAATTTGCAGTAAAGAGTCCAGGTGGGTGCCCATCCTCTCAGCTCTCATCTGTGTCAGAGGAGTTCCACTCTAACTACACATTAGATGCACCTGGAAAGACCCAGCCCAACTGGGTCCACCCCAGCCCAAGCTAATCAGAATCCCTGGGGACAGGACCCAGGGGATCCCAATGTGGAATCTCGGATCCACACAGTTGATAAAAAGTTTGAACAAGGCAGTTATACCTGTGCCCTCTCTGCAGGATGACTTTAAGTAAGAAACTGGCCCTCTGATCTGTCCAAGCAGTTGGCAGGAGATACCATCATTTATTTGCAGAAATCCAGATCCATTAGTCTGACCGGGCTACTTTGCAAAGAACCACGGGGACCGCCGAAGCTCACCACTTGCCTTTCTAAGTCTCACAAACCACCTTTTAACAATCTGCTCTAGCACTGTCAAAAACTGACATGTCGTTTATAATTTTCAACATCTCCTAGAAAAATTGAACTTTCTGCCTGTCTTCTGGCCCTCTTTCAATCATGATTCCATAAAGATGTCATTCCGTGAGTGTATCTGGAGGTGCTCGGTAGGGAGTGAATGACTCAGATGCAGGTCGGGCAGCTGGCTCTTCCCTTGCTAACCACACATGCCATGGTCTTTCCCCAGTTTACACTCCCTGACACAACAGGGACCCAGGGGCTGCTTTTTCTCTGTCACTAGTTCTGCTCCTGAAGTTGTAAGGCTACCCCTTCCCTCTTGTTCTTGCTGGGAATATATGAAAGGCTTTTATTGTATTGAGCATTTTCCACGAGCCTCAGCACATTCTGGCCACCAGACTCTCTGATGCTCCTCTTAAAGGGTTAGACTACGCCTGAATGGCACCCCCTCTCCATGTAAAAAAGCCTGGTCTGTACCATCTGCACTCACTAGACAGCAGCCCAAGCAGCCACGCAGATGGTTCAGATCGTCCCCAGTCCCATCACCTTCCTCCTTAGGGCACCATTTAGGACTGTTAAGTCAGCATTTCCTTTTTTAAAAGCAATCCTATCCCTCCAGCTAACTTCCCTAAACTCTAAAGTCTGCAGCCAGGGTATTAAAAACTGTTTGCATCTAAAAAAATTTTCTACAGTCTATGGTAAACACCTCCCCTTGCCTAGGCTTCTCTCCAGATTCACAAATGCTGAGATGGGGCCCCTTTCTCTAAAGTGTCTCTTCACTTCTACTCTACCAATCAGTTCTCCCTTTGCTAGTGGGAACTCGGCTTCCCTCCACACAGCCTCCATCTTCAGGAAGACAGAACTACCAGCACGCGAGGCAAGAACTGTCAGGTGTTCTGATACTGCTGAGACAGCCTCAATCCAAGGTATCTTGTCTCAGAACTGGCACAGAGCTTTGCTTCAGCCACTAAACCCACCTGGCTGAGGGCTAGGCGTGCTTCTCACAACATGCACAGTTCTCTCTCCATTTTTCA
This sequence comes from Camelus bactrianus, assembly GCF_048773025.1. Classification (NCBI taxonomy): domain Eukaryota; kingdom Metazoa; phylum Chordata; class Mammalia; order Artiodactyla; family Camelidae; genus Camelus; species Camelus bactrianus. Next base: position 67,662,681 of record NC_133553.1, read on the forward strand.
CCCACGATGCTCTCAGTCACGCTTCCAATCTATGCATGCATTTTTCCATGGAGTATTTTTTCTTCCACAAAGGGTTTTTCTCCCACCCTCTTTATCAGATGTTTACTACCGTCACCCACGAGCAACTTCTCAGTCAGACCCTGGGCCACAGCTCCTTGCTCCTGGGTATCCAGCCTCCTCCCCCAACAAAGAGGCTGGCAAACTCCTCCCTCCCTCAGTTCCAAGAGCAAGCAGAGGATGTCTTGAATTAAACATTTAATTTGTACTGCATTCTTACAATTACAGCTCAGAGACTAACATACACAATTTTTATGCATAAAGATTAATTCTTTTCTAGATGTTCTAAGAGTGCTCTGTCACCATGCACCAATTACCTACTAGGTACCAGACATTATGCATATTTTATCTCAATTAATCCTCACAATGAAGGGTTACTCCATTTGATGTAAGAGAAAACTGATGCACAGAGCTTGCTCTGGGGTCGGAGGCCTACTGTATCTCCACACCCACCAAATCCTACTTTTCTAAGCAGCTGCCATGTTGTGCTTCAAGCCACCACTCAGGTGAAAAGAATGTGGAAGTCAAACAGCCTCCAATATCAGCCTAGGATCTAAATCCTTCCTGGAACTAGGAATGAAGACCTTGAGACAGGAATGAGCCCCTTCAGGTGTGTTACCTCACCTTAGGGCCCAGAGAAGCAGTCACCTGCCTCTGTGATGGACGGGACCATCCCAGAGGGCTGCCTCGAGTCTTCAAACACTGAGCTTTTCTGAGTAGGGGGACTGCAGCACCACCACCACCCGCACTGGGGAAAAAAGTGAGGAGCAGGGAAGGAAGACAAGGAAGGCAAGATGATGCCCCCCAGCTTACAGGATGACACAAAGCAGCTGGAGGTGCACAGCTCAGAGGAAGCCCCAAAGGAAACCAAGGGAGGTGGAGACAGGATGGAGGTGACGAAAGGGTGTCCAGAAGAGGAGACGCCGGGAAGCAGGGATGCAAGGAGACGGTCTGATTCCCAAGAGGCTCCTAGGATGATGCTTTGCCTTGTCCCACATGAAGCGTCAGGGCAAAATTCTAAAGTTCTGTTTCTGAGGAAAGTGTCTCCTTTCCTGACCTCCCAAATCCTTGGACATGTCCCCTCAACTACACGGCTGCTCAGACCTAGTGGCGAAGGTCTCGGCAGTCCCCTGGGGGCTGTAAACGCGGGGCTGGTTCTCCGGGCTCCCTCACTCAGGCACGGCCTCTCCGGCCTGTCAGCTCTGCCAAGAATACATTCGTCAGGGCAGGGTAGCCTCACAGCGGTTCGCACGCTTTCGGTCGTCACAGACCAATTAAAAAAAAAAATTGTGAAGACAGAAACTAGTTAATATTTTGTACTTTGCCAAGTAAACACTTTTTAAAAAAGTAAATCCTTCTACCAACAACTTCATTTCATAAAAAGAGAGTAATTTTGAAAGATTAGTAAGTAGAAAGAACCTATATTAAAACAAAGTACTGCTCTTTAAGTTAAAGAAAGTTAGCTTTAAAAAAAAAAAAAAAAGCTCACTCCATTGTCTCCCTTCCATTGTTTCTTAAGAAACTGAGAGGACTCTGTCCTGGGGTAGCATTAGGCCACAGACCTGCATGTGAACCCCCCGTCCTTGGAGACTACAGGCCAGGAGCTGCATTCTCCCTGACCCTGGGGAGCTGGGGGGCAGCTGGCCATGGCAAGTTCCACGGGGACACAGACACCTCTCAGAGAGGTCATCTCTAAGCTGCAGCCAACCCAGCACTCCGGTCTCTTAGCCGTGACCACCGGCAGCCCGAGCCAGCAGCTTACACACAAGGCTGACAGGACCTTGGCTTCAGTCCCAGCCCCTTTTACTCAGGTATGCCTCGTTGTTGCCGTGAGAGGCGCTTAAACACGGCTCACAAGGGCCACAGGTTCTGGAACACCCAGCCCAGAAAAGCTCATTCCCTCTGTCCCCTGGGGTTTGATTATGGGAGGAACAGAATGAGAGAAAAGGGGAGGAGGTGAACCCTGGAAAGAAGCAAGCCAAGGAACCAAGCTTTACAAAGTAGACTGGCCAGGTCCTCCTTACACCGAAACACCAGATCTCATGCCCAGGAGGGAAGCCTACCCCGATCCCATCCCCCTTTCAGAAATGACCCACAGGGCACCAGGCCAGCAGGATGTCAACTCCCCAGAAATACCAGCCACATAAAGGGGCTGGACACTGTCTCTGGGCTGAGGTGGGAAGCTCTAGATGTGACCCAGATGTCTGCTTTCACCTGAGACCAGGGAAACAAGGCACACTCGTCCACCATCCCTGAGCCACGATGCAGCTTCCACGGGGAACGGGCAAGAGAAGGCGAGAAGGGGCAGAAACATTCCAGCAACACCCACTTCTCTCCCTGAAACATTTGGATCTTTCCAGCCAAGGGACCTCAGCCCCACCAAGCTCGCGGCACAGCTCTGCACTCAGCGGTCAGGGAAATCCCGAGCGCAAGCCGCCAGCCCATCGAAGCCACAGGTGCCCCAGCGCTCAGAAGCACAGCGACTCCCAGCCCAGCTGGAAAGGGCTTCAAAGGCCATCAAGCACAACCTTTCCATCTCCCTAGGGAGAAGACAGGCTCTGAGAAGGGACCTGAGTTGTCTGAGCCCTTGTACAAATCAGTGGCAGCTCCCGGGAGCCCCACGGACAGCGCAGGCCTCCGTCTCTGTCCAGCGCCAGTTTGGCTGCCTGGAGCGACCTCCGCCGCTACACTGCTCCTCCCAAGCTGTTCAGCTACGCTCGTCCCTACTTCTGCCAACTCTCCGCTGCTGCGGCTGCCACCAACCTCATGCCGGCAGCCCACCACCAGAACGGAAAGGAAAGATGGCCAGCGCGGGGTCACTGCCTCTCCACTTCCCCGTCTGCTCTCATTCCAACTCGTCCTTCCCTCCCTTTACCTCCCTACTCCAGATAAAGGGAGTACTCCTTCTGGAGTTGACAGTATCTCTAAAGCACATCATTTATTCATTCAGTTAGTATCCAAAGGCTTACTACACACCAAGGATCTAGGCCAGGTCCTAAGAATACAGATAAATAGTCCCTGACCTCAAGAAGTACTGTCTTGTAGGAGAACCCACATCATGGGTTTCTCATTAGATTCCCCCCCCCAAAATTCCCATTTTCAGGTACCAGCCCAAAATAATGGTACCCAAAGAAGGTTTACGAAAAGAAACATCCCACTACACTAGGGCAGCATAAAGACACGGTGTCGCTCCACATTTTTCTTCCCAAATCCATCAGCCTCCAACTCTTACCTGACACCATCACTCCCCACGTTACCCAAGCGCTGGTGTGACCCTGAAGTACATCTGAGGCTTCAAGTAGGACAAGAAACTTCTAGAGATAAAGCTAGATATCACTGTCCCACAGCACACAGAGACATCAGAAATGAGAGTGCTAGCTCAGAGCCCTCTGTGACAGTTACTCTTACACTGTCAGCCCAACAAAGGTGCCCACACCAGCTTCCAAGGACAGTTATACGCCTATTCACGGCCCCACTAAAAACTGGACCAGTACGACCAGAACGGGAGAATGTGCTTTACTGTCTTTAGCAAGACCCCTGTGCCCACAGCACTCTCAAGGACGGGAAAGTGCAGCCAAGCAAGAGCCAGCTTACCTCCTTGAGAAGCCCCACTTTTTTCTTCAGCACCTCACACTTGCGCAGTTTGCAGATTTGGTGTGTGCGGCGGTTGGTACAGCTGGTGCAAGCCCCACAGTTCTCCAGCCGCCGGCAGGGCTCACAAGTACCACACCGTTTTCGTTTCTTCCGTGCATCTCCACTACCTCGGAGTTGAGGTTCACTCCCGGCCATTGGAAGCCCAGGCCCCTGGAAGCCCCCCACCATCACCTGGCCCTGAGGGAAGTCATAAAGGCCTGGCAGGTCCGGCTGGACTGCCAGGGGCACCTGAAACTGACTCATGACGCTGCCAGAGGTGGGGGCATAGGTGCCGGGGCTGAGCTGTAGTCCAGCTTCCTGTCTGCAAAGGCCACCAACGGGTCCTTCTCTCCTAAAGCAGTCAAAAGTCTACAAGGGTGAAGGCAAGTAGCTCCAGGCTCTGGGATGGGCACCACTTCTCAACGCCTTTTCACCTCCTCTGCAGCAGTCTGACAGGACTCAGCTGAGGGCCACTCTCCCACCTGCTGGGGCCCAGGATCTGGGGGAGGACACCAGCAGCAGTCCCCAGAGAAGGGATCATCTTGGCTGGGTGGATTCTTCACCCTCACCCACCCTGGACCCAGGCATGAGGTGAGCAGGTGGATGTTGGGGGGGGGGGCAGGGCAGGGTGAGGAGTTTCTCCTCCAGTATTTCTTCTGCCGGGTCAGGATGATGGAGAAGGCAGCGCTGCCTGAAAGAGAGACAGAAAAGGGAAGCGCATCACTCGGGGCTCGGGGACAACTTTCACATGTTACCTCTTCCTGCTTCTGGGAAAAGAGAAGATGGGGGAAGAGATGGGGCTTGCTCACATGAACTTCTGCCCAGAACCTCTGGCAGGGCGCACCAGCACCCGCTCCCTGTCTTGGAAAGGAGGCCGAGGGAGCGATGGGGTGCTAAGGAAACCTGGGCAACGAATTTAAGGCGGGGGGGTGGTCAAGGTGAGATTTCTAATAAAGTTGTCCTTTGCCCCAACCCCACGGGCTTGGGACAGTTTCGCCAAAATTCCCACACACTCCTCGCTGGAGGTCGCTAGGCCCTCCCCAAGGGAGCACAGCTTTCAAAATAAAGTTTGCCGAGAGGTTCACTCGGCGGGGCTGCCCGGGCGCCCCCGGCAAGGGAGCGGCCTGGAGAGGGGCGCGCCCGGGGAAGCCCGCGTCGGCCGCCCCGCCGCGCCCCGCGCCCGCCGGCCAGACCCGGGAGGGCCGCCGGCTCCGCCGAGGGGGCGCGGGGAGGGGGGCGCGCTCGGGCTCGGGCCGGGCCGCGCGCGCGCCTCCGCTCGGGCTCCTTTGTTCTGGGGCCTCGGCCGCTCGGCTCCAGCGGCTCCGCAGCCCCCGCCCCGCCCCGCCCCGCCGCCCCCGCCCGGCTCCGCTACACTGTGACCCGCAGCACCCTAGCCCCGTCCCCCGCAACAAAGTAGCGGCCCCCCCGGCCGGCCCCCAGGCCGTCCCCTCCCCCCGGGTCGGGCCCCCAGCGCCTCCCCGCCGCCCCTCCCCCACTCCGGAGCCGGAAAGGCACCGACTGCACCGACCTGCCCGCCGCCTCCGGGGCGGAGCGCACAAAGGGGCAAAGTTTCCCGGCCCGCGCCGCCGCCGCCACCACCGTCGCGGCCGCCGCCGCCGCCTGGGGCGCCCGCCTCCCGGAGCGCCTGGCCCGGCCGAGATCGGCGCACGGAGCCCCCCGCCCGGGCCGAGGAGGGGACGGCGCAGGAGGAAGGAAGAGGCAGCGGCGGCCGCGGCGGCAGCAGCAGCAGCAATGAAGGCGTCCGCGGGACTCCCCGCCCCCCGCGCGCCGCGGCACGTGCTCGCCCGGGGACTCCCCCGCCCGGGAGGGCGCGCACGTGCGGCCCCGCCGAGCCCCGCCGGCCCCGCCGCCGCCGCCCCCTCCGCCGGGCTCCCGGCTACGCGAGGGGGGAGTTCCGTGGAGGGGGAGGGGACGGCGCGGGCGGCCCTCGAGCGGGTGGGGGCAGGGCCCGGCCCGGCCGCCGCGCCTTTGCACCTGCAGTACCTCCCCTCCCCCGCGGCCAGTCCTCCCGGGACCGGCCGCCCTCCTCCGGCTGGCCGCCCCCCACCTCCGGCGGCTCTGCAGCCCCGGCGGGCGCGGCGGGCCGCGCGGGGTGGGGCACGCGGACCTCCCAGCCTAGGCCCTCGGCGGAGCCAGCCTCGGTGTCCCCACTTCCTGCCACTCCCTACGGGCCAAGCGGTCTGGGACCGCCCCGGCGCCCCCGGGAGCCCTGAGCTCGGGGCCCGGCTGACCCCACTCTCCTCCTGCGGCTCGCTCATTCCGAGGCAGGACAATGGGGGACATCGCGCGTTTGCGTACCGAGTCAGCCTGGCCGGCAGGGAGGGGATACCCGCGAGCAGAGGCCGCGGGCCAGCTGGGAGGCACCCTCGCGGGGGTCACGGCCGAGCGCCCTACCCAGGCGGACCCCGGGGCCCTGGCATCGCGAGCCTCCCCCGCGCCGCGCTCGGCTCTTTCGTGTCGAAAACAAAGACTAATCCGATACCCCCGCCCTGCCTCCCAGAGGAGGGGGAACGGGCGCGTCGCGGAGAGTAACCGTGGAGGACAGCGTGCAGGAGGGGCTCGGACAGCCTCCTCGGAGGCCTTGGCGCAACTGAGCCCTACAAGCCGGCGCAGACACTTTGAAAAGTCACCCCGGGCTATTTTCCAGGCAGGGGGCAAGGGGCAAGGCAGAAGAATACTTCCAAGTTGCCAAACTGCCTGTTCTCTCTGCTGCTCTTTTCCCTCACCTGTTGTGCAGGCCAAGTTGAAATTCCAGGTTAGATTAATTCAGCTCCACCCATTCTAGCCTGACTGCCAGGCTGGTCCCCGAAGCTGCCTTCCACCTACCTGGGTTGCTGGGGAGAAGGGTGGGTCTCTAAGACATCCCTCACACACAGACACACACACACAGACACACACACACACACACACACACACACACACACACACACACACACACACACACACACACACACACACACACACACACACACACACACGGGCAAGTCCTGGCAGAAACAACCACGGGGCGGACTGGCCTGACCAGTTTGGGCGGTGTTCACGGAGCCAGGTACCTGGCAGGCGTCGCCACCAGGCTGAAGCTAACAACTCAGCCAGAACTGGAAAAAGAGCATTCGGCTGGTTACTTAGAAGAAGAAGAAAAAAAAGTAATTGATCGCAAGTAGCGCTGTCCAGAAAGCCCTGGGCGGTAGGAGAAGCCGGGTTCTGTCTGGAACTTCCCTCCTCACAGGCCTGATTTTGACAGCCTGCTCTCATGGCCAGGTTGTCAGCTGTGGGGTGGGTGGTGCATATGGCTGTAATACCTACTTCCTACTCTGGCCTTTGAGAGTAGGAAAGAATTTCTGTTGAGGGAAGTAAGTCTAGAACTGAGAAGAGATATCAGTAGAGTATAATTTTCAATCAAACATGAGAACAGTTTGTGGACTTGTAGTTGTTTTTAGTGTAATAAATGTTTAATGTTTTAAATATTTTATTTTAGTAAAAAGTATGTATATTAAAGACAAGATAGAAAATAGAAAATTAGAAGTCAAAAATAACCCAAATACAACTACATTTAACCATTTGTCATATTTCCTTCTAGCCTTTTCTATTTGTAGATTAGTTCCCTTTTTTAAATAACATGGCTGTACTCACTGATTAGGCAATTTGCTGTCCTCTTTTCACTTAACGTTATGTTGTAGGCATTTCCCTATTTGATATACAATCTCCAGATAGTGTGACAATGAAGAAGGTGGCTTAGGAGTCAAGGAACTGTGGGTTCCAGACCTGGCTCTCCCACTTGCCAGCAGAGTGACCTTGGACAAGGTACTCACCATCTCTGAAGAAATCCAAGTAAAGTACATAACATAGGGCTTAATAAGTAACAATTATTGTTTAATCCGTAGAACAACTTTGTGAGGTGGGTACTATCATTAAATCCATTTCACAGAGGAGGAAACAGATTAAATAATTTGCTCAAGGTCACTCAGCTAGTAAATTGTAGACTCAGAATTGGAGCCTCCTGTGTTCTGTCTTGGTAAATGGCACCAGCAATTCACTGTGCCAGTTCACCAGCTATCTATGAAAGGATCATTTCACGAAATCTTCTGGCTTAGGTAACTAGGTGGATGCTAGTTTGCCATTTACCAAGGCAGAACACAGGAGGAAAGATGCCTGGGGACATCTGCGTGGAGCTGAGTGTGGAGCTGAGGGGGCAAGGCTTGGGCTGGAAACACACGTGGGCCCCATCGGGAGATCTGGAGGCCTCGGGAGTGGAGCTGCTCATCAGGCGTGGACATGGAGAGGGAGAAGAAACGGCAACCAGGACACAGCCCTGGGAACACCAGCTCGTGAGGGGCAGCAGCTAATGAGGGGCAGCAAAGGAGACAGAAGGACCCTCCAGAGAGAGAGGTAGGAGGGAAACCAGGCCCAGGCCGGAGACGCACTGTCAGTCTCCCTCACAACCTTGTACCTGAGCAGTCTTGTTTCTCATGCCTTCTGCCTGGGGAAACCCCTTCCCAGCTACCCACTTCTACCTGCCAAATTCCCACCCCTCCTGCAAGTCTCAGCATAAATGCCAGTTCTTCGTGAAACCTTTTTCTAGCTCCTCAGACAGATTCCAGAGCCCCGCCCACCCGCCCTCCGCAGAAGTTTGACGCTGCTACCTCCCTAGGAACAGTTATCTTATCGGTAATTTAATTGTTTGCACATTTCCCTCCCGGTTACTATGAGCCCTTGGAAGGCTAGGACCCTGTCTGTTCACCTTTGTAACCCTAGACCTAGCACAGGATCAATACGGGTTGAAGAAACGAGGTCACTACAACCTGATGAATGAAATATCCCAGTAACATCAACGACCCACAGGCTTCCAAAGTTTATTCCTGCCTGCTTTCCTATCTGCACAAATCCTTCAGGGCCCTCCAAGACAAAGCCCAAACTCCTCCGGCCCTGCCTTCCCAGGTCTGCAACCTTCTGGGTTGTTCCCTCCAGGAACAGCGCTCAGGTCGGGAGAACAGCCGGGACCGGCGCGGAGGAGCCCAGCGAGCCTCTGTAACTGAAAGCCGCCTAAATCCAAAGGCAGAGGTTCACTAAGGGTGGTCCCGGATGCGCAGCGTCACCGACACCTGGGAACTTGGTGGAAATGCAAGTTGTCGGCCCCACCCTCAACCTACTCAAGGCAGAAACTCTGGAGGTGGGGCCCCGCGCTCTGTTGTAACAAGCCTTTCAGGTGGTGCGCGCTCCAGCTGGAGAAGCGGTCGCAGAGCAAGTTCGGCACCTCGGCGGCGGCCAACATCACGCCCGAAGCGCTCAGAGGAGGTAGACTGACGGGGGGCCCCCACCCCGGGGGGTGCCCACACACCGGCTGCCGAGGGCAGAACCTTTTCAGCAATTGCTGCCGTGAGGTCAGGACCCGGCGGCGCCGCGGGCCCTGAGGGCTGGAAAGGGAAATCCCGTCGCGAGAGGGAAAAGCCGGAAGGACTGCAGGCGCTTCGAAATTGGCAAGGGGCGTTTCGCTGGATCGGGATGGAAGTGGGGCTGGGGAATAAGCAGGGCTTCCGTCGATGAACTGAAGTTCCTTCAGCGCTGGGCCAAGGGCACAGAAAGTATAACTGGATGTGCGCGCGTGCGGTTCTTCGGGAAGTCACTGCGTGGGACCGTCACTGCTGGGTGCTTGCCCAACCTGCAAATGATTGAATGGGACTGACCTCCGCTGAGGTGCTTGACCCCACTCCTTCACTTCAGCTAATAAGCAATTTGTCCTAGTTGAAGAATGAGCTTTGTATTACGGGACCTTTTGCAGAAATGTAAATATAGACCGATGTCTACACCGGGCTTGGTTTTAAAGACTGAAGGCATTGGGAAGCTCATTTGATTTGGGCTGTGTTTCTTCTTTGGTCATGTATTGGTTAAAAATATTATCAGCTTACGTTTGCACAGGGTTTTCCCTTTTCAAAGCATTTCCACAGACATTCTTGTTCTATCTGCAGAGAGTGGTTATACACCAAATGTACAAATGTTACTTTCCTTTTCTTTCTATGACATGGTTGTTATTATTATCATCATCATCATTTTACAGATAAGGGAACTGGGACTCAGAAAGGTATTCTTCCAAGATCATTCACTACTAAGTGGCAGGATCAGGCCTACAATCCAGGACCTCTGAAGTTAGCCTACCAGTGCCAAGGCTGTTCTGGGGGCAGAGGCTGGCATTTTGCTCTTGGGGAAAGGGAGATTCATTAGGGGATTGCTTTCGGACATGCGTTGGTTAGTGTGACATGTGTAGGGCATCTAGAATGAGCTTTTGAAAAGCTCAGCAAATGCTTTCATGCTTTATAACTATTTCTGTGACTTCGTTTTGAATTTAGGTTCAATCAAATAGACTACGTAACTTATAAGGAGCATGCAAGGGTCCCCATCATAATGGGAAAGAGATGAAATAACCTGGAAATCTTCCAGCCTAAGGGGACTGGGCAGGAGGATAGGAACTCTGATTGACTCAGGGACTCAGGATGCTGAATACCCAACAAGAGTGAAGGCCCTGGTGCCCCTAAACCTTGATTTGGCCAGATGTATCAGTCAGGATCAGTTAGGTTGTGCTACAGTAACAAGAAATCCCCAGGTCTCTGTGGTTTGACATAGCACAATTTTATTTCTCAATCATGACATATGTCCACTGTGGGTCTGGTTTCCGTAGCCACTTAGGGACACAGGCTGCTGCAATAGACGTGTTGCCTCCTCAACCCTGAAGGCAGGAAATGAGAATGAGGTAAATTGAGCACTGACTCTTTAAAGCATTTACCTGGAAGTAACACATGTCACTTTGCTCCCATTTCATTGACCAGAGCAAGTCACAAGCGGGCAGGGACGTGCCATATGTGCAATGCTCCCATGTGCCTGGAAGGAGAAGCAAAAATATTTGGTTAACAGCACTAATAACTTACATGCAGGGAATGGTATGTGTGTGTGCATGTAAGGTGGATGTGTGTATGTGCATTTGAGGTATGTGTTAGTGCAATCAGTTCTGTCCATTTCTAGAGCATCTTTCCCTCCTGGGGACATATATTTGAGATTTCCACTCTAATGGTTGTCATTCCTCCCCCTAGAGCACGTTCAGAGATGTAGACTACTGTGAAAGAAATCAGAGTGGAGGGAAGCATGGTGGGAGAGATGAGTGGCAGTGGGGCAAACTCAGTAGAAATTTATGTGTGAATAGAAAAACAATCCAGAAAAGGAAAGGACTCAGGGTATATATGTCACTAGGGGCCTGCCTGTTAAAGGAAACTACTAAAACAGCATAGCTTTGGCAGAAGCATTTCCTGCCTTCTTGCCATTCACTCCCACTCATCCTTCCTGGCTAAGCTCAGGTGACACTCCAGGAAGCCTTTGATGAGCTCTCAAGACTGGGCCAGCCAATCACATCATAAGAATGATTTGGTCTGTCTCATCCACTGTGCCATGGACAGGGATCATATCTTGCTCAGTACCAGCTGTGGTCTGGGGTCTTGGGACAGAGGCAGAAAAGCGAGCTGGAAGGCTGTTGCAGGAACCCAGGTGAGAAAAAATGATGGTCTCCATTAGGATAGGTAGGGGTGGGGATCAAGAGAAGTGTGTATTGGAGAGATTTAGGGAGTCAAACCAACAGGAAGGGGCTGAGGGGGTGGGAAGGGATAAATTTGGGAGTTTGAAATTTGTAAATGTTAACCACTAAATATAAAAATAGATTAAAAAAACAAATTTCCTCTGTATAGCTCAGGGAACTATATTCAATATCTTGTAATAACCTTTAATGAAAAGGAATATGAAAACAAATATATGCATATATATATATATATATATATATATATACACATGACTGGGACATTATGTTGTACACCAGAAATTGACACATTGTAACTGACTATACTTCAATTAAAAAAAAAAAAGACGGGAAGGGGCTGATTGGATCAAGGAAGGGGAAGGAGGTCTCTGAAAGAGCAGCAGGGTGGATGGCAGGACCAAGCGGCCCAGAGGAGGAGCAGGTTGTAAAATGAGGTCAGCAAGGACATGTTCCACTGAGGCGCCTGTGGGACCTGCCCACAGAGAGACCCAGGAAACAGTTCAGCAGGGGAAACCGGCTGTGCCCAGATCCTATGATCTACGTCGATTAAACTTCAACATCAAATCTTCAAACAAGGTCAGCATTTTAAAAAGGAACTTGTTAAAAAAAAGAAGAAGAAGAAGAAAGTGGGGAGTTAGGGAGAGGAAACCACAGCAAATATGTGTAGTATAAAAATCATGAAATGCCTGAAGTACAAATCCTACGAATCCAGTTAGAGCAGTGCCAAGGCGCCACAGAAAGAGCTGAGCCTCCCTAAAAGATTGGTTCATCTCATTATCCTATTTCAGTATGTTGCTCCCATCCCCACCTCTGCTGAGCAGGGGTCTGCTCGTCCCATCTGAGACCTGAACTTGATGTCAACCTCATTTGTCCTTGAGGCTCCCCTTCCCCACATCCTTTCATGGGTGAGGATGAAGCCCCATTTGCAGGAACTGTGCAGTGCAGGGCGACCAATCCTCCGAGCTCCCACCAGAGACCCCCTTGCTCCCACTCAGCCCTTGTGCCCCCCATAACACCCTCCCCCTTCCCCACACACTGAGATGCTCTCTCTGGATGTCTGGGCTCCATTTCCAGTTCCTCCATGTACTGATCTGTGACGGTGGGCAATTACCCTCTCCCAGCCTTCTTCCCATCTGCAAAAATGGGACACAGAAGAGCAAAGAGCCGCACTATGGCAATGTCCTATTTCAGACCTTAGTATACAGTAGGCACTCAAACAGTCCTATCCTTCCATGCCCATCCCCAACCCCTATCACTCTTTCCACTTCACAGAGAAAGCATCTTACAATATTTTAACCATACGTAGCCGTGACAAGCAGAGTTAAAATATATACAGAAAGCAATGAGGACATTATGTGTTATCTAAGGTACTGCCTTACCGCCAGTAGATAATGACGTCCAGGTGCCCAGGATGAGGCGTGGCACTGAGTAGCAGCCCCTGCTCTTCCTCCCCAGCTGGTGACAGTCTGTTCTCCAAATGCCTCCCTGCTGCCCCACATTCCATCAGCCTGGGTCTTGTCAGCTCCACCCTAAACTGTCCTGAACTCGTCCCCTCTCTCAGGCTTCCTGCCCCTACTCTCCTTTCTCACCCTGGCCCATCTCCTTTGCCCTCGCCCTGTGTCTCCTTTCTCGCAGACATGGATCACATCTCCTTTGATTCAGACCGCCTGGGCCTAGGCAGTCTCGCCCAGAGCCCTGGAATTGAAAACACCAGGTGTCTGGGCCACCCTGCAGTCAATCGGAAAGAAGTTTCGGCCCTGCTGTCCCAAGTGCAATCCACGGACTTGCAGCAGTGGCGCCACTGAGAGTCTACAGAAGCACAGCATCTCAGCAGGCCCCGGAGCTCCCGAATCAGAACCTGCATCTTCACAAAACTCTAGGGGATTCACAGGTGCTCTAAAGATTGGGAAGCTCTGCCTTAGAAATCTTCAGTGGCTAGGGATTAAAAAGATGCAGGCATCCCCCACGGAGCTGGGAGGGGCGTTCTTGGAAACACCTGCGCTAATGGATCCAGTCATTCGAGGTCACTCTGGCATCGTTCCTGGGGAGGTTTTCTGTTGCCCACATTGTACAATTTATCTGCTAAACGGGGGAGGGGGTTCTCAGCTTGTGTCTCAGTCTTGCCAATCTTTAGGGTTGTCCTAATGGTGGGCACATCCACATGACATTCAGCCATCTCAAACCACCATAAAACTTGAATTTGAACATCCAGCCTTTGGAAAACAATCTAATTATTTATAGTGAATCAAAAGCCTATAAGACAGAAAATGGGTGTTCAGGCAGAAAGAGGCCACGGGGATAAGACAGACTGGCCATTCAAACAGGGATGTGGGCTAAGGGGACCCGAGTGAGGCAGTGGCGGGCACTCAGCAGGGCCTGCCCAGATCCACAGGCCCAAGATGAGCCTCACAGCTGCTGGGAAGAGAAGAGGGAAGAACAATGAAGTGCAGGATGCCTGGAAGCACCCCCGAGAGGCCTGGGAGAAGAGCAGGTTTATAAGCACATGCTGACCTTCGTAGGAAAGTCAGTGTAGTGGGGGTTTTTGGAAAATGTCTCTGAGGCCTCCTGACGGCAAGAGCCCTCTCTGGAGGCAGACGGGTACAGACCTTCATGTGGTTTGTCAGAGGTGCCAGGTCTGTCTGCTGTTGCCTGTGGGCACTCCTGGGATGTGAGCCCCAACATCGACACTGAAAGAAAACCTCAGGGTTAGGGTTGCCAGATAAATCTGGGTTGCAAATAAAAATACAGGGCATCCAGTTAAATTCAAATGTCAGAGAAACAGCGAATAATTTTTTTTTGTATCTGTATGTCTCAAATACTACATGCCAGAGCAACCCCACTCAGGATTAGTGTCTGTCCCCAAGGCATGGGACCTGGGAGTGGGAGAGGGGGGTTGACCTGAAAGAAAGTGTCCACCTGAGGCCAAGTGGTATCATCCTAAGACCCACCTTAGTTTTGAATATGAAGTGGGAGTGGGATTTTGTTAGTTTGGGGGCGGGGCAGTCTTTTGTGAGAGGCTGTGCTATACTGTTTGCTTTTGAGATGTTTTGTCCTACAAAGGTGGGAATACCAACAATGTTTTATTTACACGATCATGTATCTGGTGGGGTCATTCAAGGATTGCATACTATCAAAGTATTGTAGTTTTGATCATTCCAAGTCAGGTCCCTGTAGGAGATGGACTGTTTCTTAGTGCAGACCAATAAAATCCCACTTAGCCAGAAAAAATTACTCTTGTTTAAGTAAGCATTTATTCATTGCAACCTACAGAAGAAAATTGTAACTATTTATCTAATCAAGCAATCAAAAAGTCTTTCTAAGCATAAAAATCAATCCTTCTGTGGGTCAACAACCCAAATTAAATGATAAATTCAGGGAAAATATTTACAAAACAAATGAAAAGGAAAAGGGTTATATAGTTAGTATATAAGAAAAAAGATGAATTCCCACAGGGAGGAAAAAAGACAAAGAATATGAACATTCACAAAAGAAGCAACGTAAATGACCAATGAAGATATAAAAAGTCCAGCCTCCTTAATGAACGCAGCAAGCTGACGATCACAAAATAAAATATAGTTGACCCTTGAACAATACAGGTTTGAATTCCGTGAGCCTACTTATACCTGGATTTTTTCTTTCAATAGTTGATACTACAGTACTGCACCATCTGCAGTTGGTCGAATCTGAGGACGCGGAACTGTGGACATGGAGGAACCGACGATCCGGAGGGCTGACTGTACGTTATACCAGGATTTTGTACTTCTCCGCATGCCAGTGCCCTAACCCGCATGTTGTTCAAGGCTCTGTTTTGCAAATACTGTTAACAATTTTCTTTCCCAAGATATGCCACTGATGGGACCATAAACTCACGTGCCCTTCTGGAAAGCAATTTAGTAGGTTTATCGATAATCTGCAAAATGTTTATATACCTTCTCGTTCAATAATCTCACTTCTAGGAAAGTAGTGCACAAAGATCTAGGTACAAGGATCTTCATGGAAGGCTTATTTATAACAACAAAATTAGAAACAACATAAATGTGTGACATTAAAGAATGATTAATTTATAAGATATAAGCACAATAGAACACAATGCAGCTATTATAATAATCTCATTTAAAAATTAAACAAACACAAGTTAATTATAAAAAAAGAAGATACAAATGAGCAAAAAGAAAAATCTAAGAAGAATCTGCTGTCCAAGTGTTTGTTAGTCATTGTTAATGTTGTGGACCATATCTTTAAAAATCTTTTATATTTTAATATTAAAATAGTGTTTTTGAAAAATATTTGGTAACACTGGAAAACATTTACCATATGAAGTCAAAAGAAAATAATCACTGTATGGTATCAAGAATTTGCAAGTAAATATGCACAGGGATTGGAAGGGAATACATCAAAATAGTAACAGTGCATCTCTGTTCCTCAAAAGACTAAGAATAGACTTACCATATGATCCAGCAATCCCACTCCTGGGCATATATCCAGAAGGGACCTTAATTCAAAAAGACGCATGCACCCCAATGTTCATAGCAATGCTATATACAGTAGCCAAGACACGGAAACAACCTAAATGTCCATCAACAGATGACTGGATAAAGAAGTTGTGGTATATTTATACAATGGAATACTACTCAGCCATAAAAAAGAATAAAATAATGCCATTTGCAGCAACATGGATGGACCTGGAGAATGTCATTCTAAGTGAAGTAAGTGAGAAAGAGAAAGAAAAATACCATGATATCACTTATATGTGGAATCTACAAAACAAACAAACTTATTTACAAAACAGGAACAGACTCACAGAAATAGAAAACAAATTCATGGTTACCAGAGAAGGAAGGGGTGGGAAGGGATAAATTGGGAGTTTGAGATTTGCAGATGCTAAATAATATATATAAAATAGATAAACAGGTTTATACTGTATAGCACAGGGAATCATATTCAATATCTTGCAGTAACCTATGGTGAAAAAGAATATGAGAACGAATTTATGTATGTTCTTATGTGACTGAAGCCCTGTGCAGTACACCAGAAATTGACACAACATTGTTAACTGACTATACTTCAATAAAAACATACTAAAAACAACCAGTGCATCTCTGGATTTTTGTTTTCTTCTTCATACCTTCTAAAATTTCTGCAATAAATAGGTATTATTCCTATAATTGAGAAATAGAAAATTATTTTTGAAAAGACAACTGAAATATCTAGGCCTTAAAGCAGGTCCTTGAGAGAGCAGGCAGCAAATCCCTGACGACCAACAGAATGACCATGACAGCCCGCGGAAGCTCCCTAGAGCTCTTAAGGAATGTCAATCCCCGGCCCCGCTCACAGAGATTCTGGTGGGCTGGACCTGCAGGGGGGCCTGGGCCTCGTGTCATTGGCAACATCTAATCACTCTTGGGTGGGGGCTAATGTGCAACCAGGCTGGGGACCACTGCTTGCACGAGCCATTGTGAGTTTCCAACAGAGTTGATGCCTCTGGTCTGGTGGAGAAGGGAGGAGAAACCACAGCATCTGGCTTCAAGCCCCATAAGGGCCCCTCTCCAGCTGCATGCTTTAGGGGAGTCGTTTAACGGAACCTCAGTCTGTCTGTCAAATGGGGATATTTAATGCCTACTGCAAGAGTTGGGGGTGACTCCAAGGAGAAGGTAACTGAGAAAGTGCTGTGTGGGACAGCATAGAGAATGTGTTCTTCGTGAAAGAAGCTGGACACTCAGATGACAGCACTTCCCTTTGATCAATGAAATATCCTTGGCAGCGCGGGAACCCGTGCAAATGAAAAGGTTTGTTTCTAAGCTGTGTTGGTCTTGTAATTTGATTTGATTTGGAGATCCTGTAGGCAGGTGCTGTCAAACGTGGGTGCCCAGGGCAGTCCTAGCCTGAGGGCTCATGGACAGTGGACAGCAGCCAATAGGCTGAGTTGGTTCAGATCTTCTGGTCATCTTGCTTTGAGAGGTGGCTGGCCTCCAGAAGCCAAAACCTTGTTCCCATGAAAATGTGCCTTTGCATTTGACACAAAAACCCCAGAATGTCTACTTCTAAATAAATGTTCTTATCTAAGTCACCTCCTTGGGAGGCTATGTGGCCATTGCTTAAAATGTCTTAGGAATTCCTCTTTTGAGATTGCCTTTGTCTAAGTTACATTATTTTCTGAGTATTTTCAATCAGTGAATTCATTCTGCATCCTTTGAAGAGAAGCCTAATTTTAGGAAGCAGCTGAAAATATCTTTGAGAACCAAATCTGACGAGTAACATGGTACTCAAGCCTAGGTAAGACGTCTTCCTTTTTAAGTCAAGAGGTCATTTGTACACGTGTGTGTCTGCGTTGCTACCCAGTGTATTCTCGGCACCGTCCATAACACCTGGGACCTAGATAGTCAACAGATTCTTGCTGAATGGTGAACAGAGCCTGGCTCTCTACTGGGACCCACAAACTAACTCAAAAGGTTTTTGAGCAAAGCAGTCTGTTTGGGATTAATAATTTCTAGCTTTTATGCTGGTTAGAAATCCGTCCCTTCCTTTTGATAAATATGCTGTGTGTATTCCTTATGCATTGGACTAGGAGAGAATGGTGTGCTTCCTTACCCTTATTGGGGCTAATGCTGGATTTAGTCTCCTAAGACAACACTAATCAGCAACACTGGACAAATCCAGGCATTTTGGGAATTATTTTTCACGCCAACCCAGTCCACAAAACATCCAAACATGGTATTGTCAACAAGGACGATGTCCAAAACATAACTCACTTTTTCACACAGGAGTTGCAAGACACTGACATTAATCCAAATTAAGACTTGCAAACGAGCCGACGTCCACACCGCCACGCGTTAATGAGTTTGAGGAGTACGGAGTTAAGCAGCTCATAGCCAGGACAGAGAGCACTGGCCTGAGAGTCGGAACTACTGCATTGGTCCAGCTCGGCTGTTACGTAGCCGAGTGACCTGGGGAGGGCTGCGGGGGGCGGGGAGAAGGAGGGGAGGGCTGTGAGCGGGGGAGGGGACAAGGGGGTTTCCACCTCCCCCCTTGGTCTTTATCTATGCAATGATCTCGCACTCTCAAAGTCATCATTTCTTAGAACAATGAGGGCTGACGGGAATCAAGGAGAAGAGGCTGCGAACACTAGGCCCCCCGCTGGCAGCCACGGAGGGCTCGCAAGGTGCTGCTGACGGGGGAGCCAAGACTCTGGGAGCAGCAGAAGCCAGTCTCAGCTGAGACAAAGTCCCTGCTCTGAAGGAAAAAGAAAGCCAAAGGCAGAGCTCAACTGCTCCTGGCACTGGAATCGTTTCCAAGAAGGGAACACATAGGTCATGTGAGGTCAAGTTCAGGGCACGCAGCCAGCCGCCGGGCGGGCGGGAAGGAAGCTGCCCCGAATGCCTGCCTGCTCTCCCAGCCCTTCACCTTCTGAACACAAGTCCCGCACCAGCCCCTTTGCCGAGTGGCCCCGGGGACCTCGGGAGCCCCTCCCGGACCCCCGGGCATCCCGGCTCCGGCCTGGCGGATGCAGCCCGCGCGGAGTGCCGCGGCGAAGCAGGTACGAGGCGGCGGCGAGTCGGTGTGAGCAGCGGGGGCGGAGCCCGCCTGTCTTGTCCGCGCCCCTCGGAGCGCTGGGTTGAAAACACTCAACTGCTGCCTCCTCCTCCAGCCTCACGGCCTCCCCTCCCCTAGACCCACAGGACTCTTAGCTCCCTGCCTTTGCCCACGGGCCCATGGGGTTTCCCCCAGAGCCACTCTCACCATAACTTTTGTTCTAGACATCCTCCTGTCATTTAACTCCCAGCTCGAATGCCATGTGACCCCTGAAGCTCCCTTTGCTGGAAGTAGCACCTGTTACCATCTGTCCTGCATCACACCTAGGGACATGTTATCTCTTCCCATCTGAGACCACGTTATATCCACTTGTCACCGTCGCATCGCTTGTCCGCCTTTTCTGGCCGGTGCTGCGCACGCGCCTGGCCTTACCTTTCCTCGCCCTTCAAGGCTCAGCTCAGAGTCAGACTGTGAAGGACTGTCCAGCTCTCTCCATCTCTCCACCCACACGGACCGGCTCCAGTTTTTGAGTGGCTACTCTGTGCCCAGAAGTTTATCTCCAGGATTTCTAATCCTTGGAACACCCTTGCAAAGTAAGTTTCACTTTCAGATGTAAGAAAAGAAGCTCAGAGTGGCTCACAGCGAAAGAGAATGTGACAATGAATGTATGTATGTTCATGCATAACTGAAAAATTGTGCTCTACACTGGAATTTGACACAACATTGTAGAATGACTATAACTCAATAAAAAAAAAGTTTAAAAAACAAACAAAAAACCCCAAAATCTTTTCCTGAATACCCTTGCTGATAATTATAAAGATCCAAAGTGTTTATATAGGTATATTTATTAAAATTGAAATATTAAAAAGAAAAGAAAATAAGCTCAGAGAAATTCAGGACTGTGTCTGAGGCGCACTGCTGGCTAGTGGTACAGTGGGGATTGGAGCCCAGGTTGTCTGACACCCAAACCCAAGCCCTCAAACCATTGCCCTCCATCCAGTGCGTGTTGCTTCTTCTTTCAAAGGGCAAATATTTTGAGCATAAGACTGTAAGGGCCTTGAAGATTGTATTTTTTGTTTTCAGTGCAAGAAATCTAAGGTGAAATGACTTGCCCAAGATGACACAGCTTCTCCCTACCTGTGGAAACATCTGTCAACTGCAGTGGATCCCTAGTACCAGGTAACATTCCCTGGGGTCCCAGTTGCAAGGGATCTGACACAACTGCCCAGCAGCAGGGCCCCAAATTGGGTAAGAGAAAATGTTGCAACAAGCTCAGAGCCACAGCTGTATATTATGATAAAACAACAGTCAGAGTTTCATTTCTTTCTTTCTATTTTTTTCTGTTTTGGGTGGGGGGAGGTGGGTGGTTAGATTTACTTATTTATTTTCAGAGGAGGCACTGGGGATTGAACCCAGGACCTCATGTATGCTAAGCACATGCTCTACCACTTCAACTATGCCCTCCCCATTCTGAGAAGTCCCATCTTTCTTGTCTAAAAGAAGTCTGAGCAGGGCAATCCAGGGCTGCTGTGGCAGTTTTACAAAGTCAAGGCCTGGGGCTTCTTCTATCTTCTGCAATTCTCTCCTCAAGGGGTCCTTCATGCTCCACAGCGGCTCCAGCATCACCTGGGGCGGGGCCCCTGAGAGCAGAATCTGCTGCCCATTTCTGTCATTTACTCTAAGGAGCTAACAATCACATGACCTAGTCCAGAGATGGAGAAGCTGCTCAGAGCCTGTCTGGGAGCTGGCCTGGGACTTGGCAAGTATGTAGCATGTAGCTGGGAGCATAAGCGGGTAGAGATGTTGGGGGGCACTTCCTTGCTTAGTTCAAGGGGCCCTTCTCAAGCTCAGCCTACATCTTTCCTTGTGTTTAATATTTATTGAGCTATCACTCCTATGTGCCAGGCACTAGAGATACAAAGAGGATGGGACTCATTCCGATAAAGAGACAGGGAAATAGGTCATTTTAATGCTCTGTGGCAAATGCAACAATAAGACATACCAAAGGCGCTCAATGGTGGGCACCTGACCCAGCTGGGGAGGGGTCAGTAAAGGCTTCCTTAAGAGGTGCTTGT
The DNA here is from genome assembly GCF_048773025.1 of Camelus bactrianus. NCBI lineage: Eukaryota > Metazoa > Chordata > Mammalia > Artiodactyla > Camelidae > Camelus > Camelus bactrianus. The sequence continues at coordinate 67,683,573 of NC_133553.1, forward strand.
TGATGAGCCAGATATGAGAACTACCAGGAGGGATGCTGCAAGACCCAGATGACTCAGAACAAGTGAGACAGGAGTCAGATGCTCCTGGTGGCTGGAGAAGTGATGGGGAGAACACTGAATGCCAGATCTTCTCATGGACGCCCCGGCTCTCTCACCTCAGAGCTGGCCATCGCTTCCCCAGTGTTGCCGTTCCCATCGCTGCTCCCAAAGAAGTGCATTTGGGCCCTTCTCACTTCCAGGGTTTTAACGCAAGTGCCCTCGGGAGATGAAGTCCCCCTGATCCTGGTCTAGCAAACCAAATATCAAAAATCACAGTCTGCACCATACACCCTCCAGGCCAAATCCAGCTGGAGTTTCCCAAGTGTCACCTGAGCCCGATGGTCCTCAGTGGAAGCTTTGGCTCTAGAAAACCCACGTGTGGTGGACATCTGCCACTGTGCGGAGAACCAGTGAATGAATCCCTTCCTGTGTTTGGGGACTAACCTACCGAGGCAAGTTGGAGGTAAAGCCCGCCTCCCATAGTAAAAATGAAAATACTTTACTCAGATACTGTTCTTCCCAGACTCCCCTGCAGCTACTTGGCATGTCAAAGGTACGTGGCCTAGATTCTGTGAGTCGGATGTCCCTACCAGAGCCTTGGATCCCTGAGAATTTTCTGTGGACGTAGCAGTTGTAAATGACGGGCCCTGGGCCTCCATCAGGTTCACAGTCATGGTCCTGAACTGCTTCTGATCACAGTTCAGGACCATGACTGATTCTCTGGCAGTTGTCTTTCCAGCAGGGAGCATGGCTAGGGCAAATGCAGGGACCAGAGAGCATGACTTTGTTCAAAGGACAGTGAGTAAAACCATGTAGCTGGAGCAAAGGTTCTTTCACAGGCGCAGGGGAAGATAAGGTTGGCAGACCCCCAAACGTCCATTAAAGAGCCTGGTCATTATCTGGAACATTTGTCAAAACTATGAAGCGGACATTGGTACATCACTATTATTCAAATTCTAGACTTCACTCAGATTTCACTGCTCTGGTTTTTCCACTAACGTATTTTTGTATTTCAGGATCCAGTCCAGGATACCACTTTGCATTTAGAAACCAGTCCTTTATAAGGAGAATATTTACATCATTAAACGTGTTTTAGGAGCATCATCTGATAGCAATGGGCAGCTCGGTCCAGGAAGTGGGATAAGAAGGCACTTCCAGAACTTTCTAACTTCCAAATACACCGCACTGCCCAGTCTGATGAAGCTCAGCACCTTGAAGGTGCAGTTGCCAGGAAGAGGAAACGTGGGCCCCTGGAAGCATCTCTGTGCCTGCTCAGGGCCCCGGTGGGCCAAAGGTATATTTAGGAGGCACTTGAGGACGTCCACCCAGCAGTGCTGGCAAAGCTGGAAGATCTTCCTGCTCAGGTGACCACAGTGGGCTTATAATTCCAGGCAGGCAGTCAAAGAAATGCATGCTTGCCTTCTTTTCTGAAAGTCTAGTCTTGTCTCCCTTGCAAGTCAGTTTGATGTTGTGGAAAGAGAACATGGAGCACGGTTTGCAGAACCACGTGTGAGTAACTGAGAATCTCTGAGCTTCAGTTTCCTCACCAGTAAAAAGTGAGATATTGAACTTCTTCCATAAGATTGTTGAGAGGATTAACATTTAAAAAGTGTTCAGGAAGTGACTGGCACACTGTAGGCATTCAGCCATCAGCTCCCTTGACAATATGAAGGTGGGGTCTGGGGCCATCATTTTCTTGCATGTCCTCAACCTTTGGAAAGTACTTCACACACCAGTGATTATAATGTGGAGCTCACAAACCTAATGATCTCAGAAAGGGCAGATCATGTCTCCAGTTACAACATTCAGTTACTGAGCAAGTCCGTATTAGTCACTCACTAAATAGCAATAAATAGATACATGTCAGGCACGGTGCTAAGTGACTAAGACACAGTCTGTGTCAAGAATGGCAAAGCCCAGAAGAAAGAGATGCCTCCAGACAACTTTTACGCAGGTCTGATGCACAGTTTGACATAATTCAATAAGCAGAGTGCCCAAGGACACAAAGACTGGCTACTTGTGTTGGGGGCGAGGGAAGAGCTTCACAGAGAGAGGAGGAGGAGACTGGGGACTGGCAGAATAAGTAGGTCTTCCAGTAAGAGAGAGCGGGGAAAGAATGAGAGGGAAGAGAGAGACAGAGAAGCATTTTGCTCTATGGAAAACACAAGATGTATTCTAGAACCATAGGCTAGTCTTGGGGGGTTATGGAATGAGTAGAGGGAGGTGAGATTAAACAAACACGGCGGCTGGAATATGTCCACACAGGAAGGGCTGAGGGGCAGCTATCTGGAGGCAAGGGTGGGGCGTGAGACCTGACTGGAGGCTGTTCTTTTGTCCGTGGTTTAGTTGAGGTGGCTTGGGGAAGAGATGATGACTGGTAGTAGTGATGGGCGGGGCTGGGAGTGGGCATTCCACCCCTTCCCGGCATGGCCACGCTGGGAGCTATGTGACTGCTATGGAAGAGGAGGCAGATGTACAAGTGCTGGGGAGCCAACCACAATATCCACTACCCTGTCAACTAGAGAAACAGTCACTGAGGTGCAGAAAAGATTTGAGGCATTTCAGAAATGAACAGGCAGAACTTGGTGAGAAAGGAAGGGAAGGTGAGAGCTGGAGGGGCAAAGATGGCTCTGAGGCTTCTAGTGTCGTCACCTGGGTGAATGGAATAAGAACTCTGTTTTGTACACACGGAGCATAAGGGGATATCTAGGTAATGATATCCAGAGGTCAATATGGCTCTGGCTTTAATTAAAAGTCGTCTTCCTTGACTGGATAAGGAAGTTGTGGTGTATGTATACAATGGAATACTATTCAGCAATAAAAAAGAATAAAATAATAAATAATTCCATTTGCAGCAACATGGATGGACCTGGAGATCATCATTCTAAGTGAAGTAAGCAGAAAAATACCATATGATATCACTCATATGTGGAATCTTAAAAAAGAGAGAACACTAATGAACTCATCTTCAAAAGAAAGAGACTCGCAGACATAGTAAACAATCTTATGGTTACTAGGGAAAGAGGGTGAGAATGGATAAAACTGGGAGTTTGAGATTTTCAAATGTTAACTACTATATATAAAAATAGGTAAAAAACAAATATCTCCTGTATAGCACAAGAAACTATATACAATATCTTGTAATAACTTTTAATGAAAAAGAATATGAAAGCGAATATATGTGTATGTATATGCATGGCTGGGACATTATGCTGTACACCAGAAATTGACACATTGTAACTGACTATACTTCAATTAAAAAAAAAAAAGTCATCTTCCCGTCTGCAGTTTGCTTCAAAATAATCTGAGGATGGTGGGTAGGCTATAGGTGAAACAAAATTGACTATAAGTAGATACCTGAAGTGGGTGAAAAAGTAAAAATTAGCTCCCACTAAAGGAAAAAAACAAATCTGCCCTGCCACTCCTCAGGCTGGGAGGACAAACATAGGTAAGGCCAGCTACATTACCATGATACAATATTCCTCCCAAAGGCACGTTGCAGCTGAAGTGTCAAAACCACCCCCTTCTTGCGTGACTACTGCTTTCCGACTCCCTGGGAAACCTTGTTCTCTAAAATGATAGACCATCAGAAACTTTGCCATTTGAAATTTTATCAGTAAAAATGAAACACCCCTCTGTTGCCAGTAGGATCTAAGTCACGTTGACACAGAGAAGCAGTCTTGATTTGCAACCCAGGTTCAGAGCTTCAGATAAGGGGCTTCTGAACACAGCGTCCCCAGTTTATCCTGACTTTGCCCTTTCTAAGGAAATGAACCTGGGTCTACTGTGCAGCTCAGACCAGATGTTGACTCCTGCTTTCCTTTAAGCCTATCAAAACACTGCTCCTTAAATTTCTATCCTTCCTAAATTCAATTCCTGTAACTCTCTGCCTATTTGGCGAGACACCCCATAGTTCCTCTGTTATCTGGTCTCCTTCACTGTAATGAGTTAACCTGATTTTGTCAAAATACGGGTTTCTCCCTGGTGATCCTAGGCTGATTATGACGTAAGCAACAGAGTTATTGGCGTTCTTTATATTATTCTCTCCACTATTGCAATGATTCACATTTTCCATAATATTTCCAAGTTTTTAAAAAGCCGTCACCCCGTATTTTAATAGTGCACACCAGGACAGTGTTTGAGATCTGTGCAAGGCAGAATGATTACACCCCCAAAACATCCACATCCTAACCCCTGGCACCTGTGAACGTCATCTTACTAGCAAAAGGGACTTCGCAGGTGGAGCTAAAACCTTGAGATGGGAGAGTATTCTGGATTATCCAGATGAGCCCAATGCCATCAAGTGGGCCCTTAACAGCAAAGAGGCTTTCCTGGCTGTAGTCAGAGAGAGACGTGATGTTGGAAGAAGGGTCAGAGATGCAACGTTGCTGGCTTTGGAGGAGGAAGGGGCCACAAGCCAAAGATTGTGGGCAGCCTCTGGAAGACAAGAAAGGCCAGGAGACAAATTCTCCTCTAGAACCTCCAGAAAGGAGCGCAGCCCTGTTGGTAAGTTTGATTTTAACCCAATGAGGCCCGAATCAGAGTTCTACCCTACAGAACTATGAGATAATAGATCTGTGCTGCTTTAAGCCACATTCATGGTAATTTGATATAGCAGCAATAGAAAATGAATGCAAAATCACCCAGAGGAGTGAGGAAAGGCAGAAATGAGCCAAGGATGCCTGGGGCGACGCCAACACTTAAGACAAGAGGGGAAAAATGGTGAGTCAGTGGAGGAGACAGTAAGGGAGACACCAAACAGTAGAAAAGCCTGGAGAGAACAGCAAAGGAAGAAGCTCCAAGGAGAAAGTAGTCCAGAGATTTAAACTGCCTGTTCTTTAAAGTAAGGACTGAAGGAGGTTACACAGGCTTTCCATTTTAAAGCACGTTATTTTCTTGTTTGTTTCCCCTGTGAGTTCCCCATTTGTACATAGCAAACTCCTTCACCTGAAACGATCACTGTCTCCCTTCACGTTAAAAGCCTGAGTTTGAGAACTTTCACAACCTCAATCCACGTTATAAACCCATCAAGGTAATTACTCTGGTTCCAGAAGAGCAGGTTTTACCACATCATAAACCAGAAGGAAATGTAGCTATTTTTGTGTTAATTCTAGTTATTTGACTCTGCGGGACAGCCTGCCCCACGGGCGAGAGCAGCGCACCCAGGCTGGCCTGCCAGGCGGACCCAATCCCCGTATTTAAACACTCCGCCCAGATCTACCCCCAACCCTCATACTTAAAAGTCCCCAAATGACTCCTCATTAAAGTATCCTCTCTACAGACCTTCTCAGCTAATTTGGAAAATGGCAAATTATTTCACCCCAGTGAGACAGTTGATAGCTTGAGTATCTTAGAGAACACTTACATTCTAAAAGGCAAGTTTTACAAATGAAAAGAAACCCTCAAAGTGTAGATTCTCAGGCCTTAAGACTAAGTGAGGAACGTGGAGAGGAGGGTATTCTTAAATGATTATCTCATCACTCTCATCCAGTTTTGACAATCTGGGCCTAATGCCTCATTCTCACATGAAGGCCTTGCCATATGACTGTTTTCTCTGCCTGAATACCCCATTCATTCTTCAGAATGGTTATTTTCGTGGGGGGCTGTCCCAGATTACGTTGGCCCCTTCGGTTACAGGCCCCCACAGTACACCCGTACATCCTCTGAAATGCTCATCTCACCGGCAATACTTGTTCAGTGTCTGTCACCTTCTCCACTGGATGACAAGTTCTGTGAGGTGAGGACGAGGTCTGCCTTCTGCTGTGTTCACTGTTACCTTCTTGGTCTCCAGCATATGGCAGATACTCAAATATTTGTTGATAATCAAATAAATCAATGAAGGGGGCCAAGTGCTCTTACTCTGGGTTTACATTTCTACATTAGCGGTTCCTGGAAATGGTGACTTCAAGTTCCTTAAATGGGACTTAGATGGCAATTAAACACTGGGGCCCCTCAAAGCTAAAGGACCAAAACCACAGGGTTTCTAAAACCCACCTAATAGCCCATGTTCATCCCGGGTCTTGTCCAAAGCCTGAAGCAGCAAATAAACACAAGAACAAGTGGGGCAGATTTTCAACACAGGTGCCGAGACAACTCAGTGGGAAGAAAGGTTCCTCTTTTTCACAAATGGTGTTGGAACAACTGAATATGCACATGTAAAATGACACTGGATTCCTTCCTGACGCTGTACACAAAAATTAACTCAAGATGGATCACAGACTGAATTCAAGAGTCCAAACTATACAACTCTTGAAAGAAAACATAGCAGTAAATGTTTGTAACTTTGGGTTATTCAAAACTTTCTTACCAGTGATGCCAAAAGGCTAAGTGACAAGTAAAGCTGACTTTATCAAAATTAAAACCTTTTGTGCTTCAAAGGACACTATCAAAATGAAAATACAACCCACAGTACGAGAGAAAATATGTGTAAATCATGTATCCAATAAGGACTTGTATCCAGAATATATAAAGTACTCTTACAGCTCAACACTAAATGCCCAGGGTGGGGTGCAGCTAGGTGGAGACTGTGGGGCTGGGGGCGGGAGAGCGATGGCTAATCGGTATGACATTCCATCTTGGGGTGATGAAGACATTCTCGAATCAACTGTGCTGATGGTCACACAACCCTATGACTATAATAAAAACTCCTGAACTGCACGCTGCAAATGGGTGAATTGTATGGTATGTGAATTATATCTCAGTAAAGCTGTTAAAATTTTTAAAAGTAGGATAAAGAAATGCCATGCTATTTCAAAACATCACACGTTTGTTAGAAACCAATCACACATGCGTTTTCCCAAGCAGAAAGGAAAACACAAGTTTCTGTCTTCTCGGACACACGGGGTCCCGAGCTCATTCATTCTCCCGCGGGCCTGCGCAACTGTCAAGGGCTCAGTGCAGGAATTCCCATCCCGGTGAATCATGGGCCCACAGGCTTCTGGCATGGAAGTACCTGAATTCTATACAGCCGTGTATTTTTCTCTTTTAACAATAAACTGTCCTTGAAATACCACACAAAATATTATTTTCTTTCTGTCCAGCAGAGACAGATTCGCTCCGTCATCGGAAACTCATGGGGTGAGGTGTTTGGGGCAGGCCAGACGGCCAGGTGACCAAACCCTGAGTGTCAGATGCCGGACTTCTGAGCTCCTGATTTGTTCTCTCCCTGCCTCCCTTTCTCTTGTCCAGGTTCTTCAGCCCCAGGACCAAGGTCTAAATCCCCACCCCAACCCCCATTCCAAGAGCGCTGGGTGGGAAGAGAGAAAGGCACCTCCTGGCTCTGGGGCTCCCATCTGAGTGTCGTCCTCCCCCGACTCCTGAGCCACTTTACTTCCCTTCTTCACGCCCAAGGTGGAGCTTGGTTGGGGGTCCTGGAAGCAATTCCTGCCCTGACATGTCAGAGGGGACCAGTGAACGCACAGGGAAGGATTCCAAAAGAAAAAAAGCAAAGACTTTTCTCAAGTGAAAATGGCCAGCCTAGAGGGGAGTTCACAGCAAGCACCAACAGATACTCGCTGAAATGAATGAACAAGTGGATTAGCAAGATAACCAACACTCAGACTTTAAGAAGTCCTTGAAACACAAAAGAAGATGGGGCTGGGTCTAAGGATGACAGAAACACAGTCGCACTAGGTGCTGCCGCTGACAACCGCTGAGGGCGCTCTGGGGATAAACGGACATGGGAGTGCGGGTGGGAAGGTGGGTGGCTCTGCATCCGTCTGGCTTCAGAAAGTCAGAGAGCCCAGGTCACAGCTAGAACATCACGGTATTGGTTCCAGATTCTCTACAAAGGTGTCTACCTGTGGGAAAGAGAAAACCCATGAGTTAAACCTCACATTTCCAGGAGATTATACCCGTAATGCGCGCGTTGCCAAACCCGTGAGTTTCTGTGGGGAAGGGAAAGTGGGTATGGACAGGAAATGTCACCCGCCCAGGGCCACACAGTATCAAGGCGCAGAGCTGGAGAAGCCAGCGGTCTCACTTCCCTAGTTCCAGAATGCCTTCGAGGGGGAGTTAGCAGGAAGGTGCACCGTACAAGTCAAGTGTTTAACAATTACTAGCCCCTAACACTTCACAGAATAGGGGTTCCATCAGTCACGTATACGAGGTCCCTCAGGCTTCGGATTGTGGGGGTGCACTTTGAGGTGCAGAGCACCAGACCCATACTGGAGTCTGAAGCGGTAAAAGTGCAATAAAGGAAAACCACCAGAAAGCAGGCATCTTTCCCACCCTCTTCAGGAGCTCTTCTTGTTTGGTTACTTCTTCAGAAAAATCATCATTGACGTCCAACACCAGCACTGGAATGTTGAGCAGGGCCTCAGAGTGGAGCCTGGAAGAAGTGGGAACATTCAGGGAACAGGAAAAAAGACGGCAAGTTTCACATACTCACCAAGTCTTACTAACTCAGAGGAGAGATCTAAGGTCACGCGGCTTCCCAATGAAATTTCATGTAAACAGCAGTTTAAAAAAAGAATTCAATAAAGTTGGATGGAAAGATGAGGCTGAGATTTCTCTTTAGTCTTGAGACTTCTACTGAAGGTCAGAGCCCCAGATGTTTTAAGTGGACAGCACACCAAGCCTGGGGGGAGAAGGGACCAAAACTAGGAATGTCAACTTAGTAAACTGACAATGTCTAAAATTTTTCAACCCTTTGCCCTGAGCCAACGAGGTCATCATCACTGGTCACCATGTTCCATCCAAGAGGACGTCAAAAAATGAAAAAGCTGGAGAAATAGAATCTAACAAAAGGTTTCTTGGAATATCTAGATTACATCTAATTTTAAATTTCTAATTTGGATAATGCCTGACAATTTCAATACACTCTGAACATGCTTGTGGGGGTGCCATGTTGAACTTCCTGTATTGTAAAGACTGGCGGCAGGGTGACAGGGCGGCAGGGAGTCAGGGCGGCAGGGGAGCAGCGGGCCAGAGGGGCAGGGGCGCAGGACTGCAGGGAGGCAGGCCTCTGTCCGCTGCTGCTCTCTTTGCCACTTACGGGGTTGTCTTGTGGACAAGCCAGGCTTCGTGTTGACCATGAAGCTGCTCGAGATAGGCCAACTCAATTCCCTTCTCCTCCTCCCTGGCCCTCCGGCGCAGTCTCTTCAAGCAAACCTGGAAGACAATCCCCAGGCTCTGCTGAGCTCACTGCTGATCTCGGCTGTGACAGTGCAGTCTGGGGCTCTCAGACGCACTCGCCATGTCTATCCTGGGCTCTCTCGGCTATGACTTGCTTCTGCAGCCTTGTGTCCTTATTCAATCACAGGTTAGTGGCAAACATCATCCACCCGGGGTACCTGGAGTCACCCTTCTTTTCCCTCCTCCCAACCGCATCCAGGAAGTCACCGGGCTTTCTTTACTCTCTCCAGTTGGTTCTCTCCATGCCTCTCTCTCACCTCTGCCCTGGTCAGGCCCTCGTCACGTCACCGGGGCAGGGGCAGAAACTTCAGGCTCTCTGCCTCCTGCAGTGTATGGAAAGAGCAGCGGCCTTAAGGTCAGAAAGTCCAGGGTGAAATCCCCGTCTTCACCAGGAGCCTCCTCCTCAGCCTCCACTCAAACCCAAGGAGGCTGTGAGGACTCACAGGGGGAGGCATGTCAGGCTCCCAGCAAAAGCTGCTCTTTGCTCCCAGTTTTTCCACTCAGTCTGCCCTCCATATACTGCAATATACAGTCCTCCCTCAGGATCTGTGAAGGGGAGGGCTCCAGGACCCCCTGCAGATACCTAACTCCAAGGCTGCTCAAGTGGCTTGCAGGTGTAAAACGGTAGCCAGCTCTCCCCGTCAGCGGGGTCTGCACCTGCGAGTACGGAGGGCTGACTGTCATGGTCTTACTCTCCTGGCTTAAAACACTTTCCAGGGTCCTTACTGCCTACAGTTCAAGAAGTCTGAGTAACTTCACACTGACGATAGAGTAAGTAATCTGAAACATCTCTTTCACATCACATCATATCACTCACTCTGGGGCAGAATGTAAAACCTGAGTAGGTCAAAAGTAAAGGAAGTTAAAAAAAAAAAAGAGGTTTCAGACTAACTCTCCATCCCCCACTGCTTCCAGAGTGTGCATAATTCCACTCTGCCTTCATCTGATGGGAGAGTTTGAAGCATAGTGTCACCTTCTCCTTCACTGGTCACACAGGACATTCTCGGAGTCTGGCCACCCCTCCTAAATCCCTACTCTCAACTTCCTCAGCTCTTCCCCTGGACTCACTGCTTCAGCCAGATCTGACCTTCTGCCTACAGTGCAGACCAAGCTCTTTCGAATCTCAAAATTTTTGTTCTATGCGTGTGTTTTGCCGGAATTGCCCGCCTTCCTCCCTTCTGCCCGAGAAACGCCCCGTTATTCAACGTGATCCGTCCTGGGAAGAACAGGTAGCCGCGCCCACTGATTTCGGACTTCTCTCTTTCAAACACTTAAACCTTATCTCCACATGTACAATATTCACAAAGGTACAGACTCTGCCGTTTCCCTCTCATCTCATCTTTCCTCAAAGGGAAGAAAGTTATATAAACACATTTCATTTATGATCTGATGTCCAACTTTTCAAACTGATCAACACAGATCTAACGGTTAGTACTTCCAGCATGCCCTTTACATCTCTTTCCGCTGAATCAAGAATTGTTGTAAAACGTAGATATGTCCTTGTCCTAGGGACTCTGTAATTTAGTTAGGTAACAAGTAAAACGAAATATGCAAACCAGCAGATCAAGTGCTAAGCTGTGAGGCTTAGATTAAGTGCAGCGGGTCAGATAAGGGAGGCAGCAGTTGGGCTCCGGCAGTCAGAGAGGCGCTTCCTGGAGGAGGCGGGGGCTCCCCCTTTACCTCTGGTCCCCGCTTACTTAGCACCGCTCTGAGAGCCGGGGCGCTGTGCTAGCCCCGGACAAACACAGACCACTAGTGGCACTTCAGCTGAGTCGGAGGATGGCGGGAGGTCTACACGGGGTGCTCTGAGGGCGTAGTGCCTAGGGGAGACCAGAGGCGGGCCACAGTCCATCTTGTTCAGGGCTTAGTGTGGGGCCTGGCAGAGGACGCGGTGGATAAATATTTGTCGCACGTGTTCATTTAACGTTTTCATTTCTGACCCAGTCTATCTCCATTTACCTGGTGCTCCTACGTCCACCGTTTACATTTTTACATTCCTTCACTCGGAACCTCCTCTCTTTCCTTCTGTCTTCCTGCTGGACACCCTCATCCTCGCTGCTGACTGCAGCAAGACATCGCTCCTCGTTTCCTTCCCTCCCCCATCACACAGCTCTACTCCACTGGCTTCCAGCTCCTCAGTCCTCCACCCAAGATGACCGACAGTAGTGACTTGCTGTGCACTTTCAGAAACATTTTATGCATGTACACTTTCTTACCCCAGCCTTGCTTTCTAAAACACACACCTAAAAGGGGTCCTATCGCTCCGTTGTTTTGTTGTTACGTATCACTATAGTACTTTCTAATTCTTTTTCATGACTTCAGAGTTTAACAGGGCATAGATGGAGCATCACATATTCAGCCGGTCCCTACTGATGACCTCGTGGGTTGTTTGCAATAACTTGCTATTACAACCAACGCTGCCTTGCACATGAACCACAGTGCCGCGTGGGAGAGTATTTACGGAGTAAATTCCAAGGAGCATGATTAATAGGGCAAAGGTCTGTACACTTGCTAGTACAGACTGCCACACTGCCTGCCTCCTTAGAGGCTGACCAAGTCACATTCCTGCCTGCAAGGTAGCTTCAGGATTTCTAAACATAGCAAAAAGCTATCTAATTTTCCTCTCTGAGAAAAACATCATCGGCATTAATGAAAATGTATATTTTTAAAAATGTGACTTTATGTTTTCAATTAGACACAAGGGCAGAGCAATTCTTTTTATAAAAGCTATAATTATTCATTCATTGCTGGCAGGCAACATTGATGCTAAAGTCTCTCCTGTTAAAATAGGTAACATTTCCCTTTGCACTATTAATTGGCTTAACAGAGCAAACTTTTCTTCTTCCCCAGAAGTCTAGGCAAATTTCTATTTTGAGCATTTGGCATGATTCTTGCTTTATTGATATGGTTACAAGAAGTTCTATTTTTCACAAAATCCTGTACAAACAGTGCTTTATTCTGGTCCCACTTTACCTCAGTCATCAGAGGAAGACACACCTGAATGCGACTAGGAAAGACAGAGCATCTGGCCACGGCAGGGGAGGGGCCCTTCTGTCAACCCGCCCCTTCACTTACTGGCCCCACCCCCTTGAAGAGCTGCCGTGCGGACTGCATGGAGTCAGAGACAGCAACTGGACGGTGACTGCTGGTGGCTCTGGCCCCTGTGCCTCCCGAGCCCCACACGCAGGTGCCACTTGTCCCCAGGCCCCTCCCGCACGCTGTCTCCATGCCGCAAACACGGCCTGGCTCTTGGCGGCACACTGGCCAGCTACACTCTCTTGTCCTGATTCCACGGGGCACGGAGGCCCAGCCACTTCTTTTCTGATTTTTTAATTGTTGGTTCGCTTGTTTTCTACAGTTTAGGGCAGAGCAGGTGGGAAGGAGCAAAAGGTCCACCTCAGGCCCACCTCCTGCGCACCAAACCCAGCATCTCCTAGGGCTCTGCGCCGGTGGCGGAGCGCCTGCACGGCTTCCCACGGGGAGATGTTGCCACTTCTGCTCTGCCCTCTTGGATCTCACAGAAGACATCGGCGGTAACTTCAAGGGATGGGCATCGGCATCCCTGGGCTCCTGGCTCTAACGGCATCAAAACAGCACCCAAATCCCCATGCAGTCACCAGATGAATACATTTTTTTCTACCATTAAATTACAATACTCCCTCAACCCTTATTCTTCCCCAGCTAGAAGACCTCAATTAGTCTCTCCAAACAGGTGTATCAGCCAGACCATAACAGTAACAATCACTACCACCATTGTCATCACCGCTGTCCCTTCTAACAAAGCCATTCTGAGTATACACAGAGGTCAGGAAGGCTTTCTTGCTTTCCTTACGGGTCCCAGCGTCCCAGCAGGTTAGGTCAGGTTAGGAACCAGGAAGAGGCTCAGCCAGTCCTCTTGATTCTTCTCCTAAGGCTTACCCCTTCAACCTGCCGTTGTTTTCAACTATTCTGCTGGAAACCTGTCGCCTCTTCAACACCCAACCACAGTCGTCGCCCAGTTCAAGTCCACGGGGCTCTTACTCGTCCCTGGCCCAGGCCATGAGCCCTCCTGGGGCCCAGGACTTTCCTCTCGCCCTGAACCCTACACTCAGCTACTTCAAACCATCGTCTCTGGCAGGACTCTCCTTCTCCCCTAATCACTGACACCAATCCCCACCCCTACAGTTCAGTCACCTGCAAAACTGGCCTTGTCTATTCCTGCTCCCAGGCAACGAAGCTACTCCAAGAGTCATAAATAAGAGACCCAGCCAGACTCAACTTAATTCTTCTCACAGAAGGTTCTCAGCCCTCTGGCTTCATCAAATGTCTACTGGAGTTTCACTGTAAACCTCAGACCCTACTTATGTCTGTGGACGCTCTTTATTTCCTCCCATGATCTAGCTACTGCTCCACAATCTTCAGAAACTCCTGACACAAAGAGCCCCAATATCTGGCCCCAGGCACACCCAGGGCCCCTTGCCGGGCTGCCACCTTCCTGAGGCCAGGCCTTCTGCGAGGTCATCTCCTCTCTGGCTCCTGTGAGCCGGTGCCATGGGGACTCTGCCAGCATTTTCTGACCCTGCTCAGTCTGCTCACAGGCATCCTCCTGTCCATAGGGCTCAGTCCTGTCTCCAAAAACCAATGGTCTCTCTAGCCTGAACAGAGTTTTCCCTCCTAAGATTATGTGGTGTAGCTGGCATTTGACTGTATATCAGATGTATGTCTCACAAGCTGAGAGCAACACAATCTCTCAAAAAAATGTCCCCGCCTTGACTCAGAGTCCCACTCCAGAAGAGCCCTTAGAGATCACTAGTCTGAGACGCTGGACTCGACAGACAAGGGCCCCTCCAGGGGAAGGGCTCCCAGCGGCTGCCCACGGTCACTGCCTGCCAGCAGAGCCAAGCACCACTGCCACCTCCAGTCCTCAGTGCTCTGCCACAACCTCACCCTGCAGTGTGCTGGGCCGGCTCCACGGGCCAAGCCAGAGGGCCATGGGATGCAACTTCCGTGGTGCATCTCGCTTTAGCAGTAGCATCCTCAAAGGTCAGAGGGAGACTCTATGTTAGGGCAGTAACAGGATGATGTGTGGATACCCTCCTTTTCTTCCTCCTGACATGCTACTCAGGAAACCATCAAGACCACCACGGACTCTGATGACTCAGTTAGAAGGAAGGAAACGCTGAGGCAACTGGCTACAGGTTAGCTGGTCAGAGGGTCCAACCTGCAAACTGGGTGATAAAGATAATGCCCAACTTCCTCTGTGTGCTTCCTACTTCAAGAGGGACGCTTTCTATGCACGGTCAATTGCTTTAGCACTCTGCTGCAGAAAGCCAGTGGGAAAAGGGTGCTTACGCTAGAATGGGGGGGGGTGCTCACCCACTGCACACCGTGCTCCAGGGCACACCCACGATCGAATTTTTCCAACTGGAAAATCAGGGGCTTGGAGAACATCACCTCTGAAGTTTCATATGGCCCTGAAGTCCAAGGCTTTCGATTCTGTGTTACCTGGGGAGTAGCCTGGAGGTAGATGAAGCCATGCAATCCGAGCCGGCTGGCAAACTCCTGCAGGAGAAAAGAATGCCAGTCCTGATAGATATGCCATTCCATGCCACTGAGGGAACCGTTCTCAAAAAGATTCTTTGCAAAGATATACCTGGTTGGAAATGTAAGTGGGATGGGGGAAGGCAGGAAAAATGGAAAATGGAATGAAAGACAAAAGAGAGAAGAAAAAAATCAATAACCAACTTGTTCATGTCTGTCCAAACCACTTAACCTTTCTAGCTCATCAATCTTTTTCCCCCTTTTTCTTTTTTAATTGACATATAGTTGGCTCTTAACCTTTCTAGCTCCTCACCAAACTTGAAGAAATCTGAATTCTTCACCTATGTCCTTCCCTCCTTGCTCAACACTAAGATGAGAACAGCATTCAGACTAATAGGGGCCAAAATCACAGCTCTCCGGATGGATGAATCCACTGGAAGAAAAGGGGCGCTGAAAGAGACGTCACTGGTCGCTAACAATTTTCCCTGCTGGATATCAGTCAAAACAGACAGTAAGTGGTGCACGTCAACTCGAACTTCTGAGATTTCCTTATTATTATTGTAAGTAAGCCCCCGAACAAAAAAACCAACCTAGTATAAAGCATCTACCACTTTTAATTTAAGGACTTAAGGCTTCCACGCTTCTGGGCTGCTGAGCCATCCTCCTGTCTCACTGAGTGGGGAAGGAACTATGTATAAGTGGTGTCAGCCACGGAGCAGGAAGCGTGTCTTCTCCTGACCGCAGCATTACTGAGGAAGCAGACCCTCCTCCAAAGCAAGCACGGCTGGGCTCGTGCTTCCTCTCCTGCTGAGCTTCTAATCCAGACACAAGAGAGCTAACTCTTAAAAGCAAAGTGGCTTCCCGCCTTGCTTACTTCCACAACTGAAGGAGCATGTGGTAAACAGGACAGCAGAGCAGCTAGAACCCACTGCTTCAGGAGGGTCGCTTCTGCTTTCAAACCTCAGGCATCTTGATACAAAGCACAATTTACATCTTTTAAACAATGAATTCCAGTTCCTAAGGCAACGCTCAGCAACTGGCCACTTGTGGGAAAATGAAATTCAGAAACCTTGTGTGTGAACGGCTCAGGGAAGCACACACCACAAGGCTGCGAGTGTTGTGATAAGAGAATGGGTTGCAGAGGCACATTCCTGAGTCGAATCCTGGCTTCCAAAGTCACTAGCTGTGTCACCACGGGCAAGTCATCAGCCCGTTTCTTCCTCTGAACAAAGACAGAAGAGTAGACCCCAGAGTTGTGAGGACTGTCCCTAATACTGACAAGGTGCTCACAAGAGTGACTGACACACAGGACTCAAGACACTGTAGCTGTTATGATAACTACTTCATTGCCAGGCTATGTAGGGAGTAACCTGGGAGCCCCAGAAGCTGACCCTCCCAGTCTGGAATGGTTTAGCGAGAGTCTAGGTGAAGGTAACCAAAAAAGGAGGTGACTCTTTTTTTTCCCCCTGAAACGAGCTCTCAGTTATTGACTACTTACAGTACAGTGATTCCGTATCTTAGCTGGTAATCAAAGACGGTTACGTATTAAGTGAGAGAAGACACAATCTCTCTTCCAGGTAGCAAGAGGTTACTTTCATAATTCAGTTTCTGAAAAATGTTTTCAGCTTCTTCACAGGTAACATGGAAACTAAGATCTTACCAAGAGAAAGTAAATACCTATTAATAAGCCCCATTTAAAAAAGGGCCCTCGCCTGTTTTGAGGATGAGCCCTATTTCTCCCATGCTGCTGGTGATGGGGGCAGAGAGGGACTATAAGGGCGTGGTGCTGCCGCTGAGGGGAGGGAACCACTGCAGCACAGGAGAACCAGCTCGAGGACCTCGGTGTCGGGCGTCCCTGCTCTAAAATAAAACCACATGCTACTGTTTCTCTGAACTCAAACAGAAAAGGCTGAGATTTCTTCCTCCTGTCATCCACTCTCCCAAACAACCCAGCTGCCTCCTCCTTTGGAACACCTGTGACACAGCCTCAGGGTTCCCTGTTAGACTAAAGTCACCGTGAAGGCAGAGACTGGGTCTGCTTTGCTGACCTCTGGAGCCCCCAGGCCTGGCCTGGAGCCTGAACACAGGCAGCATTCAGTGAGAATCTATGCTGAGCAAATGAACAAATGAATAAATTTTTAAATGAGTGGAAAGGCTGTAAATTATCATCATGGATTAGAATGTGTAATTAGTTATACTCTTTGTCTCAAAAATGCCCCCTCTGAAAAAAAATATAGGATGTTGTAGATCCTTATAGTGCAATCCTCATCTCCTCCTTTACAAGTACATGTTAAGATCTTGCAACTTCTATACAAAATATTTCTACCTCTGAGGGGTCTCTCATGAGCCTGCCTCACTAAAGGGCTGGAAATCAAAAGACTGATGGTGAACGCTTCCAAGCAACACACATAGTTATACACAATGCATCTTCCTAATCTGAGAGGCGCGGTTTGGGAGAAGGGAGAGGAATGTAGGTAGCAGTATGGCCAATAGTTGAAAAAGAACCCAAATCTACAGCCAAACCATTTATAATTCATATATTTAGCTTTTAAAAAGAGCCGTCTCTCTCTTGGAGTCCAGAGAGAAGGAAGCCTAGCCTGGAGGGGTTGTTCTCATTTCTGGAATGGTTTTTAAGTAATGTTTAAAAAAATCACAAAACACTGACAAATGTACCCTCAGTTTTTCCTCCAGGAGGCTTTATGGGAGCACTAACAAGTAGAACTAGTTTGTCTAATTTGGAATTAAATGGGTAACCAATCTAGTGTCCTCAGAAGTGAATGGACAATACAAATGTAGCATCTTCTATTTTGTAACTCAGAGGGGCTTAAGATAGACCATCGTGCTTTAAGCCACCATTTCACTGACACAGGTCATTCATGGCCTTTAGATAAAAAACCCCCCAGCAATGTCCAGGTCAAGGCACCCTTACTTCACCTCCGAGTGGTGTAAACACAAGTCACAGCCTGGTCAGGTGGCAGAACCAGGAATCCCGGAGCCCAGAGGGACTAGCTCCTCTAGAACAGACGGGCTTAGCTCCCCAGCTAGCTGCGAGCCTTGACTGGCAGCGACTCCGGGGGGGGTGGTCCAGCTCAGCGCAAATGTGCAATTTCTACTCAGGAATCCTTTCTCGAAGAATAAAAAAAGGAAAAACATATTTCTCCTACCATTTTAGGAACACAAATTTTAATTCCGTCTGCTTTTTTCTCAAAGGTGATCACCAACCACCAATTCATTTGGTTTGCTAGAAGATACTCTGCTACTTAAGTGTCTACTCTATGCCTTTTAGCATGTAATGGTTACACTAGGTAGCTACCAGCCTGCCTCGACGTTAGAAAATAAGGAAACATAATCAGTGTCAATATGAGAAATTAAGTGCATTCAGTTTATGAGAAACACAATTTCCTTTCCTGACATATATGGGAACTCTGTGAAATTTATAAGTCCGAACAAATCTGTATAGTGTTGTCTTTAAAAAGAAGGCAATTTTCCCAAGTATAATTTTCAATGAGCAGAGCAGTGCAGGGTCTGAGCGAGAGGAGAAAGCACGCAGGGCTGAACACGGAGCCCGTGACCAGCGTGGGGTCTCAGGGTCTTACCTGTCACTGTACACAGACCTCTCAAAGATCTGTACTGCCTTGCTGGCCTCTAAGAGTTTCTCAGGTAAGGGCTCCAACTGTACTTTCAGGCGGCTCATAAAAGAAAACGTCTGGAACGTGTAGGACCATCGTGCCGGCTTCTGGTACATCATATCCAGCAAGTTTCCGAGATTTGGAGCTGTGCCGGCCTAGAGGCAAATTACAAGATGGAGAATTTCCTAGAAGGCGTGAACCACCTCCTATCCCCGCCCCCACCCTGCAGGTGTGATAACCAGTGAGAGAAGCTACTATAAAAGTTTCCTTCCACTAAAAAGATACAACCACACCCCTCAGCTTAGTCAAAAATAGATCATCAAGGAAGAGATCTTCCTACCTTATGAGACAAGACTCTGACAGAGGGAAATGGCACACCACCGTTAATACACCAGAGAGACCAGAGGGAGAACCACACAAAGGCTAGCACAGCCACCGACTGAAGGGCTTGCAGAGCCGGTCGGAGGAGGGGCTGGCAACCAACAGCCATCTAAACCTCTCCTTGGAGCGGAGCACTCTGTTGCTTCTCTTTTGAGCTTCCATTTGTGGCTACTTCTTTTTAAAACTTCAACCCAGACAAGAGAGTAACATTATTTGAAAATCAAACCAACCAAATAGAGTGCTCTCTCTCTTACAGCAAGGCTATAATTTGTTAAGCAAACAAACAAATGAACAGACAAAAACAAACAAATCTCTCCTCCTCGATTCTGGAGACTTTACGAAAGGCATCTGAAAACCCACTTACTCAGCAGGTGCAGGTGGGAACATGTGTAAGGTGCTCAGGAACCCTGGGTTCCTCCCCTGGGCTCTGCCACTGACTCAGTGCAAAAGTGAGTTCTGAGCAAAGCATTCTGGATCTGCATTCATTCAGTCACCATTAACTGAAGGCCTGTGTGGAGGAGACACTACATGAGCTGGGTGCTACAAGGGGCACAGAAAGCAAAACTAAGATTTATCTCAGTGTTCACTGTGCTCTGTTATCTCATTCAATCTGCAAAAACAGCTTCATGAGGTAGGTACTATGGTTACGCACATGTTCTTGAGAATATCCTCTCAGAAAGGCTAAGTAACTTACTTGTCCAAGGTTTCGTGGTAAGTGTTCAGTGGACACTCAAACCTGGCTTCCTCTAACTTCTTTATTCTAATACCTCTCCATATTAAGGCGAGCGAGACATGGCTCCCAAACTCAAGGAGCTCATAATGCAAAAGGAAAGGGGTGACAACGATACAGAGAGCTAGACTATAAAGCAGAACACAGCATGAAGGGGTGATCATGTATGGTGGAGGGAATCTGAGAAAGTTTCTGGGAAAAAGTGACATTAAGCTGGGAAGTGACATGGAATTTCCACAGATGGAAATAGGAGGAAGAAGAAATCTTAGGTAGAGACAAAAATACAGGAGTGGGGAAAAGGGTCAGACAACCAATGGTCCAGTTTGGCTAAATATCAGGCCTGCCTGGATTCCAAAGAAGGGTCCGAGCCCTTTGGAAGGCTTCAGCAGGCAGAGCAGAGAGGTTCACAAAACAGTCTCGCTCCTTCCATCCCCTAACACACACACACACACACACACACACACACACACACCAGCCTCACAAATGGCCCCTGGCTAAGAGCTGGAGGTAGAAGCACGGGACAAATTTGAAGCTACTCGAGTCTCTGACGGTGTCACTAGGGGGCCCCTGGTGTGTAGTGTATGTAGTCCTGATACAGCGCGGAAGCCCCCTAAGTGGGCAGAGGTACTCGGTTGACTGGGTGGGGGCTTCTACCAGCAGGCTGTGGGCTAGCCGCGGATAAAATATTGCACAGAGGCCTGCAAAACAGCTGAAAGAACCCATCTCAGCGACAGAACGTATGCAAACAACCCTTCAAACATATACACAGATAGAGGGCTAATCACTGGATGTGAAAATATCCAGCCATTCAAAAGGAGAGGACCAAGCCACGTGCTCAGGACAAGCAGCCTCTCAGGACACAGCTGATACGGGAGACAGGAGAAAACAGAAAAAATCTCGATGAGATTCACAAGACTAACACATTGATAAAACAGGCTATTAAAAAAAAAAAAAGGAGCAATAGGAAAAGAACATTCTTAGATGGGAAAAACGCAGCTGCCAAAACAAAACACCCAATGAAGATGGTAACCATCAGACTAAACTTCAGTCAACCTAACCAGTGACTGTCACATAGATACCAACTCAAGAAAATTTCCCTAAACTAAGAGGAAAAAAAGCAGAAAATTATGAAAGAAATGAAAAGACACACAGTTTAGGAGACCCAATACACACTGTTGCATAGTGGTAGCGTATTTTTTTGTTTTTTTCTTTCTTTCCTCTGGAAAGACACAGCAAGCCATAATGTCACTTGTGTCCCACCTTACAGCAGGTAATACAATTCTGTATCAAACAACTTTTCAAACAAGGGCTAAAATGATACCTCAGAAAAGCTACCCACTCAGAGGAAATAATTTTCCTTCTCATGCGGTAAGAGTCCAATACAGGGAAATGTCACCCCCAATAAAAAAGAGATGAGCAGAGGAAGACCACTACTCGTAAGGTATGTGATGCCCTCTCATCAAATTTCACCATCAGTGAGAATCACTGTCTAACAGAAACACGGCTTACCTCCAGGTATTTTAGAACGGCAATGAAGTTTAAAACCACGGGATGACTAGGAGTTACAGTCGTGGGAACTGATCAGATAGAAAAGCAGCCAAAATCAAAGAAGAAAAATTAAAGAAAATCTCTGAGATGTGAGACTTTCCATCTAAGAAATTCACTGAGTCACTGAGAAAAGATTTAATATAGATTTACGCATACAGTTCTCTCTCTCTCACACACACACACACACAAGTACCCACGACCGGACCTATCCTGGCAAAATGTGAACAATTCATAAAAGCAAAACAACACAAAAACCTAAGGTGGAGGAAAAGCATGAATTACCTACATTTTTTTTTTTAAAGATCAGAACCATATAACACTTCCCTACAAAAGAAACTGAAGACATATAGACAAACAATCACTCAGAAATGATACCACTCACTTTCCAAAAAGTTTCTCTAAAATATATTTCAACCAATTGAAAAATGAATCAAAATAAAGAATCAAGAAATGGGAAGAAGTGGTAACAAGAAAACAGTGGTCAGTGAATGACCAGCAGAACAGAGTTAAGTATAAAGTAACTACTATTAATGTGGTTAGGAAGTTTACTGCCAATTTCTACTGTTAAAAGAGAAATTTCACAATATAGAAACACCCTGGATCTATAAAATTACAGATTTCTATAATCTGGGGGATGGAATCGGGAGAAAAGGATTATAAGAAAGTAGTAAAAGTTAATTTTTTTCTTTCACAGAGACTTCACTGACATTGATAGATAGGTTCAAACGTGTGTGTGTGTGTGTGTGTATATTTTAATTAAAGTAGAATTGATTTACAATCTTTTATTAGTTATATCAGGTGTACAGCATAGTGATTCAGAATTTTTTGCAGATCATACTCCATTACAGGTTATTACAAGATGATGGCTATAATTCCCTCTGCAACACAGTACATCCTTGTTGCTTATCTGTTTTACACATAATAGTTTGTATCTGTTAATCTCATACCTCTAATTTGTCCCTCCTCTGGTAACCATAAGTTTGTTTCTAGATTTAGGGGTCTTAAACATGTATGTTTTTAACTTAAATGTTTCCACTGGTGGAATAAAAATAGTAAAGTTTCCATATGAATGAAGGAAAAAAGGAGATGAAAGCACAAAATAAAGTGGCAGGAATAAATTAAACATCGTCATGATAAATGGGAAAAAAATCTCAGGAAAGGCAAACCCTGGGACTCGGTGAAAGCTAAAAACCCTGTTCGTAAGAGAAATACCTAAAACAAGATGACACAGATGAACTGCAAACAGAGGGACAGCAAGCTCCACCAAGCAGATGCAAACAAAAAAGCAGATGTGGCAAAGCCGTATTAAGAGAAAAAGCAGTAAATGCTATAAGAGGGGTTTTTAACACTAATAAACCAATAAAAACTTCACAAAGAAGTTATGAACCTTTTTACATGAATAAAGCACTAAAATACAAAAATATAGAGCAAAGCCAATTAAAAATACAGGGAGAACCAAACAGAACACAATAAAAGCTCAAAACTTTAATACACTTCTCAAAGATTTAATAAATAAAAGTAGACCCCAAAATGAGCACTTGGAGGATAAGACTCTCAGTCATTATTTTTCTCACATATCTGAAATTGGGATACATCTTACAATGCTTATTAAACTTAACAGACATTTTAATTATTCCTTAGAAGTGTTTCCTAAAATGATTATGTGTCTTACAATCAATGGCATTTTAGAATTTATAAAATATGTCACTTTAAACTCCATACCTTACAGATAATACATATTCTTCTTAAAAGTCCACGGCACACTTACCAAAATGATCATACATAAGCCATGAAGAAAAGCTCAGTAAGTTTCCCCAATTAAAACTTCTATAAAGGCGGGGAGGGTATAGAGCTCAGTGGTAGAGTATGTGCTTAGCACGCCATAAAAAAAATTAAATTAAAATAAATAAATACATAAATAAATCTAATTACCTCCCTCCAAAACAAACAAAAAGTTTTAAAAACTATATAAGCCACATTGACCATAACAAAATAAAATTAGAATTAACAAAGTAATAAACACCCAAAATCTACTCAGAATATGTAAAACATTCAGAGTAATTCTTGAGCAAAAAATAAATCAAAACTGTAATTACAAACTCTAGAAATTTCAGTTAAAATCTCATATGTTAAAATCCAGAAGACAGAGCCAAAGCTTATCCCATGAAGAAAATTTCCAGTTGCAAATGCTTTTATTACTAAGGCAGAAAAAGGGGGAAATACACAAATTAATCATTCACACTAAAGAGCTTTAAAAATGCAAAGAAATTCTGAGAAGTAAATAAATAAATTTAAAGACAAAAATGAACAAATTAGAATGTAAGCCCCCACAGAATTAAGAAATAAAACCCATTAATTGGGTCTTTTAAAACAGGACAAATAGACAATCATCTGTCCTATCTATCCTTCCCCAAATATTCACACAAATAAGCAACGTAAGACAAAAGACAGTAATTCTGGACACAAAAGAATTAAAAGTATAAAAGAATACATGTACTAATTTTACACAATTAAATTTGAAAATCTCAATAACAGGGTAATTTCCTAAGAAAACAAAATGATCAAAATTGACTCAAGAATGTGAAAAAAAAAAAACACTAAATGATAACTGAGGAAGAAACAGTTGGCCAATAACTATGAATCCATATAATTTGAAAACCGATTTCTATCATACCCTCAAGGAATAGATGATTCTTATGCTAAAAATAATGCAAAACTTCTCGTTTTCACAACCATGATGGTAAAATCCGTCAAAAACTATTCACACAAATATTAATACCATTAAATTTATAAATATACATGCAAAATCCCAACTTAATGGAACAGTACACCATGAATGAAAGGGTTCATTCTAGGAATGTGAAGATGGCACCATTATCAAATCTATGACTAATACTAAGAGATATAAAAAGAAAAAAATCCCATGGTTACCTCACTAGATGCTAAAAAAGGCCTCTGATGAAAATCCAACATCTGATGCTGATAAAAACAGTTAATATCCTAGTAATAAAAGGGTACCTCCTCCGCATGGTTTACTGAAATGAATGACAATCACAGAACTCGACAGTGAGACATCGGAGGTAGCTTCACGAACGACAGAAGAGATAAGGGTGACTACCACCACTGCTATCATTTAACATTCTTCTGGAACTTCTGTCCAATGAAAGGAAACAGAAACGAGGTTTGGATACTGGAAAACTCTTACAAATGATTAGTATTTAGAGAAAACGATTATTTTCTAAAACCTCAAGCAATTAAGCTAAAAAATTAATATGAAAACTAAGGCACACAAGACAAATACAACAATCAACTGCTTTTCTTTAAAATAGCAATAACCTGTTTGAAAAAGGTGATGGGAAAACAGATCCTAGTCACAATAACAAAATACAAAATCACTCAGGAATAAACTAAACAAGCCCACTGCTGGGACACAGAGATAACGTAGGGGAAATGAGACTCCTGTAACTTTAAGGCCATATAAAGAGTAAAAGCTTAAAAGCAAGGGAAAGAAAAGCAGGTGCATGTTTTTATAATCTGGGGCTGTGAGAGGGCTTTTTAAACTTTAACATCAAAGGTAGGAACTCTAAAGGACAAGACAGATCTGATCATATAAAAACTTCCAAGTATCATACTACAAAATATATCATATGTAAATATAAAGGAAAAATGACAAACTGGGGAAAGTATTGACAGAGTTAAGATACATAATATACAATGAGTTCTTATGAAGTCATTATAAAAACCTGAAAATCTCAACGGAAAAAAAAAGCAAGAGGTTTGAATAGGCAGTTCAATAAAGCATGCTAATAAATGGCTGATAAAAAAGTTCAATTCACTGGCAACCAAAGAAATGTGAAATAAAATAACACACCATTTTCTTGCCTCTCAAGTTAGAAAAGATGAGGGGAATGGGTACAGCTCAGTGGTAGAGCGCATGCTTAGCGTGTACAAGGTCCTGGGTTCAATCCCCAGGACCTCCATTAAAAAAATAGTAATAATAATTCTCTAAAAAAGAAAAGATGAAAAAAATAACTCCCAATGTTGCTGAAAGTATGAGAAAACTAGTACAACTTTTCCGAAGGAAAATTTTGTTAAATACAACAGAAGTCAACAAAACATGTAATTTTTGGATATCAAAATTCTAGTTCTAGATTATGGTTCTAAATTACCCTCAAGATTTAGCTATTAAAAAGAAAAAAAGATACAGCTACAAGGATATTCATTGTTGTAACAATGTCTATAATAAGGAGAAATTAGAATACTAAATATTCAAAATAAGACTAGATAATTAAATGATAGTAAACCATATTATGCAGTATATGGCAACCATCAAAATGATGTTACTATGAAAAAAAGATGTTGTATATCAAGTGACATGTAGGTGACAATCAGGACTTTTGTTTTAAAAAAGGAAATGTATGTATGTTTGATACATTTATGTAAGTGTGTGTAAATATATATATATTTTTCTCCTCTGTAGAAAGAAACCTAAAAGGACGAAAATGTTAGTTAGCTGTATTACCTCTGGATAATAAGATTACGGGAGTATCAGTTATCTATTTGCGCCAAAATTTAGTGGCTGAAACAAAAAACATTCGTTATCTCAAGTTTCTGTGGTAAAGGTATTTGGGACACAGCTTAGTGCTGGTTCTGCCTCAGGGTTTTCGATGAGATTTCAGTCAGGATGTTGGCTGAGGTTACAGTCATCTGAAGACTTGACAGGAGACTAAAGGATCTGCTTCCAAGAAGACTCACTCACATGGCAGCTGTCAGGAGGACTCAGTTCCTTGCCGTGTGGGCCTCTTCATAGACAGGTAATCTGTATGACCTGGCAGCTGGCATCACCAGAGCCAAAAGTAAAAGTGATCAAGCAAGAACAAGATGGAAGATACAATGCCCTTTATGACCTACCATAGAAAGTCACACACTTTTAACCCTGCTACTGTGCATTCATTCGAAGCAAGTTACTAAGTCCAGCCCACACCCAAGGGGAGAATTAAGGGCCACCTCTTGGAGGAAAGAGTATAAATCTCCACAACAGATGACCTGTGCATACTCAGAAAAAGATAATTTATTTTCTAAATAGAAAAGTTAATTTCACAAATACACACACACATACATATACGAACACAGAGACAATTTAAAAAATAAACATCCTCAATAAGTATTACGTGCCTGTCAAAAAAGGTAACACAATCCTGAGTTGGAGTAACAGAAAAACAGCACCCAGAACAAGTTCTATGATGCTCTGTACTATTTAGACCACATTCGGAACGTCCTGTCCAGCTCTGAGTACTACTCTGACTAAAAGCTAGGTGGGAAACTGACAAACTGGAGTGCATCACCTAGACAGAGTAACTTGAGAATGAGGACTAGTCTGGAGGAAAATGGTATTTGGTTTCAAAGAGAGAAGACTTGATGGGGGAGAAAAAGCAAGCCTTAGAAATACATGAAGGGCTGCCATGTGGAAAAGTTAAAAGACTTAAGAGGCACAACTTGAACCAATGAGTCAGAGTCACAGGTATGCAAAGTGGCTCGTACAGGAAACTTCCTAACAATAGGTTGTTAAAAACAAGAATGAGGCACTCAGTGAGTGCTCAGTGACCGCGGGAGCAGTCTGTGGAGACTGAGGCATGGTGCTGCCACTCCCCCAGCTCCCTCTAAGGTTCATGTCCAGCTGGTCCTTCCCTGCTCACAGCGATGTGGCTGGTGCTGAAACCAACTCTATAGCCTCTCCCAGAGCAACTGACCTGACACTCGGGCCTAAGCCACGAGGCATAAGTGAAATGCACGGTGCTTGGGACAGGTTATTGCCTGGCACGTAGTAAACACTTCATAAATTTTGCAATTATTTCTGCATTGCCTCCAAATGTGACAAGATGCTCGCTAAGGTCCCTTCCAGTTTCTAAGACTTCACAAATATGTTAAAGTCACTATAGTTAACTATTACTCCTGATGGTCAGTTTCAGTAATAAACTTAAGGGTAGGAATGGCAAAATTAATCTTCAAAGTCAGGTTGGCTGGACATGCTTTGGGAAACCATAAAGAACAGAGGCATTTATGTAGACATGTAAAAACCACAAAAATCAAAACTAAACAGATTTAAACAAGTCATCTTCTCTGGTGTACATGGTCCTTTCTGGAATGAAGGGTTTTTTTTTTCTAAAGGTGATTCAGACTGGACTACTTAACCTACTCAGAGCAAATTAGATTATTACAATTAGTTTATTCACCCATGCCTGCCAACTACCCACCACAACTGGAAACTTACTTTTTGGGTTCCAGCAGCCTGGACATTCTGCCATGTTGCTACGGGTTCTGTAGCTACGTGCCACTCTGGGTAGGTTTTCGCGAGTAGCTTCACAAAGGTGGACTTCCCCACAGCTGCAACACAAACAGCATGTATTGGGATGCTTCCTGAAGCAGGGCCGCAGGAGAAGGCTGCTACCAAACTGCCACAAACGCCCGACTCAAGGGAGTAAGTACCGGTTTTTCCAATTTCAAAACTCAGCAGCCACATCACTGCCAGACTGATGACAGGTCAGGCCATGCTAACCAGTCACCTTAATGCAGCCAATGGGGAGGTGGGGAATATCTCTAAGATTTGATTTGTAGTTTTAATGTCCCAACCTTCCAGAGGCAGAATCTTTAACAACAATAGAATAGACTTTCCAGGAGGGTGGTATAGCTCAAGTGGTAGAGCACATGCTTAGCATGCACGAGGTCCTGGGTTCAATCCCCAGTAACGCCTCTAAAAATAAATAATTACCTACCCCCCTGCCAAAATAAAATAATTAAATAATACAATAATAGATAAATAAAATATTAAAAAACAAATAGACTCTCAGAAATAGATGAAATCAGCTACATATGTTGTCAGGCTTGAATCAGCCCTATTTATTCTGTGACAGGGTAAAAATTGCAAGTTTTTCAAGATAGAAAAAACGAAGATAAAACCCTCATTTATTCAACAAATCTAACCAATATTCAGGGAGCTACTATGCACTCAGGACTGTCCAGCACTGGGGATACAATGGTGAACCAAACACAGGATGGATTTTGCCCTCACAGAGCTTGTATGGGAGATAGACAGTAAACATTCATACGAGTAACTAAGGAATTGTGTTAAGTGTTAGGAAAGAAAGAAAAGTGCAGAACTGCTCTACTATAACTCAGGAGATTAAGGATGCTTCCTCTGAAAAATGTCATCTGAGGTGAGACCTGAAAGATCAGGATTGCCAGGCCAAGGGGTAGAGGGGGAAGGCAGAGGGAGCAGTGTGAACAAAGGTCAGGAAAAGAGAAAAACGTTGTGCACGACAAGACAGAAAAGTCTGTGGCCTCAAAGCAGCCACTGCTGCAACAGGGTGGTCAAGTGAGAGAGAATGCGTGGAGAGGCAGGAAGGCAGGCTGGGGCCAGCTCACACAGGGCCTCACGGCCCGTGGTAAGAAGTTTAAATTCCATTCAAAGGGCAATGGGAAGTCGGTGATGATGGGTTTCAAGCAGGGAAATGACAACCTTCCATCTCGTTTGTAAAAGACCACTCCACCAGCGATGTGGGAATGGACTGATAAGGAAGCAGGCAGACCAGTTAGAAGATAACAGTAGCTTGAACCAAGGTGATAGCAGAGGAGGAAGAAAGCAGTGGTTGCTGTGAGAAATGTTTTAGAGATGAAATTAACCTAGTACCACGATATTCGTTATCTTTTCCCATTTACGCCAATGTCTAGCCCATACCTTAAGTTCCAGACTCACCATCCAAGAGCCCTTCAGACACTTCCACTTGCATGTCCCACAAACACCTCAGTCAATATGGTCCCTAAGTGAACTTATCATCTTCTCCACCAAAATGAGCTCCTCCCGCATCCCAACCTCCAGGGTTGGCAGCAGCATCCACCCAGTCAGGACTTCTTCCTCCTCTGCCAAACCTCAAGCAGCCACCAAGCACTTTTGAACCTGCCTTCTCAATTTTCTCCATCTGTCCTTTTCTCTCTATTCCCACCTCCCACCCAAGGCCAGGATCTCATTTGTTGCCTCTCCAGCTCTGGCCTTGCCCTCTTCAATTCATCATTCACACTGCAGACACACGAAAAACTAAATAACACTGCTTAGAATCCTTTGGCAGCTCCCTATGCCTTTACAGGAAAACTCAAACCCTTTAGATGGTCTACAAGACACATCAAAATCTGGCCTCTGCATAAACCTCTCTGCCTCAGCTTCCCTTCAGGCATCCTGAGCTCCTGCTGGACCAAACTCCTTGAAACTCTAATCATGCCATGCTGTCTGCTGCAAATGTGATTTTGCATATGCTTTCCCATTTCCTGGAACAGCGATTCTTTTCACCTGGCAAACTCCTACTCAATCTTCAAGATTTTGCTCAGATGCACCTCCTGTGGGAAGCTTTTCAGGACCCTGACACCTCTAAGTGGGACCAGCTCCTTTGTGCTTGGCCTGGCATTCTGGGTAAGACTCCATCACCCACAATACAATTCTGTTTCTCTAGGTAGAAGATGGGGCTCCTCCAGGGCAGGAGCCAAAGCCCAGACTAATGACATGGCTGAATGAATAAAACACACAATATGTTATTAATTCTGGTTCCCCATGAAACCCACATTGGTTAAAAACCAAAAAGTGAACCTTAACAGTGCATTTGGAGCTCAATCTCCCCTATCAGAGATGATCTTTCTCAAGTGAATTCTCCCCTTAGGAAGAACCCAAATGGAACCAAGAGAAGGAGAGGGGAGGCACCCTTCCAGTCAATTCTATCAGCCACTCATGGTTACTGATCGGGAGTAAAGAGATGTCTCAGCAGAAGAGCCCACACATCCACTATGTGACATTTATCACACACCACCCCAGCTCCTCTCTGAACACACAGGGTCAGAACAAACAACAGAAATCTGTGTATTTTGTAGTCACGCTCGTCTCTCAGTCCCACCTCCACCCAACTCACGTGAGTCTTTGCACATCTGCTCAGCCTCTGTTCCTCCCACACTTCAATGGATAAATCCCTCCCCCCTGCTCTGCTAGGCCTGTGTCTAAATCCTTCCCCTACCAAGCCTACGGCCCACCTCTTCCCTGAAATTCAGAACTTCTCTAGCTCACACCAAATTCCTACCATGTTGGGCAGTTGAATCAAACAAGAAATATTCATTAACTGCCTCTGATAGGATTAGCTTTTTGTTTTTATTGTCTCATGGGTCTCACTTTTGGTTTCCTAATAGGATCTCAACCTCTGAGGCTGGGTCCCAGGAATCCACATCTGTAAAGTACGCCCCAAGGGACCCTGATGCGCACTTACTTTGAGATTGCCATCGGAACAATCTGATCACAACCAACAGAGGCGGTTTTTTAAACATATAGGTTCCAAACATCACATCCCAAACTACTAAATAAAACCCTCTGGGCTTGTCATGGAATATCCAACAGAGTTGTAGGAATTAAAAATTGATGGGGTTTGTATATTATCAGATACCTGCCTCCTCAGACTAGTCCCTAGTTTAAAATACTTAGCACAGATAGTCAATATTTAGAATGCAGGTTGCTGATTAAGCCTAAAACAGGGTCTCTGCCTATCAGTTGAAAAACTGTCTCAATTAATATGAAAAGATGAAGGTAACTGATTTGTCAGATGGGTGGGACTGCATGGTTGTTAGAATTACTTAAATTTTTTACGTAAGAAATGATTGCAGATGAAAAAAGGACAGGCCCTGAGGGTTAGGGAGTGCCAACTTCACCTCTGAGATCAGACACTGTTAGTTCATCTAAGGGCAGTCAGGGCTCTGAGAAACCGACTCATGCCATTTAAACACACAAAACCGGAATGTCAACAAATCAGATGTGATGGGAAATTACAGTTCCAATGACTGGAACAATCACACCAGGCAACACCCCCACCCTGCACACCACTCCCCATTCCAAAAATGGCTTTCCCCATTCTGGAAAGCCGGTTGAGCAATGAGAAGCCAGCTTCAGCAAAGAAAGACAGTAAATGGGGGCGGAAAGTCCTAGAAGCTTTGCCATCCATGTTGCCGGAGGGCTCGGGGAGCCTGGGTAATTTACCATAGGGCAGCATTTCTTAAGCTGCATTCCAACAGAACTGGGCTGAACCAGGCACCACACAGATATGGAATAATTATTTTAAAAAATAATTCAAAATTACATATTTATCTTAAAACTAGACACAGCATAACTTTTTTTAAAGCTATGACACATGATCATATAGTTTTTTTCTTCCTTTTAAGGCTTTAATTTTTTTTTTTTCTAAGACAAATGTTTTAAAGTACTCCCAGGGGTTTCATAAGAATGGTGTTGTCTGGTTCTCCACTGCTACACGGGCCTCCTCCTAATGACCAGAATGTCTGTGTCCACCAAAAGTCCCTCTTCCTCAGGCAGCACTGGGCAAACTGACAAATGCCTCCCTTTGGTGGTCTCCATGCACAGCACCAGCCTCTTACGATATTGTTATCTCAGACTTATCACAATTAAGTTAGGTCCCAGCTTAACTGTTCTCTTTCAATATACATTTTAATATCATGAAATTTGGGAGGTATCAGATCTCATAAGTAGCATCAAACCTTCCCCTAAGGGAAAAAGGATGCAAGGTATTTAAAGCAAGTACACACCAATGTGTTGATTTTTATTAGCACCAAGATTGTCATTCCACAAGCTGAACCAAAGAGTTCTGTTGCTAATGTTCATCTTTTCCTAAACCATGCTTGTTTCTCTCCCACAATTTCTCTGTAAACTACGATGTCTGGTATAGCTACATGATACTAAAATCTATTAGTAAGATAGTAAGTGATATAACACTCAAAATAATATATTATTTTTAATTTAATGTAACTGTAATTCATGGGAGCCTCTTAAGTATACCATCATCTCCAGGCATTTTCTCCACCTGAACAAGATGAAAAACCTGGGAAAAAATCCAATCTAAAACTTTTTACCAAAAAGCAAACTAAAGTAGTAAATATAAAACTGCCTATCTTCAAACCAAAAACTTCTTCCAAAGAAAATTCAAAGTCTTTATTTCGGGAACTGTATTTGCATTCATTCAACCAACAGCTGTTTATGGAGTAGTCACTAATGGTGGGTACTATAACTAAAATGATGGAGTAGGCTGAGATGCTCAGGAAACTTGTATTGAGATTAAGCATCCAGGATCAGGTAGGCTCTGAGCCTAAAAGCACTCTGGGGGAAAAAAAAAAAAGCACTCAGCGGAGTTAAAGAAACTTGATACATTTTAGCCTTGATTACTCTTCTTTTCTCTTCTCTTCTCTTTTCTTTTCTTGGGAAACTGTTAACACAAAGAAGTTCCTCACAGCTTCCAGACTACCAAATTCCTGCGTTCAGCATGAGGCTCTAATCCATTTGGAATGCCCTCCCCACCTCTGCCCACCAGTTGATTCATCCTTTCACTGTCGCCTCCTCAGTGAAGTCTCCTTGAACTCTCTCCAGCTCCACCTTATCCCTGGGCAAAGTTAATTACTGCCTGCTCTGCTTTACCAAGGCATCACACTGTAATTATTTGTTGACTCATCACTCTCCCCAGCTAGGCTGGGAGCTCAGGGACTAACTGTTTCCTTGCATCCTGAGTATCTAGCCAGGTGCTAAGACTGGAGATGGATGGATGGAGTGAGGTGAATCACAGAAACAGAGAATCCAATATACAATGTTTGGAATAAATAGGTCTCTTTCCCCTACTAGGATTCTTGTCCAATTGTTTATACTTAATGAAAGTAAAAGATACACATTAGTGATGTTAAATCACTAATTTTGAATGCTGGAGGAAATGTTATTAGGGCACTCCTCCACTGCTTTACGTACAAGTCTCTAGATGGCAAAAGTGAAGTATCCTCTGTCAGACCTTTGAAAATCAAAGTGAAAAAACAAAAAACAGTCGGAGATGCCTCACTAAGAATAATTCAGATTTGTAATCATAAAATAACTTACTTTGGAAGGTGAAAATACACTTCAGTGATGAATACACTTAAAAGATAGGCTAGGTATTTTATTTTTTAGATTGTAAGCGATTCTAGGTTGCAAGCATTTGACTTTCAATCACACATGGCATCTGGCT
The DNA here is from genome assembly GCF_048773025.1 of Camelus bactrianus. Classification (NCBI taxonomy): domain Eukaryota; kingdom Metazoa; phylum Chordata; class Mammalia; order Artiodactyla; family Camelidae; genus Camelus; species Camelus bactrianus. The sequence continues at coordinate 67,716,635 of NC_133553.1, forward strand.
TAGTAACTCATGCCAGGTGCCATTAGTTGCTCCCTCACTGACCCATCTTCCCGTCTGCTGCTGTCTGCACATGCAGGATCAGATGAACAAGATTTACAGCAGCAGGACTACGAGAAAAGGCCCTCTACACATATCTAACTTCAGCTGGGACATGGGTTCACCTTCCCCTGTTCAGATTTTCTGAGCAGACAACTCTCTGATTTGGGTGTGTGTGTGGAGGGCTGCCACCTGTGGTTAAGAGAACACGATTACTATTTAAGAAGTTTAATGTATTTCCTCTGTGGACAGCAATGACTAACTTCCACAAGGATATCACAGCACAGAACTCAAGCATCTGGTAAACACTGAATGAGTGCAACGGGCCAGGCGTGGGTTAGGTGCTGGTGATACAGAGATGAGCAAGACACTAAGTGGCTAACCCAGGGAATATGCAAACAGTCTCAACAGGACGCAAGTGCTGCAGCCGTTCTGGGCACAGAACGTTACGTGAGCACACAGAGGAGGCAGTGACCAGTTCTGTCTGGGGAGAGTCATCAGGCTGTGTGGGTGACAGAGAAAAACATAACAGGAGATAAAACTAGAAAGAGCCAGATTAAGGTCCCCCAGTCCCACTTCTCATTAGTCACACTTTCCTTGGGCAACTGTGTTCACTTCCAAGGCTTCCACAACTACCCCCACAAGTCAACAACTTCCATATCTCAGATCCCAGCTCCAATCTCTCTACTGACTTAGGTTCTTCTTCCAGTCTGCCTCAGAACAGCAATCTCTGTCCGTCTCAGAGGCATCTCCTACAAAATGTATCACTCTTACCTCCCCAGATGTCCTCTTCCTTTATTTCCATCCTCGGTTCTCAGACTCAGTGTCCAAATTAAACCTCCTTATCCCTCGCCTCCAAGTGGCCACCAAGCCCCGTTAATCCCACTTCCAAAATCTCTCTCAAACCATCATGTCTTCTCTGTCCCACCATTCTCTGTTCAGGCCTGCACCTTCCCTCCCTTCAGCTATACAACAGCCACAAAACTAGTCCATCTACTCCAAACTCTATTCCTATTCATTCATTCAACAAACTGGATGCAAGGCAGTATGAGTCCTGCAGCAAACAAAACACACAAAGTGCCTGCTTCATGGAGCTTTCTGTCTATTCGTTCATTCTAGCCAATTTCCTCTTTAAGATTAATCTGGACCACGGCATATACTGGCTTCAAGTCTTCAGCAGCCTCCCACAGCCCAAATGAGAAACCCCTAGCTGTTCAACATCTGGCAAATCCTCCCCTTCCAACCTCTGGTTCTACCATCCTCTCTCAGGCCCTTTAAACTCCAGGCACAAGATCGATATTAAAACTGCATGTTTCCAACAAAACAAAAAAACCCTGCATGTTTCTCCAGGCTCTGCACTGGCAAGTGTTACTTCCTGTGCCTGGAACACTCTTTCCTTGGGGGTAGGAATTCCTACCCCAGAGATTCCGAGTGTCCATGTCCAAACCTAGCACTCATCACATGCTACAGAAATTACGTTTAGAAGTCTGCTCCTCCCACTTCACTGTGAGGATACGAGGTGGCCCACATCTGAGTCCACCTGCACAGTAGGCACTCAGTGAGCCTTGGATGTGTGAGAAAGCAAGGAAGAAGCATAGGAATCTGGAAAGGTTAAGAAGCAAAGGTCAGGAAAACTGCGAGAAGCAGCTCACACTTCACCTGATGGCCTGACTAAAGTACTCACTTTGTGAAGTGTTCCTCTCTGGGCTCTGAGGACAGAGCTTCCTTTGCTGTTCCCAAAGTACAGGACAGAACACCTTGAAATAACACCCTCAGGCAGGTAGCAGGACCTTCCCGTCTCATTCCTTTCCATGTTTCTGATTTGGCTGGAGAAATACACACAGCTTTGGTGACTGGGCTCAGTTTAAATTCAAGACCACTGAGTATAAATGGGTCCTTACTGCCACCCAGCAATTCTGCGTTTCTCCCGCTCACTCTCTAGACTCTTTCATGTCTTTCCTCTCTCCTCACACTCACCCTTAGCTGATCTTTCTTCCAGTTTCACTGAGAAAACGGACACAACCAGACGATCTTGCCCAAGGTCCCGCTACACCTACCTGAGTCAGTAATCACTGATGCTGGCACTCCCCCGTTCCTAGGGAAACTGTGCTCCTAGCTAAAGCCAGCCTCTCTCTGCTTGGGCAACAGGTTCCACTCCTCCTTGCTTACTGAAATCACTCTGGCAAGTCTATCCTCTTTCCTGTTTTATTAGTTTTTTCCTTCTCTACCAGCTTACATGATCTAATTCCTCTTACAAAAAAGAAAAAAAAGAACGAAAACAACCTTCTCAAACCCTCTTCCCATTTCAGCTACCACCCTGTGTCTCCCCTTTCTAGAAAAACTTCCCAACAGTTGTCTTCACCCACTGTCTCCAGTTCCTCACCTCCCATTCTCCTTGAACCTCCGCCAATCAGACTTTCACCACTTCCGCTCCTATAATTGTTCAAGTTCACCATAGAGCTCCGTTACTTAAATGGCATTACAGTCCCTGCCCCTAGACACCAATGTCATGTGGCTTCCAGGACATCATTCTCTTTTGGTTTCTCTGCTATCTCAGTGGTCATTCCTCTCAGTCTCTTTTGCTGGTTCCTTCCCCTCTCCTCCATCTCTCTAATCTTTGTGTGCCCAGGATGGAGTCCTTTCCATCCACACACATAGGCTCCTGGCTTTAAATACCATCTGCATTTAGTAACTCCAGTCCTGGAAGAGTCTGAACTCTGGACTTATATACCCAGCTGACTATTCAACAACCCTGCTTAGATCTCTAAAATGTGTGTAAAAACCTAACGTGCCTAAAACCCCAAACGTGAAACGACCCTCTGGCCTCAGGCTGTTCTTCCCACTCTTCCTCATCTAAGAAAACTGGAACTCCATCTCTCAAGTTACTCAGGCCAAAATGATTGGAGTCATCACTGAGCCCTCTTTATCTTCTATGCCATTTTCTTCTTTCTTTCTTTCTTTCTTTTTTTTTTTTACTTTAAACAAAGAAACATTCTTATTCAAAAGTTCTGATTAGTATCGGCATTTGGCATTCAGGACTTCACTGAATCCTCCCAACAACTGCCAGAGGGCATTACTATGGTTAAAGTCACATTACAGGTAAAAGAGACATTTAATTTGGCTAATGTTCCACAGCTACAAAGTGAAGGGGCTAAAATCAAGCTCACACCTGGCTTCCAACATCTCCTCATTCTGCTGTAGACCAGGCAGGCTCTTCTTTCTCTGGTTTTGTTCCTATTGATCAATGGTGTTTACTTGGTTAAGGGCTGGAGGATAAACAGGCAACATTCCAGGGATCCTGGAGGATCATGTATTGATTTGGTCTTTACTGGACTCTCCAAAGGATGTTTCCCCAGTGCTCCTCCTCTCGGATAATCCAACCCACTCAAAAATCTGCTGGTCTTGGAGGGTCTCCTGGGGAGTTGGTGGGGGGGGGGGGTGGCTACAGCTCACTCGGTGGACACAAAAGCTGGTGGGGGCATAAGAAGCACTCATCCCCATGAACTCTCCTCAAGGCTGACATCAAGCCTGGATCATCAGCACCAAGATTCCACATCTTTCTATTACCAAATCCAGTGTGCCTACTTTAAATATAACTAGAATCTAATCACTTCTCACCACCTCCATTACAACTCGTCATCACAACAACTTCCTGACACCTTCTATTTTCAACATATCAGCCAGAGTGATCTTTTTATAAACTAAGTCAAATCACGTCACTTGACTGCTCAAACCTTCCAACAGTTTCCCATCTCAGAGGAAAACTCCATGGTGGACTACAAGGCCTACACGATCCAGCCACTCCTCACCTTCTGACCTCATCTTCCCCAGATTCCCCCTTGCACTCCACTCCAGCCACAATGGCTTTCTTCCTGTTCCCTGAACACACTTCCCACCTCAGGGCCTTCTCACTTGGCCTTCCCTCCGCCTGGAAGATTCTTCTCCCAGTCATCCACATGGCTCACTCCCTCACCTTCTTCAGGTTTTTGCTCAAATATCACCTTCTCAGTGACGCCTGTCTTGATTACTCTATTTAAAAACTGCAACTTCCCTCAACCCCTCATCCCTGAATTTTCTCCATCACACTCCTTACTGTCTCATCTACTGTTTACTTTGCTTAATTCATGTTGTCTACTGTCTATCTCTCTCTACTAAGAGTTCCCTGAGAGCAGAGATTTTTATTTGCTCTGTTCACTGCAGTAACCCCAGTGCCTGAATATGGAAGTCACTCAAAGGGCTATTTGTTCAATGTGTCAGAAAAGAAACTGTTGCTAGAATGTTTTCCACACTTAACAATTGCTAATCCCTTTTTTGGGCTCAGCACCTTGGCAGGTAAAAGCCTCAAGTCTGACCGTAGTAACATTAAATTGAAATGTTTTGCTTTCATTTATTTTTTGATTATTTTTAAGATACTGCGTCTCTACTCTTAGAACAGTTATTCTTAATTTAATACACGTTTTAAAGTTTAACAAGTGAGCAGCTTCTAAGAAAAACGCTAGAAATTATAGTGGGACTAGCAAAGAGACATAGCAAAAACAGTGAAAGTGGTATTTGAACGACTGAATGTTAGGAACTATCTTAGGGTAGGGTTGCCTATTCTAAGATAAAATAAGGACATCCAGTTAAATTTGAATCTTAGGGTTTTTTCAGTGTATGTTCCAAATATTGCATGGGACACACTTACACTAAAATATTATTCGCTATCTGAAATCTTATTTTAAATGCGCATTTTTTTCTCCCCTAAATCTGGCAGTCTTATCTTAGGAGAACAAAGAAATCACACCCTGTTCTTTATCGCTTCCATTTTGACCTATCCAAACTAGCTAGCTCTTGTCCTATCTACGTACTGCGTGGCATTTAGGCCCCAATAAACGTGTCCCTGTGGGAGCGTACTGATGCCTGACGTCTGTAAAATCAAAGAAGCAAAAGCCCACATTGCACCTTGTGAGGGGAAAGGCCTGCCAGCTCAGAACAAGCAATCCGGCCGCATCAGGCCGAGAGGGAGGGGGTTCGGGGCCCACCTCCCTCTCCCAGCCTCTCAGACACTTGTTCTGTGGAGGCCGAAGCTTGGCAGCTACTTTGCGGCCCTTACCAATGTTGCCTTCGATGGAGAGCCTTCGGGGCCCGCGCCCCGCGTGTAGACCCCTGGAGGGGGGCATGCCCCCGAGTGGGCTCTGAGCCACGGGCTTGCAGGGTGCTCGCAGCAGCCTTAGATAGAACCGGCCCACGGCCATCCCGCCCACGAGTCACGCAGCGATCACTTCCGCCGAGAGCACTTCCGCCCCCGGTACCTCCGACGCGCTTCTGACGTCAGGCGATCGCCAGGCAGGAAGTGGGTGGGGTTGAGCTAGCTGGAAGGGGGAGGGGGCCCAAGGGACCGCTCTGTTCTCGCGATGTTTGTAGCACACTGTTGCGAAGAGAAAGCCGAGTGTGAGGTACGGGAGGAGTTTGTTGACAATTGGAGTGGCCGCCGCGCGAATCTCGCCTTCGTTTCCGTTCACTGCCCAAACATTTAAAAAGAGACATAAGCTAGTATTTCCATCACCTTTGCACTTATGTATCATTTTAAAATAAATTTCATAACTAAAGACAAATAAAAATAATTGTAATTTTAAAAGAGTACCTCCCCTCCCCGCCCCAAGTGTTTGTTGTCTGGTTTTTATTCTAATCTGGGGAGAAATTGGACGGTTTGAAGGAGGAAAATGACTCAACCTGATGATTTACACAAACTGACTTTTCCCCAGGCCCTGTAACTTGCAGCACAATGCTGGAACCTTATTGAATAAATTAATAAATTACTTCATCAATTACACCCCACCTCTCATTTTGCCTTTTGAATGAATAAATGTTCGCTCAAGCGATTTGAATAGTAGTCAAAAATTTTATAAGGATGAAGAGGGTGGAGTCTCAGGGACAAGTGTGGAAGTCATTTAAACCATCTAAGATTGGATTCTGTGGAAGTGAACAATAGTTGGGGTGAGGTCTGGGGTGGGGCGGCTGGTGGGGATTAGGTATGGGAATTGTAAAAGCTTGAGAAGAGCCAGGGTAGAGAGAAGCTTGGTGGTGTATATAAATGGAGTGCAGCTGTCGGTGGAGAATTGTGTCCTGCAGAGGAACAGGGACCATTCTGAGCTGCTTCCACCAGGTGAGGCCATGACTGGCTTTGTCCTGCTACACCCCATGGTCATAACGACTTCAGAATTAAGAATTTATGAAATGTTGTCAGAGGGTGCTTCCTTTTTCCCTGCTTCACTTCCACAAGAGTCAAACCAGGAGTCAACGGGCAAACCGGCATTCTGGCAGCACTCTTAGATGGGGGAGATTTGAGGAAACCAATCTGATTGCAAGAAGGGTTGGGGCGGGGTCAGTGGCTGGGACAACTGCTTGTAAAGCAGGCACAGGACCTTTTACTTATATTGTTGATTGTATGGGATGGCTGAAATGACATTCATATATTATATTAAGCACAATCTATTAAAAAGTAGATTGTTAGTTTATTTAGGATAACCTAATGGAGTGCTAATCAATATTGGAACAGCTAAAGTCTGTCCCATTGCCCACTCCCATAGTCACCTCTGTGTAAAAATACTACTTACATTTCTCTACCTGTACAAACTTGGACTTGGGAAAATATTCATCCAAAAAGTTTGAGACGCTCTGTGTCCCTACTGTCTTGCTGCCTTCATTACCATCAGGGTCGCTGTGACGGTTAAATAAGGAAGTTGTGGGCAGGTTTAGATGAAGAAAGGCAACTAACCTCCTCCTAAAAATTAGAGCTCCTAAGTCACCTAAGAGTGGAAAGTATAGCTCAGTGGTAGAGCACATGCTTAGCATAGGGGAGATCCTGGGTTCAATCCCCAGTACTTCCTACAAAAATAAACCTAATTACTTCCCCCCTGCCAAGATTAAATAATAAATAAATGAAATATTTTTTTAAAGTCATTTAAAAACCTTTATAGTGAAGTATGATATGTAGTGGAGAAAATAACATGTATTATAAATGTACAATTTAGTGAAATTTTCACAAACTGAGCACACTGTTACCCGGATTCAGATCAAGAAATAGTGCGCATTACCAGCATCCCCAGAATCCATTTCCCCTGCCAGTTACTACCCCCCAGAGGTAACCGATAGCCTGACTTCTAACAGCAGACTTTAGTTTTGCCTGTTCTTTACATAAATGAAATCGTATAGTGAGCACTTCTTTCATTTAACATAATATCTGTGAGATTGATACATGTTATATATGCAGTCAGGTCATTCATTCTCGTTGCTGTATGGTATTCCATTATGTCACTATACCACACTATATTTTATCCATTCTACTCTTGATGGACGTTTGGGAAGTTCTAGATTTGGGCTACTATAGATACCATTACTATGAATATTCTTGAATATGTCTTTTGGTAAAGTTAAGTATGCATCTCTCTTGGGCGCATGCCCACAAGTGGAATTGTTGCATGATGGGCTATATGTATGCCTGGCTTTAGTAGATATCCCCAAGGAGTATTCAGTTCCACAGTGTTTGATTGTATCAATTGACAGTGCCACCATCAGTGAGTGAGTACTCTGCTTGTTCCACTTTCTTACCAACAGTTGGTATCATCAACTTTTTAAAATTTTATTCATTCTGCTGGATAATGGTGTCTTGTAGTTATAATCTGCATTTTTCTGATTTTTAATGAAGTGGAACCTTTTTTTCACATGTTTATTGGCCATTTCAAGGACCCCTGTTGTGTAGGACCTGTTCAAGTCCTGTACCGATTTTTCTATTGGCTGTCTTTTACTTGTCGTTTTTTGTATTTTCTGCACATGAGTCCTTTGTGAGTATTTTCTCTCACTCTGTTCCTTGCTTATGAAAGCTTTTACTTTTTTTGGAAGTAGAGTGTTAAAAAAAGTAAAATATCTTTTGCCTGTTAATTATCCCAATACTAGGGGTGATCCTTCTATTCCTCTTTATTTATTTAGGCTTCTTTTATTATGTTCTACCATGCATAAAAATTCACTGTCTTTCTTGGTCATAATTCCAAATTTCCAGGAGAGAGACTCTGGCCCAGCTGTGTCCAAAACATAAAGTCTCAAGGGACAAACATGAATGTTGGAGCCCCACCCCCAATTTGCACGAGGAAGGAGGGTGATTAAATGGATTGTTGGGAGCAAGGGAGAGAAAAAGTTGGTGATCAGTTCCTCCTGGAAGTGGTAAGCGGGATGTTTTCATCCCATCTCAGTTTCTGGCCAGAAGACAGAAAGTAGTGGCACGTTGATGAGCAGAATTACATCCCATTTATCTGGAGGAAGAAGCCACTTCCTACTCGTGGGGGATTATCAGAAATCAGCTGGAGTTTATGAATAAGAGTTGATGTTGCCCCACGGGGACTCTGGTCATTCAGCACCCGTTCCTTCATCCAGTATTTGCTGAGCGTCTGCTGTGTACCAGACACTCTGCTTAGTCCTTGGAGGGAGCTCGGAATGAATGACTACTTTCAAATGTGTGTAAATGCTGTTGTGACAAATAAAATACTGATCCATATCACCAAAATGCTATGCAGCCATTAGAAATGGGGAGATAAACATACACAAATGTGACCCAGACTTTCTTCTGCTGCTTGTTGTCTGGTCAGTTAGATCCTCATTTGCATCAAAGATATTCAAAGGTACTGGATTGTGCTAAATCAATTCGGTTAAGCTAGGAAGTACACTTCCAGAAGCCCCTTCCTGACAGGGCTCTGAGTTAGAGTTGGTCAAAAGAGAGCCTGGGGTGTATTTGGAAAGCAGAGTGGGAGCCTCAGCCACTCTGGGGAGATCTCCCAGATCAGATATTGTGACACACAGATGTGCCCACAGATGGATCCCCGCTAGCCCTCAAGGCCTAGGGACTCCTCTTTGATTGTCCCACTGTTCCCGACAGAACTTCACCTGCCCGTCTTGTCCCACCTTTGAGCAGCCTCATTCCTGTAACCAATCCCTTATTCCCATAATGTGCGTGGCGGCTCTGCTCCCCTGAATGGCTCTGACTGACATACCTTGTTGTAAAAGGAGGCATCTGGTTAAGAGCATGGGCTCTGGATTCAGACAGCTGGGGTGAGGATGGAGCAGGGTAATCCCTGTGCTGCGTTTAGCACAACGCCTGCCCCAGGGGTACCACCAACAGACATTGCATAATAAGTAATGGCTGCCTTTCGCTTGGCCCTCAGTGCCGGGGATGTTCTTTCTACTTATCCTTAATTTACTGCCTGTTGATTTACACTCCTCAAGCCACGTAACTGACCCATGCTCTCCCCTCCCGTCAGCACAGAACTCGACTTCAGCTGAAGAATTCTCAGGTAACCCTTCCCTAAGTGGGGTGAGACTGGGTCGTGGAGGTGGGGGCAGACCCCCCTTCTTGCTCCACGTGGAGACCCTGCCGTGCCCCTCAACAGCAGGGAGAGTCCGTGCTCCACTCCTCCTCTGGCTGCGCCTGCGTGTGCGCCCTACCTTCCCTGTGCCTTCCCTCCCAATAGCCAGTGTCTGTGGCTCTTTGCAGGACTGCCCTCGGCCTACTGGAGCCCCTTTCCTGAACAGGAGGCAAGTCTGGGACTTCCTGTCCCCTGGGAAATGCCTTTGCCAGTCACTGATGTGTGACTGGGAAAGCCGGGCTCACTGCCTGCAGACAGGTTTATACTCCAGAGATCCCTGGTGTGAACGAAAAATACTGCAGCCATATCAGCAAACAAAGTATGCTAGAGCCATCAAGTCACTAGTGGCTGCCGCCACCCCCCAGTGAAGACAAGCCCGCAGGCCAGCCTCTGCAGCCACTCACAAAGGTGCACTGAGGGGACTCAGAATAAGAAAGGACAGGATACTGGCCCTAGATAGCTAGGTGCTTGTCAAAGGAATGAATTCAGTGAGCCCAAGTGTTTGCTTCCTCCCACACATAGAAAAGCACTACATTCTTTAATTGAGAAGCCTGGTTTTCTTTAGTTAACAAGTAATCTTTTAATGTTCCAACCACCTGGTCTTTGTTGTAAAGCTCCTATATATCCTGGCTCCTCCCCTACCTCTTCAGAGCAGCCCCTCGGAGCCATCTGGGAAGCTGTCATCCTGGGCTCAAAGGGGTTCATGTTCCCAGAAATGTCCGCCAAATAAAACATAACTCTCAACTTTTAGGCTGTGCATTTATTTCAGTCGACATTGGGGACCAGGCTGAAGCCATCTCTGTGGGACTTCGTCCCCTCTCCTGCCCTGTCTCTCCCACTCTGCTCATTGGTTTCTCCTGAGACCACTTCCTTAATAAATTAATTGCATGTGAGTCCTCATTTCCAGGTCTGCTTCTGGGAAACCTGTCCTAAGACATAAATACTGTAGAGGTTTTTGAAAAGGTGCTTCTCTACCCGACCCTTGGGGGCAAGGGCAGGGGTGGTGGAGGAGGAATGTCTGACATTGAGGTCCATGTGCTTCCACTGGGCTCCACTGTCTCCATATAGGTGTGTCTGGGAGGACCAGGTGGGTTCTGTTCAGAGCATCAAGGATGGGACTTGGCGAGGTGGAGAGAGTGAAGGGTACACCAGGCAGAAGGGAGGACCTAGTTCTGCCATTAACTAGCTGGATCATAGGTTTAACTAGTAAACTAGCTATATTTGTGGGGCTAAAAACAAGGTGTGAAAAGCCCTTAGCATGGTGTGTGAGACACAGCCCAGGAAAATAAAGAGCCCCAGACAGAGAAGTAAGGCTTGCAGGTTTTAATGTTTCATGCTTGTTAACAGAGCAGTCTCAGGGAGCTCCCCTGAGAATCTGCCCTGAGCTTAGAAGCACTTCCTGTGGACGATGGAGGGCCCTGCCTCGTCATACTCTGGCTTGCTGATCCACATCTGCTGGAAGGTGGAGAGAGAGGCCAGGATGGAGCCTCCGATCCAGACCGAGTACTTCCGCTCTGGGGGAGCAATAATCTGTAAAGAGCAAATGTTGTGAATCATGGTCAGTCCCCAGGGAGCAGGGAAGGTGGTCCAGGAATCATCTCACCACACTGCTGGACTGCCCAGGAGAAGGACAGCCTCCATGGTCAGAAAGGAGCAGGAGAAAACTCGTGGTAGGTTAGTTAGACTATTACTCAAATCAAAACCCTCCTTTCCACCTTAGGCCCCTGCCCCTCCAAGAGAAGAGTGCACTGTTCCACCCTGTGACTTTGGGTTGGGCCCTGTATTTACTTTGGCCATGGGATGTCAGCAGACATGACACAGGGGCTAGAAGTGTGCTTCAGGCATGCAGGCAGGTACCCTCTCTCGTGCCTCTGCCATCGTCACGAGAAGAGCTTCCTTTGAAGAGCTGCTGGCCCTTCAGACTGGGCCCCACAGTGAGAACTGTTCCCCTGATCTGAGTTGCTTGGACCTGCAGAGCTGCTGCCTAGCCAAGCTGGACCTAGATCAGCTGACTCCCAGCTGACCTCCAGATGTAGGAGCAATAAAAGCTTATTGTAATGTCCCTGAGATTTCATAGTCGCTGTTATGCAGCAATAGCTGACCAATGCAAACAGCTATAAAGGCAGTGCTGTTCTATTCTTGCCTGGAGTTTGGATGCCTGGGCAGTTTGGGCTGGGATCCCTGCATTCCTGTGTCTGAGCCAGTCTACTCAACAGTCACTCGTTTCAGAGAAGTGCTCAAATTCATATATACGTCATTCATCCTTGCCACTGGGAGTCCTGAGTTTGGCCTTTAGAAATTGGTTATCATGTCCAGCAACTTTGGACTCCACCTAAAAGTGGATCCAGAATGACTGTTACTCTTCAACTAATTCCGATTTCTACAGGGACTAAGAACTCAGTGCCAGAACAAATCATACACAAAACTGATTTTTTTTTTTTTGTCTCCTAAGAATCTCGGTACATATTTCCTAAATTGCAGAGCATCATGGAATTGCAGGATAAGTAGGGTCTTTAGGAGCTATCTTATGATTCAGGCAGACAAAAGTTGCCTCATTGCTTCCTTGACAGACACCTCAATGACTGGCACAGCCACTAGGAAGGTTACAGAGTTTATTGCCAGGCAGTTCTAGTCGTGAGAAAACTCTGGGTTGTCTTGAGCAGGAGGCCCTGAATCTCAGCCCCACTGCCACCGCACATCCCTTCTTCCCTATCCCCACCTCCCCCAGTGCCTCTACACACATCTTGCTGCACAATCTGGCTGGGGTGTTCGTACCCGCACACACACCCCTGGGCACATTTGGTCACTCTATTTCCCCTGCCTGCAGTGCCCCTTCCCCTCCTCTGGGCTTGTTTAAGCCCTTCTTCCATTCATCATGTCCACTACTTAGATCCTAAACTTGAAGGCCGACACATATGACTAAAGTCAGGGCAGTGGCTCATGAATTGGGATATGCATCAATTCACTGGTGTCCCTGTATCCGTGTAGGTGATGGGGGCATCTCATACCTATCGAACCGGACTCTGCGGGTGATGCTAGGTGCAGTACCCTGACACACGGCCCCGCCCAGGCCTGGCACAGTGTCCCCCATGTGGCAGGCCTCAATCAGCATGGCTGCTCCAGTGGCTCTGGGTGAAAAGAGCCCACAGGTTCTCCCCTGCTTGCTGGTGGCCCGCTCTGCTTCCCTGAGCTGAGCACCATCTGCTAGGCAGGTGGAAGGCGTCTGCGAAGGAGGTTCTCAGAATACTGACTGTAGAGAATACACTTCCTCAGAGCAGGCCTGCTCCCCAGACACCAACTTTAATGTGAGACTTTGTAGCTTTCAGCCTATTTGTTATCTCTCTCCTTCGCCCAGCTCTTTCTAACCCTGCTAGCAGCCAAGTTCCTAGGAGCCCTAAGCATGTCTGTATGATTGCTTCGGGACGGGGGCAGGGGTCAGGGAGAAGCAGTAAGACAGATGAGCCCCTGTTCTGATGAGGCCTCTGAGGTGAGAAGCAACATGGGAGGGCTGTGGCCAAGATGGGACAACAGGTCAGAGGCTGTCCGGGAATCCGGGAAAATCCCTGTGAGTCTGAACCAGCAGCCTGTCATCTGGCCAACATTCTCTCTTTGGAAATTTCACCTTCCTCTGTGGTGATGCCCAGGTCCTTTTTAAAATTCAAAGATGCTGTGATGTTGCCTCCTTCTTCTCTTTCCCTTCTCATTTCCTTCTCACCCCCCTCAGCTTCTCTTCATCCCAAATTCTTTTACCTTCTTCTGGTATGGCATCTGTCCAATTATGTTTGAGAGCCCAAGCTAAATGTGTCTCCAGCTCATCAGCATCCAAGGAACATAATCCCCCGAGATGAAATCTGTCTCAGGCCAGGACGAGGGTGCACCCAGGGGACTACCAAGCTACAGGCCTGGCAGCCTGACTAGGGACCTCTCCCAAGTAGAAAGGTATTTGTACAACGAGCTGGATGAGGGACCCAGGGCAGGACCCACCTTGATCTTCATGGTACTGGGGGCCAGGGCTGTGATCTCCTTCTGCATCCTGTCAGCAATGCCAGGGTACATAGTGGTACCCCCGGAGAGGACGTTGTTGGCGTATAAATCCTTGCGGATGTCAATGTCACATTTCATGATGGAATTGTAAGTCGTTTCATGAATGCCAGCTGACTCCATGCCTAGCGGAGATCAGAATATCTAGTCAGCATCCACCACCCCACACCTGCTGCTCCTCAAGCGCCCCTCCTGTTGTTGCAGCTACCCTTGTTCAGACCCTTAATCACCTGCCTGATGGATTACAAGGTCGGACCCTCCACTGGTCATCGCCCTGCCTTTAGCTCGCCCCTGCTCTGATTGGTCTTTCACATTGTTGCCCGAGGTATGTTTCTAAAGAAACACTTTCATTGTATCATTTTTTTCTGCATAGCTTTATTGAGATAGAATTCATGTACCATAATAGTCACCCTTTTAAAGTGTATAGTTTAGTAGTTTTTAGTATATTCACAGAGTTGTGCAACCATCACCACAATCTAATTTTAGAACATGTTTAACACCTCAAAAATAGCAGGGAGGGTATAGCTCATGCTTAGCATGCACAAGGTCCTGGGTTCAATCCCCAGTACCTCCTCTAAAAATAAAGAAATAAATAAACCTTATTACCTGCCCCCACCAAATAAATAAATAAGTTAATCAAAAATAATCTCGGTACCCATTAGCAGACACTCTCCATTTTCCACTCCACCCCTTCGTGACCACTTCACCACTTAGACAACCACTAATCTATTTTCCATCTCTAGAGATTTGCCTATTTTGGACATGTCATATAAATGGAACCATGTAACGCTTGTCCTTTTGTGTCTGGCTCCTTTCACTTAGCATAATGTTTGCAAGGTTCACCCATGTTATAGCCAAATTATAATTCCATGGCATGGATATACCCATCATGTTACCTTGACAGTCCCCCACTGCCTGCAGGTTGACAGCTAGCTACCTTAGCCTGGCGCCCAGATCTTCCACAGTAAAAAGTTTGCATGCCAAACCATCTCATGCCCACCTATCTGGCCTCCCCCACTTCCAGTCCTTTTTCCATGTGATGTAATTCCATACCGTAGACAGAGGAATCTTCCTAAAGTGAAAAACTGACTTTGCTACACTGCTGCCTAGAAATGTCCAGGTGAGTATTCCATCGTATATATATATATATATATATATATATATAGTGTGTGTATGTATATGTATCACATCTTCTTTATCCAATAATAAAAAAAAGCTTCCAGGGGACTGCATTGCTGATATGATTAACCCCCATGGTCTTTGTGTGGCCCAGTGGCTCTCTCCAGTTTCCTCTGTGTGCAAACACACACACACACACACACGTGACCCATCATGTCCCACACAGAACATGACTTTTCACTCCTCTGTGCTTTGCACATACCTTTCCATCTGCCTTGCATGCCATTCCTCACTCTGCACTCCTCTCATCCCCAGATACCATAAAATGATACTTATTCTTCAAGGCTCTGTTCAAATATTCACCTTCTCTGAGAAGCCCTCCCTGGTTTCTTAGGCCGATAGCACTTTGTCCAGTTTGCTGTTTACCACTACACTGTAAGTCAACCTTTGCTTACAGGCCCTTCTCTCATCCACTCCTCAAGAAAGTAGTTGTCCTTGTATTAAATACTATCTTTTTTAATCCTTGCGGCAACCCTATCTGGTAGTACGATCATGATTTCCACTTTAGAGGTAAGAAAACTGACGTTTGAAAAAGTAACATGTCCAAGGTGACAGGGCTCAAAGGAGCAGAATCAGGACTGAAACCAGGTCTGACCCATCCTGTTTACTGTACAGGTTTCAGACCCCATGACCTAAATGTTGAGGGATCCAAGTGGGGCTTTGTGATTTAACCTCATTCTTAGTTTCATGTTCTATCCCCTACCCACCTTTTCCTTTATTTTGATTTCCTTGCCCTTTTATTTAAAATTGAAATTTATCTAGTTGTATTGCTCGTGTATTTCTGGCCCTTCCTGGAAAAATATCGGCTATGTGTAACCGATAAACAGTGCACGTGGCCCCTGGTAATTCTCTCTCCGACCCCGCCCTCCCGCCTGGCAGGGACCAGGGCAGCGCCTCACCGATGAACGAGGGCTGGAAGAGGGTCTCGGGGCAGCGGAAGCGCTCGTTGCCGATGGTGATGACCTGCCCGTCAGGCAGCTCGTAGCTCTTCTCCAGGGAGGAAGAGGAGGCCGCCGTGGCCATCTCATTCTCAAAATCCAGGGCCACATAGCACAGCTTCTCCTTGATGTCACGCACGATTTCCCGCTCGGCTGGAAAGAGTAGGAACCACAGAGAGCAGATACTCAGTTCTGTTAGTTTGATTGTCCCACTGTGATGGCCATGAAAACATCCCGCTTACTTCTCCTTTGGACTCAGTCTCAGGATGAATGTTAATGCCTTCATTCCTCTTTCTAAAGTGGAAGTTCAAAATCTTGCTTCCCACGGAAACCTTTGCAAATGCTTTTCATCTTTCTCCCATCACTCTGCCCTGATGTAGCTGCAGCCTCCCTGAGGGCCTGGAAGGACACATTTCCCCTCTAGGTGGAGGCTTAGATGCTGGGATCATACAGAATCTAGGAAGACCCCTACCTAAGCATTCTTCCTGCCCAGGGGGCTGCTTCCCCTTAGAAATTCAGGCTTTATTTATTCCATTTGTCCTCAGACAAACCATAGATGCCCCCTAAATAATGGAAGGCACCACCAGATCCTTACCACCATTCAGGCCCATAAAAACTTGCTCTGATCCTAGTGTGGACGTAGACAGAGGTGGCAGGTCCCCGGAGAGGGAGGGGGTGCTGTGAAAAAGCACTTTAAGGAGGGCGAAGCTGAGTGCTGCTTAGGACAAGAAAGTGTAAGCCTTGTCCTTCTCCCCAGGGTGTCTTGGTCGGGAACATTCCTCCTTAAATAAGGCTGCCTTGACTACCTGGTCTTGTCCAGATAGTCCAGGGGCGCAACCCCAGACCAGGGCCTCCCTGTCTACCCTAAGGGAGTTTGAGGACCCAGGACCACCGACTTCTCATTAGTCCTGAGCACCTCTGGTCCTAGATCACATGTGATTCTGAGCTCAAGTCCAGTCCAGAAGAAGCTGGATACCTGTGGTCACAAAGGAATAGCCCCTCTCTGTGAGGATCTTCATGAGGTAGTCCGTGAGGTCGCGGCCGGCCAGATCAAGGCGCATGATGGCGTGCGGCAGCGCGTAGCCCTCGTAGATAGGGACGTTGTGGGTGACACCATCCCCTGAATCCAGGACAATGCCTAAGGACAGAGGGGATAAGGACCTATGAAAACCTTTATGTTTCTTTCATCTGCCTCTTTCTGGGACCTGTTACCAAATGCAATTCTGCTACCATATTTTTCTTTAGCAGCTAGAAAATTCACCCACTGTGAGAATCATCACTCATATTTCTTTGGTGTACATCAATTTTTGTGTGTGTCAGTTTATTCTCCCCAGTGAGACTGTAGTCTTCTGGAAGACAAGTAAAATGTCTCCTCTTCCTCTATTCCATGTCACAGAAGTGCACACTTGTCAACTGGCATCTAGGATGCACCTCCGCTAAGCAAGGCTGGATAAGTTGCATATTCTTCAGGCATCAAATAACACATGTGCCCATGCAGTTAGAATGTTAGCTCTAAAACGACAGTAAAAACCAGCTTGAAAAAACAACATTCTCTACTGATGAACCTTTTAGTAAACCGAGAAGGGAAATAAGTTTTCTCAATATGATAAGAAATCCCTCTAGATCCAACAGCCACAGCATAATTGACGGGGGAAACACTACAATAGTGTTGTTGTATGATTATTATTGAATAGTGTCCTGCATGTTCTAGCCAACGCAATAAGACAGAAAATAGAAGTAACAGGTATTGTTATCAAGGGAAACAGAATTTTCATTGTTTGCAGACGATATGGTTGTATACCTAGAAGACCTCAGAGAATCAACTGAGAAATCGTCAGAGTTAATAAGAAGGTTCAGTAAGGGCCAGATCCCAAATAAATATCCAGAGACCAGTAGCTTACTCTTACACAAGGATGTTGATCACAGCATACTGTATAAAAAAAAAAAACAAAAAACCCTGGAGATAACCTAAAAGTTCAGCAATAGAGAAATGGTAAAATAATTAAATAAATCTTGGAACCATCGTACAATGAGTACCACGTGGCCGTTAAACACAACATTCACAACGTACAGCCAAGCGCAAAGAGCAGGATACCGAACTGTATATACTCTGTATTTCCCCATCACTGTCCTTATCACCTGCAGCAAAATTAGCTTTTACTTTTGTCTCTCCTCCACGAGGCTGTTAGCTCCATAACAGCTGGGTCTGTCTCATTTGTCAGTGTGTGCCCATGGCCTGATGCAGTGTTTGGCATGTGGTAGGGAGTAAGGGAAAATATTTGCTGAACGAATGAATAAAAGGGTAAACCAATGAATACGTGAATGAACGTTTAAATGATGTTCATGGAAGTGGTCAAGTCCCTATTAAAAATTGCTTTTTTTCCCTGAGCACCTGTCTCTACCAAGGCTGCATCCTACTTACACATCCACCATCACAGGTTCTGCTGCTGCTGCTTCATGAGCAGAAACATTCCAGTACTGCTGGAAAGTGTGTTTAAGCTCCAGGCTGACTGCGGGGAGGGAAGTGGCCCTTGCCTAGTCATGGTTTGTTCCTGTAAACTCTTTCTGGCTATACTGGGTAGACTCACATCTGCATTCTACCTGGGTTTCCCTTCTGTTATCCCTAACCGAGGTTTTCCTTGGTAGCTGCCCCTTAGATTCTTCTGAACAGGAACCTCTGCAGGAGCCCAGCTTTCCCTTCCTGCCCCTCTAGTCAGAAAGGGAGCGGATTACAGTGCTACTCACCCGTTGTGCGGCCGGAAGCATAGAGGGAGAGCACGGCTTGAATGGCGACGTACATGGCGGGGACATTGAAGGTCTCAAACATGATCTGAAAGGACAATGCAGACGGGAAGACTGGCAGAAATCACAGCACCTCTTGGCCCACAGAACGGCTTGTGATTTTGTTTAGAGCAGAACTGTGCCTATTTACCCCACTCCCACGTCCTACAGTGTCTGGCATGGACTACACACGCAGCAGGTCCTCAAACAACTCTGCTGCATTGATGCACGAACCGGAGAAAGGGCCTGGCCAAGCATCCCTGTTGCATTCTTGTGTCAGTGCTCAAGTCTTCCCGGCCTCTTACCTGCGTCATCTTCTCCCTGTTGGCCTTGGGATTTAGGGGGGCCTCCGTGAGCAGAGTTGGGTGTTCCTCGGGTGCTACCCGCAGCTCATTGTAGAAGGAGTGGTGCCAGATCTGGGTGGGACAAAAGTCAGATGAGTCCAGCAGGCTCCCAGTGGGCTGGAAAATTCCGATGGACATGCCCAGGCTGGGAGAGTATGGTACAAATTTTCTCAGAATGGACTGGATCTGGAGAATAGGCTTGTCAGTCCCGGAAATTTCTTTTTGTGGGGCGGGAGACGTGGTCATTAGGTTTGTTTGTTTGTTTGTTTGTTTGTTTGTTTATTTATTTATTTATTTATTTATTTGAAGGGAGGAGCTGGGGATTGAACCAAGGACCTTGTGCATACTAAGCATATGCTCTACCACTGAGCTATACCCTCCCCATCCTGGGAATTTCTGATTGACCTTCAGAGGCTATATTCCTTCTCAACAGGGCCCCAGACAGGACTCAGACTTGGGGCCAATAGACTTAGCATGTTGATTATTTCCACCTGAACTTGCCTCCTCTTTATTCTTCTCCCTTCTCGCTCCTGCTCTGTGCCCTGGGGGGCCAGGCCCATTGCAGCTCTCTGGTTCCTGGCTGTGTCTGGCTGATGGAAGATACCAGCAAGAGGCTGGAGAGTGGGAGGAGGGAGAAGGGAAGAGGGCAGGGGTCCTCCTGGCAGCGATGTGGCCGTCCTTGAGCACAGCTCCTCTTGGGCAGCCCCTCTTCAGGCTCCAGCTGTCACTGAACCCTGGTGACGCTGCCCTTGCCCCATTCAGCCTTACAACCATAAGAGCTTCCTCTGTTGCTAGTATTTGGGTGCCTCCACATCCCTCTCTGGTTCCCTAATCCTGCTGACACCTCTGTAAGTCGTCCTTCCAAATTAATTTCAAAACCCCAGCTCGGTGTCTATGATTTCCTGCTGAAACCTGACAGATATGCGTGAACTTTCACTTAAGACTTTTCAGCTTGGATAATTCCTCGTTGTCGGGTGCTGACCTGTGCATCACGGAATGTTCAGCAGCATCCCTGACTCCCACCCACTAGGTGCCAGTAGCATCTCTCCAGCTCAATGAGCGACAATAATCTCCAGACATGGCCAAATGCCCGCTGGGAGGCCAAATCGCCCTGGCTGAGAATCACCGCTGCAGAGGCAGTGATTTCTTTGCTCTGTGCCCAGTTCCCTCTTCAGCGACACAGAGGGATTCGGCAAAGAGTGGCAGGGACATAGGGCTTTGACTTCCTCAGAGGTGGGGCACGGGGCCCTTTGAGTCCATTGTACCCGTATATTCATGGACCCTCGCTTTGTGCTAGGATGGTGCTGAGCGTGATGAAGGCAGACAGGAATCAGACACAGCCCCGAGATCTTAGTTTCAAAGTCTGGAGAGGAGACAGGCAGTGGAAAAGACAAAACACAAAGACACATCCAGATTTAAGTGAAGGAAGAGGCAGGAGAAGTTCATTTTCTGGGAGATTTGAGTGGGCCCTGAAGGCAAAGGAAGGTCTGCAGAGACCGAGAAAGGCATCTTGAGAGCAAATGGCACAAGGGGAGGCCTGGACTGTGGAAGGCGCCCAGGAGACATGCGGGAGATGGCAACAGGTCTCAGTCAGGTGATGTCAGAATTTCCTCAGATGTGGGTCCCTGACGCTTTGTATCAGAATGACCTGGGACAGGTGTTACAGCTGCAGGTGCCTAGGCTGTATCCCAGACCCACGAATCAGAATCTCCGGGTGCTGGGACCGAGCGTCTGCACTTGATTTTCTTTCATTTTGGGGAGATTTTATAAAGCACTTGAAAGATTAAAGATGTTGACAATTTTAAAATCAGAGAAATATTTTTAAGAGGAATAAAAATTCCCCATATTTCCATCACCTACTAATGAACGTTCTGGCCTTTTCCTTCTCCCTAATCTTTCATCTTAATGTATTTTCAAATGTATTATTATTACCATTTATTTACTTTACATACTTTCACTTATTTGTTATTCACTCTTGTTATACTTTTATGCTTAATTTTGTTTCCTGTCACTTTCAGTTAATATAACATAAATAACTTTCTTTTTCATGGAAAATATTTATTTTTAATAAATTGAACAAAAATTTATTTTTAAGGCTTATGCAACATTTTTCATATAGTTCACCATCAAATATTTAATCACAGTGCTATTCAAGGTATCTGATTTTTGCTTATAAATAATCCTATGATAGCCATCTTTGTGTATATTATATTTTCTTTTTTCTTTTCAGGATGTTTTCCAAAGAAAAAAGTTCTGAAAGTAGAATCACGGGGCTAAAGAGCATGGCAGTTGGAAAACCTTT
The DNA here is from genome assembly GCF_048773025.1 of Camelus bactrianus. Classification (NCBI taxonomy): domain Eukaryota; kingdom Metazoa; phylum Chordata; class Mammalia; order Artiodactyla; family Camelidae; genus Camelus; species Camelus bactrianus. The sequence goes on from NC_133553.1 coordinate 67,737,651, forward strand.
CGATTTCTATTACCCACAAAGAGGCTAAATTGGTCTTTAGTTCAGAATATGAAGACACCTGTTTTATCCTTTCCTGCATTTAGTTTTCTCACTCTTAAAATATGAAATGGATTGATAGGTAAAATAGTTTTTTTTACTTTGCATTTTAAAATAAGTTTTAAAAATAATTTTTCAAAGAAGTTTAAACTTTTCCAGACTGTCAGCTTTTGATAATTTCTTTTTGGCCAATTATCAGGTTATGTCCCTTGATTACCTGTCTGGTGGAGAGTTAGTGTTTTTAATTATCAATTGACAGAAGCTGTTTATATTAATCCTCCATTGCATTTGTTGTGAACATTAAAAAAATTTTTTTTATTGAAGTAGTCATTTACAGTGTGTCAATTTCTGGTGTACAGCACAATGTCCCAATCACGGACACACATCCACGCATTTGGTGAACATTGTTTGTAATTTGTTGTTTGCCTTTACATTTGGTTTTACTTTTTCACATATCAACCAGAAGTTATGATATTTAAGAGATCATATCTGTCATTCCTTTTCTTTTCTAAAATTTATTTATTTATTTATTTGTTTTTAGGTTTTCTCTTTTTCTGCTGTTCTTTGGGGGGATTCCATCAGTTTTTTAAAATTTATTTTCAAAATTTTATTTATTTATTTATTTAAGGTTTTCTCTTGCTTTTTTGGGGGGGTAAGTAATGAGGTTTATTTATTTATTTATTTATTTATTTATTTATTTATTTATTTATTTATTTAACAGAGATACTGGGGATTAACCCAGAATATAGTCCAGTCGTGTGTGCTAAACATGCCCTCTGCCACTGAGCTCTATCCTCCCCCCTTTATCATTCTTTTTCCCTACAACTTCTTTCACCGGGAGTTTAATAAATACTCGCACTTACTATATTGTATCCTTTATCATTTGAATTTTTATATTTAACTTTTATATTCAATCGATATTTGTTGGATGAAACCGTACGAGGTAAGGTCAATAAATAGATTCCCCGTCCCCCAAATAACTCATCGGCTGTCACAGAACAATTCATTAAATAATCCTTTTCTCCCATCTGGTGTTGGAAGTTTCACTTACCATGTATTTCCTTTTTACCTCTGTATTAGTACCAAATCATTTGATTTTTTGTAACTCTACATTATATTTTAATGTTTGGATGTGGCAAGTCTCCTCTCATAGTTTTTCTTATTCACTTTACTCTCATAGGTTTTGCCTTATTTATTTCCCCACCCTTTATGATTATCGTGCATAATTAAAACTTGTGATATTTTTGGTCAAACTCACAGAAGCAGAGAGCAGAGTGCTGGTTTCCAGGAGCTGGGGGAAGGGAAAGTGGGGAGAAGTTGGTCAAGGGGTCCAGGGTTTCAGTTATGTAGGTGGGTAAATTCTGGTGAGCTTGGTGACTCTAGGTAACCTTGCTGCCCTGTACACTTGAAATTTGCTAAGACGGTAAGTCCCAAGTGCTCTCAGTACAAGAAAAAAAACCAACTATGTGAGGTGGTAGATACGTTAATTAGCTTGAATATGGTGACTGTTACATAATGTATACACGTATTAAACCATCAAGTTGTGTACCTTGAATATATACAATTTTAAACATTGTGGGATTTTTATTAGAATGGCAATGAGACTATAAATTAATTTGAGAAGATTTGATAGCTTTACCCTATTTGTGTTTTCTTTTAAGGCACATAATATATTTTTAGGGCTTCCTTTAAAGAGTTCATATTACTATGGTGAATAAAACACTTTGTCTGTTATGTTTTTGAGTTAGATAGATTGTTTGATATTGTTCAATATATATGAATAATATGTACCATTTATTGAGCATTAAGTATGTTCCATGCTTTGCGGTTATATTAAGTATTTGCCCAGCTCAACCTACAAAGCACCCAAAGAGGAAAGTATTTTTATCTCCACAAATAAGGAAGCCAAGGCTCAGAGAGGGGGATTTGCTCCCAGATCTCCTCGCCACTCACTCCAGGGTCTGTGCTCTTAACTGTGAAGCAAACGCTATTGTATTTTACCAATTTATCTCACATCCCGAGTTTACTGAATCTAAGATTTAGAGAAAAGTATATGTGAAGCATAGATTTCAAACCAACTTTTCTTTATTCCCTGTTGCAATCTGCTCAGTAAGCTCTGTATCACATTTCAAAAAGCGGTCATTGCAGAAACAAGAACTCTCAGACAACCGTCAGCAGAAATTATCAAAAGAATATCAGAAAGGCTCTATTAGTATTTTGCACACATGATTTTGTTCAACACAAGCTGCCATTTAAAAATTACCCCTCTAACAAAGGAGGCAAGAATGGAATACAATGGAATAAAGACAGTCTCTTCAGCAAATGGTGTTGGGAAAACTGGACAGCAGCATGTAACGCAATGAAGCTAGAACACTCCCTTACCCCATACACAAAAATCAACTCAAAATGGATCAAAGACTTAAACATAAGACAAGATACAATAAACCTAGAAGAAAATATAGGCAAAACATTATCTGACATACATCTCAAAAATGTTCTCCTAGGGCAGTCTACGCAAGCAATAGAAATAAAAGCAAGAATAAACAAATGGGACCTAATGAAACTTACAAGTTTCTGCACAGCAAAGGAAACCATAAGTAAAACAAAAAGACAACCTACGTCTGGGAGAAAATTTTTGCAAATGAAACTGACAAAGGCTTGATCTCCAGAATATATAAGCAGCTCATATGACTTAATAAGAAAGAAACAAACAACCCAATCCAAAAATGGGCAGAAGACCTCAACAAGCAACTCTCCAAGGAAGAAATACAAATGATCAATAGGCACGTGAAAAAATGCTCAATATCACTCATTATCAGAGAAATGCAAATCAAAACTACAATGAGGTATCACCTCACACCAGTCAGAATGGCCATCATTCAAAAGTCCACAAATGACAAATGCTGGGGAAGCTGTGGAGAAAAGGGAACCCTCCTACACTGCTGGTGGGAATGCAGTTTGGTGCAGCCACTATGGAAAACAGTATGGCGATTCCTCAAAAGACTAGGAATAGACTTACCATATGACCCAGGAATCCTGCTCCTGGGCATATATCCAGAACCAACCCTACTTCAAAATGACACCTGCACCCCAGTGTTTAGCAGCACGATTTACAATAGCCAAGACATGGAAACAGCCTAAATGTCCATCAACAGATGACTGGATAAAGAAGCTGTGGTATACTTATACAATGGAATACTATTCAGCCATAAAAACCAACAACATAACACCATTTGCAGCAACATGGATGTTCCTGGAGAATGTCATTCTAAATGAAGTAAGCCAGAAAGAGAAAGAAAAATACCATATGAGATCGCTCATATGCAGAATCTAAAAAAAATAAATACAAAACAGAAACAGACTCATAGACATAGAATACAAACTTGTGGTTGCCAAAGGGGTAGGGGGTAGGATGGGACAGACTGAGATTCCAAAATGTAGAATAGATAAACAGCATTATACTGCATAGCACAGGGAAACATATACAAGATCTTGTGGTAGCTCACAGCGAAAAAAATGTGACAATGAATATATGTATATTCATGTATAATTGAAAAATTGTGCTCTACACTGAAATTTGACACAACATTGTAAAATAACTATAACTCAATTTAAAAAATGTTAAAAGTAAATAAATAAAAAAGTTACCCCCCACACACATCTTCTGACACACACAAAAACAACTTCTAGAAATCCCTAGAGATTCCTACTTAAAATTTTCACTAGAGAAGCATCGTAATAATACAGCATCGATGCACCACCTATCTGAGGTCATGATGGGGAAAATAAAAGGAAAAAGCTATTTGCTTTTCTAGAGGCAGCAGCATGTTTTAAAGAAGGATAAGCACTGGGCTGGAGTGAAAGATGCAGGAAAGGATGAAGCTGGAACTTAGGAGGGACCCAGTCCTCAGATGCCAGGCGGTGAGTTAGGAACCTACTGTTAGTGAGCAGCGCCTGAAGGGTCCGACCAAGGAGGTGAGTCTGTTTTCAGAAAGATAACTTTGCAGCAATGCAGAAAATGACTTGGGTGAGTGAGGCAGGAGACTGGGCAATCAGTCAGGAAGCCATTGCAGTCGTCCAGTGAGAGATGTTGGCAGCCGAGGCTGAAGAAAGGCCGTGGGGATGGCCAGGGAAAAAAGAAGGATATGAGAAGTATTTTAGAGCAAGAGTTAACAGGGCTGAGGCCTGCGGGATGTGAGGGTCGTGATGGCACACCGTCATTAGAGGGGGGTCCGCCCGTACCTTCTCCATGTCATCCCAGTTGGTGATGATGCCGTGCTCAATGGGGTATTTGAGAGTCAGGATCCCTCGCTTGCTCTGCGCCTCATCCCCCACGTAGCTGTCCTTCTGGCCCATTCCCACCATCACGCCCTGCGATGCAAAGGGGAGGGAAGGAGAGCGGAATTGGCTGAGGGCTCCACCTGGGGGGATTTAGGCATCGGAAGGTCTCCAAAGGAAGGTAAAGGCAGGAAAAATGCCCTGTTCCTCTGGAAACAGGACCAGAGACAAGGATGGGGCAGATACTGAGGATGTGGAAATGGCGGGAGAGACGGCAGAGGATTTCTGCGGGCCGGTCTCCCTTCTCCCCCCTAAAACAGCGTCGTTTTCTGAGCGAGAACAGGTAGCATCCATCCACGTCGTCCTCGTGCCTTACCTTACTTCACACGCACGCACGCACGCACGCACACACGCACACACAGCCCCGCAGAGACTCCACGACGGACGCAGTGCTTCCTCCCAGCAGCTCACAGCCTCGGGTCCTGCTGAGCACACACCTGGTGGCGAGGGCGCCCCACGATGGAAGGGAAGACAGCCCGGGGGGCGTCATCTCCTGCGAAGCCAGCCTTGCACAGGCCGGAGCCGTTGTCACACACGAGCGCGGTGGTTTCCTCTTCACACATGGTGAGTGTGGCCGAGTGAATCGGGGGCTGGAGCGCCTTGGGGGACTGGGGAGGAGAGAGAGAGCCGGCCACTTGTCAGAATCATGTTGGAGAGTTTTCTTGGCTTTGGGGCCTGACTGTTGGCAACCAATAGTTCCGGGAGAGACCAGGGTGGCCCTGGCCCCTCACTCTCTGGCATTGGGACCTCTCACCTCCACCCTGCCATTTGGGGCAGAATTGTGTGCCCCCCCAATTTCTATGTTGAAGTCCTAACCTCCAGTAGCCCAGAGAGTGACTGTATTTGGGGATAGGGCCTTTAAAGCGGTAATTAAATTAAAATGAGGTCATTTCCCAATATGACTGGTGTCAAATACACCTAATTCAATAGAACTAAATTGGAACACAGACACACAGAGAGAAAAGAAAAGACCATGTGAAAACACAGTAAGAAGACAGTCTTCTACAGGCCAAGGAGAGAGACCGCGGAAGAAACCAGCCCTGCTGACACCTTGATCTCAGACTTCTGGCCTCCAGAACTGTGGAAAAAATAAATTTCTGTTGTTAAGCCACCCACTCTGTGGTCTTTTGTCATGGCAGCCCCAGCAAACGGATCCATCTGCCTCTTAAAGACTGAAGTGGTGATGAAGCTTCAATGCAATGCAGAGAATCTCTAAAAGACTTAAAGTTTAGAAAAGTTTAAAAATTGCCAATACATAATTAAGAATTATTATTTAGTATGTAAAAGAACTCTTACATCAGTAAGAAAGAAGGAAATAGCCCCAAAAGGGAAAAAAAAAGACAAGAAATAGATAATTGACAGAAAAGGAAATACAAATATCCAACAATTACATGAAAAGTTGACTAGCCTCACTGCTTACCAGGAAGCATGAATGAAATAAGATCATTTTCACCCATTGTATTGTTAAGATTCAAAGTTTTATCATAGGTGTTGGCAAAGGTGGGAAAACCAGCAGTCTATAATCAGAGGAACAACCTAGTACTACCCAAAGGTGCCCTGAGGGATGCTGTACCGAAGTTAAGAGAAGGGCCAGGCAGATCGACACGAACTAATATGGGTAGACTTCTAAACCACTCCACTGTGTGATCAAAAGCAAGCTGCAGAATAGAATGTTCAGCATAAAACCATCTCAGTTCTTTTTAAAGCCCCAAACAATATTTTGTATTTTCCATACTTTTCTTTTTGTGGATGTGAACCCATAGGAAAAAATTCTGGGAAAAAAAAAAATCTAAGAATGAGTGTAATGATTACCTCTGGAGGTGGGAAGGGGACCGGGAGGGGAAGGGTCGTAATGTTAACATTTTTGACAAGGAGAGTGTATCCAGGTACAGTTTAGAATTAAAACCAATCCTAATATGTCATTAAGGACAAAAAGAGGCAGTAGTTACAGGTAAAATGTACACTAAGCATAGAAGCCTGTTGAGGAGGAAGGGGGAGCCTGGGAGGAGAGAGGAAAGCCAGAGAGTTCGTGCTGGGACTCACTGGCCCTGCCGCTTCAAAGGAAGTAAAACAGGAGTCTTTCCTCCAATGCAGACCCCGGAAATGAAACGACTGCAGAGAGATGAGGGAATTAATTCTCCCAGCATCTGTGGCAGGTTTCTTTCTTTGGGCAGGGGGAGGGGGAGGGTGTAAAAAACCAGCACTTGGTGACCACAGGGCAGCAACAGAAGCTTGGGAGATGGTGTGGGGACCGCCTCCCGGCCTGGGAAGGCCCGGGCAGGCAGAATGGGAGTGGGAAGGGAAGGGCAGTGGGCAGGCTGACTGTGGGCGTCCAGAGAAGAGAGGCAGAAAAGATGCGGAAAGAGATGGCGGCTGCCGAGGATGATGTGCCCAAGCATCACTCAGAACACGCAGGAGAAGAGAGCAGCGCCACCGAAACCTGGGACCCTGGTCTCCCACGGCCTTATGTGGAAGGTGGACAGTGAAGACCATGGCCAAAGCCAAGAGGAGACAGAGCCACAGGCCTGTGAATGATATTCAGTATCTTGCAGTATGGTGAAAAAGAATATGAAAACGAATATATATATATTCATGTATGACTGAAGCATTATGCTGTACACCAGAAACTGACACAACATTGTAAACTGACTAGACTTCAATAAAAACATAGAGAGAGAGAGAGAGAAAGAAAGAAAGAAGAAGAAGAAGAAAGGCTCCCGAGAGACCGAGAAACTCTTTCACACAATTTTCAGACTAAAAGGAAGCCCTTCCCGGTGATATTCAAGCAGAGGGCACCCTAACAGGGAGGCCCACTATGACTTGTTGAATCCAGAGCTGCTCTGTCCCTGTCGACCTTCACAAGCCCCCAAGGCCATGGAGATCAAGTCCCAGCTCTCAAACTCAGCCCACAAGGCCCAGCAAGGTCTGGCCCCGCCTGTGTCTCCAGGCTCATCTCCCCTCTCGTACCCCTTGGCCTTCTCTCTCTAGCTGTGTGGGTTCTCTTAACTGTGTCATCTCCTCTCCCTTCTGGACATTTAGACACGGGGTCTGGAACACCCCCCCCCCCATTTGCTCCTCTGCCTCCTGTCACCTGTCAGTCCTCTGCATCAACACTGCATTTTCACGAGGCCTCTCCGGCCCACCCACCTCAGTTAGTGGCCCTTCTTCTTTGCCTCACAGCACCTGGAATGTGTCCCTGCAGCAATCATCTCTGCACAACTGGGCTCAGTTGTATTTCTGTAAAGGCAGGAGCTGGGTCTGCTCTTTTCTCCAGTGATTCGTCGATATGCCTAACACCCTGGCACAGGGTGGGCCCTTAAACATTTGTTTAATCAATAGCGATTAAACTCATCCAAATGAATGAGCGAATGAATCAATGGATGTCAAGGAGCAGGATTTTCAGAATAACAGAAGTCAAACAAACCTGGGTAAGAGGATACCAAGGTCTGAGGTGAGGTGGCGACTGAAGGAAAATATTTAGTTGCTCAAAACAATATCGTCTCTGGTCTGAACAGTTTCTGGATTGCAGAGAAGCTCTCTCAGCTCCCACCGTGTTAGAAGACTGGAGACATGGAGAGATAACAGGAGGCAGAGATGGCAAATATTTTCCCAGTGTTCAAAAAGGAAAAGAAGGCAGTTGTCTAAAACCTCAGATAATCTTGATGTGAAAATTAGGCACATTTCCAGAAGGTGTTATCAAAGAAAGCATCATTAAAGAAACAGTGATCTTTTGTAATTGGTAGGAATCTACCAGGAACAAATGCTGGCAGAGGAACAGCCTCCCCCTTTTTTCCCAGGACCACCAGGCTGGAAATGCAGAAGGTGGGAGATATTGAGCTCAACTTAATCTCGCCCTCTGACAAGTTCTCCCGTGATATCCCTAGCGATAAAGTCCCACGGGCTGAACAAAACATCAGGCATATTTACAGCTGCCTGCGTTACTGTCACTGAAAAGTGTTCATGGATAGGTCAGTGTCAACCTGGAGGCATCAATATGCCTCAGAGCTCCACTCTTGGTCCTTTCTCATGTGAAACTCTGATAAATGAGTTGGATGAAAATATAGAATACATGCTTAAATTTCCAGATAAAACAAATATGTTGGATGGAGGAATCAAAGTCCAAGATCTCACAAAGCAGAAGGAAATCGGAGGAATGCAATACAGTTAAATTTAATAGGATAAATACGAGGTTCTGGATGTGAGTCTAGATAACCAGACTGTGAAAGCTCTTGTTTGGCAGCTGTGAGCAGGACCTGGGGTGCTGTTGACAGTCCGCAGTGTGCTGTAGCCAAGCCTAAAAGCTAACCCCACCTCTGGGTGGAGAACTGTGTCCCGTTCTCGGGGCCACCCTCGCAGGAAGAGGTGTGGGGAGGCGGGCTTGCGTTCACTGCTGATACATGTTGAATTCTACTGCTTTTCTGAAGTGGGATTCAAACATGCTTATCAAAAGCCTTAAAAATGTTGACTCCACAAAGACACTTGTGGGAATTTATCATCGGGAAAGTACTCATCGGTGAGTGCAAAGATTGGGCCAGCAGTCAGTTTCTCACAGCTTTGTTTAAAATAATCAAAATCAGAAACAAATTGAATGCTGAAAAAAGTTATTGGATAATAAACAAGTCATTCTGTAAACTAGTTGCCAGAAACCTCCATAAGATAGAGAGCAGAATATTTAATGCAGTGGAAAAGATGCAACCATCTTCGTTAGGTAAAACAACAGTATGTTCCGTGGTTCATTTTTGGTAAAAATGTATTTTTAATTAAAAAAAAAATAGGGGCCTCCCACATACATTATCTGTTTAATCCTCACAAAAGCCCTGAGGGAAGATATTTTCATTCCCATTTTACAGACAAGGAAATCAAGTCTCAAAGAAGAGAAAGGACTTAGCCCACGGGCTCCTGGCTGGGAGAGCAGGGCTGGCTGGCCCAGGACAGGTTCCAAAGCCGGGCCTGCACCTTCCCCATCACCTCAGTGAAACTCTCATGACTTCTCCATGTTTGGTGTTTTGCTTCTGCTTCCCTGTCTCTCTAGGGCTGGTGGCAGCCAAAGCCCTAAAACAAAAGGGTCTGTGTTCTTTTCTCTCTCTGAGCCCCTCCTATGCCACAACTAGGTCTAGATCTATGTGTACAGCCCCCACGCCAGCGTTTAGCACACAGTAGGTGCTCAGTGAATGTTGGATGACTGTCCCTCCACCTGCCTGGCCCTCCCTGGGTGGTCTTCTCTGCCCCCACAGGCTCCACGTCTCATGACAGCTCAGTCACGTGGGCCTGATTTAGACCCACCCAGGGACAGTGCTCTGCCCAAGCTGGTCAGCAAAGAGCTGTTTCCCTGTTCTAGCAGGGGGTCCGCCCTGAGTGGAAAAGCACCTCTAAAGCTAGAAGGCGGCTAGGAGGCAAAGCTGCACCCCTGTGACTGCCTCCCTCTGGGGTCCCGTCAGCACCCCTCTCTCGTGCCTGTCTGGCTTTCCGATGAGCCCTTTTGTCTCCGCCTGAAGTTCCCTATGCATGGAAAGAAAGAGGGCTTTGGACTTGCTTTCCAGCCGCTGAGACAAGCCACAAAGCAGCTTCAAGCTGTCAACAATGCCATTCTACAGCACTTCAGGTGGATTTAAATCTGCTTTTTCGAAGTCGGAGCCAAATGAGAAGTGTGAGGGTGGGGTGCAGGCAGGGTGAGGGGTGCTCGCCTGGAGCGGAGCCTCGACAGGGACCCCAGCTGCCCCGGGGAGAAGGGTTTGACCACGGAGCTTGGCTCTCCTGGAATGTCTCTGGCGGGAGAAACTCTAAACCTCCCTCAGCCGCTGGCTGGTAATTTGTGGCTGGACTCGAGCATGTCAGCTGAACCAGAGCCAAAGTCACTGTGGTTTCCTGGGTCACAACCGCTTTGCACTCGCAGACAGCTGAGTGAACTGTGCTGAGCTCTTTAGCATGAACTGCATCTGGGCTTCGTTGAGGATTTCACGGAGTTGGAAACATAGCTCCCCTCTCCCCAGTAACAAGCAGGAAGAATGTGCTCTCTCACTTACCCCCCTGGATGCCCCCAGGCAAATAAGAGGATGGGATGAGAGCCAGCCCCTCACTCTGAGGGAGCCGGCTTTGGCTTCAGAGTCCCCTCCCACCCTCCTTTCTTCGCCCTTCTCCTGCCTCGGGGTGCCCTCTCCCCTGGCCCCTCCCGGTCTCCCACTCTGGCCTCCAGTGCCCTCCACTGTGAAACGGGAGCCGGTGGCATTTCTCTCCCGGGATGATGGGTCAAACGAAATAATGGGAATGAAGTGCTTTATAAATTGTAAATCCCGGTCAGCACACTAACACGTGTTTTTGTGCAGCCCAGGAGCTAGGAACTTTTTTTTTTTAATTGAAGTACTATCAGTTACAATGCGTCAATCTCTCGTGTACAGCATCATGTCCCCGTCATGCATACATACATATATTCGTTTTCATATTATTTTTCATTAAAGGTTACTGCAAGATATTGAATACAGTTCCCTAAGAATGGTTTTGATATTTTTAAATGGTTGCAAAAAAATATTCTGTTCAAGAAAGCTATATGAAAATCAAGTTTCAGTGCCTGTAAAGAGCTTTATTGGCTCACAGCCACATTTACATACCGTCCATGGCTGCTAGGCTACAATGGCAGAGTTGAAGACTCACAAAACCTAAAATATTTACTAGCTTGGCCTCTACAGGAAAAGTTTGCCAAGCCCTGTTGTGAAGGGCGGCAGAAATAATTCTTAGTATCTCTGTTACTCTTCTCCATTAGAACTTGCTCCCAGACGAAGTCGGTCACACTGGGAGGAGATGGGTGAGCCACGTCCCAAATCAATGATTATGATGATCAACTGGAAGGTTGAATTCATGCCAGCTCCCAAAGACATTTTCGTTTTAGTGGAAAGTTAAAGTCAGAAAAGGAAGGCCGCTCCAATGGTAAGATTTCAAATAACAGTGGGGGAAATATCTTGGGGTGAGGATGCAAATGACAGGTAGGCAGCCTATCACAATCTGCATGTACACGTATATCCACGTGATGATTGCCGAGAAGCACTCCCACGGTGAAAAATACGTGCAGCATCTCTTATTAACTTCAGGGTGTCTTGACTTGGTTGACATACACTAATTAAATTAGAAACAGCTTCTGCCTAGTAACATTTCTGATTCCCAGGGATCTGCCCTTGAAGCCTGCTCTTCTAAAGTTTACCCCAACCACTCACTGTCTCCTCCTGCTTAGCTCCAGTCCCAGCCCCCGTCCTGAGCTCCAGAGCCACAGAGCCAACTGCCTGCGGGGCATCTCCACCCCACGGCCCCTCGACTCCACCCCTGGGACTGCTGCCCTCATCCCCGTACTCTAACTGGACTGGCTCCTCAGAGAATCGCACCACTCACTCAGGATGGAGCCCAGTCCTAACACTGCGACTCTGCCCTCCTCCCTCCCCACCAAGACCCAAGCCCTCTTATTTCTGCCCCCCTTGCCACCCGGCACCACCCACTTGGGGCCACTGCACACTGTGGTAGCAGTCTTGCCCCGTTCCTGTCCACTCTCCTCACAGCTGCCCGAGCAGTCCCTTCAGAGGGCAAGTCTCCTGCTATCACCCTTCTCTAGTCCCCCATTGCCCAATCCTTTAGTTCAGTGTATAAAGACCCAGTAATCTGGCCCTGCCCACCCTTCTGACCTTAGCTCTCCCTGCTTCCTGCCTTGAAATCTGTATCTATAACCTAGGTGTAATTGAGCCACTTAAAGTGTCCCAAAGACCATGCCTCTCTGTCCTGGGACTACCCCTTCCTCCAGGAAGCCTTCCCTGATAACTTCTAGGCTGAGTGAGGGGCTCCTCCTGGGCTTCATCCCTCTCATATATTTATCTATTCCTCTCATCTGTCTCTCCCAGTGACTACAGAAGCCCCTACACTGTCCCTAAGGTGCAGCGACAGTGCCTGGCACATAAGCGCTCAATAAATGTTGCCAGAATGAACAAAAGAAAGGAGGAAAGAAACCTAGGCTCAAGGTCATGATGTCATACTGCCCACCTTGGTTTCCCAGGCCTGGCATGTGGAATCTCTGCTCACCGCAGTTTTCCTAATGCCCAAATAACTCTGTCACAGGAATCTCCACCTCACTTCAGCCCAAGGGCCAGTCTCAAAGTCTAAACCCACTCGAGGAATAAAAGCAAGTGCTTAGAGCCTCCCTGTGCAAAGTGTGGTCCCAGACTTCAGCCTCAGCATCACCTGGGAGCTTATTCGAAATGGAAGTTATCAGGCCCCACCCTAGCCTACTGAGTCAGAATCTGGGGTTAGAGGTCAGGCAAATTTTGAATTTTAACAGGTGTTCCAGGTGATTTTGCAAGTCTGAGCACTCAGGGCCAGGACCCGACATCACCGACCTGAGCTCTTGATACGTGTGTTAGCTCACTGACTCCTTCCAACAGCGCTGCCAGGTAGATCTTATTGCTATCACTCCCCTTTTATGGGTGAGAAATTGAGGTTCTCAGTAACTTTGGTAGCTGGGCAGTCTGCCCCCAGGGCCTGCACCACTGCACCAGCCAGCCTCGGCTGGCAGGATATGTCAGCAGACTCTGATCGCAAATGTGGACACAGACTCGGTCCCATTTTCCTCTTAACTGTTTGTGTCCTTGTGTCTGTGTGTGTGTTGGGGGAGGACAGTGGCACTGGCGGGTGGTTTCACAGCTGGCGTGAGTCCTTCGGACAAGTTGCTTAACTTCTCTAGGCCTCAGTGTTCTCCTCAGAGAATGAATCAGATGGTTTCATGTTCTTTCCAGCCCTAAAACCACACAATGCCTCAGGACACTTGCCCCACCCTACTCCTGACTTTTTGCCTCCCCCAATGACCCTGGAGCCTTCAGGGCTGAGAAAACTCTTAGCCAAGCATGCATGAGGTCAGAGAAACCCGCAGGGGTCAGAAGAAAATACTCTCCCATCCCCAACATGACATATCAGGGACACAGGAATCATCACTGGTTTGGATTCAAATACCCCGAGGAAAGCCATTCTTCTGAAGAGCATCTGCTCCTCTAAAACAACCTCCCAGACATTCTATGCCAGGACAGAGGATATGAGGGTGTAGATCTGCACTAGCCCTGGGGAGCACCGTGAGTAGAGACCGCAGGTGACATATCCCTCCTGCCACCCAGTTAGGGAGCAGGAAGCACCATTCCAGGCTGTCCCTGCCCCAGGATGCCCCATGGCCAGAAATGCCTTTCCCTGGCAGGCAGCAGTGTGCTTGCAGGCACCACTGCACACCGAGGGCCTTGACGTGTGACCTGGGCCGGCGTCACGGAAGCCAGGCCAATCTGGAGGCGCCTCCTGCACCCAGGGGGCCAGGCGGCCCCAGAAAGGCAGAGACGAGACGGCAGAAGCAGTGCAGTACTCACCGGGTGTATGAGAGGTCCTTCTCCCAGTGACTGAGGGCTGCTGTGTCTTTGGCATAAATACCAGAGCAATATAAAACCCCAGAGGCGGATCTTCTTTAAACAGAGTCCCTAAAAAGGCCAGCTGACGGTGTGTTAGCAATATTACCATATAAGGTGGTTTTTTCAATAAATCGGCCTTAGGGGTGGGGAAGGGGGTTGGGTAGAGTGAATTATCATTTGAGAAATGTATGCAAAAGGACTCAAGAGGCAACAGTCCCGGCGCTGGCAGATTTGTCCCTTCTATGCTGCACTTGCATAAACAAAACTCGCACCAGGCCTTATAAGCTGCCCAGAGGGAGGCCAGATGCAGCTCTGCTTCCAGAGAGAGAACCATACCAAGAATGGCAGTGGGTCTCCTCCCTCCACACCTCCCCTCCCAGGCCCCGGGCTGGCCTGGGACACCCATGCAGTGTCCCCAGAGCGGGTGCAATTGTGCCAGGTCTGGTGCAAGACCAGGACAGCTGAAGGCTGAAGGGAAATGCCACCAGCACCCGGGAAAGCGATCCCGCGGGCCCTCCTCACCTGCGGCCCCTCACACAAGCTCGTAGCCCCTGGGCTGCGGCACCTGGGGACCAGGAAACCATCAACTGCCTCTTGAACTTCACTGTTTCTGACCTTCCTCCTTTCCTTACTGGATTCCGTCCGTCAGTCCCTAAATATTGGGAATTACAGCCCAAGGCAGCTGCCAAGAAGGCTCACAGCGTGTGGAATTGTCCGTGTCCTGTGGTCCTTGCCCCTCTCATGATACATGTCCCCTTTCTGAGTAGCCGATCCATTTCCCAAACTAGCAGCTACCAGCTCTGTGGCAATGACTTTCACCGCCACGTTCCCACAGTCCCAATGCCTCATGCCTGATCCAGATTAAAACTGCAGACTGCCTATTGGACATCCCCGCCAAAATGGGACCCTTGTCCCCTCTGCTCGGTGCTACTATGTCTCCTGGGTTCCCTACTTCAGAGTCCTTCCCCTGCATCCTTCGAGCTAGAAACACAAGTCAGTCTAGACTCCCCGCTCTCCCTCATGCTCCACACCCACGTGGGCACCTTTCTGGTGCCCCTCCCTTCCATCCCTGCTGGCCCTGCCCTGCTTCAGGCTCTCATCCTGTCCAGCACAGCTTCCTGACTGGCCTTCCTGACCCCGCCCCATCTTCAAACCCAGCTGTTCCCAAAGTATGGTCCCAGGCTGACCGGAAGGCAGCAACAGCATGACCTGGGACATGTTAGAAATGCAGACTCTCGGTTTTCACCTAGATGGATTGAATCAGAACCCCTGGGGATAGGGCGCAGTCGTCTGTGCTTTACACACCTCCCCCACCCCGTCCAGGTAGTCAGGACACCCACCCCTCACCGGAATACCTGCCTGCGCTGTCCTGGTCCCCCCCACCCCGTGACTCAGCCCGAGGGCTGGGAGGCGTGTGAGGGGCAGCAGGTGAGGAGGGCACGACGGGATTGCTGTCCCGGGTACAGGTGGCATTTGGCTTTTAGTTGTCCTGGGTTTGCCCCAGACTAGGAACAACTGCATCTGCTTTGGGGACACTGCATGAAGTTCTCGGTGGTTTGGGTTGTCCTGGAGCAATGACTCGGTGTCAGGCTGTCTTCCCCGTTCACGAAGGATTGAAGCAGATGAAGGTGTGGGGAAGGAGCGGCCGCTGCTGAGAGGACCCGGAGGAAAGACTAGGGAAGGCTCTGCATGGAGGCTTGGGATTGTCCCATGTGGAGAAAGGGCACTGTGGCCACCATGAGGTTTACTTACTAATCTTTTGACCACTGGCCTGAGTGCTCAGTGCCGAGTCTAAATTCCAGGGCCCTCTGGGAAGCTTCCCTGAGTCTTTCAGGTCCCTGGAAAAGCCCTCGCTGTGGATGGTGGGGGCAGGCCACTCAGCAGATGGAGTGGGAGCTGTCCAGCAGGGACAGAGAGCTGTCAGTCCTGGCCGGGCGAGGCAGCTAAGAGCCGGCGCCCAGGCCGTGCGCTCCCCCTAGTCTCCCGCCCTGGGCAGGGACAGGGGGCAAGTCTCTCTGACCTGATCAGGGATCTAGTCGGGGCATTTTTTTCCCTTCACAATGTCAAGGTTGGCTCCATTCTCTTCTAATCACTCAGCACTCTGGCCAGGGTGGACGCTCGCACCTTGGTTGGCAAAGTCAGCTTATAAACAATAAAGAGCCTGTAATCAAAGAGACTGGTTGTGATTCAGGGTCCAAACAGTCCAGAGATCAGAGTTTATCTAAATAAACTGAAGCCCTCAGTTTAGAAAGGTGAAGACTGCCTTGGCTTTGATAGAAATAGGTGGAGGAGGCCAGAGGCCAAACCAGCTGCCAGAGGTACTCAGTTTTTTATAGTATGAGGAATTCCCACCCTTAATTAGTTATTTCTTTGTTATTTTCCTGATTTCAAAAATCATGCCAAAAATTAAAAAAAAAATACAAAAATGTGTATTTTAGAAAGCAAATGTCCCCTACAATTTCATACAGACCTGAGTCAGAGAGGGCTTAGCTACCCTTAACAGTATCATACGTATTCTTTCAGAATTTCTCCCGACTTTTTATTCCTCTTTTATATTACTCTATAAAAATGGGATTATGTTACAACATATGTTTTTACAGCTATTCTGAAATTTGTCATGCTCTCTTAATAATACTCTTGGATCTGTTCAAATGAGTTCATATAATTTTTAAAATCTTAACATAGTTTTCCATAGTGGGCTATATCATAAGATTTTTAACCAATATCCTATGATGCAATCTTGAGTCATTTCCAATTTTTCACTTATGCAAACATTGCTGCAATTAATAAAACTTCATATATTGTGCTTTGGCGCACGTGTGTGAGTATATCTGTGTGGAAAATTTTCTATTGGATGGTTTGCTTTATCTTTTTGAGTTATAAGAGTTCTTGGAATAGTTCCTTGGTGACACCATTAGCCTTTTGTTTATCGCAATAGCTGCAAATAGCCTCCCCCCGGCCCCCGCAGTTTAACATTTACTCTTTGGTTTTGTCTGGTGGCATTTGCCTTATTGAAGTTCAGTCAAGATGTCTTTCCTTTTTGGTGTCTGTGTTTCATAATATCATTAGTTCTTTTATTTTCTATTTTATTTTTAATTGTGCTAAAATAGACATAACGTAAGATTTACCATCTTAACCATTTTAAGTGTACAGTAGTATTAAGTATATTCACTTTGTTGTGCAAAAAAGTCTCCAGAATGATTTCATCTTGCAAAACTGAAACACGGTACCCAGTAAACCGCAACTCCCTAGCCCCGCTGACAGCCATCTTTCTACTTTCTGTCTGGATTTGGCAACCCTGGGTACATCATGTACGTGGAATCATACGGCATTTGTGTTTGTGTGTGACTGGCTTATTTCACTCAGCATGATGTCCTCAAGGTTCATCCATGTTGTAGCAGGTGTCAGAATGCTGAGTAACATTCCATTGTACGTATGTACCACGATTTGCTTATCCATTCATCTGTTGAGAGACAACTGGGTTATTTTCACCTCTTGGCTACTGTGAATAATGCTGCTTTAAACATGGGCGTACCAACCTCTTTGAGATCCTGCTTTCAATTCTTTTGAGTGTATACTTGAAAGTGAAATTGCTGGACCACATGGCGATTCTGTTTTTAATTTTTTCAGGAACTGCCACACTGTTTTCCACAGCAGCTACACCATTTTACATTCCCACCAACTGTACACAAGGGTTCCAATTTCTCCACTTCCTCACCAACATTATTTGAAAATAGCCATCCTTATAGGTGTGAGGTGGTATCTCATTGTGTATTTTTAAAAAAATTAAATAGACTTTATTTTTTAGAGTAATTTAGGTTTATAGAAAAATTGAACCGAAAGTACAGAGATTTCCCATACATCCCTTTCCCCCACATATGCATAGCCTTCCCCATAGCAACATCCCCAACCAGAGTGGTACGTGTGTTAAAACTGATGAAACTACAATGACGTATCATTATCACCCAAAGTCCGTAGTTTACATTAGAGTTCACTTTTGGTGTTGTACATTCTATAGGTTTTGACAAATGTGTAGTATCATGTATCCATCATTACAGCATCATAAACGATAGAATCATTGTCCTAAAAAATCCTCTGTGCTCCACCCATTCATCCCTCCCCACCCTCCAACCCCTGGCAATCACTGATCTTTTTATAGTCTCCACAGTTTTGCTTTTTCGAGAACGCCATATAGTTTGCATTGTACGGTATATAACCTTTTCAGACTGGCTTCTTTCACAGTCATATGCATTTAAGATTCCTTCATGTCTCTTGATAGTTTGATAGCTCATTTCTTTTTCAGTGGTGAAAAATATTCCATTGTCTGGATGTACCACAGTTTATCCATTCACCTACTGAAGGACATCTTGATGCTTCCAAGTTTGTCAATTTTGAATAAAGCTTCTCTAAACATCCTTGAGCAGGTTTTTGTGTGGACGTAAGTTTTCAACTCATTTGAGTAAATACCAGGATTGCAATTGCTCGATGATATGATGAGAGCATGTTTGGTTTTGTAAAAAATTTCCAAACTGCTTTCCAAAGTGGCTGTAACATTTTGTAGAGTTCCTATTGCTTCACATCATTGTGGTTTTGATTTGCATTTGAGCACTTCTTTTTCCTGTCAAAAATTTTCTTGCACTTCACAGTTGTTGATCTATTCAATTCTTTGAGGGAAGGAAATAGCAAATATCATTTATTCAGGCCCTCTTTAAAATAAAATTTTGCCATTTTATTTTTGTCAAAATAGAAATTCATTCATTTTCTTCTCATTTAAAAAGAGTACTTATTCAAAACTTTTCAGGAAAAAAAAATATGAAGTAGAAAATAGAAGTCCCCACCATCCAGATAACCATTGTGAACTAAGCTCTTGGCAGACATTCTTCAATTCAAAGGCACAGCTATCCTACTGTACACACTGTACATCCCTACACACGGTATATACTACAAAATGTATTTCATTTTTTAATTATCTTTCATTTGCTACTAGAACATCAGCTCTGGGGAGGCAACAAAAGGAATTGTTCTTTGCTTTTCTGCCCACTGCTGTATTCCCTATGACTAGAGGAGGTCCTGACACCTGTGGGCCCTTAAGAAATAGCTATTTGTTAAATGAAGAAATAAACAAGCCTCACTTTTATCACTTAACAAAATGTCTTGGAATTTTTCTTTTTCCTATGCCCTTAGATTTTCATCATCATCTATTTTATTGGCTGCACATATTTCAATGTACTTATCAAACTAGTCCTTTACTGACTGGCTGTATAAGTAATTTCCACTTTGTCACTATTATAAACAATATTGTGATGAATACGCTGTTACTTATGTTTGTGTTGTGGGATTATCTCCTTCGATCATTCCAAAAGGAGAAATTTCTCGGTGAAGTAGGATGTACATTTTAATTATAAATCATTTTGCTAAGCCAGACCTTCAGAAAGTAATTGCAATTTATTCTCCCCTCAGGTACAAGAGTGCTCACTTAGAATCCCACTGGAGAACATCAAACCTTTTAATCTTCACAACCTAATAGGTGAAAAATAGTGCTGGGTTTCAATTTGCGTTTATCTGGTTATTAATTAGTGAGTTATGCATCTTTTATTATTTATTGTTAATTTGTATCTCTTCTTTTGTGAATTGTGTGTTTGAGTTGTTTACATTTCTATCAGAGTGCTAACCTTTTCTTATTGATTTACAGTAACTCTTTATATATTTAAGATATTAATATTTGTATGTTGTGAATGTTGCAAATATTTATTCTAAATTTTCATTTCTTTAAAAATTATTTTCATGATATCTTTTCCCAAATAGTTTTACTTTAAAATTTTTAATTGAAGGATAACACACATAAAGGAAAGTACACAAAATTTTAAGTGCTCAATGAGTATTTATACCCATATAATCACTACCCATATCAGGTTTCCATGTAACCTCTCCCAGTCAAAAATCCTCCCAAATTAAGCACTAGTGAAAATACTAGTTTTAACTTTGGACATAATAGTATCTGTTTATCATTCATGGTATGTATCTTTGGGCCATGTTTTAAAAAATGTCTTCCAGGGAAATATATACAAGATCTATGGTAGCTCACAGAGAAAAAAATGTGACAATGAATATGTGTATGTTCATGTATAACTGAAAAATTGTGCTCTACACTGGCATTTGACACAACATTGTAAAATGATTATAAATCAATAAAAATGTTAAAAATATAAATAATGTCTTCTACTTACAATTATGTAAATATTCACCTACAGTTTTTATTCTGGCACTTTTGTTATTTCATTTATTATACTGAAATCTTTATTTCGTCCAGCTGAAATTTATTCTAATGTAAACAAGAGGTAGGTATCAAACTCCCGTCTCCCCTGTTCCCTTAAGTCTATTACCCAAGACTATTTGTTAACTAGTCAGCATCATTTATCAACTAGTCAACATCATCTCCATAATTTAAAATACTCTCTCGTTCTATATTCTGTTCCCCCTATTTGCCTATTTCTGCACCAATACCTCACCGTTTTAAATATAACGCTAGGTTTTAACATCTGCTGAAGTAAATATTGCATTGTCATTCTCTTTCAAACATTTCTTGGTTATTATTGTTCATTTATTTTCTAGAAAAACTTGTAAAAAATCATTTTGTGAAATTCTCTTTCCACATCCCCTGAGAAAGATGAGGTCCTAATTGGTTACATTGAATTTATGTATGAATTTAGAAAATGTTTATACCTTTACATTGTTGGACTTTCTGTCTTTTCATTTATTCAAAACTTTCTTTATGTTCCTTAATAACATCTCCAAGTTTTCATCATATAGATCCTGCACAGTTCTGTTTTTCAAACTAGGTTTTTACATTTTTGGATGCCATTATGTTAACATTTGTGTTATATTTTCTATGTGGTTACTGACATATAGGAAAATATACATTTTATTATATACATATATACTATATTATTATACACACATACCTAATTATCTTGCTAAACTCTCGTTCTTTTGAAGGGTTTTTTTTTTTGAGCAGGTAACATCATCTGAAAATAATATTTATTTCAAACAATATTTCTACTTTTTATTTAGTTTCTTATTTTTATTTCACTATGTAGAACACTCAGAACAACGTTTAATGTTTTGCTCTTACAAATGGCATCCTGGTCTTTAATGAGAATGCCTCTAGTTCAATGTCCTTAACCACCCCCTACAGCCCCCACGGGTTCTGCTTCATTAAATCTGAGGTGGGACCCGGGCCGCTGAGTTCCGTTAGTTACACAGGTAATACTGAAGCGTGCTCCCAGTACCCACCAAGGACTGTACTCTAGCGCTTCCCTATTAAATATTGTTCGATATAATACACATTATTTTTCACATGATGGAAGTATTGTTCCACTATAGGTTTATGAAGAGTTACTAATTAGGGGGTTAGATTTAATAAAATGTCTTTTCAGCATCTCAGTGATCCCCTGTCTTGGATAAAACATGAAAACACCTGTATGAAGTCACCAGAGAACTACCAAAACAGACAGGACAAAAGAGGCTGGGTTTCTAGAGAGAGAAAACTCATTTGGGTGAGGCTGAAACTCTATGCCATTTTCCTCTTGAGACATCTTTCAGTGTTTAAGCAGCACAGAACAGAGGTCAAGAAATTGGGCAAGAAGAAGTAACTAAGAGAATGAGAAGCTTATCAGTACTTCAGGCAGACTTATGAGGCTAGGGAGAAAAATATTGGCGTTCAGAGCCCATCGCGGAGGAAGGGGTACCATCGAACACTCCAGGCTCTCCAACGGGACCCGTGATGGTTAACATTGTGGGTTAACTTGGCTCGGCCACAATTCCCAGATATTTGGTCAAATATTAACTGACGTTTTGGGGTGAAGGAATTTTTTAGATGAGATTAATATTGAAATCAGTAGACTTTGGGTAATGCAAATTATCTTCTGTAGTGTGAGTGGGTCTCATCCATTCAGTCAATGGCCTTAACAGAAAAACACTGATCTTCCTGGGAGAGAAAATTCTGCCAGCAGACCACCTTCGGACTCAAACTGCAATTCTTCCCTGGGTCTGCAGCCTGCTGGCTGTAGGTACACACACACACACACACACACACACACACACACAAACACACACACACACACACACACACGCTCTAATCTATTTCTTTGGACAACTCTAACTAATGTAGGTTCCATAAAAAAAAAACATGCTCTAGGGAATAAGAGCAAGCCAAAAACAGTCCAGGCCTCACAAACACTGCATCCAGATTAAAATAAGTTCAATTCCAGGCTGGAATAAGGTGATCTCTACCTGCCAAAATTTTGAGTAAATCCTCTCCAGAGGAAGATAACACTATTAAAAGCCTCTACAAATATTTGTTCACAGTATCTGGCATTCAATTGAAAAATTATCAGGAATACCAGGAAACAGGACTGAAAGAGAAAAAAGCAAACAATAAAAATAGATCACAGATGATCCATATTTTGGAAAAATAGGAAAAATACAAAAAAGAGATTTAGAATATGGTGAAAAGATCTAACATGTATAATTGCAATCCTAGAAAAAGAAGAGCAAAAGAAAGAGACAAAAAAAAAAATTGAAAAATAATGTCAAGAAATTTCCAAAACGGATGAAATACAATCGAGCTACAGATTCAAGAAGTACTCTGTATCGCAAGTAGGATAAATACAAAGAAAATCACTCTTAGACACATCATAGTGGAACTAAGATAGAGTGTAATTTACAAGCAACTGGGGGAAAATGTTACCTTCAGAAGAACAGCAGTAAGACTTACAGCTGACTTTTCACAATGGAATGATATCTTTAAAATGCTGAATGAAAATAGATGTGATTTATAATTATATAACCTATGAATTATCCTGGAAAATGAAGGCAAAATAAAGAAATTTCCAGAGATGCTAACAGTGTGTATATTGCCTTATGGAGAATTCTTTAGGCAGAAGGAAAATTATCCCTGTAGGAGGCACAGAAGTTCAGGAACAAATGGAGAACAATGAAAAGGGTTAGTATTGCATGAATATTGACTGTACAGAACAAAAATAATAATGTCTTGTGGGCTTTAAAATATATGTAAAATATACATAGAATTATAATACACAACAAAGTCGGGAGGGGATAAATGGGGCTGAAGTGTTCTAAGTTCCTCATGTTGTCTTGGAAGGAGGGAAGTTACTGTTTTGCATGACATGTTAGTAAGTCAAGGGTGAATGTTATAATATCTAGGGTAGTCTCTAAAAGGAAAAGGATATATCACTACTAAGCTAATAGAGGAGAAAACAACTAAGATAAAGAAAAAAGATACTCCATTAATTCAAAAGAAATCAAGTAAGGAGAAAAAAAGAAAGATAAAACAGGTGAGAAAAAAAGAAAACAAATTGTAAGGTGGTAATCTGATGCCCAGATAGATCAGGAATTACATTAACTTAAATTGAGTAAATATTCTTATTTAAAGATTAAGATTGTTTGACTGGATATTTAATGATATTAAATTGACAACCTACTGCTTGTAAGAGATACACCTGAAATGCAAAGATTCAGTAGAAATAAAATAAGAAGCACTCCTCAAAAGAAATTTATACTAAGATCAAAGTAGGTCTTAGGGCAGTCATAAAGATAAAGAAACATTTTATAATATAAAAGGGTCAGGCCACCAGAGAATATAACAATTCCACATTTATGTGCACCTAATACGCACACGCACACGCACACACACAGAGTGAGAGCAAAAGTTGACCAAACAAAAAGGAGAAATAGACAAATTTGCAATCACACTGGGAGATTTTTTAACACTGAGAAAACTCTCAGTAACTGATAGAACAAAGAGATGAAATATCAGGGAGGATTTAAGAGGATTCAAACAACAGGATTAAATCGTCTCTGTGTACTGAACGTTGAGCGAACATTTTTGTTTCCCTGGATCGTCACTATGGTCCCAGCTGCAAACAGCAAGCTCTAGGAGATGGCCAAAACACAGAGCCCAGCACCTCCCCCGGGCTCACTGAGGGGCAGCTTAGCCACCCTACCTTCTGGGAGCAGCCCTGCCTCCAGACGCCTATGTGAGAAAACTATGGAGAGGAGACTGAACCGTCCTGGCTGGAGTTCTCAGCCTTGTGGGGAGGGCAGTGTTATGGTGAGAAGGGACCCTCTCCTTTCTCTGTGAGGAGGGGAGGGCTGCAAGTAAGCAATCCCCTGCCAAGTAAGGGGGATTCCCAGAGGAAGATCCAGGTGCCCACAACAGCTCCCCATCTCCTTTTGGGCGTCTGCCAGTACAGTGGCTGTATTGATCAGCCCTGAGCGCATCTGAGACGAGGCAGACGGTGAAGTCTGCGGAGCAGACTGGACACCCCCCACTTGGAGTGTCCTCACAGGTCCAGTGGGCACAGGGAAGGTGATTGGGACCGAGCCTTCTTGCCAATTACCTAATCCAAGAGAAAGGCTGTGGGTGTACCCCTGGAGGGTGTGTCCCTAGATGGGGATAAGGGAGGGTGAAAGTGTTTGAACTAGACCAAATTTCCCACATGGAGAAAGTGTGGAGGGGCAGCTATAGCTCAGTGGTAAAGCGTGTGCTTAGCATGCACAAAGTCCTGGGTTCAATCCCCTGTACCTCCATTTTAAAAATAAATAAGACTTAAAATAAATAAATAAACCTAATTACCTCTCCAAAACCAAAATCTTTTTTTAAAAAAAGTGTGGAGTTGGAGGGGGAAGCAGTTTGCACTGAACATACAGAAAACCCTGCATGCGATTGCTACGAGAAAGCAAGTATTTGGACAGTCAGTGCTAAATGGAGAATTGACAGCCGAAGGAAGAACTCTGAAACCTACCAGTCAGCTGAGTAAAAACATACACGCCTTTTCCTGCCAGCCCTCAGCGACGACCCCAGCTCTGGAGGAGCTAGAAATGGATTACACACCCCTCTCCACTTTCTACGAGCACTGAGCCATGGGCTGGCCCGGAAGGTGCCCCAAGATCCCCGTTCCTTCCCTTCCTTGTCATCGGGCAGTCCCCTCCCCCACTCCCGCACTCATCCCTCCCCGGCAAGCCCTTGAGCTGCGGTGCCCCAGGCCATTATCCTCCTCCTGGCGGCACAGGGGGAGCTAGAGAGGAGGATGTGGGAAGGGGCACTGGAGGGCTTTCAAAGCAGAGCTGGTACAGCCTCCCTGCTGGATGGTTCTTCAAAGTCAGGCTCTACCTGACACTTCAGGCCTGCCCACCCAGAAGGGCGTCTTTTAAATGAAAGCAGGATGCCACCCTCCTTCATTCTGTGACTAGGGGGTGTGGTTTCCCTGGGAGAGGTCTCAGCGCACCGGGCCTCAGCTGAGCCTGGGCTGTTAGGATCCTCTGCCCATCTCTCTAGGGAGGCAAGGATGTTCCCCCCCCCACCGAAAGCCCAGAGCCCCCAAAGGGCGACGTGGGGTGAACTACTGGCCTTAGGCCTTGTTGTTGTCGGTATTGTTGCTATGGTCAATAGCTGCAGTTTACCGAGTTGAGTCTGTGTGCTACAAATTGTGCTGGGCCCTGGGTGTGCATTCCTACATTTAAATGTATTTTTCACATTTTATAGAGCTGAGGACTTTGAAGCAGGGGAGGGTAAGGCACTTACTGAAGTGACTTGGGCAGTAAGTGAGGAAGCCGGGAATCCATCCCAGGTCAATTTAGCTTTGGAGCTGGCTCTTAACCTCAGTTCAACGCCCTCCCCTAGGGCTGAGGGCAAAAAATATATTTGCAATTTGGTACTAGCTGAGAACAAGTGGAAGCATCACGTGTAGCGTTCTGAAAGGGAGGTTCTCCCGTAACAACATAATGCAAATAATTTAGAACCCATCAGTCTTAATTTTCAAAATGGTACCACAAATACAGTTCCTACATCTCCTGCCTTTGGTTAAAGAACTCTTGGGTAGCCAGAATAACCTTTCATGGAGAAGTTGTGAAAAACCGAATTAGGAAAGTCACTCAGGACCTCATAAAAGTTAAGGTGTAGGATACATTTTCACTGTCTTAAAAATATTTTACCCCAGTGGGAGGGGAGGAGAGATATAGGTGAGGGAGATGAAGAGGTACAGATTTTCAGTTACAAAACAAATGTCACAGGTATGAAGTACACCATGTGGGGAAAACAGTCAATGATCTTGTAACGTCATCATATGTTGACAGATGACCACTAGACTTATCATGAGGTTCATTTTGAGATGCACAGAAATACCAAATCACTCCGTTGTGTACCAGGAACTAACATAGTGCAGCTCAATTATACTTCAAAAACAAATAAACAAACTCATGGAAAAAGCGATCAGAGGTTACCAGAGGTGAGGGAGGGGGAATTGAATAAAGGTGATCGAAAGGTACAGACTTCCGGTTTTAAGTAAGTACGAGGGGTGCAATGTGCAACATGCTAATGAACACTGCTGTACGTTGCAAATGAAAGTTGTTAGGAGAGTAACAACTCTCCTAAGTAACTCCTAAGAGTTCTCATCACAAGGAAAAAATACATTTTTTAAAAAACGTTTCTTCAATCTAACACTCTCCCAAGTGAGCTATTTTGGCTGCCTTTTCTATTTCCTTAATGTTGTTTCTATATGAGATGATGGATGTTCGCTAAACCTACTGTGGTCGTCATTTCATGTATGTAAGTTGAATCATTATGTTTAATACCTTAAACATATATTGCTGTCTGTCAATTATATTGCAATAAAACTGGGAAAATATTTTACTTCAATAATATCTTGTGGTGAGAATGGAATCTGGCAACAAGGGCAGACTCTGGAAGAGGTTTTTGAGCGGTTATCCTGGGAAGCGAGCTTGCATGGGACCAAACACTGAGTAACACCTAGGAAGTTCACTTCCTCGGCTCTCTTGAAACAAGATCAACAGCCCCAGTTTTTATAAACATGAGGCCAGTCTCTGACTGGAGCCCAGTTATGGTTCTCCGTTGCCCAGACAACAGTAAAACTTGAGCTTAAGTAGAGCATCCATAGGGACTTTTTGCCTCGAGTTCTTAATGGTCCTTCTGAATGATGGGCTCCAAACCCCAGTTTTATTTATTAATCGTGTTTATTATTCACTATTTTACTCCTTGGACTTAGTTCTTTCTAACTAGACCCAGAGTCCAGGTTCTTTTCCTTGAGTAAGGACAACCTGTGCCTCTCCTAGCTCAAATTAAAAGTCCATTTTTTAACCTAAACTCTACGCCAGCTCCTTAACAATTCATGTCAATCCAGGATTCTCAGATCAGCATTTGACATACGGAACCATCTGGTCTTTAAGCAGTAATTCCACCACCGGCCACTGCTATAATGTTTGCCTACAGTGGCAGGAATAATATCAAACTGCCTGCAACTTTTATTGATCTTTCCTCAGTCTGGGCCACAGACAAATTGATTCGCCACTGCTATCCTGCTTCACGGGCCAGAACGGGGGGGAACAACTTTCCTGAGGGCTGAACCAGGCTGAGTTCTGACACTAGTATTTTTCCACTTATTTAAAAAAAAAATCTGATACTACCTTTGGATGAGTTAGTTGCATAGCTTCTTGCTATTAAAAAAAAGGAAAAGGAGACATTCTTTTTTACTCTGATGATATATGGCTTTATTTTCCTGGACAAGGAATGGTCTCTATATACAACAGACCCTACCAGCTAATTGCGACAGAAAGAAGGGCTACAGATCAAAATATCTAACACTAAGGCTATTACCTGGGTAAGTCGTCCCATGTTATTGCCAATTTCATAAATGAGGAGACAACCACATTGTCCAAGTTTGATTCCCCAAATTTGCTGTACAGAAACCCTTTGTGGTTACTGCAAGTCTCTTTTCTGCTGTAAAGTGGGAATCGATGTGCTAAGTGGGTGGCGGGCTCTCTTACTCCACCTTGATGAGCTCTATTAAAACAAAACAAAAACCGTCTTACTTAGCCCCCAGTGAAGAATGGCAGCTAAGCAGGGGGAGAGCATAGCTCAGTGGTAGAGTGTGTGCTTAGCATGCACAAGGTCCTGGGTTCAATCCCCAGCACCTCCACTAAAATAATTAATAAGTAAATAAATAAAAACCTAATTACCTCCCCACCATTAAAAAAAAGAATGGCAGCTGAATTCCAGGCACTTGGCCAAAGATCACAATTCCAAGTTCACTGTCACTACATACTAACTAAAATGTCACCAAAGAGAAACCTGGAGTTGTTTAGAATCCATGCAGTCCATCTGAGTCCAGATATGACAAAATACATCCCTAGGTTAAGCCGATTAACAGACAGCTAGGCATCTGAGCTGAACTACACGACCTGCCCCCACCCTCCGCGTTCCAGTAGAATTACTTTTACTAACTCTTGTGCGTCAGAGAGATGCCATCTTTATATGGAAAAACGGAACCCTCTGTGTGCTGTTTGGGCTTATATACAGGTGTTTACATTATTTATGACATTATACATCATGTGGCCTACCCATGGTGGGAATGTAAGTGATTATGTTTTGCTTTTTTTGCTCTATTACTGGATCCACTTTGCTGTAGCCCTGTAGTCTATATTCCTTTGTCCTTATGTTCAATTTATTTTCTCTTTGAAATATTTTACACATCCTAGAAAACCTTTCTAACTAGGTATCCGGAGTATAACATGGGGCTTGGCACTTAGAAGGCACACAGTAAATATTTGTTGAGAGAATTAAAAGTGAAATACAAAAAAAAAGAATTATTATAAATAGAGTATAAATTAAGATGAAAACTTGGGTTTCTCCCTAACTTGGGTTCCCTCAATACTCCTGCATAGAGCTGGTGCTCATTCTGTGTACAGTCATCGATTACGAAGAAATTGCTCTTGTGCTATTTCACGGGAGTATGGTTTCTTTTTCTTACTCTATTATTTTCTCCCTGGAGACAAAGAGTATAGGATTTACTTCCTGTGTATTTTGAAGAGGGCTCTGCACACAGTAGGTGCTCAATAAATGCAAATTAAATAGAAGAATGATCCATGGCCTGAAGGTGTGACCCACCTTTTGGGGAGTGAAAGGGTTACTAACCCATAGTCCAGCTGCTTTTATCTAAAGCCAGCAGCACTGGTGTTTCCATTTGTATTTCATTAGCTTGCTCATCTTGGGTCTTTGTGCCCACAGTGGTGATGGCAGGTCCTAGCTTTTTCTCCTGGGCACATATCATAGGTATCTGTTGCTTTTGCTGCCCAGCAACCATTCTTCCCTTAATGCCATCATGATTTTCCTTTGCAGAATGAATGTTCCCCCACACCCAGTGCATGCGGTTCAGATGGCGTTTGGACACACAGCCCAGGTCTGGCCAATCAAAGCATCCCATCCCCTGGGGCACAGTGACGGGTCTGAGGATGAAGTCATGACCAAAGTCATAACCCAATGACTCAGTTCCAGGACTTGTTGGAACTGTTGGACACAGAAGTTCTCTTTTTCCCTGCTGGATTTACCAAGATGATAGGCTATAAACCTATAGCTGTCAAAGCTACCATATTGGAAAAACCTAACTGAATGAACAAACACTGAGTACGTAAGAGCCAAGAGATGAACACAAAATGAGTGCCCTGATGACACTGTGCCTGAACAGTCTGAATTGAATTTTCTGTCAGTACAATGAAAATAATTCAAAGCAGCACAGAATTCTGCTCTCATCACATGTCCTCTTCCTAGACCACACTGAAGCCCCAAGGGCCGTATCAGAGGCTGTGTGCTTACAGAGCTACACCGAGACTGGAAACTAAAGTATCGGTGTGAGCCTATCCTGAGTCTACCATGGTTCAATGAAAACTAGCGTAAAACTCCTAAGCCAGGGGAAAGGGGTAGAATACGAAGCTGGGTGAAAGCAGTTACAGACACAGATGCTTAAGTAGGGAGGGCAGGGGGTCAAGCGCTGTCCAAGGTGGGAAGGGGGTCAGTGCTATGCACGGTAGGAACCAGACTTTGATGGAATTGTGCTTTGGTATTTGGAATTGTCTTTCTTAAGGCAAAGTGAAATGAAGACAGGAGACAGAGGCGTAGGGAACCTAAGTGCAGGGGATAATTGAGGAAAATTTAAAAATAGTCTTCCTAGAGGTGATGTTTTCACTTCTTTCACCCACTGATAACCCATCACTGTTTATCCAACACAAGTAACATCCTACACTCTCTCTCAGGCCCAGGAAAAAAGCTAGGAATCACCCTTGGGCCGCTGTGGGAGCTCTTTCTTGGAGGAGGTGAGATGGGGAGAAGGAACCCTCCCCTAGGAACTAAGCACAGAGGTCTGCTAACAAGCCCCGATGGGTACACAGGAGCGCTTCAGGCCACAGCCCAGAGCGTCTGTCTTCTTTAGGTCAATTCTCTCTCGGCTTTCCACCCTCCAGGTTTTGCCCAAAGCTCTTCGCTAGCCCTTGCAGCAGAGTTTACGTTGAATGGGTTCCAGGGGTGAGGTCATCCTCGTGGAAGCTTTCCATATATGACAAGCCTTTGCTGCTGTGCCCAAGAGCATTCCTAAGGCCCTTTCACTGATGCTGTTCAAGAATAAGGTCTTGGCTGGATTCCCACATTGAAGGGGCAGTGGAGCTTTGGTTTCTGAAAATAGTAGGTATTGTCCTTTTTGCTCAATTATGAAAGCAATGTTCTCTGTAGAATATTTGGAAAATTCAAAAAAGTATAGAGGGGAAAGCAAGAGCAATCATGCCATCATTCTATCACCTACAGAAAATTAATTTTAAAAATGTTGTTGTATTTCTTTCTCATAGTTTTATGAAGACATGTATCGGTATATATTTTAGGAAGGCGGTATTGCCCTGGGGTTGGGTGTGGGTTTGGAAGTGTGACACCACTCATTTGGAGTTCTGTGGCCTTCGGCACTTCCAAAAAAGAACTCCCGCAGTGGTCCAAGGGTTATTTCTGTCCTTTTCCTGGGCCTGAGGGGGAATGTAGGATGTTACTTGTGTTGGAAAAGTAATGGGTTATTGGTGGATGAAAGAAGTGGAAACATCACCTAGACTAAAGGTAGTAAGACTATTCTTAGGTATTCCTCGGCCAGTCCCTGTAGTTAGCTTTCCTACCCCTCACAGTCTCCTCTCTTCACCTCACTTTGCCTTAAAAAAAGCCAGTGGCATCGTACCAAGCACAACTGCAGCAGAACACGGTCCGTGCTGTCTACAGCACTGCCTTGCCTTCTTGAACAATAAAGCTTGCTAATTCCTAATCTAGTCCTCTACCTGTACACTATTATTTTAACTTATAAGTTTATAGTAAGTTATCTGGTAATAAAATTTCTAACATTCTTCTTTCCATTTTTAAAAATGGTTATTTCACTTATTCCAGATTAATTTTAGAATACCCTTTTCAAGTTAAAAAATGAAATTTGTATAGACGTGCATTTAAATCTATGGATTAATTAAAGGAGAGTTGACATCTTTGAAGTATTAAGTCTTCCCCTCATGGAATACAGCCTACCTATCTTTGCATTTGTTATCTTCATACTCCTCTGCAAAGCTTAGTTTTCTTTATGGAAGTCCTGCACACTTCCTGTTAATTTTATTCAAGGTGCTTTATAGTTTTGGTTGCTAGGGTAACTGAGATTCTCCATCAGCACCCCCAGTCACAACTGGCTATTGCCTGTATTGGAAAGCTGTTTTAGGCATTTTACATATACCTTTTAGTGGCAAATTTGCTGCTCTCTCTTATTAGGCCTAACCGTTTTTTCAGGATTGATTATCTTCAGGTTTTTAGGTAGATACTTAAGTTTTCAGCCAAAATCCGTGTCTCCTTTCCAACAGTAAACTCTTTATCCTGCTTCAGTATGTTGGCTAGGTTACCCTTTCAGGACACTGTTAGATAATAGTATTTAAAATGGGTCTGTCTTGTCTCTGCCAATAGTATTTCTTTATTAAGAATGATGCTGGGTATCTTTTCAGAAGACATATTTTATCATGACAATGAAGCTTCTTTCTTCCCTAATCTATTAAAGGAGATTTAAAAATAAAGAATAAATGTTGATTCTCATCTTCAAATACTTTTCTTATTCTCTGAGAGCGCCCTGGGTCTTTTTTTTTTTTTTTTTTTTCCTTTTGACCTACTTCTATGATACATTATATTACTGGATTTCTTTCATTGGGCCAACATTACCTTCTCAACAAACTCGCCAGATGCATCATGGGCTCTAGGGTTGGGCAGACCTGGGCTGCCATCCCAGCCCACCACTTACTAGCTAGGGGGTCAAGGACAGGTTCTAAACGGGGATGTGCAATAAACACTGGCAGTCATGACACATTATTCCTCCACTATGTTGACAAATTTGTTAACGCTTTTATTTAGGAAATTTGTATCTGTATTGGAGATTGGCGTGAAATATATGTGAATATAATTTAGTGAGTTGTGTTCACAAAAATGAACTATGTTGGTTTTCTTATTTCCCTGTGCTCTACGACACTTAAAACAGCAAGAGATATTTATATACTCATGTCCACGCAAGTACTATTCACAATAGCCAAGAAGGAGAGGCAACCCAAGTGTCAATTGGCAGATTAATGGATAAACAAAATGTGGTATATACATACAATGGAATATTATTCAGCCTTAAAAAGGAAGTTTTGACACATGCTACAGCATAGATGAGACTTGAGTACATCATGCTAAGTGAAGTAAGCCAGTCACAAAAAGACAAAATGATTCCACTTACATGAGGTATCTAAAGAAGTCAAATTCACTGAGACAGAAAATAGAAGGGTGGTTGCCAGGGGCTGGGGGAAGTGGGGAAAGGGGAGTTGTGGTTTAATGGGTGCAGAGTTTCAGTTTTGGAAGATGAAAAAGTTCTGGAGATACGTTTCTCCACAGTGTGAGTACACTTAACACTACTGAATTGTACACCTAAAAATGGTTAAGAAGGCAAATCTTATGTTATGTGATTTTCTTACCACAATTAAAAAATGGCATGAGAGTTATCTGTTACTTGAAAGTTTGAAAGAACTCATTCATAAAAGCATCTGGAGATAATACTGCACACGTTTTCCCAATTCTTCATTGACTGTTGGTCTTTCAAGTCTTCCACTTAAGACAAATTTTGATTTCATTCACGTGTATAATTTTTTTTTTTACTAGAAAATCATATATTTCATTGAGAAGCAAATTCATTAGCCTAGTTAGTTACATGTAAGGCTTTCTGTTGTACCCCTTGGTTCGTTTCTAATTTTTTGTATATTTTTTCCTCTTTGACTAGTTTATTGTTTTTTTCAAAGAATGACATGAATTTATCTACCAAATCTCCTATTTTCAAATTCAGCAATATCTGCTTCAATATGTCTTTCTTTCCTTCTGGCTTTCCTAGCATATTCTGTTATGCTTTTTTCTAATTGGAGTCAAATGTTTAATTCATATCTTTTGATTCCTTCTTATTAAATAATTAAAGCATTTAAGGTTCTAAATTTCTTTCTGTGTACAATTCGTAGACAGTCTCGAAGCTTTAATTTGTGACACTGCAGTAGCATTCATCTCTAAATAAAGACAAATGGCTACATACGTAGTTTTAATTTTCTTACATGCTTTCTTTCTTATATGTTCTAAGAAGTAACCTCCTATGATTAATTTGTTAATTTTAAAATTATATAATCTTTAAAATCATTAATCAAACTTTGGATAAATCTGTGCATTTATTCCTATCTTACTGAGTGTCAGGCACTATTCTGGGAGCTGAGGATACAAGTGTCAACAAGACAAAAGTTGCTGTTTTCAGAATATACGTTAGATATATAAGCTAGAAATAAACAGGACAATTCTAGCTAATGAATGACCGTGTTGTACACAGTAAAGGAGATGTGGTAGAGTGACGGGCTGGGCGTGTTTTAGATGGGGCTGTCAGGGAAGACCTCTGCTAACTGCCAGATCCCATGGGCTCATCTTGGTCCTTAGCCCAGAAAACCTCTCCTGAACCATTTGGTACCATTCACTTCCCCTTTTTTAAGACTGCTGCTTTCCTTGGTTTCTGTGACAAAGAGAGTGGTAACTTACCTTGTTACCACTGTCTCTTGGTTTCCTCCCACCTCTCAGACCTCCCCTTTCAGCCATTATTGTGGGCACATCTTCCCCTCCTGACAACCATCTGTCCTGGCAACCGGAAGCAGGGCTCAACTGCTGGCTCCCTCTGCTCTTGCTTGTATTCAGACCTCTGGCACAAGGTGACACTGGGGTGGCAGCTGAGGCCCAGGACACAATGTCTAAGTCAAGGCATTCTCACAAGGTGGAGGTTAGGGCACAGGCCCAGCTGGCTTCTAAGGACACTATTCCAAGGAAGGGCTGAGTGAAAACAAGGAAGGAAGTACCATGCTGACTGAAAGGCTCAACACAGTGCTAGAAAGCAAACATGGTCCCTACCTTTACATGACATGAGTGTACATAACATTCAGAGACACGACTCACAGAAGACAATAAGAAAACACTACAAAAAACCAGCCAAAAAAACCACATTCCAAGTTGTGGGAAACAGGCTATAAATGCCACTGGAGTTCAAAGAAGGAAGCCCTCAGAGTAAACTGACCAGTTTGAGAAGACACTGAAGGAGGCAGAACTTGAACCAAGCCCGAAGGAAAGCAGGATTAATCACCAAAGGACACGAAAGCCCATGGTTATTTGGTGCGACTTGGCTGGATTCTGGATCCAACAGGCACAATGAACGATTCTGGGCATATTCTGTAAGTGTAAGGCCCTGCTTCCAACCCCAAGTAGGCAAAGGTTAACAAACTATTCAACCCTGGAGGAAGGAGTGAAGACTTCTGTGAAGAGGATCAGAGTTCTCTTCCTCTTCTTTCACCTCAAGAAGTAGCTGGAAAACAAAAGTGGGAGGTTCAAACAAGAGTAGGAGGGACCTGATGGTGAGAGAGACTGTGAACTCTCTTTAGGTCCTGGCTCTACTCTGGGTCTTAGGGAAAATGAGTAGAAATTTGGAATGTTTCTTCTGGCTCTTGGGGCTCTCAGTTTCTCAGCTCAGAAGATCTGGGCAGACCAGAAAAGATATCTGGAGCTGGGGCCCAGTCAGTGATCGAGGATGTGAAGCTCTAGCTGGAAGTTGGAAGGGGCAGAGGTGGGGTAGGCGGAAGCAAAGGCACCTCAACTCTAACATTTTCAAAGATATAAATAACAAGTACTTGAAGTATTGACAGCATCTTATAGCTCCGAGTTGCACATGGAGTTCATTCTGCCCTCATCTGAGGTAGGCATATTAGGCTGGTCCCATTTTATAGATTTAAAGAAGTCTGGGGTGCTGACTTGCTGGTGAATGAACAGCTGGACCCAGAAGCAAAGTCTTAAATGTTCAACCTGGCACTTCCTTTCAAGAGGAGAATGTTCCAGTGGTCCTGATCCAACAGGCCTTCTCTGTGTCCCAAGCAAAGCTCCTCACAAGAAGAAAGAGCCTTGCCTCTGAAGTTCCACTCTGGGCTCACAGGTTTGAAAGATTCTTGAACAAACCTGTCTCCAAATCCAGGTGGGGTTAACACACTGAAATATGGCAGAGATGGGTAGGAACAATACCAACTGACAGACTGTTTTCTAGGGATCGACACCTGGTCTGGTCCTAAAACTGGTCCCAAAGTCCATGCGAAACAGACCAAAGTTGCAGGATTCACTGAGTCTTCAAGTCAGTAAAGCTTTGCTCTTAGCCGTCTCCATTCCTGTTAATCCCCACATGAAAAATTTCTCCTTCTACTAGGGTAACTGAAACCCAGATGTGATCAACAGTCAAAGGCGACAGGCATTATGACTTTAAATTCTGGGGTGCCAAATGAAAGTTGAAACCCTTGCCTCTCAAGCAACAAATATCCAC
This sequence comes from Camelus bactrianus, assembly GCF_048773025.1. Lineage (NCBI taxonomy): Eukaryota > Metazoa > Chordata > Mammalia > Artiodactyla > Camelidae > Camelus > Camelus bactrianus. The sequence goes on from NC_133553.1 coordinate 67,773,217, forward strand.
CATGACACGGGCCCCACTAGGGGGTGCTTCTCCCGTGCTGCCTTTTAAGGTATCTGGTACCCAAGAGAGCATTATAAAGGCTTCAGTGGTTTCTTCTTCCTCTGGTGGCATTGAACTAGGAGTACCTGAGAGTAATCATCTGAAAAAACCCAGCCCAAGCCTGGCCCCCAGCAAAGCAGCTTCACCAGGCCCTGCACCTGGCCCAGGGCACTTGGGAGGGCCTGTGCCTCTGAAGCCAACTGGGATACAACCAGAAACTGCTTCTCTCTCCTCACTCAGCCCAGACCAGTAAGCATGGCACTTGTGTGGCCCGGGAGAGTGGAAAGGCGTTCAGCAGCCCAGAAGTCAGTCTCTTCACTGAGCAGTTGTTAGCCTTTCAATATCAGCATCTTTCCTTGGGTTTGTGGTCTGAGTCCCTTTTATTCACAATATTCCTTTCCTCTTTTCCCTACACCTCTGGCTTCTTTTCTCTCACTGGCCTCCCAGTCTCTCTGCTTCCTTGCGGGCTGGCTTGATACCACGTCTCTTCCACAGAGGTGGGGTGAAGTGAGACACTGAAGCTGGCCTGTGCAAAGTGCCTCTGCTGTGGCTAGACAGGTGTGAGGAGGGCTTCTGCAAACTGATTTCCTGCGCCCGCCCAGCCACTCACTGAGACTTCCTGTGCACAGGTGCAGAGGCAAGACAACGTGGCCATTCGGTACACAGTAGGTGATCAATGTGGTTGCAATCTGTGATACAGTTCACTTTGGCTCAATGAACACTTGCTGAATGTCTATGATGCACAGAGACATGAGAGCTCACAATTCTTACGGATAAATGACTAGTGCAGAGGCTTTCAACCCTGGCTGCACTTGAGACGCCTAGCAGATTGAAAGAAAAACCAAAACCAAAACCAAGCCCAAGCAATGTCTGCGGTCCCATTCCAGAGATAGGGATTTCACTGGGGGGGGGGGGGGGGAGGCCGGGTACCAGCATTTTTTTTAAAAGCTCCCCAGCTATTTTAACGTGTAGCCAGGGGTAAGAGCTTTATGTGGCCATATGTAGAAAGTTTGGAATAAAGGTTACATTTAGATTTTAAGCAATACAAGGCTAATGCAGGTTTCTGAGCAAGAGGAAACATGAGGACGGTTGTAATGGGGGAAAATTCTCCGGACTGTAGTGGGCAAAACAGACTGGGGTCAAGAAATACTAAAAACAAAGAGACCCAAACAAAGCCTTAGTGCAATAGTTCAAGTAAGAGATAAAAAGGTCCTAAACTAGGCTGTAGCCTTAAGAATGGAAAGAAGGGGTGAGTTTCCTGGAAAGAGCAGGGCCAGGCAACTGTAGGACTTTTAAGGGCAAGACGGAGCAGTGCAGGCTGCAGCAGGGGAAGGAGAGCAGTGACTGGGAAGCACCCTTTGTCTTGCCCTGACCCACCTAGCCCCATGTTCCCACAGACTCCGAAAGTGCAGGAGAAAGAACTTCCGATGTCTTTGGAGTTAAGTCCATGAGAAGAACAAGGATACAGAGATCTGGTGCTTTCAGGGGCCAAGTTCACGGGCCACTAACCTAAGCAGTAAAGACTGAACATACTCAGGACAAAAAATTTAAAAACAAAACATTTGCAGATTTTTTTCCCCCAAAGAATTTTGATACAAAAAGAAATCATTCTCCTACCCAGGGCATTTACTCTCTAAACAATATCATTAATTTCCAGGCCACCTTAGAACACTAGGCTCAGCTCATAGAAAAAATACAGAATCAACTGCAGCTTCAGACATCTTCCTGGACGTCACCTAAGTCAGAAAAGAATAGCCAACACAATGAAATTAGTAGAGTGGGGTGGCATGGGAATACAATCCTTTATCTGGAGTGTAACCTGGCACTCCAAACAAAGGTGCCACTATCTTCAGCTGAAAGCTTTTAGGGCACAAGGAGGAAGTGAATGGGATGACCCACTTGAGAAAGCACCAAACAAACAGAGATGACTGCACATCCCTGGAAGACGGCAACGGGCAGAGAGAAAAGACTGAACAATTAAGAGTGAACCGGGACACACCTTCAATGCTGGTACATCTCAAATTCCACTCCCCTCTCACCTTTCTTCAAATAACCAGACCTTTTATTTAACCTGTTTAGACCATGTTGATCCAACATATCATTCTAGAGCACACACACACTATATATATATGTATATGTATATATATATAAGTTAATTGTTATTTTATTGTAGAAGAAAAAATATCCTGAAATATTTGTTAAATAACAATAATTCCTGACAAAATCATTCCTCAGGGTTTTCGAGCCTCACCACCTGGTCAGACATAGCGAGCTGTCTGTCTCTCAGCCTGGTAATAAGCTTCATTAATAGTGCCACAAACCACAGAAAAACCCAAAGATTTTCTAAATGGCTTCCGAATTTCTGCATAGATGCCCTTAATTAGTCCAAAGGTAAACAATAAACAAATAGGCAGAGAAATTAGAAGGATAGCTGAGAGAAAAAAATGTTAACAACTGGTGAATTTATAACAAAGGGTATATGAGTGCTCATTATAGCATTTTTTCAACTTAATTTTTTAGTTACAGGCAGACTGAAAAGTTGCTTCAGCATGATCGTGCTGTTTTCCAGACGTGCCTAAAAAACACATTCGAGTATTTCCTTTCAAACCAGAAATAGAAAATCAGTCCTCCCCCAGGTGATACTCACTTTCTATTCTGCCTAAACAAGCTTCCAGAGGTTTCTGGAAAGGTTAAATTAAGGGGCTACAGTACACTGATACGGTGTTATAGTTCTTGGCAGGTGTTTGACTCAAAAGCTCATCGAAGGTCTGTGATGGTCACTGCTCTGTCCACAACAGTCACATGGCTGCAGCTCTGCAGTAGGGAAAAAGGAAGAGAGGGAAAGTCCTGGAAAGTTCTGAAAAGTCATCTTTGAAAACTCCTTACTTACAATGCTCTCTGGCCAGTGGTTCCCAGGCTGGCAGCTAGACGGCTACTCAAATGGCAGTTATGGCAAAGGGTCTGGGACTTATTACTTCTACCAATCCAGACCTGTAGACTGAATCAATGTAGGCCCAAGTACCTTCATTTGTTTCTCAAATGTATGTATATTCTACAGTCATTCATAAAATATATATTTAAGATAATTGCTGAATTCACTGCAGTTTTTTGGGTAACTATGTCAACCAGATAGTAAAGCACACCCACTGTCACATGGGGAGTGCTCCCTTCTGACAGGCACACGGGGTCTTTATGACTGAAAGCCTGGGCATTTCGGGGGGGGGGGGTTGTGCAGCCTGTTTCAATATCTTGGTACCTGCACACTTAATACATTCCAAGGCAGACTAACCTATTTGTGAACAGATCTGTCAAAAAGTTCTTTCTCACACTCAGCTGAAAACTGTCATTCCACAAGGTCTGAAGTTTTAGTTCTGAGAGTCACATGAAATACCGTTGATACCTTTTTATAAAACAATTCTTCCAATACTTACAGATTCTCAGATCCCCTCTGGGGTTCTCTCCTAAACAACCCAGTTCCTTCTATGTGACAAGGTTCTAAGTCCCTTTTCCATACTGGTTACTTTTCAGTGAATCCAAAAAAAATAATAATATTCCATGACCAGCATGGAGTGAAGCAATACTATCACATTAGATTCGAGGGGGAAAGTGAAATGTGCTTAATCTTACCACAGTTGTAACTTTATTCACAGAATACCACTTGGGGAAAAAACTTCCTAAGAAAGTCATAAAAATCCCTGTTACCTAAGCAAAATTCCAAAAGCAAATATACTTTACCTATCTTAAATAGCTTTTTTCCTTTGAATTCAGTCTCTTACTGAAGTGCAGGCTTAGCAACTGATGTAGATAAAGACGAAAACGCAACATTTAATAAGCAAGCCACTGAACGTGGTACTTTCTGTGATTCCTTCATTTAACCCTGTCAATAACCCTGTGAAGTAGGTATTATTATTATATCTTCTCCATTTACAGATGAGAAAGCTGCGGTCCAGGAAGGCTAAGTAACTGGATCAGAGACACACAATCCTTAATAAGCAGAGCTAAGACGCAAACCCCTCCCTGTCCCACACTGCTCCCCCTGAACGTCTACTAGGGAGATGTGGAAAAATAAGTGACAAGGCTGATCTTCTACGAGGGTCAGAAAGGGCAACACGCCTCGTCAGCTCTGACTGCCCTCCCTGCTTGCAGCACAGCTCCGATTTCTTCTACGTAGATACCTACACAGAAGAGGGGCGGCTCCTTGCTGTGTGGATGAAAGCCTTTCTGGCGACAGGAAGAAATCTCTTCTAGTCCGTGGTCAGTAAGTCTAAAGAATCCAGTTCTGAAACAAGAAAAAGCAGGTCCAGAATCAAGCAAAAGCATCCCCTCAATCACACACACACAGCACAGGGCACAACTCATTGTGAGACAGCTTCACAAGTGCGCCAGCTCACACGCCTCTTCTCTGGGGAATGCATCAGAGTTAGAGAGCTCATCGCTTCCACCACGCTAGTTTTGCTGGGAGAATTCATAGTTAAAAAACAGGATTTAGAATAAAAAAGAAGTTAACTTTTGGACGTAGTTTATGGATTTTGGAATTCTCTAATCTGGAATCAATCTCTTGAAATTCCTACTGCTTCAAGTCAAACACTTCAAATTTCGTATGTCCCTTTCTCAGAAAAGCACCTCGGTCATTGCTTTGACACTCGGTAAACCAGTAGAGCAGGCTTATTAGGAATAGAGAGCTTCAGAGGAAGCCTTTGGAAAAAGCCAATCAATATGCCAATCTATATATTTTACGGAGAACAAGGTCTTAAGAATGGAGACCTTTTCCTGAGGCTTTTCCCCCACTATCTCCTTGTAAAACCCTGAAGCGCATCCTGTGTACTTACTCCTGGAACTTGGGGGAACAAACGATGGCTATCGACTCTGGCAGCATCATCTGGTAGGAGCAGTGAGTGTGCAGGTCAACACTAGAGAGGAAGGCAGTCTGTGTGGGATGAGTCTGGGAAGAGAAAAAAAGCCAGAGACCCCTTTAGTGAGAATACACAGCCAAGCCTAGTCCACGAAGGAAAGCAGAGCCAAATAATTCTCAGTAACTTGCCATAATCTCCTTAAATACAAAACCATTAGCAGCCCTGAGGAATAGATCTGAAGTTCCTAGTAAGTAATGAACTTCCTTCCCAGCATTGCAAACAAGTATAGCTTAACATGAGTCTGTGAAGAGACTCAGTTTCTAATTGACCACCAGGACTCATCTGGCTCCTCACAAGCTCTCTCTACACAATGTCCTACTGGGACAGACAGCACATGCTGCCCAGCACTTCAGCGTGGTAGACGTCAAGGGCTGCACATGCCACAGTCCGCTGAATGATTCTTCTTCCGGACATACATGTTAAAAGGTCAAGCATGAGTCTGGGGCTCAAAAGGCAAAAAAAGCCAAGGATATGAGAGAAAGACGGTGACTGGGATTTCAGTGGGGAGTTAAATCCACAAAGGACACTGTCTTATTTGGCAAAAGGACTAAGATATTGAAATTTGAGGGAAATCACCATCTAAATTCTTTAAAGTTTATCTTTAGTTTATGTACTTTCTTATATATGTTCTATGTCAAAGATAAAGGTTTTGAAAAAAAGTCAAAACAGAACACATATTTTCACACTAAACCATAAATCAGGCAAACTGTCTCTCAACCTGGCTATTCTTGAAGCCACCATCCCATCTCTTTCCTTTCCTCTAGGGCTAAACTCTTCAAAAAATTAGTGTATACTTCACTATCACGACAACCTCAATCTCCATTACTTCTATTACTTCTTAAACCCTTATAATCTACTCCCACCACTGCCTAAAAACCCCACTAAACTGAGTTCATCAATGATCTCATCAAATCCAACAGGCTCATCCAAGCCTTCATCATTCTGGAGCTCTCCGCAGCGTGGGACATAGTTAACATCCTGAAGTTTCTTCTTAAAATGTTCCTTCTCCTCTGGCTTCGGTACCTTAATGTTAGCCTCACGCTTCTCTTACATCTCTTTGCTTCATGACTGACTATTCCCTGTGCTCCGCTAGGTGGCCTGTCCTTCAAGCTGTCAGGGAATCTCTTCTTGTTCTCTGCTCTCCTCCAGTTCCTAGGCTTCTAAGGTCAGCTCTACACAGAGGTTTCCCAGTTCCCTTTCCCACCTTGACCTTGTTCCCAAGTTTCAACTGCCTGATAGTTACCCCCACTGTCTGACCAGTATCTTAAATTCAACAGGCTCAGAACTGAAAACACCATTTGTCCCACTTTCAAGTAAGTTCTCCTACTGAAGCCTCTGTTTCTGCTTATGAGATGATCACTGCCTGAAATCTCTAAGTCATCGCCTTTAATCATCATCTTCTCTTACTCACTCCCCACATGCTCTTAAATCCTACATTTATCTCTTCCTTCCCAAATATGCTGCCATCACCCTAGCTCTCATCATTATGAGATGTTATTACCACACTAATCTCTTAAATGATCTCCCTGTCTCAACCTATGCACTAAAAAGCAGAACTATGCTGTCTGCCCACCCCAAACCCTCCAGAACACCGTTCCTAATGTATCATGTTAAAGCTTATCCTCTACTGTTTCCTGATAGGAACCACAAACCCCCGCAAGCTGGACCACTCAATGCTCCACGAACACAGTCTGCCTAGTCCAATGCTGTACCCTCCATACGGAACTTCCCCTTGGCCCATCTTGTCAGAATTCTAGTAAATCGCCCCAGGTGTCATCCCTGCCTCCTCTGAATTCCACAGTGCTGTTTGCACCTCGTGAGGCACTTGCCTCACGTGAAGAGCTATGACTTGTCTATCTGTCAATCTTCCTTGTGAGACTAACATCATATCTTACTCAAGTTTGTATCCACTGGCAGATAAATACAAGTTTTCTACCCCCATGTACTATAATGGAGGACACACAACAGAAGGCAAATATCTGTGAAAGGACACAGGGGCACGGGACAGCCTCACGGGTCAGTATTTCCCAAATTCTAACAGACAAGTACGTGCAGTCTTCTCAAATCCAGAAATGAGCTGACTTGTTTGAATGTAACCCTGTCACACAACATGAAAAACAACTTGGTCTATGAGAATGAGGGGTTGAAAAGGAATAGAAAGAAAAATTAAGAAGTAATCTTTAGAGTCGGGGAGAGTATAGCTCAAGTGGTAGGGCACTTGCCTAGCATACATGAGGTCCTGGGTTCAATCCCCAGTACCTCCTCTGAAAATAAATAAACAAATCTAATTACCTACCCCCCGCCAAAAAAAATTTTTTTAAAAAAGAAGTAATCTTTAGAGATGGAATTATGGTTTACCTGAATATTACCAGAAGACTGTATAAGATATACAGACACTTGAAAATCACCTATATTGGTGGCCCTTCTGATTTATATAAAGGTACATGCTGCTTTAAGAAAGACCAATGTAAACATCTGAATTAACTTCCTTGGCTCATTTAAAATGTTTTTATTTATATGCCTTTGAGGAACAGCATTCATATATAGTAAGGCGTAACTGCTACAGTCAATGTCCACATATGTTCTAGGCTAGCATCCTATCCTCATTCACGTTCACAGGGAAACTGGGACTTTAGGGAAACAAGTTCACTTTTATTACCTTTTTTTTAAAATTAAAAAGCCCTAAGTAGTTTCCAGAAATCAATACTGGAGTGCAAGCAGTTAAGTATGCTAGAGAAGTCAAGTCTGCATCCAGCAGAGGAAAAAACAGTCAGCTAAATAATCTAGCTACAACTCACTTGGCTCCAAGAGAAAAGCAAGCAGTGTGTTTATAACATCATGCGAGAAGAGGAGACGACCCCTCGGAGAGCCCGGAATTGCTTACATGAATCCAGCCCAGTGTGATGAGACCCTGCTGATCCTGTATGAGGAAAAGTTCCTCTTCGTTCTCCGTGTTGCAGTAATCGGACCCAGCACTTTGCTTGGGGATGAGAACGTGGGTAATGGTAAACTCATTCCTCATCTGTCAAATGAGAAAACAGCTCGTCACAGTCCCCTGGTGTTTAGGCAGCCCCGATCTGTCAGCATCTATACAAGGGAAAGCCCCTCCCCCGGTGTGCGTCTTCTTGGGAGGTGAGTCCTTCAAGTTAGCGGTTCACACCCCTGGCTGCCCACGCGCATTGCCTGGGGCGCTTGGCAAAGCCACAGATGCTCACAGCCCTGTGGGAATTTCCTGCTGCAGCCAAACAGGTCTACTCGTGGTTCTTGAGAAGCTCCGGGTACAGCACCATTTCTCTTCCTTTGTTATGTCTAAAGTAGTTTCCTTTTACTGTTTCTCTAAGCCCTTCCCAACCTTTAAGGTTCAGTTTAAGTCTATTCCACTTTATTCACTAATTTATTCAGCAGTTTAAATGGGTTCTTTAAGCAACTCCATGTAATGATCCTTCCTTCCTCATAATTTCTAGTGTTTGGTTTGGTTTTGTTTTTAGTAAGTCAGCATGCTGCTTAGCTCTTGGTGTGCATCTCCCATCCCTCCAAAGTGCTCGGGTACTTTCTGTGCACACGTGCTATGTGCCTTACATAGTTCACGTTCCCAGGTCCTATCATAAAGCTGATGCTCAAAAACTGATAGACAGGATCTTCCTACCAAGTTTAAAATTAGGCATTTCCTAATACTAATATTAAAATCATCATTCCAATTCAAGGGACTCTGAAAATCAATCAAATACAGGGTCACCAAATTCAAGGTGTCATTGCACTATGCTGTCCATGGCGCCTTTGGCAGAGGGATAGGCACAAAGGGTAACGGATCCTGGATATCTTCTCTGAGCATCACAGGCCGAGAGGGAAGAAACAGTGTCAGCTCAGGAAAGCTTTTTTTTTTTTTTTTTACCAGTTTTCCACAGAGAATTCCACAGGTCTCTACTCCCCGGGCAGTGTTGGCACTGGCCAGCTGGAGAAACTGGGGGCAGAGCTTCCCAGGTACCACCACGTGGCGCAGTCCATCGATTGTGGGGGCTGTGATGGAGAAAGAAGGAAAGTCTGAGCCCTGGGGCAGAGCCTCCCCAAGCAGACCTCCGAGCAATGCCAGATCACTGGGGTCCCCTCAACTGTAGGAAGTAAATGGCAAAAAAAGGGGGGCTGCAAAGTCTCTCCAACCTCTGGCCACAGCCATTGGGAGCACGCTATTTCAAGAACAGAAAAGAGGCTTTAATCATTCAAGTTAAGACAAGGGTAAACTACCACTTAAAAGAAGTTTCTGAGCTGTTCAGGAATAACAGTGAGAGACAATCCTGCCGAGTACATGGGGAGAACCTGAAGGCCAGGCTTCAGAGTCCCGCACCCCTCGCCCACTCTTACACTGTCCTTTCAGGTGGATCTTCTGTAAAGCTGAATTCCTTAAATGACTACTTGAAAGACAATTCCTAACAAAAAGATTTATTCTAATAACCAAGGCATACTCATCATTTTTCTCAGATAGCCGTTCACTGGTGAGAGGAGGAAAGACTCAACAGCCTTTTTATGGCTAGACTGAATTATCCCTGACTACATACAATATTTACCTTGAGTAAGCTCCTTTAGGATTAGGAATGTTTGCAGGGCAAGCACAAGTCAGTAGCTCTCTTTTATCTTTTAAAAGGCAGTTGTTGAATTACAAAGTAGTACTATAAATGTCAAATTTCCTTTACAGAAAGTCAACAGTGGTCTCTAGTTCACTGGACATTTCAAATCGCTGTATAACCCTTAAGAGCTGAGGGTCTGACTTTCAAGGATATTATTAGCTCTTCGGAAAATCGACCTGGCCCAGGTAAGTTATATGGCTTAAGCAAAGGCCACTATATGATACAGCTGTGATAGAACACAGCATGGTAATACTGATCGATGGATTTCTGTGACCAGAGCCTAATAAATGGGTCACGGAGGTAATTTTAGGCTGAATCCCCAAGAATGACACTCTGCTTGGCTGAAGCTGAGATGGAAGAGGACGTGAACAAATGGACTCACTACCTGCTGAGTTGCTCAGCGCTCCGGGTTTCAAGGACCTGTCCACTACCGGTGGCTTGGCAGGCCTTACAGTTGTATTACAGTCCGAAGGCTGTGTGGATATGACAGGCGCCGTGGGGAGGACATCGAGGGGGGGCTTCTCCAAGTCAGGTATCAGTGGGCCACCCAGGCCAGGGTCCACCTTGCCAAACTCCTGTACAATTTTCAGTCGTTCTTTCTCGAGCTCCTGGTTCCGGATCATCTCCTCAAAGGCATGGAACTGTTCCTGCTCCAACTGCTGCTGCTTCTGCTGTGCAACCCTCTGTTTTTCCTTCTCCAGCTCTTGCTGGATGGCTACGTTCCGGGCGAAGTCTTCCGCTTCCCTCTTCTACGAAGACGGAACAGGAGTTAGGCTAACACTTCACACTCAGGGGATTTCACACCTTAGGAGGACGAGGCTTTCCAGCAGGGAGATCTCCCCAAATGCACTTCTGCTGTAGCCTGATTTCCTGACACACAATTCATGCTTCCCTCAGTACCTCTACACCCACTCCTGCCTTTCTGAGAGTCACGGTAAACCTATTCTTCAAGGACAGTTATAATCCCCATCCTCTCAAGACACTTTCCAATGGCTCTAACTAATGCATTTTCTTCTCTACCAAAATCCCAATGCAACTTACTGTCTGCACCTCATAATCTGTGCCACACAATTTCATTCTCTAAGTGCGCCGCCTTGTATACATTCTGTTTCCCAAGTAAGGCTGTGAAATAGAATCAAATCCCAGCTTACACCTGCTCTGGTGGGGGTCTCTATTCAATTTTAATCCAAAATGAAGCCTCTGAAATTTTTCTGGTGGTTGGTACAATATAGAGTAGCATTTTAACAAGAAATATCAAGAACAATCTGTTTCATGAAGGTTTTCACTCGTTCAGTACCTTAGAAACACACTGCTGTGTACCTCCCTACCGGGGTTCAGCATCAGAGTCCAGAAGAGAACTAACATAGTGCCACAAAATACTGTGGGAGTGTGTGCAGTGTGTATTCTCATCTGCCACAGGCCACTGACACTGCCTTGGGAGTTTTTCCATGTGCTTTAACTGAGTCTTACAAACAAGAATCACTTGAAAATAGCTTGGAAAAACACCCCAATTATAATAAACAGGTATAACCTGTTTCAAATATAACCAAATGTGAATCAAATCTCCCCAAATTCGCTGATCTAAAACCCCTCTGTTTTAGTGATGGTTTTCATTGTTCTTAGGTTCTCATTCTAGACACAGCAGACAAGCAATAGATTTTTTGTCCCTCAAGTCATCTTCTTGGACAAGCAGGCTAAATCTGTACCAAAATCCTCAGCTTAAACACCTTTTTTGAGTTTCTGGCCTTTGTCCAAAAAAAATAAAACATTACATTAAAATCAAAGTATCTACTGAAATGTCATATCAGAATCCTAGGGCACACAGCCTAAGAAACCAAAATAATTTCCTTTTTTCTTTTGCTGTTACATACTCACTTTTTCTTCATTATATTCTGCATATTCTTTGGTATATCGTTTTAACAGTTCTGCCTTCAGCTCTTCTGCTTTGGGAAATGCAATCTCCTTTAATTTCTGAGACACGAAATCAAAAACTGAGAGTTAGAATAATTCCCAGCTAATTAAGTAGAGAAGTAAAAAGACTTAAGTCAACTTGACAATGGTAACAATGTTCCTAAAAACATTTAAATAATTTAAATTTAAATTAAAGTTAATTTAAAATACCCCCTATACCATACCTGATACTTCATGAATGATCTAATGAAATGGCCTTATGTCCTATTTGCAGGTGTTGATGCTCAGATGCAGACACAGCTGCTACTTGTACCTTGCAGTTAGTCTGTGCCGCCGTGAAGCTTTTAGATGGGCATCAGTGAGTGTGAAGACTCACCTTTACTGTGTCTTTCTTTTCAGGGATGACAGCCGATTTGTAATCTCGATGCTTTGGTAGTTTCTCAATAAAGAGCCTAAGGGAACAGATCAGAATGATTGTGATGCAAAGAAAATGTCCAAATGTCCAAAAGACTCCAAAACAATGCAGCTCGCTGATCCCACTGCGACTACATGATGGGTTTGCAGACATGCATGGCTAACAGGCACACCCTGACAGCCCACGTTCCCCATCCATCTCCAGCCCTGTAAGGACCAGCAGAGTGTTTTCCTCTTCTCCCAAATCAGGTGTGCCGCAGCAAATACTAGACTCCTACTACAAAAAAGTTGGGGGGAAAAGCCTATCCTGTGCCCAAAAATAGACCTCTGAAGAAGATTCTTTTCTTGTTGGGACAGTGACAGGCTTCCAAAGGAAAAGGTTTCTGTCACAAATCATTCTTCAGAGAATGGTTTGGCAGCCAAGGGCAGGAGGCTAAGAGAAAAACCATGTTATTTTACTAGTCTTAGCTCTGTGTGACTTTTAATGTTGGCTTTTTTCTTTAGAATTCATGTTATTTCCAAGAAGAATACTCCCTGCATCAGACTAAGCACTGAGATGCTTAGATAGTACATGTGCTGTATGTGTGTAACATGTGCGTGTTACATGTGTGATTGCATCATCATCTCTCAGGAAAAATGCTGAGAGAAACATGGCGCTAGATTTTCTCTTTCAGTTCTTGTCCTTGGCTGGAAAGCTCAGTGGGAAAAATAAACTGAATCAATTCATAGACCTCTAACATTTATGATGTCTATTTGGGGACAGTGAAAACAAGCAGAGAGTCAGTAACTTGTCATAGCCAAAAGTGGCGAGTTCAGAATTTCAATGCCAGCAGGCCAGCTCCAGTGTCTACTCCCAGCCACTAGATCATACTGCCTCCTCATGGCTCCTGGGATGTCCAGAACTGTTGGAGGGGTTCTGAACAAAAATGTCTTTTAATTGAATTAAGTTGTAACAAACACAAACTGAGACCCAAAACAAATAAATTAAGGGTATCTTGTTCACAGCCATGAAATACTATAATATAGTTGGGATTAAGTGACTCTCTCCTACCTTCTGCCCATGGGCAGGAGTAAATGAAGGGGGAAACCTCGGTAAAGGGAAAGAAGAAGATCCCCACCAAAGCAGACCCCTCAACAGATATGCTGTCCTCCTTCAGTTCTGTATTAGTCACGTGAAAATTTCATTTCAATCCAATTTGACAAGACCTCTTAGGCAGGGATGAATTCCAAGCTAATTCTAAAAAAATCTTCCTTTGGGTTCATGAAAAATGTATAAAAGTTTCCTTGAAGTCCATACTTGAAACAAACACAGATTCATTTTCAACCATAAAGACCTGAAGAGGATAGTAAGATAAATAAGACAAAGGTCTTGTGTTCAAGAGATCTGTAATTCAGGGACTGTGAAGACCAAGGCACGTGTTCACTACCTTCAACAGGCTGAGTGTTCTCAACTAATACTGCCATGCCATTTAAACACCATGCTTTATTTTCACTTACGCTCTCAGCCTGAAGAACTTTAAAGTTCCCGAGGGCCAGAGATTTGTATGTCTCATGCTTCTTTGCTTATTCCTCTAAAGCCAGCACACTGCCTTGTATGAAGAGGCACTAAATACATAGCTGATGAACAAAACTGTCCTAAAAAATTTGGATGAGCTGAGTGAAAAAACAAAGTGTAAAAAAGTATAATAATATATAACTTATGTGTAAGAAAGGGGAAAATTACATACAGGCGTATTTTGGAGATATTGCAGGTTTGGTTGCAGACCACTGCAATCATGCAAATGTTGCTATAAAGTGAGTCACAGAAATTTTTTGGTTTCCCAGTGCTTATAAAGGTATGCTTACACTATACTGTAGTCTATTTAGTGTGCAACAGCAGTATGTCTAAAAAAGAGCATACTTTAATTAAAATACTTTATTGCTGAAAAATGCTAACCATCATCTGACAATGCAAGGTTGCCACAAATCTTCAATTTGTAAAAAACGCAGCACCTGCAAAGTGCAATAAAATGAAGTATGCCTGTATGTTTGTATACGTATTTATTTATTTTGCTTATAAATATATAAAGTAATGCAGGAAGTATATACAGAAACTAATAAAAGTAGAAGGCAGGGGAAATAGAGCAGATAATACAAGACTGAAAAGTGAAACTTTTCGCCAAATATACCTTTTTTCTGTTATTCTGATTTTGAACCATGTAATGAAAACTAGTTTACAAGCAAAGATAAAACTCCCAGACCTCAGCATGAATACCTTTCTCTTATTTCAGTAACTGCAGTCAATTTTCTGAATGGGGACATATGGGCAGAAGGGTCTCCTGAAAACAGAATGGGCAACATAACCCATTGCCTGTACTGGAGGCAAAAGGGCTTCGTGTTAGGACAGCAAGCTGTGGAGCCACTCTGTTTAGGTTCAAATCCTGACTTTAACCACTTACCAGCTGTGTGACCTCTGGCACCATCCTTCAGTTTCTTTATATATATATAAAAATTATAAATATGGAGACAAACTAAGACTACCTGAAAGGGTTGCTAAGACACTAAAAATTTTAAAAAACAAATAAAGTGCTGAGCACAGTGCCTACCACATAGCCAATATCTACTATACGTTTATGTGATTGTTTTTACCAATAAACAAAAACATAAGCAGGAAGAAGAGGTGAAGATGTTAACAGTAGGGTTAGAAATTTTCTAAGCAGAGACTAGCTGTGGCCCAGATGTATACTGTTCTCTGGGTTATATCTGGTTGCAGCCTAGAGAGAGGAAATATACCAAAGCAAACAAAGGTGCGTTGGCAAAAACACAAGCAAAACAACCTAACAGAACAACAGAAAAAGGGAGATACACAGGAAAGTAAATACAAAAGGTAAGTAACTATTTAAAACGGTACTCAACTTTACTTATAAATGAAGGAAATTCAAAATAGGATGAGATACCATTTTCATCTGTCAGACTGGCAAAGACCTAAAAGTTGATTACAACCAGTGTAGGCAAGGGCAGGGAGAAATAGGTGTCCTTACACACTCTTAGCAGGACTATAATTTGATAACACCTTTCTTCTTAGGGGAGGCAGGGGAGTGGGAGACGAGCATTTAAAATTTTAAATGTCTACACCCTTTAAACTCACAATGCTACCTCTGTGAGTATAGTCTACACAATAACACAAAATATATGTATGACTATTCAATACAGAATTGTTTGCAAAAGTAGGGAAACCTGAAAACCTAAATGTCTATCAATAGGGGATTATTTAATAAATTATGGTGTACCCAAATGTGGAAAAACAACATAATCACTCACTCATTCATTCGACAAATATTTATTGAGCATCTACTACGTGGCCAGACATTACTGTGGAGATTTGGCAGTGAATGACTCAGTCACAGATTCCTTCCCATCAGAGTGTACATTACAGTGGAGGAACAGACAATAAACAGAAGAAAAAGTATACAGATAATCAATGCTAGGAAAAAGTCATTAATAGAGAAGGAGACAGGAAGGGACAGGGGAGGAACTGACATTTTAGATAGGGCAGCTAAGAAAGGCATCACTGAAAAGGTGGCATTTAAGTAAGGACTGGAAGAGTGAGCCATGAAGAAGTCTGGAATAAGACTGTTCATGGCAGAGGAAAGATCCCTAAGGCAGAATGAGATGGATCAGCATGTCCTGATATCAGAAGATACAACTGTTAAGAAAGCAAGTCACAGAAAAGAATGTATTATACGATCTCAATCATGCTTTAAGAAAAAAAGATAAACACATGGGCTCACGTGCTTGCACAGGCATAAACACTTTCTTAATAAACACACAAACACAGAAGAAACGTAACGGTGATTACCTCTGGTGAATGGGAATTTTTTCACTTTAATATTTTCCTTGCTGTACGGTTTGAAAAACATTTTAAATCATGAACAGACATTAATTTTACATAAAAATAACTACTTCAAAAAGTCAAGCAGAAATTCTGTAACATGGATGTATTAAGGACTCTAATTTCTTCCAATCTTAAAAGTTAGTTAGCTGAGTAAGCGTGATCACAGATGAAAACCCTCTGAGGTCCATAACCCCCAACCTGGTGGTCAGCATTTTTTATGCAGGTGACAGACCACTTCCAGAAAGCAGGTTTGTAATGCGGGAGGCTCACAGCAGACAGGAATTGCCTAAGTCCTCTGTAACTCTCCTCTCTGTGGCCTAGTCAATGACCATAAAAAGCTGTGAAAGAATCCACTGCCTGGATTATTGTCTGTGCTCACCATGAAAATATGTACTGATTTAATATGCTGAGGCTCCTTCTTCTCTGGTGGGGTCTGCAAAAGGCAAAGCATTCCTAGAGCAGGGAAAGTCTCTGCGGGGGGAAATGTGCTTGAGATCATTAGGACACCTCAACTACTTGAGGGAAAAGAACAAACATGCCTTTTAAGCTCCTGAATTAAAGTACCCACAAAAGGTCTAGCACAGTGACTCAGTCGTGGGGGGAGGCAGAGGAGTGGTGAGGCAGAGGCCTACCCCTCTCCTTCCTCTCTCCTTAGTCATAATCATTACCAAAGTGAGCTGTTCTTACTGACGGCAATAAACCAAGGAAAATGTGGTAGAAAAACAGACCAAGAATACTGAGCTAGAACTTTTTTTGTACCTCCCAGGCCTTGTCAGTTCACAGAATCAAAATTAGGGTCTTGAAGATATCTGTGAGAAAAATGAAGGTAGCTACATTTATTGATTCAGGGCGAGCCAATCCAACAAAGTCCCAGAGTAAACCCCAGATCTGACGAATTAAGTGAACGTGCTGCTACCTTCTGCCCTCCTCTCACTCGACTCTCCTCTGTGCCAGGCTCATCACGTTTAACGGTCCTGTGGGCAGAGCAGCTCACACAGGGGCAGACTCCCTGCACAGGTCTTGTTAACACTGATATGCAGATCACTCAAAGAAATACCATGTCACCGAAAAATATCAGTGCCTTAAGTTTCTGTGTAGTCTTAATCCTACTACCCTCTTGCCTATTTAGGGGTTTACTTCTACACTGATCACTCTCTTTTCTGTACCATCAGCCTCTCCTTCTCCACAGTATCCCTTCCATCAGCAGAAAAAAAAATATGCTCTAGAATCTCCCACCTTAAAATACACATACACACACATTCATGTACTTCCTGCCCGCCTTCAATTACTTTCTCAGGTTTCCACTTTACTTCCTATTCAAACTTCTCCAAAGAGTTTTCTCTGTCAGGGCTTGGCACACTATGGCTCGGAGGTCAAATCCAGCTTGCCATCTGTTTTTGTAAATAAAGTTTTACAGGAACATAGCCACACCCATTCATTCATGTATTATCTATGTCTTGCTTTCACACTACAGAGTGGAGGCTGCAACAGAGATTAAACTGCCTGCAAAGCCAAAAATATTTACTATCTGGCCCTTTTACAGAAAAAGTTTGCCCATCTCTGGACTACACTCAGGGTCTCTACTTTCTTATTGTCTGTTCACATTTCAATCCACCCCAATCTAGTGTCTCTTTAATCTTCCAGTGAAATTGCTTACCAAGATTACCGATCACATCATGACATCAAACCAAATCCTCACCCAGCTGACACAGTTGGCCACTGTCCTGAAAATACTGACCTCTTTTGGTTCCCATGACACCATTCTCTCCTGGACCTCCTCCTGCTTCCCGAATCTCCCTTCAAAGTCCTCTCTACTGGCCCTTCCCTCCACTAAGCAACCCTGGGGCTCCATCCTAGGCTCCCTTTCTTCTCATGCTAGTCTCATTAGCAAGGTTTCTTGATCTTATTGTCCTGGATCCTTCTAGCATCTGATGAAGCCTCTGGACCCTTCTCAGAATAATTTTTTAAAGATATAAAATATGAAGGCATACAAAAAACCCCAAATCTACTGTAATAGTTTTCAAAATATTAAAAATTATAATACATGCTTATTTATGTATTTTAAACACATTAAAAAACAGGATCTAGTTGTAGGTTTAATAATTGTGTACTGTAATTCTCAAGTGGTGATAAGAATAAATGCTTTTTTGAGATACAGCAACAATTATAATGTAATATGAAAATACCTTGATTTCTATTGGTGACAAAATTATAAATATTAATACTACTGTGGTTTGAGGCTTACATTCAAAATTGAAGGAAATGCTAAATTTCAGTGAGAGATTAGTAAAAACAAGAAAAGTTTTTCCCAATCAAGTTCTTGGACCCTGAATTCTACCAGTGAATGAATCCCTGTGGGGTTCCCGGACTCCAGATTAAGAACCTCAGCACTAGAAGGTCTCAGCAGTTCTCATGGCTTCAGAATCAACTACCCGTTCAGGACTCCTGGGCTTGTATCTCCAACCCAGACCTCTCCTGAGCTCAGACTGCTACATCCAACCTCCTACTGCTCATCTCTACTTGGATATCTCACAGATACCTTAAGCTTTATACCTTAACACTTCAAAAAACCCGGCCTCACCTCTAGAATCTCCCCAATACCCAACCCCTTTTGGACACCACGCCTCTCCATCTCAATAAATGGACCAACATCCTAAGTTACTCAAAGCAGTAACTGAGGTCAACCTTGATACCATCTTCTTTCCCAAATTACCAGGACGTTCCATGGACTCTATCTGCTCCCTTCCAGGCCACCATGCGCCTTCAAGCCACCAGTCTCTCTCTTGAACTGTTGTTAGGAGTTGCCTAACTAATCTCCCTGCCTTCTTTTAACACTCCCTCCACCATTTACCACCTAGCAGCCAAAATGTGTATTTTTAAAATATAAGTAAGGTTAGGTCACAACCTCACTTAAAACTTCTCAGTGGCTTTCTACTGCTCTCAAGATAAAATGTAAAGTCCCTACCATGGTCTGTAAGATCCTGCAGGATTCAGCCACGCCTGCCTCCCCAACTTCCTCTGTAGCCCTTGTCCCTCTTCACCTGCTGTACTCCAAACACAATGACCTTTCGATCCCCAGACCACACTAAGGTCTTTCCTACCTAAGAGCTTCCAAATACATAGTTGTATCTATTCTAAATGGTCTGCTTTAGGCTCTTGGAATGACCAGCTCTATAGCACCCTTCAAGTTTCAGTGTAAATCTTACTTTCTCAGATAGCTCTTATTCTATTTAATTTCCCTATTTCCCTGTTTTGGGGACTGTGTATTTATTTCTTTACTTGTGACTGTCTTCTCCCATAACCATAATAAGGGGCTATTTTACTTATTATTTGTACAGTGTCAAGCAGTTAGTAGGTATACACAATATGTATTTGCTGAATGAATTTGGGTCCACACCCTCAAAGCACTTTCTACGTGGGGCAAGAAGACCCAGAAAATACCTGGTAGAATGATTCCATGATTCTACTGAACTTCCTCAACTACCATTCCCTGAAGGAATTGTGCCTCTCATTCTGGGAGAGTTACAAGATTACTGGAAATATTTAAGAAAGCTACTTCTGCCAGCAGCAGAGTACATGGAGAGAAGGACAGTAGCCAAAGAAACTCTTCAGGAAAATTAATTCGGTGCCCACTGTGCCTAGGAATGAAAAACTCGTAACAGCAAAGAGAGGCAGAAATGTAATTATAATTGTATAAAACTTTATCAACATTGAGGCCACATAACAAGGCATAATGACATGGATGGACTGTAAGATCTTGGAGGAAACAGGCACTACTTCTAAATGTTAAAAAAAAAAAAAAAGACAACAGCAGTCCCTTTTACAACACGAATTCTAGGAAACCCACTCTTCACCTATGCTTTTTTTAGAGCACTGGTCTCAGCTGGGGCAGTTTTCTCTCTCAGGAAGCATTAGGGGATGTCTGGAGACATTTCTGGCTGTAACAACTTTCGGGGAAGGGGCTCTACTGGCATCTAGCAGGTAGAGACCAGAGATGCTGTTAAACACCCTATGGTGCACAGGACACTCCCTGCAACAAAGAATTATTCAGCCCAACATGTCAATAACACCAAAGCTGACAAACCGTGCTTTAGAGTAGTATGTGATCAAAACCTTCACATGATGTAACTGATAGGCATACATCACCTCCAGAAGAACAGAGAAGAAACGAATCAGAGTGACTGTCTCTGGGGAGGGGAACTGAGGGTTTGGGGGGAAAGAGGAGTGGTAGCGAGATTTATTTTTAAATATATATACTTTTTTGCACCTTCTGAATTCTGTATGACACATGCATGTTACCTATTCAAAAAACAATAAAAAATAACCAAAAAGTAGTGTGGCTCAAGACCATGATCTCAAAAGACCACCTTCAATTCATGAAACATTACCAAAAAGAAAAAGAAAAAAAAACCAAAAACCTAAAACAAGTGCTCTGTCATAGAATGAATCCTGAATTAAGAGTTAGAAAATCTGGGTTTTGTCTCTCTGAACAATGGAACCAAGCCTACCACTAAACCTGAAGCCAATTTCCTCACATGTAGCATGCGAGGACGATGTGCCTTACTTAATGTACACAGAACTGTGACGCTCAAATAAAATACTCTATGAAGTATTAAGAGCCATACAAATACAATGTGATTATTATTATTATTTTAGGGTCTTGGTATTATGAAAGAATATGACTAGAAGTTATAAATGAGACCCTTTAACTAATTCCCTTCCTGAATTTGACACCATTTAATTATCACTGGGGTTTTTAGGAACTGTTCCCTGTTAACTGAACTGAAAATTTCAATTTTTGCTGCCTATCCTAAGGGGCTAAGCAACTCAAAAAAAAGGTTTTATGGTGAGCTACACAAACTGTAGGTGGTCAATACTTATTTGATGATTTGCATGATTATGATTAAGGTTAAGAAGAAAACGCTTTTTCCTGAATCACTCAGTTTGCTACAAAATAAGCAGAGGTGAGGGATTTTGGCTCTGCTAAACCTCAACAATAATCCTAAGATTGGCTGCCTAAATAGAGAAAGGACAGGAAAAACACTCATCAACACAAAACATGCATAGTTTAAACACCAACTTTCTTGCCTAACAGCTGGGCCATGTGGGACAGGCCAAAGAGCTAGGTCTCTTACTCATGAAATGACTGAGTCATGAAAACAACACTTTCAATACTCATGTCTTTGAATGTCAAGGACAGCTAACGTGTAGGAGCTGCCAGCAACAATGATTAATGATGATGATGTTGTAAAGTTCTCTAGTTTTAGCAATTCTGAGCAGAAATAAATGAGCACAAGAACAGAATGAGTGAGGCATCAGTCACCGGAAAAACAGAGGAAACTGGGAGTGTCTTACGTGATATACTTGTTATAGAGGATGAAGGCATGTTCAATGTTGCCTTCCTCACAGTAAATGGACGCCATTCGGATAATCTCGACTCCAGAGCGGAAGTACCGTCGGGGTGGAATGTCTTCATTTACCTCCACTGCACTACCTATCTGGGAGAGAGCCCTCACCCGGTCTTCGGGTGGGAGGCTCACATCTCCATGGTCAGACATCAGGACCAAGAAGTTCTGAAACAGAAAAAACAGATGGCATCAACACCAAAGCCCCATCATCCCAGCACAGCCTAGTACAGTGTTTATCCCACAAACCTCTACCTTACGAAGAAATTAAGAGAATACCATGTGTTGTGGCTCATATTAAGTAAGATTTCTTTCCCTTGAGAAGCCTGAGCCCCTCAAGGAAGCCCGTATCACAATCATAAAAGGCTTGGCACACACGCAAAAACCCATAATCCCTGTGCCATAATTCGGTGGTACAAAGAGTGTAACTATGAGCTACAAGGGGTTCAGCTCTACCCTTTGTGTTAATCACTCCCTGTCATTAGGTGGCCCTGCCCTGGGCATCATAAAAAGAGGGACAGTATCTTATATTTTTTTCACTACTTCTCCTCCCAGCTACCAACTTCCATCCACCTCAGTACCTGACAGAGTATATGCAATGAACTTTCATGATGATTGTTAAATGACTTCAAGTTTCATCATGTTAATTTAATCTGAGAGTAACTGACGTTTCTCTGTATTTTCTCACACTTGAGCACAAGGTTAGTTGGGGAACTGATGTGGGAATGAATGCTCATAAACCTAACTCTGCTCAAGAAACCACTCTTCTAGTCAATCTACAACATCATTCATCATTTCAGGGCAAGGAATTCAGAGCTAGAAAACATTTACTGAAATTTATCTTCAAAGACTAAGCACTCTTTGAATAACAAAAGGACACAAAGGTAACTTGAAATGCAAAAAACAAACCAACAAAAAACCTGGGAGTTTCCCTCCCCCCTCCCCGAGTCTCAGTAATTCTACAATCTTTCTTGATATTGTTGCTGTTAGAATCAGATTCCAACTTTTAATCAGGTATCACTCTACATCATTTCCAAAAAGAATCCGAGTATTTAAGG
Source organism: Camelus bactrianus (assembly GCF_048773025.1). Classification (NCBI taxonomy): domain Eukaryota; kingdom Metazoa; phylum Chordata; class Mammalia; order Artiodactyla; family Camelidae; genus Camelus; species Camelus bactrianus. The sequence continues at coordinate 67,795,453 of NC_133553.1, forward strand.
GAGGAGGGTATAGCTCAGTGGTAGCGTGCATGCTAAGCATGCACTAGGTCCTAGGTTCAATCCCCAGTACCTCCATTAAAAAAATAAATAAACAAACCTAATAACTACCTACCCCCCACAAAAAAAAATTTTTTTTTTAAATCTGGGTATTTGATTACATTACACTGAATTACAGCACACCCTAACCAGCATGCTGTAGAAAACACAAGCTGTCGTAGATTTTGGAATTCAAGGCCCTGTGTCAGCTGGCCCCGTTTTGTCCTTCCAATCTTAAAACCTTACTAGTTCCCCGCTGAGATGTTTTTCTTCAGTCAGGATTGTTACCTGCCCAGAAATCCTCACATTTCAGTTTCATTGTCTACCCGCTGTTTTTGCTTTCCATTCCAACTCCTCCCTCAGAGATGGTCTTCTCTGGGCCAATTCCATCTCTAGGTCACACTTCCCTCCACCAAGTGTCTTCTCAAACACCCTCACTAGAGTGCAAAAGCTCTGAGGACTACCAGAGATGTAACGACACTTCATCTCCTGCAGGAGCCTTTTCAGGGACTCAGAAAGCGGCTAGCATATCTAAAACCTCCCTAAGTTGCTTATTTAGTAAACTGAGGGCAGAGCCCATCAAAGCTAACTGAAGCATACATAGAAAGCTTGTTGTTGCTTCTCAGTACCTCCCGGGAGACGATGATCTTTTGGTCAAGAATGCAACCCCCTCCCGAGGCCAGCAAGCGATGCCCGGGACTACAGGGCTGAGCAACACTCCAGAGAGGGGAGGCAGCATCCGCAAAAAAGGGGAGAAGGTGGGAAAGATGAGGCGAAAGGAAGTAGCAGCAATAAGCGAAAGGGGCGTATACAGCGGAGAGGGATCTCTGGGAAACTGCGTGAGGCCCCCTTCTCAAAGGCACGCAAAGCCCAAGTTGTTAACACCGGGCAAAATTATCGAAGGTTTTCGGGTCTTTTGCGTGAGGTAGTTGGGGCCGCGCCGGCCCGGCTGGGGACGGGAGCCGGCAGGGGCCTCGCGCGCGGCGAGCCGGGCAGGAGGCGCGGGAAGGAGAAGGCCGCAGGCCCCACACTCACGGCGGCCGCTCGCCGTCACAGTCCGACCACCCTCAGCGTCCCCGGCGCCACCACACTCCAGGGACCCTTTCCCACCTGTCCCCGCGGACGACACCCGGAGCTTCCGGAAACGTCACGTCCGGCGCCCGCCCCGCCCCCTCCCTCTAATAGTAAAGAACTGAGGACCCCTGGCGGCGGCTGGTGGGCGGGGCTAGAGCTGCCACCTGCTGTGGGTGGGTGGGAACCACCAATGAGGAGCGAGCTGGGCGCGGCCATTTTGGTAAAGGAAGATCAACGAGAAAGAAGTGGGAAGCAGGTGGGCAGAGGATCCGATGTCCAAGCTAACTTGTTTTTAGATTAGTACAGACACAGTAAACGGATCAGGACATTCCTTCCATGCGAAAGTCTACCCAAGTTGTAATAAACATCCCTTAGAAAAGCCTCAAAAGTGTGCCATCAGATAAAATCTACCACATAAATCATACATTTATTCGAATTAGTCTCTGGTAACGTCCATGCTTACCCCATGTCCTCACATTTATGGGTGCGTTAAATGTTTACGTTGTTACAGAACCAAACTTGGGTCCATTTGCCTGCCCAGTAAAGCCAATCTACTGACATAAGGTTGTGGGGAAGGAAAGTGCAGCCTTTGCTGCAGGGAGCCAAGCAAGTCTCCTGCTCCATTGCATTAGGTTATGTCAGTCCTAAAAGCTACCTTGTCCCAGTTCTTGGCAGAAAACTGTATGAACTTTACCAAAATTGGTTGCATGTTGATCTCTATCCCCAGAAGCCTATCGATGTCCTATATACACTACTAAGAATGTATGAATAAATATCATTGGAAAACCACGAGGTAAGTTGTGTTTTTAGTTTTATTTTTATTGCTAAATACATATTCTCAGGTCTTATCTATGTGGAAATTTGCATACTCTGAATTTTCATTCACTTATTTTTTTAGAAATTACTCAACTCTCAGTGCTTCATTTCACCTTAATTTTGTGCACTGCCACATTCAAAAACTCAATGTCCAGTTCTGTTTTAAACCTTTGTGGCCAGAGAGGTAGGCCACATTGGACTCATTGGCTGTTAGGGTCCATTCTGGTTAGTGGCAAGGTTTTCAGAGGAGAAGCATTTGGGGAGATGAGCAGTCATTCTAGCGGTTTCCACTAGTAGGATCTAAAAGTAAATTTCATGTTGTAAACTTTAGCACACCACTTTAGCCTCTCAAGTTCTTTTTTTGGATACTGGTTAAATCATTAACCTTTTTTTTTAGCGTTATATTGCAACAAAATTTTACCTGTAAATTTGAAAAGCATGTTTTCTATAATTATTTCCTTTTCAAACCGAAAGATGTTCAAAGCTTCATTAAAGAAAGATTTCTGCAGCTTGCCACCAGAGATTTCTCTGTTTTCATGGGTTAACATTCTGTTGAGATTATAGAATTTGAGATTACCATCACATAGAAGCAGGTGCACATTTGTTTTAGGTTAGCAATGTTAGTTCTTGGTCATCATGATATTCATTAAATGTTTTAACATTTATAACCTATTTCAATACCTAATCTGAAGTTTATTTAAAATGACATTTGAATTTGTCCCTTGCCTCAATGTATGCAGCCTTATAATGTTTTAAAAATATTAGTAGACTATTTAGCATTGTCTGGAAATATTATATCAATATGCATGTGTTCTCAACCACTAAATAAATCAATGAATTTGCTTGCTTTTGATTGCTGCAAAAATTTCAAGTATTTTTCTACACATGATATTTCATAAATGAATGTGCTTGACAAGTGTTAAACTCTTTAAAGCTGAAATTCAAACCCATTTGCTTTGGAGTCTGATTTGCATTACCCCATAATTTAATTGTGTTGTTCTATTGCTTTCCAGAAGAGTATCTACAATTTCTTTAAACTCTAAAAATAGTTACCGTAATAAAAAAGTGATCTGCCTTACTGTATTGTTAACTTAAAGTTTTGAATCTTATGAAAGAAATACTATTTTGATTTTGGTTAGGGGTTTCCTGGCAGATAGCCCCTCTATCACACTCACATAAATCCAGCATTCAAAGAGGGATTGCTAATGTGACTATCTGGGTAAACTTGCCAAGTTTTCTAAATCAGGGAAAAGAAAACTTCTTCTGAGAATTTCAGCTTGTTTGTGTTACTTTCTACACAAAACTGATGGCCTGAGTTATTACAGAATTGCTTTTTTTTTTTTTTATTTTGGCTAGGAAAGAACATAAGACTAACTTTTTAATGTCACACCACCAATAAAAAAAATATTGAAAATGAGTGTTTTATCTCACAGGGTCAAAGTGCAAAGCAATGGGGACACAAATATCTGTATGACACAGTTTCTGCCCCTGCAACCAGGACAAGGTGGTTATTGACACCAAATAGAGAATGGCATGAATACATGCACAGCCTCTTTCCAAAAAGGTCCTGCAAGACTGCTAGTCATTCTGTCTCAGGAAACTTTGTATATCAGCAATCTGAACCTTTATGCTTTGGTTTAAAAGTTCAACTCTGGGCACATTTTAACCTCCAAATTTTAGAAGCCTTCCTGTAAGTTTGTTGGTATAATGACATGACCTATCCTTCAAGGTCTAGCTTAAAGCCCCTGCATGGTGTTACCTCCTCCACCAGGCCAGTGTCCAGATCTCTAATTTCTCTCACTTTCTGTTGTGTATATTTCTCTTGGATTTCCCTGGAGTGATTCTGTGTGGGCATTGGGAAGCACTTATCAGATTCTTTCTCCACTACAAGCATAAATATGCATGTCAGTACTAGGATCCTCTAGAAGGGGAGGAATGAAAGCCTTTTCTGACTTGCTCAGAGCTCTATACCCAGTGCCCAGAACAGCTTGGGACCCCAGATGACACTCAGTGAAGATCATTGGATGTTCAAATGTTGTTATATAAATGCTGACCCTAAAATGAATTTCAGGGATGGATAGCCAATCATGGTGATAACTGAGATGAACAATGAAGAACAGTGGCCATTATGCTCTTGGGACCAAATCTTCTTTACAGGACAGTAGAACGAGGAGCAGAATGTTCCAAAGCTAGGTGCCTTCATTCAATGAGCAAATTTTTATTAAGTACCTGTCGTGTTCATAGATCTATGTCAGGCCATGAGTCTACAATAATGAAAAGAAAAACTCAGTTTCTGTTGTTTGAAGACCCTCGTAGACTAGGGCTGAGAGTCATCAGAAGGAAAACAATCTTTTTAAATTTTTTTCCTTTTTCAGTTTTATTAGATTGAATTGTTACAATTTGACAGCACATATACAATGTATTGCATGTAAATACATATACACAGTATACTGCACATGTTTTTTAATTTTGCATATAAGTACTGTTCATTGTTTCTAAGAACGTTTAGAGCTTTAGTTTTTTAAACTTACATAGCTATCAAAGGAATAAAAGCCAACCACGAAATAAGAATAAATTCAAAAGGATATATACACCCTGCTATTAACAGCAACATTATTTATAATTGCTAAGATATGGAAGCATCCTAAGTGCACATCAATAGATGAATGGATAAAGAAGATGCAGCATATATATGTAATGGAATACAACTCACCCATAAAAAAGAAGGCTATTTTGCCATTTGCAGCCCTTCATTCACTTTTTTTTCCCACTCCCCAAACCAGAATTTTATAACTAGCATAAACATTTCCATTGCATCAAAAAAGAACAATATACCTAGAAATAAACTTAACCAAGGAGGTTACCTACACTCTGAAAACTGTAAAACACAGATGAAGGAAATTGAAGATGATACAAAAAAATGGAAAGATATCTTGCGATCTTGGATTGGAAGAATCAACATTATCAAAATGACTGTACTACACAAAGCAATCTACAGATCCAGTGCAACCTCTGTCAAAGTACTCACGACATTTTTCAGAGAACTAGAACAAACAATTCCAAAATTTATATGGAACCATAAAAGACCCTAAACTGCCAAAGCAATCTTTTATAGGTCTTTTTTTTCTCTTCTTTTTGTTCTATTTTCTTATGGTTTGATGACTCGAGAAGTTCCTTTAACATTTGTTGTAAAGCTGGCTTGGTGGTGCTGAATTCTTTTGGCTTTTATTTATCTGTGAAGCTTTCGATTTCTCCTTCAAATCTGAATGAGAGCCTTGCTGGATAGAGTATTCTTGGTTGTAAGTTTTTCCCATTTATCACTTTAAATATATCTTGACACTCCCTTCTGGCCCAGAGTTTCTGCTGAAAAATCAGCTGATAACCTTGTGAGAGTTCCCTTGTATGTTATTTGTTGCTTTTCTCTTGATAATTTTAATATTTTCTCCTTATCCTTAATTTTTGTCAATTTGATTACTATGTGCCTTGGTGTGTTCCTCTTTAGGTTGATCCTGTGTGGAACTCTCTGCACTTCCAGGGCTTAGGTGACTGTTTCCTTTCCCAAGCTGGGAAAGTTTTTGGTTATTATCTCTCCAAAAATTTTCTCAGGTCCTCTCTCTCTCTCTTCTCTTTCTGGAGCTCCTATAATGCAAATATTAGAGTGTTTCATGTTGTTCCAGAGTTCTCTTAAACTAGCCTCATTTCTTTTCATTCTTTTTTTTTTTTTTTTTTCTGTTCTGCAGTAGTGATTTCCACTCATCTGTCTTCTAACTCATTGATCCGTTCTTCTGCCTTATTTAGTCTATTCTTTGTTCCTTCTGGTGTGTTATTCATTTCAGTGACTTTATTCTTCAACTCTGGGTATTCTTTATACTTTCCAACTCTCTGCTAAAAACTTCGTTCTGTGCATCTATACTCCTCTGGAGTTCTCTGAACATCTTCGCCATCATTACTTTAAACTGTTTCTCAGATAAATTGCCTATCTCCTCATCACTTATTCCTTCTTCTGGGATTTTATCTTGTGCCTTGGCCTGGGAGATATTCTTTTGCCACCTCGTATCATCTATCTTTCTATGTGTTTGTGGATTCCTTCCACAGGCTTTGGGATTGTTGTTTTCTGATTTCTGGTATCTGCCCCCTGGTGGATGAGGCTGGACTAGAGGCTTATGCAGGTCTAGCAGGAGGAGCCAGTGCCTGCCCACTGCTGGGTGAAGCTTGGTCCTGGACCTCTGGTGGGTAGGGCCTTGTCTAGAGGTGTTTGTGGCTTAGGAAGTCTGCTGATGGGTGGGGCTGCGTCCCCACTCTGTATGTTGTTTGGCCTGAGGCTTCCCTACAGGCAGTTGAGTGGGGCTGGGTCTTGGTGCCAATGACGTCAGCCTCCAGGGAAGCTCCTGTACATGAACACTCCTGGAATGTCTGCCACCAGCTTTTATGTCCCCTGGGTGAGCCGTAGCCATCCCCACGTCCCCAGGAGACCCTTCAAAACCAGCAGGCAGGCCTGGCCCAGGTTCCTATAAAGTGACTGCCTCTGCCTTTGGACCTGGCACATTCGAGATTCTGTGTACACTTCCCAAGATAGTGAAGTCTCTGCCCACAGTCCTGTGGGGATCCTGGAGTTAAGCCCCACTGGCCTTCAAAACCAGGTGTCCTAGGGTCTCCTCCTCCTCCCAATGCCAGAACCCCATGCTGGGGAGACTGACGTGGGGCTTAGAGCTCTCATACCTGTGGGAGGGCCTCTGCGGCTTAATTATTCTTCAGCTTGTGGGTCACGTACCCGGAGGGTATGGGGCCCAATTATATTGTGAGCACGCCCCTCCTACCATCCGGCTGTGGTTCTCTCTATTTGTTTCTGACTGAAGGCAATCTTACTTGCTAGGTTCCAGCCTTTTTTTTTTTTTTTTTTTGATAGCTGTCTAGCAGTCAGCTATGGTTTCATTGTGGCCATGAGGAGAGGCGAGCTTGTGGTCCTACCACTCCACCATCTTGACTGGAAATCTCCGGAAGGAAAGCAATCTTTAAAAACTGAGTAAGTTTCTCAAGGGGATGCTAGGTGAGCTTCATGCACTGAGACATTAAAACAGCCTATCTAGAATGTTGCTAGGGAATGGGGGTGCTCCGAAAGCTGAAAGGAATGTGTACGAACGACGGTGGTTCACAATGTTAAAATTTTTCTGTGAACCCACTGGAAATATAAAATGACAAATAGAATTTGAAAAGTACTTGGGAAGAAAAAGATCTGGAAAGAGCTGTTTACAAGAAGGGAGCTACAGCAAGTGTACTGGGATCTTGGACATTTGTGTATTATGAATGCATGGACATTACATTCCTTTTCAATTGGAGTTGCAATTTCGAAAAAGCTGTTCCTTAAGAGAAACATTAAGATGAATCTGAGGTTTGGGGCTCCACCTATAGGTTGTTTGAAGAATGGAATCTCCTGTCGCCAAGAAAAGTAGCTGGGAAGGTGAGTTTTTATGCATACTTGGAAAGGTTTTTTAATGTATGTGTATTTTTATAATTAATGCTTACATTTGCACATAAGTGGTCAATTTTGTTTTAGACTTATCTTCTTCCTGTGTTACGTGCTAGTTAGCTGTGAGTTATATGACTTACTTCCTAATAACTAAAACCCTTTTGTTTTAGGTAAGAGTGTCATTCTCAGGTTAAGGTTGTAAATTTCAACAAGAGTTAAATAAGATACGAAACTTTGGGACTATTGGAATGGTACACTTTGCGTTGAGGGATTTTACCATTTTGTATTTGGTTTATGTATTTCTGCAAAAATATTGGCATGTGACCAAGCATTATACCTTTGAGTGCAAGATAAAGAATTGCATGCCAGTACATTTATACTCTTTGAAAAACATTCATTCATTCAGTACCTACTATGTGCCAAACACTATTCAAAACATTGAGCATCTATTAGTGAACAAAGCAGACAAAAAATAAAACAATCCTTCCCTCAACGATCTTACATTCTAGTGATGGGTGAGGGAGTGATGGACTCCAAATAATTATATGATAAATAAGTAAATTACATAGTATATTAGAAGATTCTAAATACTATGGAAGGGAGGAAGGTATAACTCAATGGTAAAGTGCGTGCCTAGCATGCATGAGGTCCTGGGTTCAATTCCTGGTACTGCTATTAAATAAATAAATAAATAAATAAATAAATAAATAAATAAAACCTAATTACTTCCACCATTAAAGAAACATTAAAAAATTGGGTCATAAGGTACATGCCCCCCAGGACACCACACAGATTCACCAGTTTGTAGCAGGATATTTTAAACTTTAGAAGGATTCACAGCAATATTTGACATCTGTTAGGTACTGTGTGAGCTGGTAGCTAGCAGGCAGTTCACAGTTTCAACATTAGGTCATGTTAAGTTCCTTTCAGTGCTGTCATATCACTGTGAACCTGGGGATTTGGGGAAGTACCACTGGAAGATCAATGTGGAGCAGGAAATGAGGCTGGCAGTGTCCAATTTAATTCCACAGTCTGAGATATTGTACAGTACCCAACAGTCACCCGCATTCCGTCAGCAAGTAATTGTGGTCATTTAAGAGGGAAATAAAAATAGTTTTCTTTTAATTTATATGTATTATTTTTCAAATGTCTACTTGGTTCTTGAAGCATTGTATTATTGTGCAATGTAATGTATTATTGGAGCATTTTTCCTGTGGCTACTCTAGCAAATCACCACAATTGGTGGCTTAAAAAAGCAGAAATTTATTTTTTCACAGTTCTGGAGGCCAGAAGTCTGAAGTTTATACCACTGGGACAAAATTAAATTGTCAGTAGAGTTTACACTCCATCTAGAGTTTTTTTTTTCCTATGAGTTTGCCTTTTTAATTTAATTTTTTAATTTGTTAGTAATTTTTAATTTATATACAATTTAAAAAGATTACTTTCCATTTAAAGTTATTACAAAATATTGGCTATATTCCTCAGGATGTGCAATACATCCTTGAGCCTGTCTTATACCCAATAGTTTGTGCCCCCGATTCCCCTACCCCTACAGTGCAACCCCCACCCCCACCCCAACACACAAACACACACTCATCCAAGTCTATTAAGGGAGATTTCATTTCTTGCCCCTGCCAGCTTCTGGTGGCTGGTGGCTCCAACATTCCAGTCTTCGCCTCCGTGGTCACATTGCCTTTTCCTCCTCTGTCTCTATCAAATCTCCTCTGTCTCTGTTTTGTAAGGACACACCTGACTGCATTTAGGGCCTACTCTGATAATCCAGGATAATCTCCCCATCTCAAGATCTTCAATTTAATCTCATATGCAAAGATCCTTTTTCTAAATAAGGCTGTAATATTTATAGATTTAAAGAATTAAGACCTGATCTCTTTGGGTGGCCATTATCCAGCCTACTACAAACATAAATACTTATTAATTATTGATGCCTAAATACTTAATAAACGGGACTGTTTAGTATTTCTTTTAGCCTAGAGGTGAGACACCAAGCACTCTGTGAATCTGGAAAGTTTGGGAAGCTTCTGAGTTAGGAGGCTCTCCCAATAATCCGGGCAGGAAATATGGAGGCTTGGACTAGAGTGGGAATGGGGAAAAGTGGTTAGGAGTGGACAAGTGCTTTATACAATTTGAAGACAAAACAGATGGAATTTGCTGCTAATGCTCTGAATGTGTGTTTGGAAAGGACAGAAGTGACTTCAAAGGTCTCTGGCTTGAGCAACTGGAAAATGCCATTACCATGAAATGAGATGAAGAAAATTGTGCACAGACCAGGTTTTTTTGCTGGGGAGGAGGGCAGATTTGAGACTCATGAGCCCTTAGATTGCTGTGTTTTGACTTCCTATGGACTGAGCAAATACGGACATGAGACATTAGACAGAGGAGACTCAGAAAGCCTCGTCTAACCCAGAGTTCTAACGAGGGGAGAGCAAATGGGCCTCTGCTTCGGGGAACTGAAAATTACAGGGCCCCCAAATTTCAAATATTTATATCAAATGATGGAGCAGAGATTCACAAAAATGGAGGCAGCAGCAGGGATTCTGAATCTCACCAAACCTTCTCATGGAACTAGATCAACCAAAACCAAATGCCCAAGGGTAGCATTTACCAAGAAGGTAGAAACACAGAAACAATTGAGTGGGGCAGACCACCACCAACCGGCACAGACCTGCCTGGACCCACCATCTGCACCAGATGAAGTGGCAGACAGGAAGACGCATCTGATGGACATGGGAGCAGAAGGCCTTGGAAATGCCAGCAGGTATTCCCCGGAAAGCACTGGGGGCCCGTTTGAGAACAGCAGCTGAGACTGGGAGGGGTTTTGTCAAGCCCCAAAGTGAGTAAGGACAAGGGCCCCAGGATACCATTTGGAGGGCTGGAGCCATCTAGCCCCTCTGCATCTTCAAACTGAGCAGCCAGAGCTCCTTTCCAGTGTGTGGCCCACACAGAGCAGAAACTTCTGCGAGGAACAACAGGCACAAAGGGAAATGTCTTGATAAAAGTCAGGGAGGGGAACAGAGCCAGGAAACCTCAGAAAGCAAGCCACTATGTTTTTGAATACTACATTAAAAAAAAAAACACAGAAATTCTGTGAAGTTAGAAAAGTGATCCTCAACCACACCTCCTTTTTCTTTCTATTTTTTTTTAAAGCTCCAAGTCACTCATTTTAAATTCTGAAAAATTATTCTCATTATGAAAGCAAAAAAAAAAAAAAGCTCCAAGTCATTAATTTTATTTTTACTGTATCAGCATGGGATGGCAAAAATACATATCACTACAATCAACTATTAACATACAGAAATGTATCCTTGAATTCCTTATAGTCATTTTCTACTTTAAAATCTGTTAATTCATATTCAAGTAAAATACATGACTTCTTAGTAAAAATCTCCAGTACATATAACCAAGAGTTTATAACTTCCCCTTTAAAAGCAATATTCTTTTTATTATTGAGAATTTAATGGTTTAGACCCATCTTTTTTTTTTTTTTTTTTTGGATGTTTAGAAAATTTAAATTTATTTGCCAGGAACAGACAAACCAAACCTAATGTAAAAAGAGCTTTCCATAAAGCCCACTGGTTTATGCCTTTCCAGAAGCTCTTTCCATCACTTTCTTCTTCCCTTTCTCCAGAAAACTGGTGTTTTATCTTTACAAGTTCTCTGTCATTCCATGAAAAATCTGTTCTTCTAGTTTCATTGGTGAACAGTAGTAAGATACCCAGTTTACTTAAATTCTAGACTTCCCTTCTGGGAGCAAATGATGGGGTGGGATTTGGGGACCAGTGAGAGATACGGATTCTGGTGAGATTGAGAGTCATTCACAAAAAATTACGGGGCTATAGTAAAGAGAGAACAAATACAAACCGGGTTCCTGTAGGTAGGCAAGAAGCCAAAATGAGGAGGAATGGTGAGGCAACAGGGCAATGTGATTAGGTCCTAGGTGATATGTCCTCTTTTTTTTTTTTTTTTTCTACATATAAATATTCTTTTATTTAGCAGACACGAGAGCTTTTTAAAAAATTCATTATGTCATTCATTTTAGAAAAGTTCGTTTTGGTCACTCCCAACACCATCACATTTTAGTAACTGGTGCCATCATTTTTAAAAATATTTATTTTTTATTTTATCTATCTATCTATCTATCTATCTATCTATTTATTGGTGCCATTATTTTTGATAGAAGAATTATTCACCTGGAGTCTGATGTTATGGGAAATTTTACACATGATGAAGAAGTTTCTTCTGAATCGAATAATAGTTTGAGAATGGGGGAAGGCTTTCAACACAGATGTGGTCACCAGCTGTTCTAGCCCTTCTGATGAACCAGCAGAAGTAGCTGCATGATGGATTTAGGTTACTTAAAGGAAGATTTCCCCTAGTCCTTTAAAACAGCGAGATAAGGTACTGATGGAGGGGGTGCTATGCTTTCTGATGGTAATTATGAATAGAAACCAAATAATAATTACTAGTAACATTAGGTGACCAATCCTTGAGAGTTAAGGTGGTGAGAAAGGATATGGCATTACACCTGGTCTCTGGATTGCTGAGTTTCCTGGGCTGGTGTGTGACCATCTTGGTTGAAATCATAACAAAATCATATCATATCGTATATCATACATATCACATCACAACAAAAGCTGATCGCTTTCATGGGGTCCTTTCTCGTTACTCTGTTCAATGATAAAGCCCATTGGTTTATGCCTCCTGGAAAACAGTTATTCCAAAACAGTATAGGTGAAGCATTGATGAAGCAGCCATAAAGAACAGGTTTCCAGGTAGCCTCACACCTCCTTTTCAAAGAGCTTTCAAACTGGTTTCACCTAAAAACTAGTAACAGAAAAGGATTGGGATCAAATCCCAGGCAAAGTTAGTATAAGAACAAAGAGAATAAGGAGCAGACTGGCATCTCCTCAGACAATAAAAGCAAGTTGGAAAAGCCAGGCCCATAAAACAGATCAACACTGTAACCTGTTATTTCAAAGGTAGCTGAAAGATGTTAGGAAAAACAATGTGAAAGATGAAAGAACATGGGCAGAGGAGTGAATGGGAAGTTATGGTTTATTTAAAATTTTTTTTTAGCGTATTGATTTCTCACATGAGTTTTTTTAAATGGAGGTGCTGGGGATTGAACCCAGGACCTCATGCATGCTAAGCACCCACTCTACCACTGAGCTATTACCACAACCCTCGCCTAGGAAGTTATTGTTTAATAGATACAGAGTTTCTGTTTGGGATGATGAAAAAATTCTGGAAATGCTAGTAAATGCCACCCATGGGTGTTTGGTTTTGGTTGATGTATTTCCATGAAAGGGTTTGGGGAGATTCAAAAACTATGCTGCTGCTTCCATTTTTCTGAGGTCCTGCCCAGTCTTTTGACACAAATATTTTGAATTTGGATAGTGGTGGTAGTGGCACAACATCATGAATATATTTAATGTCACTGAATTGTGTACTTAAAAATGGTTAAACTAATACATTTTGTTTTATGTGTTTTACCATAAGAAAAAAGGATGAAAGAAGAGCATAAATCAGAAATAGGTAACATGATAGAATGCAGGACAGAATTCAACATAAACCAAAAAAAATTTTTTTCAGAAATGAAAACTAAGTTAAAAATGACATAAGTGTGAATAAACAGAATGGATAATGTCTTAAGTGAAACAACAAGAAAATGAGAAATTTTTCAAAAATCAAAAGGAAGATAGAAAGAATTATAGAGAAATGGCAAATCTAAAAGATGGGCAAAAAAGAAAGCCAGGAAAATTCTGAGAAGAGTAATGCAAATACATTTAAGAATTTATTATAACATGAAAGTGACATTTCTAATCAGTGAGACAGTTTAGTCAGTAAATAGTGATACATACACATTGGGGTATAAATATTTCTCTGGAAGGATTCATGCATGACAAAAGTAGATGTCTCTGAGGAGGGAAATGTGTGGCTGGAGAACTTGGGGAAAAGGTGAATTTCCATTCCTTTTGTACTTTTTCTAGTTTTTCTAATGTTCTTTCATGTAAATCTGTTACCTCTGAAGTCTGCCTGAGTTCAAGCCCCAGCTCCCCCAATTGCTAGCTCTTAATCTTGGGCAAATTCTTGACACTCTCCAAGCCTATTTCCTTATCTGTGAAATAGGGGTCAATAACTTATCCCAGTACAGAATAAACTCTCAATAAATGGAAATTATTAGTGAAAACAACCCAAATGTCCATCAATAGAGGAATGGGTTTTTAAAATGTGGTATATATGTGGAATATTACACAGCCATAAAAAGGAATGAAGTACTGACACCTGCTACAACATGGATGAACTTGAAAAGATGATGCTAAGTGAAAGAAGCTGGACCCAAAGGTCACATTTGTATTATTTTATATACATGAAACGCTCAGACAAGGCACATCCATAGAGACAGAGAGCAAATTAATGGTTGCAGGAGCCAAGGGAGGAGGGAATCGGGAGTGACTGCTGATTGGCTTTCTTTTTACAGTGATGACAACGTTGTGGGTTATATAATGGTAATAGTTGCATAGGCTCGTGAATGTACTAAATGACACTGAATCTGTAGTTTCATAAGGTAAATTTTACAGCATGTGGATCATATCTCAATAAAAAATAATTTTAAAAATGAAAATTGCCAATTTTCCCATGATCTTTATCCATTGTCCCCATCCCTCCCCTCTCTCCACTTCATTCCTTGAATTGCCCTCCCTCCCAATCCCAGCCCCGCCGCTCTCCCCCACCCCTACTCCCTCCAGCTGCCCCACGACGCCTCCCGGGGAGCATCTCGGGACCGCTGGGTGCCTGCATTCTGTGGCTGTTGGAACGGCGAGCCAGGTGCGCACGCCCGCCTCTCTCACCCCCGGAAAATGGACGCTTCCAGCGGATTTTTCTCGTGCGCTTCGGTTGATGGCGAAGTTTAGAGAAGGCAGCACGTGCCTAGGTTAATGGAGGAGGACCTGGTGGGCCCCTCAAGTTAATAATATTTAGATCCCTCCAGAAGTTTGATCCGGTCCAGAGGTCACCTCCGGATGCTGTCTGAAAGCCAGGTTGGCCACCTCCCGGCAATTGCAAATACTGAGGACTTTGGGCCTCAAATTCAGGCCTTGTACCTCCACATGCAATGTGACCTCAGCCCTTTGCTGAACCTCACTAGTGAAGTGGCACCGTAACATTGGCCTTGGCTGTTGTTAGGAAGGTTAACTGAATAGTGCATTCACCGCCCCTGTGCATAAGTGCTGAGTAAATGGAGATTATATCCCGGGCTCTGTTCTGCGTGGGCCTCCTGTTGGCAGCAATTCACTTGGCCCCGACCCTGCTGTGAGCTGCCCCTGGGATAACTCTGAGTCCCTGCCACTCATCTGGTAGATTTCCCTATTCCCTGCTATAGTCATACATGGATAAGACAGATCAAACTTTTCATACATGTGTTCTGAATCTCCTGTTTTCTAAAATACCTATCCAGTGGTCCTGAGACATAAGGCCAACCTCAGGAGACTTTTTCTATTTCTCTTAGTCAACCTAGACACATCTTCAGTCATCTCCAACTCTACTCACATTTTGTTCTTTCAACCCTAATCTCAGAGCCTGCTTCTTATTTCTGCCATTTCCCACACTCCTGCTTCTTTTCATAAACCCATAAAATCTCTCCCCTTTTGGCCCTCCTAGCTCTGGGCCAAGTTTCTTCCTCTTTCCTCAATTCTTACCCCTATTCCCCCATTCTTCCCTCCAGTTTTCAGTTCTTTCTTTCTCATGCAGCCTTTGATTCCTACCCCACCAAAAGAACTAAACCAAAACAAAATCAAAACAAAACAAAAAAACCCCACAGTTAACAGCACCTCAGAACTCAAATGGCTTCTTTATTACTCAACTGTTAGTTCTATTACATTTGTTTATTCAATTTTATTAACTTCTAAAATATATCAGGATAAATAGAGAAATTTATATCTATCTATATATGTAAAAAAAGCTGGTACCTAATGTGGCACCAGTAATCCTATCAGCTCTTACATTGCATATCCGTAGTATAGAGAAATGTCCATTTCTCTTTCCCTCTCAATGAAAAATTGCATTTTCCCCAAAGAGGTGTATTTGGCAGCAATCTCACGCTCTTGTTGGGCCTGCCTCTTCATGGCCTCCCGCTCTGGCCTCTGCTCTTCTGTGATGGGCGTTGACATGACTGGCTCAGGAACATTGGGTTTCCTCCATGGAATTGGTTGGAAGCTGAAGTCTTGGAGTAGAAATTGGTTTTGAGACTTGGGTGGAGACTGGTGCTTGGTCACAGCAGTGGAAACGGGCTTCTGCTGGAGAGAAGCACAAGATGAAGTTTTGTAGGGTGCAGGCCTAGAAGCCGGAGCCTGAGGGACACTAGGCCTGGTAGAGTTGGTCAGACCTGGTCGGGTTGGGTTGATCAACATTGGACGAGCTGGTTTGGCAGGACCTGCCAAAGATGCAGGAGCTGGCCAGGCTGAATTGACTGCAGTAGGTTGAGCTGAGTTAGTAGAACCAGGCCGGGCAGGGTAAGCCACAGCAGGCCGGTGTGAGGCCAGAGGCTGTGGCCTCCGAGAAAGAGGCTGAGCTGAGTTAGTAGAACCAGGCCGGGCAGGGTAAGCCACAGCAGGACGGTGTGAGGCCAGAGGCTGTGGCCTCCAAGAAAGAGGTTGAGCTGAGTTAGTAGAACCAGGCCGGGCAGGGTAAGCCACAGCAGGACGGTGTGAGGCCAGAGGATGTGGCCTCCGAGAAAAAGGTTGAGCTTTAGGCTTGTCCACGGTAGGAAAAGGCAAAGGTATCAACTTGACCTTCCCAGGAGGTGGCAGCTCATACTGGGATGGAGATGGACACTCTTTTTCAGCATTGCCATCTCGTTTCTGGGCTTTGACTTGAGTTTTCTCAGGACCCTTACCCCCACAGCGGGTATTCAGCCATGGCTTGATAGCTGAGGATGGCCTGGGGTCTTTGAAGTTGCCTAAACGTCCCGGGGCCCGAGAGGAAGAGAGTCCAATTTTCTTATCATCCTTCTTCCCCAGTGCATGAAAAACCTGCACAGACTCCAGCATGTGCATGCCGAGGCAGCTTCGGGGCTTTTTAAAGTCCTCTTGGTTAAACTCAAGTTGATTTTTCTTCCACTTCATCTTGGGAATGGTTGACTTCACGTCTGCCTTCACTTTGTTCCCTGACTGCTTACTCTCTTCAGCTTTCTTGGAGCTGTTTTCTCTGGTCCTTTTGGTCTTTTCCTGCCCATGGCTCTTAGTTTTGCTGATTCCGCTAGATGCAGGCTTCTGAGGTTTGCTGTTAGAATGCTTGGCTGGGTTTGCAGGAGCCCTGTCACTGAATGTAGCATTACAAATAACCACTTCTCCCCCTAATAGGCACTCTGGGTTCTTTGCCTGGATTTTGGCCTTGGGAGCATCACTGACAGGCTCAGAGATTTTATGTTTGTTATTCCTGGGTTGATCAGAGGGAGCCTTTATGATACCCAACTTTTCCTGCACCTGATTCACCTTGATGGTTCTGGTATCTGTGACTTTGATCACCGTGACATCTTTCGGTTGATCTAAGTTTTCCAAAGAGTGAAAGAGCTGGGGACTGTCAATATCCTTCACTGGCGTAGCGATGTTTGCAAAACTACTGCTAGATTCAGTCTCATCTTCAAGTGTCCCAAGGTCCTCAAAACTGAGGCTATTCTTTCCCAGATCAGTGTTTTCAAAACCAAGCAGCTCCTCTTGGCCAGTGGGATCAAGGCAGGCCAAGAGCTGGTGAATATCAGGGATTTCTAAAGGGAGTAGTGGAGAATCTTGGTTTTCTAATGGGATCTCATAGGCATCCAGAGGCTCTGAAAGCTTGGCTTTAATATCATCCAAATTCTTATTCTCCATTTGTTCCTGGCTTGGAGCTGGAGACAGTGCCAGGAGATTACTGGAACTCTGGACTGGAGCAATCATTGAAATGTCCCCAAGTTCAGGTGGTGTGTTACTCTCAAGTATCTGGATATTTCTGCTACTGCAGGACTTGGGGAATTCTGGAGTTTGTGACAGACAAAATGTCTGACTTACAGGTTGTGATCCCAGGGAATTCTCCATCCCCAGGGAAGTCTCCATCACTACAAAGAGATCAAGGAAGAAGTCAGTCCCTGGTAAGTGAGATACTCCCCCTAGACACCAATATAGCAATCATGTACCTTTCAATGACGGACAAGGCATTTCTACTAGCTTTTGAGGACCATGGACAGCACCCTATGCTAGGAGATAAGAGGTGACTGTTCTAATTCTTACTGGAGATCATTTGATGTGATTGATTCATGGTTTTCTTTGTATTTCATAGAGTTGTTATAAGTCAAATAAAAAATAAAAGTCACATTTTTAAAATATGAAATGTTTGACAAAGCCTAGCATTTTCATTTAGTGCCCTTTCAATTCTCCTCACTTTCCTGAGAGAATAAGAACACTTCACACCGTGAACTAGGAAAGGAAAGGGGTAGAGCTCTTCCTGAAGAAACACACAAGAAAGGACAGAGTCTTCACCTGCTTATTCTGGACAGGATTTTGGAATGCAAGGTCTTAAATCCTGGTGTAAATTAAGGAAGTGAGGGAAAATTAACCTGCATTATTGTGATAAGAGTTCTGAAAGATTTCCAAAGAGACTATTGCAATAGGTCAGAGAAGGGAGTTAAACAGTGTGGTAGTATGGGGGATGGATCAGCTAGAGCAGCGAAAACTCTTGGGGTTCTTGCACACATAGCATAGATGATCATCACAGTGCCCCACTTTCCCACCTGCATTAGGTGCTCTTATATAGAGTCTGAAAACAGAAAGCACTGAGAGAGGGTAGTGGTTTTTAAAGTCTTGGGATCTAAATTCTACCTGTCTGTACACCACTTCCCAGCTGCAGATTTGACCCATTTTTGAATGCTGATCTTACTTTTTTCCTTCCCTGCTGTTTTGTACTCACCTTGAAAACTTGTTTCTGTGATGGGTTGAGCAGGCACAGAGTAGTAGATTCCAGAGGTGGAAGCTGGTGGTAGGATATTTGTGGGCTGAATCTCTTTGAGTACCATTACTATTTCTGGTTGAGGGGCAGCGGTCCTACTTCCTGTGTATGACACTGTGCCACAGGTTTGCAGGCGGGGGTCAAGTTCTCCAATCAGTAAAGGACCCAATGTGCCTTGATTATAGTAATATACCTGGCTTCCTTCCTGGTAGGGAACTGAAAGACTATGTCCCTGATATGGAATCTGAGATGGTGTGCCCTGAACAAGGCTGGCAGAAACTGATGGATACAGAGAGACCATGTTATTGGCATCTGAAGTTTTATCATACTGGGCTGCCATAGACATGGAAGGAATAGCTGCATCCTGGTCAGTGACAGTCACAGTCAGGTCTCTGAGTAAAGAGGACTTCTTTTCACTGCTTCCTGCCATGTTCCACTCAAAAATACCTGGATGGGAAGCAGCTGAAGTGGAGATCTGGCTCTGGCCAGAAACTCCAGGCAACATAGTGGTGTTAGGATGTTGGTAATGGTAGGCACTTTCCAGGACTGGCTGGAAAGAGGTGCCAGAGGCTGATGGCAGTAGCCATGCTGAACTGATGGCTGGAGCAGAGACTCTGGAGAAGTTGCAGGTGCTTCCTGTTAGGGGAGCTGTGCTGCTCACCACAGGAAGAGAGAACTGCAGGGGATTTAGAGTTCCAAGTACAGATGGATTTTGGAAATTTTCTGTAAGAAATAAGAGGGTAATGAAATGATCAGTAAGACTGATAAATTCTCACTATGTTGGAGGATCAGCATTATCTTAAAGGTCTTGCTATCAGGATGCCTCTAGTGTCAAGACTTACTGAGATAGTGAATTAGACAGCCTGTGATGGTTGTAAGGGCTGGAGCAGTTTGACATTCTTCTGCATTAACTGCCTATGCTCCTATCTTGGGCACAGATGTGCAGGGGACCCAAGTGGTGTGGTTCATACATTGTTCTCTAGGCCAGAAACAATCTTCTTCCTGCCCTATCTTTCCCGTATGCCTGCATTAGTGTTGACTTGTATGCTATTTCCTAGAGTGGAAGGATTTTAGAACTAGGAGGTCCTTAGAGAACTTCTAACAGTCTCATTTCTAGAGTAAGGAAACTGAGGGTCAGAGTGATCAGGTTGACTTGTTCAAGTTTTCTCATTATGTTAATATCATCACCAGGTTTCAGAACCTAAGTGTCCTGACTTTCTCACCAGGACTCTGCTCTGACACTGCCAGAAACCAGGAGAAACAGCCCTTCTGATATAGGCATATATATATATATTTTTTTGTCCATTAGAAAAGAGTACAGGTTTTATCACTGTAATCTTCAGTGTCTCACTCTGTGCAGTTCCCATGCTATTACCTACAGTTCGCATAATGCTCAGTCCAAGTTGTAAATTTGGGAGGAGGTGGGGCAGGTAATTAGGTTTATTTATTACTTTTTTTTTAATGAGGGTACTGGGGATTGAACCCAGGACCTTGTGCATGCTAAGCATGCGCTCTACCACTGAGCTATACCCTCCCCCACCCAAGTTGTAAATTTAAAGGATCATTTTTACCCTCTTCAAGCCTGGTTTCTGATCCTGCCTCAAAATGATTACTTGAAAGTGAATTTCTTTTTTGGGGGGGGCAGATAATTAGGCTTATTTATTCACTTAGTTTTAATGGAGGTACTGGGGACTGAACCCACAACCTTGTGCATGCAAAGCACGTGCTCTACCACTGAGCTATACCCTCCCCCTGAAAGTGAATTTCTTAAGTGCTTTTTGAAAGAAAAAAGTTATTTAACTCTCTGAGCTTCAAATTACTCAACCATAAAGTGGTTGCAACAGCAACAATGATAATAGCAGTAATAATTAATACATAAATTAAAGTAATATGTTACATATGATTTACATGGAGGAAGATATAATAAGTTCTGGAAAGATAGAGAAAAATCATGAAAAACACTTCACATAACTAAAAAGAAATATACAGCTATTAATGGAAACTGGGGTAGGTAGCAAGAATTAAAGCATAATAAGTTTACTCATAAATGAAGTTCTGTGTCAGACAAGCAATATTATGAAACTGAATATTGTCTGCTCTATTTTAGTGAATACTATTAACCAAATAACACAATAGAAGATAATTTTGAATGAATTCCTAGCCAATACATACAGAGATGATATACCAGTAAAAATGTGTAACAAGCAATAAAATGCAGTAAATGTGAATGTATAAGTAGTCACAATATATGCAGACAAACATTTTAATAAAAACTGGTTCAAAGCAGACAGCAAATTAATAAGTGTGAAGGAATTCCATTATTGAGCTCATTCATATTTTTCTGAATATTACCCAGCAAGTAAGAGATATTAAGCCTAGTAGAAATGTGTATTTTAATTAATATAATCATATAATAAGCAGAAAGGAAAGCTTTAAAAGTATCATGAAGGTTTTTATATTTATACTAGAACCTAGATTATAATCATCTTCAACCTCTAAGAAAGTGACATCCCCAAAGTCTGAAAAACAAACAAAAAAACTACTAGAATCCAATTAAAAGAGCTTTCTAAATGTAGGTCCCAAGAGTACTCAAAGGACTCCAGAACATTGTTTTAGATCAATGTGGGTTTAGAGATGGGAGGCTTGATTTTCCTCTTTGTCTTCTTAGTAGTTCAGATCTAAAAGTGGCATTGATCTAAAAAGATGGCTGTTGAAGAGGAGAGGGTATAGCTCAAGTGGTAGAGGGCATGCTTAGCATGCATGAGGTCCTGGGTTCAATCCCTAGCACCTCCTCTAAGAATAAACAATAAACCTAATTACCTCCCCTACCGAAAAAAAAAAAAAAAAAAAAAGAAAGGCTGTTGATCAGTGTGCTCTCTGTGTTCAGAAGGAAGTAACTGTAAAGACGAAAAGCAGCCTTCCCTGAGAGCCTACCTATCATACCATCCTTAAAATTTTCATTTTTAATAGGCCAAACATCTACATAGTTTAAAAATCAGAATGAAAAGAACACTGAATATCAGCCCCCTAGATAACCATTTTTGTTAGTTTCCTGTTTACAGGAAGCATCATTTCTAAAATATATTTCAGAAGTGTTTATATTCAAAACTGTCAAGTGCCATCTGTGTTCAGAGAGGCAATAAAAGAAAAACACTGAGTCTGACTTTGCTGATGAGCTGTTTCCCCAGTGATACCCTATTCTGGCCTTGCTTTCCTTCCTAGTCTATTAATATAAGCATTTACTAAAAATCAACTTTGTTTTGCCCTGTTCTGAGCAGATTTCACTCTATGCCCTTTCTGCTTTAATTTAAAATCTTTGGTTCCTACCAACATTCCCACCAAACTGCTTTTTCTCTTGAGAGAGCCTCCTTGCTCTCCCTTTTTCTATTTTCTCCTCCCTTTTGGTCCCTGTTGGCTTGTGCTGATAAAAACAATCCCAAACTTCCTTATTTTTGACTATATGCCTCCCTAGAGCCCAGTCCTCTCCATCCTCTCTCCTTATTTTCTTTTCAACTACTTTAGATAGAAAACTCTAAAACATGTGAATAGTACTTTTTGAACAGCATGAAATTTAAAATACTTAACTTGAAACCTTAGTGGAGGGGGACCATTACAGATGAAACATCTTGGCATATATTGCTAGCTTTCTACAACACCTGAGTTTTCTCTGTTTCTGATGGAACACTCTCAAGAAGCCTCTGATTTCATTTTCTACACAGGTGCCCTTTAAGCCTTAATATTAGAGAAGAAAGGGACCAGAGAGACCAACCAATGTAATATCCTAGCATAACAGACGAGGGGAAACTGACTTTGAGAATCAATGACTTATCCAAAGTCACGCAGGTGGTAAATGTCTGAGCTCATTTACAGTTTTCTGAATATTACCCAGCAAGTAAGAGATATTAAGCCTAGCAGAAACTGAAGTCAATTCTGAAATTAAGTCTCCAAATTTCTAGCTCAATACCCCGCCCCATTATTCCATGCTGTTTTGAATCTACTACTAAGTTTAGGGCAAAAAAAAATCTAATGAAGAACTTTGAGAAGTTTCTTTCCTTACCTGACATGGTCAGAGAAGAAGAAATATCCACTGCAGATATGAGCGACGAGGATACGGTACTAGAGGATGGCTGAGTGGCTGAAGCCAAAGAGCACATGTGTCCAGTATGAACCGGTCAGTGGTCACTGGTCACTGGTCACTGGTCACTTGCGATGATCCAAACTTGTTTACAGATAGCTCCATGGAAACCCCAAGATTCTACCAGGTGGTGGTAGGTTTGGTGGGAGAATGATGTCACAGAACAGGTAGTTTAAAGGTATGAGATAGCCAATAGGGAGGTCAGACTCCCAACAAGAAGATGTGATTGGGCAGAGAGAATGCAACAGCTAAATTTCTGAGCTCTGGGGAAGTGAAATCCTACAAGACAGACTTACTTTCTTCCAGGCTTTTATGTTAGGGAAATCATCTCAACATTTCTTATAGATGTTCATTATTACAATTAACTAATAGTTACTTATATTCCATACAGTATTATATCTTATATATTATATACGTATAATTATATACACTTTATTAATTTCCTTAGAAAGGAAAGAGCCTCTGGTTTGAACAATTACAGTTGTTCTGAAATCATATCAGTTTATCTGATTAGTGAACTTACTGCAGCTTTTTAGGAGCAAAAGAAGGGATTAAGGAGCTCTTTTTGTAACTTGGTTAAAGAGTAGGGTGAAGTTTGTTGAGTGTATATTGTGGAGAATGAAGTGGTCCGAGGCTCAGCTCTTTTCGTTTCTTCTCCTTGAATCCTACCTTCCTTGGGCTGGGCTGGGCTGGGCCCGATTGGACATGCATTTCTTTTCTGATCTCCTCTTTTCTTTCTTTCTCTCTTCCTCTCTTTCTTTCTAGGCATTGTTTCTGGGACAAGCCTTGATCTTGCATTCTTACTCTCATGACTGTTACTTCTGTCAACTTCCAGCAGCAGGGTCTTCTTTTTAGTGCTCGATGCTTCACAGAATAGACTGTCCACTGGAAGTAAATACCAGAGAGCTAGAAGACACAGCTGGTTGCAAACCTTCCCTCTTCCAGCCTTTGGCTGCAATTCTTTTGCTCGTAATTTGCTATCTCTGTCTCCTTGGGCCACCCAGGCATCCTGCCATCCAGTTCTTTTACATGTGAGAAGCATTCTGGATACTGTCCCTTCCCCTCCTCACATAAGTATATCCAGTGTGGCAGTTACTGTGGCCTCCTCCCCCTTGTAAACAGCCATTATAGAATCTTGGACCTCTAGGATTCTCTGCCTTGCATGCTTGGATGCAAGGCCAGGCCAAATGAAGAGGAGAATAATTAGAAAGGAGGAGGACATTCAGTGGCAAATAGGGAGCAGGCAAGGTGAAAGGGCACAGGAAAAAAGAGGTTCATGTGGATTTTTCAGTTTCTATGAAAAACAAGTTGACACATTTTGGTCTCATTTTGTATTAACAGAACAGCCAATTGATAGACAGATAGAGATACAGATTTAGATATATTTATGCAGCTAGATCGTGCAGCAACTGCCATGAATTCTGTACACTAAAGAGAACAATCTTACATGTATTTTTTACTTTGTTTTATGTCATATTACCTTATTTGTATCATTCACTGGTATGTTTATCAAACACAGATTTTTTTTTTATTTCTTACTTTTCAAAATCTAATTAAAACTTTTTATTGATGTTTTTGACACATAACATTATATTCGTTTCACTTTTACAACATAATGATTCAATATTTGCATATATTGCAGAATGATTAACTCAGTAAGTCTGGCTAACAGCTGTCACCACACGTAGTTACAGAATTGTTTTCTCTTGTATTGAGAACTTTAGATCTAGTTTTTTAGCAACTTTCAAGTATGCAACACAGTATTATTAATTATAGTCACCATGCTGTACATTACATCCCAACAACTTATTTATTTTATAACTAGGAGAGTACCCTTTGAGTCCCATCACCCATACTGACCACCTCGCCCGACCCCAACCTTTGGCAAACACCAATCTATTCTCTGTGTCTATGAGATTTAGTGTTGGTCTTTCTCTGCCTTATTTCATATAACATGATGCCCTCAAGGTCTACCCATATTGTAGCAAATGGCAAGGTTTCATTCTTTTTATGGCTTAATAATATTCCATTGTGTATGTATATATATCACATTTTCTTAAGCCGTCCATCCACTGATGGACACTTAGGTCTTAGATTGTTTCCATTTCTGGGTTATTATAAATAATGCTGCAATGAGCATGAGAGTGTATATATGTTCTTTCAATTTAGTGTTTTCATTCTTTTCAGATATACACCCAAAAAGTGGAATTGCTGAATCATATTGTGGTTCTATTTTTAATTTTTGAGGAACCTCCATAGTGTTTGCACCAATTTACTTCCCCAAAAACAATGTACAGTGATCCCTTTTCTCCACATCCTCACCAGCATTTGTTAGTTTGCGTTCTTGGTAACAGCCGTTCTAACAGATATGAGCTGATCTTTGGTTTTGATTTGCATTTCCCTGATGGTTAGTGGTGTTGAGCCTGTTTTCATGTACTGATTGACCATCTGTATGTCATCTATGGAAAATATCTATTCAGATCTGCCTGTTTTTAAATTGAGTTGCTTGTGTTTTGGCTGATGATTTTTTTTTTTTGAGTTCTTTACATATTTTTGATATTAATCCCTTATCAGAAACAGTTTGCAAAAGCTTTTTCCCAGTCATTTGCCTTTTCATTTTGTTGATGATTTGCTTTACTATACAGAAGCTTTTTTGTTTCATGTAGTCTCACTTTTTGCTTTTTGCTTTTTGCTTTTGTTGCTTTTGCTTTTAGTGTCATACTAAAAAAAATCACTGTCAAAACCTATGTGAATGAACTTGCCACCTATTTTTCGTTGTAGGAGTTATATGGTTTCACGTTTTACATTCAATTCTTTAATCCAGTTTGAGACAATTTTTGTGTATGGCATAAGATAGTGGTCCAGTTTCATTCTTCTGCGTGTGACTGTTCAGTTTTCCCAACACCATTTATTGAAGAGACTGTCCTTTCTCCTTTGTATATTCTTGGCTGCTTTGTCATAAATTAATTGACCATACATGTGTCAGCTTATTTCTGTATTCTTTGTTCTGTTCCATTGATCTATGTGTTTGTTTGTTTGTTTTAGCAATATGAAAATTTATTCTTTAATACTGCAGTAAGTCCAAAGGGAATGCAACTCACGTGACTGACTCAATTCAATATGACCGCAAATTACATCCTTCAGAGCTGCCCCTTTTCCTATACCGCCATCCGTGGAGTTGGCTTCCTCCATATGTGTTTGTTTTTAATGCCAATACCATACTGTTTTGACTACTGTTGCTTTGTTTGAAACCAGGGAGCATAGTGCTTCCAGCTTTGTTCTTCTTTATCAAGGTTGCTTTTGCTATTTGGGGTCTTGTGGTTCCATACAAATTTTAGGATTGTTTGTTCTATTTCTGAGGAAAACGCCATTGGAAATTTGGTAAGGATTGCATTGAATCTGTAGTTTGCTTTGAATAGTATGAACATTTTTAAAGTATTATTATTCCAATCTATAAGCATGAAATACTTTTAAGTTTATTTGTGCCTTCTTCAGTATTTTTCATCAATATTGTGCAGTTTATAGTGTACAGGTAATTTCCAAATTTATTCCTAAGTCTTTTATTCTTTTTAATGCAATTGTAAATGGAATTGCTCTCTTAATTTCTCTTTCTGATAGTTTATTATTATTGAATAGAAACACAACAATGCTTTGTATCCTGAATTTTTTATTAGTTATAACAAGGTTTTTTTTTTTGATGGAGTCTTAAGGGTTTTCCATATGTAATATCATGTAATCTGCAAATAGTGACAGTTTTACTTCTTTCTTTCTGCTTTGGATGCCTTTTTTTCTTTCTTCTTTTGCTTAATCGCAAGCTCTCAGCTTTTTACTGTTGAGTGTGATGTTAGCTGTGGGCTTGTCACCTATGGGCTTTATGATGTTGAGGTACTTTTCTTCTATACCCACTTCATTGAATGGTTTTTTTTTTTTAATGGCAAAGAAGGTTAAATATTTATTTCTTTATTGAAGTATAGTCAGTTTACAGCGTTGTGTCAATTTCTGGTGTACAGCACATTGCTTCAATCATACATAAATATACATATTTTCATATATTCATTCATTTTCATATTCTTTTTCACCATAAGCTACTACAAGATATCGAATATAGTTCCCTGTGCTATACAGTATAAACTTGTTCATCTGTTTTAGATATACCAGTCAGTATCTGCAAATCTCGAGCTCCCAGTTTATCTCTTCCCACCTCCTTTGCCTCTGGTAATCATAAGTCGGTTTTCTATGTCTAACACAGATTGTTTTTCAGTGCTCTGGTTTTTTCTACACGGTTCTGTCTTTGTCATATTTTCAAGGAATCTTACATTGTAAGACATATTGCATGTTTTTCTCTTGACAGTTGTTTATTTTGAAGCATCGTGAATTAACTTAATCTGATGGATTTTTATGGGGAAACTTAAAAAGGGGTCTGTGAAAAAGGCACCGTGATGAGTTGCACTGTGCACCCAAGCGTAAGGAGCAGATATCGGCTGTCAGCCCGACTTGGCCTGGATTGCTCCATTTTTGTTGCCCTGGTTAGTGCTTTTCTCACTAACCACTCTTGCAACTGTGACAACATGAGTTATGGCTGAGTTTCTAAGGATCTATATGTGGAGTAAGCTGGTTTAAGTGAGGAAATCTATGGACCTAGTCATTTTCATTTGTGGTAAGCTTTCAGGGGTGCACAGGTCGATTTGTCTGGGGACTTTCTTAGTACCAAGAAGATAGCTCATAGATGGGACCTCCAGACACATATTTAATTCACAGTCCTGTTTTTCCTATTATGAGATATGAGTTTTTTTCAGTGACAAGGAATGATATTTATCTGAGAAGAAATTGTGAAATTCATTGCCGTGTAGAGGTATGGCTCAAGCTTTTAAGTTTTTTCCAAGGTATTTTTTCCCCTAAGCTTCATACTCTAGATGGTCCACTACCCTGATACTAGTATGTAATGTGAGGCTAAAAACATATACTAAATTCCTGCAACCCACATCAGTCTCTCTTTTCTGTATATTGCCACGGAAATCAGGGGAATTTATAGCTACTGCAGGTTAGGGTAGGTGGTGTGAGATTGGGGAGAAGTATGGTTAGACTAATGTTGATAGCAGTAAAATGTTTACATATTAAAGTATTCAATTCAAACATTTAATTCTATTTAGGCAAACCCTTAGTTAGGCCCTTCCTGGTTCCAAGCCTGTACAACTTACTCACTCTCTCTAATTCTAGTCATTGAACTTTAGCTTGGATGCTCAGCATCATCTTAACCTCTAAAAGAATCTTATGTATAGGAGGAAGAAACTAAAGCGCTCCAGTTCAACACTTTGGAACTTAGCATCAAGCCCTGCCCTGACTTAAAGCCTAATTTTTATAGTTAGGGTATTGTTTCGTCCCATAGATCCACTTCCTGCATTTTGTACCCATCAGGGTAACTGACACATGTCTTGGTGTAACAGACCTAGTGCATCTACCCCTGAGGCTCTCCCTAACTCTTCCCATTGGCAAGTTTTGATTTAATTAAATACTGGAATCCTTCAAACCCTATATGGTACCTGGAGCCCTACCAGATACTGGTAGGTTTTGTTAGTATCAAATACTTAGCTGTCCAGTGCACCTATATTTTCCATTCCAGTGTACTACATACCCATGAAGGAATTCTTTTGCCTCATGTTGACCCCACTCCCATCCAAAGGCCTATTCTTTACTAGTTTCCATACTTTCTGGAAACACTGTTATGCCCAGGTTTGGATTTTTTGTATTATAACTATGACTGATTTTATTCCCACTCCACGCTCATATATTTTAGCAAATTGGAAGTATAAGACCAGTATAGCTTCTCTAGTTTCTGAAAGAGTTATATCACGTTTTGGATATTGTCATTTCTTATACATGTTTGTATCATTTGTACTTTTTGGCCATCATATGCCTTAGATTTTTTTCATTAATTGCAGAAGAATATTTTATGATTTAGCACCAGATTTGAATGTGCCTAATTGTGAGTTTGCAAACTGCTGTGCTAACGTATGTCTCTTTTTCCAAATATCAATTTACTAATATTGACCCGTTTTTAATTATGTGGAAGTTTTCAGAATTGTAAATGCTTGTAGATTTAAACTTGGTTAGAATATGAATCTCCCAAAGATGCTAAAGCCAGTGATCTTTCATATTCATTCATTCATTTATTCAGTAATTCTGCTCTTCCTGACCCTTGGTTTACCCAGCTCTCAAATGGTTGTGAAGATTAGTAACAGTGTATGTAAGATGCTTCCAGAAATTTGAAACTAAAAGGTAAACTAACAAAAAAATTGCTATTATATTTATCTGCAGTTTAATCTGGAATTTAGTACTCTATTTTACCATCAGACCTACTGTAGGACATGCAGTACTTTGCTGTTTTACTTGTGGCAGAATTCATACTTTTTCTAACAGATCTCTATGCCTGATAATGTGTGGCAATCTTAGACTTAAGCTCCACTGTTAACTCTCTCAGCTTTTTTTTTTTTTTGCAAACATAAATACATGCTGTCCACCTCTAGTGTGATACCAGGCACATGACAGGAACCTAATAAAAGTTTCACTGTAAGTGAGAGTGTAGGTTGATATAATATTCTTGGAGGGAAATTAGGCAGTATCTTCCAAAATTTTAAGTTTGCATCGCCTTCATTCCAGCAATTCTACTTACAGAAATTTAGGTATAGTTGTATACATGTACAAAGATGTTCACATTGCAACCTATCTGTAACAGAGGACCAAAAAAAAAAAAAGAAAAGAAAAGAAAAAATGCAAAGTCCATCAATATTGTACTGATTATATAAATTATGATTCTTATAACCAGTGAGGTACTACAAAGCCACTAAAAGAATAGAATGCATATAAGCAGAAATTTACTAGAAAAAAATCAATATCCAAGATAGATTGTAGAACATGTATAGTATGCTGCTTTTATATAAAATATAGGATCTGCATTACGTACAAATATTTATATACGAGATACAGTAAGTGTGAATGTAGGCTCTTGGAAAATGTCTGAAAGAACCACGCAAGGAACTGGGAGACGGACCATTTTCCCTGTCCTATACTGCTAGAATTCCGAAGGGTACACACACGAACTCACAGACCTGCGCTACCCACCAGCCGCTGGCTAAGGAGGGCACTGCAGCCCGCAGAGTGCTGTTTACTAATCAAGTTTCTCGGGCAGCTGGCGTGATAACGTCATCTCGACGGGCCCTGGCGCACGCGCAGTAGCGAGAAGGCCTGGGAGCTGCGTGGGTTGCTGCCTAGGTGCTTCCGGTTCGGGGTCTGAGCTGGCGCGGAGGGCTCAGGGCTGGCGACTTTGGCACTCTTGGCGTTTTGTCGGCGGCATCTTGGGGGCCACATGAGCCAATGGCATCATGCCCGCGGGCCCTGGGACCAGGCACGCAAGTTTTCTGGAAATTCCTCTGCCAAGAAGAAGGGCGGAAACCACATCCCCGAAAGGTAAATCGCCTTGGCCCCTGGGTGTGGCCCTTCGAGCGCTTAGCTCCTGGGCTGGGCTTCACCTTTCGTGCGCTCTGCCTGCCGCTCTTCCCCCCGGCGGGCTTGGCCCGGCCGCCCTGCACTCGGGGACATTGACCCTCTGGCGGCTGGGTTCACGGTAGCTTAGAGGGAGAGTCAGATTTTCTGATTTCTCCCCATCGTTTTAAAGCGAGGCGCTGGCCATTGTTCCTTGGGTAAAATGCAGAGGGACTGCTTTTTCAGATGGGACTGTCAGTGTTGAGGATACCCCTTATTTACCAAAATTGAGTCCCCTTCAGTTCCTCAAGGTGTGTTATTTTGGCACAGAAAAATGTGAGTAATAACTAAGTTTGAGTGGAGAAAAACCCACCGGTACCGCCGAATTTTCCAAGAAAAAAGTTGATTTATTGTGTTTTGGGAATCACAGAGGGTTGCTTTCTAACCAGTGTCACTTGAGAGATCTACCTCTGTACATTCAAATGATTAATTCTGAGACTGCTTATATGTGCAGTGAGCTCTTTTATTCCTTGATATCTTCCTTTCCACCGTCTCACATCCCGTTAAGTCCGCTTCGTTTTATCTCCTAAATTTCTTTTGAATCTGTCAACTGTCCATCAGCATCCTAGTCCTGAACTTGCCTGTCTATTGCAGTTAGGCCCTAACTAGTGTCCATATATCTACTTCTGTTTCATTCCAATCCATTCTTCACCCAAGAAATGTTTTTAATAGGCAAGTTGGAATATTGCTCATAAACATCGCTCAAAAACATTGTTTTATGAATAATAATAATAAATAAAAACTCTTGGGCTTTAAGACCTCACAGTTTAGAATCCTCTCTGCATCTCTAGCCTCATCTTGTGCCACTTCTGTCCTCACTTTCTATGCTTCTGTTACACTGAATTAACCTTTGTTCTAACTCATCCTAACAGAAGTCAGTTCCAATATTACTTTTCACTGTGATTCCTAGCATTAAGTGAAGTTCACAATCCCTTTTCTGTCAGATTTTCTTTTAAGATATAAACTTAAAGTTTCCTAGCTGTTGAGTTTGATGGCATTAGTTGGATGAGGACTGAAAATCAACTGTGAAGTGAAAGAATTGAATTTTTAAGTATTTTGGTCAACATGCATGTATTAATGATACCTTAGTATTCAGGACCGGGCTAGGTTTTATGAGGGATACAGAAGTTCTGGCCATCTCTGGTTTTAGATAATACCTTGTTGGTTGAGACCTTTGCACTGTCTTGTTGCCTTTTATCTGTTTTCAAGATGGGGAAACAGGACGAAGGGAAGTATAGGCTGTTGAATAAGTGGAGCAGCAAAATGCAAAGCAGAAAGAAGAGGGGACCTACTGTCAAGAGCTGGGATTTCCATTTTCAAGGAGCCTGCATCCTACTTAGGGAGATAGGCTACCATAAAATTCGCTAACAAAAAATGTGTTAATAGGTGGAAAGACTATCTCCCAGTTGGACAGCGGATGCCTGGGACTCGTTTCATTGCTTTCAAAGTTCCTTTGAAAAAGGTAAGCAAAAGTTAATTCAGTATTCTTTCAGAGATCTGAATTCACCATATAGAACCCTGGTTCTCAACCCTCTCATGCTCCATTTTTTCTTTTTATAGCAAATACTTTGTAAAACCCCACTTTGTTATCCTGAAATGAAATTCATAGATAAATATGACTTAATTTTAAAGGAAAAAAAAATCAATGTAATGCTCTAACTATAAATAAAGAATAGATAAAATAATTTATAATAAAGTAATATGTATTTCAATATGTAAATATTTGGGCATGACTATACCAGAAATAAAGAGATAATCAGTTGCTTGTACCACAAATGCAAAAACTGCAAATGCAAACTGATTTAGGTGGATTATATTGTGTTAGTGGCAGGAGTTGCCGTGAGAGTGAACAGCTCTTACTAGATTTCCAAATAAAACAAAGTACAGTCTTCACTAGGTTGATAAGGTGGTTAATATCCTGGAAAACTTAATGTACATTAAAACTGCCACACACACACACAAAAGCTTTGTGTTTATTTGTAAAATACAGTTAGGTTCTGAGGCTTAGGTAATTACCAACAGTTTTTTTGAATGTTGACTAGGTTATATGGATGTTGATTAGGTTATTCAAAAGTCATTGAGGATGTGAGACATATTTGTAGGACTATTCCGAATTTAGCAAGGTGTCTAACATCCATTACCCCCACCCACTAAATGCCAATAAGACACTCACATTATCACAACCAAAAAAATAGCCTGGATGAGCAAGGTCAGAATTTCAGCCTGGAAACTGAAAATTGTTTCTGTTTGACTGAAAAAGGAATAGATGGGGAAGGTATTTGACAAATATAAAAATGATGAGTGAGTTTCCATGTCTCGTTGAACTGCCCGGCGTGGCACGAACTAGTATCAGGGAAAGCCCACCGTGAGTGTATTGGGAATTTATTTAACTTGTGACTCAGAAGTCAGGGTTCCTTTTTAACTTACTGTGTTAGTTCTTCTGCTTCTCTGGACATAAAATTAGTCATTTCATAAAGGTTAACATATGGTTCTTATTTACATCCACCAACACCAAGTATAGTGTTTGACATATAATAAATACTTAACAGATCTTTGTTGAATGAATGAATGGACTCCCAACCCACACTTGCAGTTACTGTGAATTTTCTCCTATGTTCCTCCTCCTCTCTGTGCAGTTGTCCTGACTCCTCATGTCCCTACTGCGTGAGCTCTAAAAGCGGATTCCTGAGGTTCTCCATGGGTCCCTGCTTATCACCCTTGCCTGAAAGTACATGAGCAGGAGAGAAAACAGGAAGACTTTTCTAGCTTCCTTTCCTCCACGAAACCACAACACTTTCCTTGATGATGTCATTATAAAAATTGTCTTTGAACTCTGTATACTCACGTTATTTTATTCTGTATTGGGCTTGTTTACGGCACCATAAAGGTGATTTCAAAGCTGTATGGTAGCTCCCAGTGCGGTCCCTGTTCATGCAGTGGAGTTAAGGAGGTAAATTACCACTGTGTGGCAGTGACACGTGGCTTTGGTTCCCTGGCTGTTTTATGGAAGTCACCCAAGGAAAAGCAGCCTCCGTACTTGACAGTCTCTTCTCAAGCACACTGGAATGTGAGATAGAGTATGTGAAGTGTCAAATAAATGCCATGGCATTTAGGTAGAAATGAGAACAGACAGGGTCAGTCAAGGAAGGTTTCCTAAAGGGCTTGTGACTTCAGTTAGTTTCTGTCCGTTACTTAAGTTATCTAAACTAAAATTATTTAAAGTTTGTGACTTAGGTTAGTTATCTTAGTTATTCTTCAGATAGCTGGAGATAATAATTGATCTGTCATCTCCACGTCTGCAAGAAACTAACTAGAGAAATTGTATGCCCTGTTGTTTGTTTTGTTTTATTCTGGGGGGTGGTAATTATGTTTATTCATTTTGTTTTAATGGAAGTACTAGGGATTGAACCCAGGACCTCATGCATTCTAGGCATACATTCTCTCACTCAGCTATAACCCCCCCCGCATATGCCCTGTTGCAATTAATTTATTCTTCAAAACTTTTTCAGCATTATGCAGAAGATTCAGCACTGTAAATCTGTCAAATCTTCTTAAGTTGATTTATAAATTTAACAATAGTTCAAAGTAATTTTCTGAGTTAGGCTGATTCTAATACTCATATAGAAAAACTTAAACAGCCAGTAAAATTCTGAAAAAGTAGAATAATAGTGGAAGTAAATCATCTAGCTCTACCAGATTTTAAGCCATATTAAATGTGTCTCAAATAGATAAGCAACAAGGACCTCCTATAGAGCACAGGAACTCTATTCAGTATCTTGTAATAACCTATAATGGAAAAGAATCTGAAAAATATATACTTTGCTGTATACCTGAAATGAACACAGTATTGCTTATCAACTATAAGAAGTGTTGAGGGAGCATGGGATTTTTAGGGCAGTGAAACTATTTTGTATGATACTATATGGGCGAAACATGTCATTATATATCGATCAAAATGCATAGAGTGTACAGCACAAAGGGTGACTCACAGTGTAAACCGTGGCCTTTGATAATGATGTGTTGGTGTTCGTGAATTCTCACAAATGAAGCACACTGGTGCAGAGTGTTGATAGTGGGGAAGGCTGTGTTGGGGGAAGGAGAGAGGGTCTAAGTGGGAACTCTGCGCACTTTCTGCTGTTTTGCTGTGAATTTAAAACTGCTCTAAAAACTAACCTATTAATTTTTTTTTAAAGTGTGTTGCTAGTACTTTAACCAAGCTGATCAATGAAATAGAGTGCATAAATAAGCCAAATACATAGAAGAATATTTAGCAATGAAAGCCATCTTTCCTATATGTAGATATTCAAGAAGTGTTTGTTTATAACTGGCAATACAGTGGTGGACAAAATGGATGTGATTCCTGCCTTCTGGGAGTTTACAGTCTGGTTAGGAGACCAACATGAAATAAACAAACATAGAAATAAATATTATACAGAAATGAACTTATTTTCTTCCCTCTAATACCTCTGGGAAGAAAGGATTGTAATACAGTTTGTGAATTCAGAGGAGTGGAGACCTTCCTTTGAATCTCATTATATGTTAGCATCACAGGACTTAAATAAGTGGACAATGTGATAAAGGATTGTAAGCACATTTGTTCGTTCTTATTTCATTCTCTCTGATAGAGTTTTGAAGAGAACCTTGCTCCAGAAGAACGTTTTTCTCCCTTGGATCTTTTTAACAAAATCCAAGAACAGAATGAAGAACTTGGACTGATTATTGATTTAACATATACTTGCCGCTATTATAAACCAGAGGTAAAGGGAACCCTTAATTGAAAAGAACCTTCTTTCTGATACTGTAATAATTCGTTGTAATTCAGTAGTTATCAGCTTCTGCTGAGGTAAATCCTGGCCTTCTTTCATGGGTGATAGTTCCAAAAGGGAAGCAAGTGGTTTCCTTAATTACACATATCTAATTGCTCTCTCAAAATGAGATTAAAGACATGAACTGAATTATAATATTTAGCAGTGGGCTCTGGATATGCTTAGGAAATTCTGTAAGCTTCCTTATTCTATATTTTGAAAAGGAAGCAAACTTTTAGTTAAGAATAGTAGTAGCCTAAAAGGAAAGAAAGGAACATCCGTTATGTCGTTAGCATTTATTTTAAGCAGTTGCCTGAGCATGTGTAAGTGTCACGGTGCACCGTAGTTGTTCTCTGAGTTTTGTGCTTTCTTTTTCCAATATCTTTTGATATGATACAGAAACCCATAGATTCTGTTGGCCCACGTGGGACATAACTGGTGGGAAAGAATTACCCTTTTTCTGACCTGTTCCATGGCCTTGGAAAACAGTAACACCTAATGTTTGTTAATGTTTGTATAGCAGTTTGCCATTAGCTTAGTCAGTCCTCACAGCAGCCCTTTGCTGATGAAGTATCGGCAGCACCGATGTCTCTGAGTGCTTACTCTGCATCACGCTAACAGCGCATGGACAGTTAGAATTGCTGAGTTTATGGATGATGGAACTGAGACTCAGAAAAGGAAGAACTGAAATTTGAACCCAGTTATTCCTCTTTTTTTTAATTGTGGTAAAATACACGTGAGTAATATTTATCGTTTTAACCATTTACAAGTGTTTATCATCCTCAACAAAAACTCTGTTAAACGCTAACAAGCCCATTTCCCTCGCGCCAGCCCTTAGTGACCTCTGTTCTGCTTTCTGTCTCTGCGACGTACCTGGAATAGGTACCTCCAGTAAGTGGAATCATACAATATGTGTCCTTCTATGTCTGGCTTATTTCATTCAACAAAATTTTTTCAAGGTCCATCCATGTTACAGCATTTAACAAAATGCCATTCCTTCTTATGGCTCAGTAGATTCCATTCTGTGTATATACCATATTTTGTTACTCACCTGATGATTGACACTTAGATTGTTTCCGCCTTTTGGCTATTGGGAATCATGCTGCTGTGAACACTGGTGTGCAAATATTCGTTCAAATCCCTGCTCTCGGTTCTTTCAGATGTGCGGTATAGGTGAGAGTAGAGTTGTTGGATCATACGGTGGTTTTATGTTTAACCTCTGAGAAAATGCCAAACTGTTTCCTACAGGGTCGTCTTGTTTTTAAACAATTGTCGCAGGTTTTAAATGTATCCAGAAGTAGACAGAATACTGTGAGTGTTCCTTGTCTATCCAGGAACTCATCCAGCTTTCATATTTATCAGCTGATGGCTGTCGTGTTTCATCTGTACTCCTGCCTGTCTCACCCTATTCTATATTGTTTTGAAGCAGATCCCAGATATTGTGTAATGACACCTATATATTTTGGTATGTATATGTAAAATATAGGATTTTTATTCCTTAATATCATTTTTAATATTAAATATCCAGTCAGCACTCAGATTTGCAGTTGTCACCTGAATGTCATAAAAATTGTTTTTAAGAATTTTGAATTAGATCCAAATAAGGTCCGTACTTTGCTTCTGATCGTTAGGTCTCTGAACTCTTACTTAATCGATCTGTCTTCCCTTCATGCCTGTCTAACTTTTTTTCCCTCTTTGAATTACGTTTTTTAAAGAAACCAGGTAGTTTGCCTCATCTAGATTTCGATGATCGCATTGCATGTATTGTTAACATATTCTTCAATGCTTTTATTTCCTGTAGATGGGTAGTTGGACCTGGAGACTTGATCAGAATGAAGCTTGGATTTTTATTTTTAATTTTTTTGGGGGGAGGGACACAGTTTCATAGAAGAGGACGTGTTCTTCCGTGGAGACTTGATTGTCTCTTTCTGTGGTATTAACAGTCACTGATGATTGACACCTGCATCCACTAACTCATTTGGGGCTTCAAAAACTGGTGAATCCTGTTGTTCCTTTTTCCCTTATTAGCAGAGTGTGTTTCTATCAAGAGAAGGTTCCCCTCATCAGCCGTTTGGCTGCCCGGTTATATGGAGGCATGATTCTCCCCTTTTCTTAGAATAAAAATGATGAGTTGGCTTTCAGAATAATGTGTTGATTCTTAGATGTCCTCCAGGAGTGACCTGTTTGTTTATTTACATGTTTGTTTGTCTATTTACTTAAGCAATTTTCTTCATTTCACTGTGAACTCCACTACAGCCAGTTTTCTAACTGAGTCCCCTGTCTTTGGCCAGTTGGAGCTTCTCAGTTTCGCTCCTGAGTCCTTTTGACATGACATGACATGACAGCTGCTTCTAGGCTTTTTCAGTGGTCAGAGCTAGGAAATGTGTTTATATGTTTGTTTTTAATAAAAAATACATCATAGGTTCATAATGATACTGCAGAGTTTCCACTTCACCTCATCTGTGTTTTACTGGTATCTACGTTCTCCCACCCCAGGAATACCAGTTCTCAACCAGCTCTGTTTCCCAGTTCAAATCTAAGTTCTTCTGACTGTGTTCTGCTTAGATCACAGCTGCTTTATGGCCCTTGGCATGTAAGATATTAGGCAGGACTGTTTACATACATTCATTTACATGGACTCGGCTTTTCCTTCTGTGCGCCTAGTCACCGCCCATTCTGTAGTTTTAATGGAAATCAAGTGATACTTCCTGGGCAAGGCTGCTTTGGAAAAAAATGGCTCTTTTATCAGAATGACTGACATATTAAGTTTAATATAATCTCTTGGTTTGTTATTCTGCCTCCTCTAATTAATTTTTTATTCTTTCCCTACAAATGAAATAATATACATTTTTATGCTTTGCCTTCTAGGACTTACCAGAAACTGTTCCTTATTTAAAAATTTATACAGTTGGGCATCAGATACCTGATGATGGCACTATTTTTAAATTCAAATGTGCTGTTAATGGGTTTTTGAAAGAGAACAAAGATAATGGTGAGTTTTTCTTTTTTCCCCTTACTTGAACTTGGGTGTACATTTTGAATGGGGTTGGGGATTTTTAATATTTTTGATATTTCTGACATCAGGCCTGTTGTGTTTGATAACGTTAAGGTGGAAATGTCATACGATGCTAACCGAATTAGGTGTTTTTCCTTTTTATGGTTACAAACCATTTGGTTTGGAAAGAGAAATATGTACTGAACTGGTTTACTTACCTCTTTTTAAAACATTTGAATAAGAAATTTATAATAAAATAAAAATGTTCTTCTGTCCTATTTATTGGTTTAGAGTTGAGAGGTAGAAGAGGAAATTAAGAATCTCCAGTTTTTAGCGTATATAAAAAAGAAAACAGAAAGCAAAATTGTGGAGTGAGACAGACCCCTAGAAGCAAAACAAAATGGAGTGGACCAGGGGAGTGCAATCTTCATCATAAGTATTTAAGATAGTTCTGATGTTTTTTTC
Source organism: Camelus bactrianus (assembly GCF_048773025.1). Lineage (NCBI taxonomy): Eukaryota > Metazoa > Chordata > Mammalia > Artiodactyla > Camelidae > Camelus > Camelus bactrianus. The sequence goes on from NC_133553.1 coordinate 67,833,780, forward strand.
CCACTTTGGGTGCACATAAGGAAGGACAAACTCTTATTCTTCAGGCACAAAGAACTTAAAAAGGCTGGTGTTTTCTTGTTCTGCTTCAAGATCTACCTTACTCTGTTGAAAGTAGATCTGAATAGCTTCTGAATTTTAAAGATCCCCTTGCCTTTTTCTGGCATCTAACTATCAGAAAGAAGGTGATATTTGCCATATTTTAAGATGGAGGAATCTTGTCTTTGGAAAGCCACTGATCCACAGGACAAAGTACTCATTTTGCCCTCTTTTTAAATTTAGCCTGAGGAGTGTACACTTTATTAAATAAACCTGATAGATAGTGCATATTCTGTGTGTATATAAAATGATATACATGTACACAAAACAGCGAGTAGGGGAGGCAGATAGAGGTGGAGGTGGGAAGATACGGGATAGGAGGTGAGAGAGGGACTAGAATTTTAAGATAAATTTTCAAACTGTAACCTGGTGGCCTAATGCAGGCACTAGCTCTTAAATATCTTAAGCCCTATTCACAGGTCTTCCCTGTACTTTTAAAACTTGGGAGGCTTGGCCTGGCCTGGGATAGCAGGGTGTCTACAGAGGAGGTAGATGATCTGATTTGTATTAACTGTAGTCGCAGAAACATTACCTCTTAGATGTTAGGGTGTAGCTGCAGGCTGCTCGCTTCTTCCAGGCTCCTTTGTGTGGAACTGTTACTCAGTGTTCTCTCTGCTCCGGGAGGGCCAGGAGATCCTTATGAGTGCGTGAGAACACGCCTGTAAGTCTTGATTGTTCCCACGTTGTACCGAGGCTGGCCCCCTGTTGGTCTTGTGCCTGCGCTGGGCTGACTTCACTGTGCTCCCTGCCATAGCAGTCTCGGGACCTGGCTTATGATCCATTTTGGCTACCGCTGCTGGAGCCCCTCCCACAGATGCCAGGCTCACCGATGAAGGAAGAGGAGGACGCTACGCTGTCCACTCCCCAGCACTGGTAGTGACTCAGGAAATAAACTGAGTTAGTAAACCTCGTGAGCCTCTGAGGTTTGCTGCTAGGACACGGGGAGACAGAGGTGAATGGTAGTCTGTTCATTAGAAGCTTAGTTATCTAGGAAGATAAACATGTAGTAACTGTGTGTCGCTGTGTGTTACTACATGTTTATCTGTGGGTTGATTATAATAAAAGGATTAAGTGCAGCAGGAAATTGGAGGCGAGACCGAGGAAGGCCTGACCGAGGAGGTAGCAGTTGAGCTGGGCTTGGGGGAAGAGGATTTTGCCAGAATGAGGACAGGACATCCCAGGTCTTGGGAAGAAGGCACAGGGCTTGAGCTTGTGCTGCGGAGGGGCAGCTCCGGTCTGCCTAGAGGGGAGTGGGAAAGGGCGAAGAATTCGTACGTTCATTTTCAGCACGTTTTTATATGACACCTTCTGAGTTGAAGGCACTGTGCTAGGAAGTAGGAACAGGACAAAGTTCTGCCCTTGCGTACTTTACATTCTAGCTGGGGAGAGAGAGAAATTAATAAGTAAATACACGGAGTGTCAAGTGGTGATACGTGCTTTGGATAATAAGTGAAATTTGAAAAGGTGAGGGAATGTGGTAGGTGATCAGGGAAGGCTTCTCTATTAAGATGTCATTTGAGCAGAGCCTTAAAGAAAGTTAGAAACCAAGCTATTGGGCATCTGGGGGGAAGGGGATTGCGAGGGTCTGCAGGTGGGAGGGAGTGTTCTAAAGCAGCGAGAACAGTAGGTGCAAAGTCCCTGAGGCACGACTGTGCTTGGCATGTTTGAGGAATAGTGAGGAGACCAGTATGGCTGGACAGGAGAGTGAGCGAGGTCAGAGCAGTAGAAAATGGGATCCGGGAGGTTGGCAGGGGACAGGAGGCAGGTGGCTCATGTAGGTCCTTGTTAAGTCATGGTTTGGACTTACAGTTCAGTTGGAGAGACAGATTGATAAAGAGGTCTAAATGCTGTGCTAAAACTTCGGGCTTCATTCTGTGCTAAATGAAGATTCTTAAGGAAGGGAGCAGCCCAGTCAAGTTTATATTTTAGAAAGATGACATCTCCCATATGGAGGAGCAGTCGAAATAGAAGAGATTAGAAGTAGGGAGGTAGTAATGAGTAATGCCTTCCTGCCAGGCACCATCTAGTCCTAGACATAAATTTTGCAGAAATCAACTACATGTTCTTTTTTATTTACTTACTCATTTTTTTTTTTTTTAATGAGGGACTGAGGAATACTGTGGCGTAGTTGGGAAAAGTTGAGACTCGATTCTGGTCTTTGTTCTGTTTGCCTGCGGTGCCGTTTGGGCTTAGTCTCCACGTCTTACTTTCCACTGCCAAGTAAGAACAGGGCTGTTCACCCGAGAACTGGACAGGCACATAGACCTGTGGTGTGTGAGGGGCAGCAAACGAGAGAAGGAGTGGAAGCGCTTTGGGGACTTAAGAATATTTCAGAAACTGTTTGTTCTTTTTTAATATCAAGTATTAAAAGTGAAGGCAGAGGAGAGTAGAGCTCAGCGGGAGAGTGTGTGCGTAGCATGCATGAAGTCCTGGGTTCAATCCCCAGCACCTCCATTAAGAAATAAATAAATAAACCTAATTAATTCTCCTCCCCTCCAAAAAAAAAAAGTTAGCAATAAAAGAATAAAATAAAAAGAAAGAAAAAAAATTTTTAAGTGAAGGCAATCCATTTGTTTCACTCAAAAACAAATTGCATTCTTGCAGCCTGTTTTCTCCCCCACTTCCTTATTTCTATGGCCAAGTCAGTTCCTGTGGGGCAGTCTATATTAAGACAAATGGGTTTGTTTCAGTTAGTGCCTGACCAGACCTTCTCTACTTTATGCCATTGCATCTAATTGGAGGCTGTGCAAAATTTCCCAGAGACAATGAATTTTGGCTTTACGTTAATTCTTTATAGTATGTTCCTGCAGAAACATTTTTCTTCAGGGTTTTTCCATTTCAAGATAGTGGTATTGTTGTGGTAACTAATAAATGCTATTCTTCAGGAAATTATATAACTTGTTTTTAGCGTATACACTTCACTCGTTTAATTCCATATTGCCTGTTTTGTAGACAGACTTATTGGTGTCCACTGTACCCATGGTTTGAACAGGACTGGCTACCTCATCTGCAGGTGAGTTGCCAACCCCAAGAGGCAGATCATGTTTCAATTGTTTTGTTTACAGTAGTAATGTAAGCTATTGTAAGCTGAATACAAAAAAATGCAATCAATATAGAAATATATGAAGAAAAAAGTCATCCTGTCCCCTACTCATATATTACCACCAGTAACAATTTAGCACATACTTTTTTCAGACTTAAAAAATACAAATATAATCTGCAGGGGATTGGTTCCAGGATGCCTGCTTCCCCATCATGAATGCTAAAGTCCTCTCAAAGACTTTAAAGACACTCAGAGCCCTTCTGTAAAATGGTATAGTCTAGTCTGTGATTTGATGGTGTAATACTTAGACATTCTGGTTTATAATTTAATATATGGTGGACATCTTTCTATAAAAATATTTGGAGGCCTTGTTCTTTTTTAAAGGCTGCATTTTTCCTTTGCTTACCAGTGAATATAAAGTTTGGAATTTTTTAATATTTTAAAACATTGAAGTAATGAACGTTCCTATGTGAGCATCTTTGAATATATATGCTATTGTCTCAGATAACTTCACTCAGAATAGAACTTCTGAATCAAAGAATTTATACCCTTATGCTTTTTGTGGCTGTTGCTACACTGTACCAATTTATGTTTGTTCATTCAGAAAATATGTATTGAGCATCTGTTACATTTAAGCACAGTGCTGGGTGCTAGCAAGAAGACTTGTGAAATTTGTGAGCAAAGACTTGACCTGCCCTTTGTGAGTTCTGACAGTCTAGAGCGGGAATAGATATTCAAGAATCACACAAATGCACATAGAATTACGACTCTGACAAGTACCCAGAAGGAGAGGGATGTGGTACCTGTCAGAAGTGCATATTATCAGGAGGATTTGACCTCATCCTAGAGGTCAGAGGTATTTGGGGGGATGTTTGACATCTGACATCTGGAGGAGGAGTCGGTATTTACCAGATAGGGACATTGGAGAGAGATCTCTGGGCATAAGGAATAGCACGGGGCCCTGTAAGAGGAAGCACATGCTGTGAATGGAACTGGCCAAGAAGGCGGGGCTTTGGGGGAGTGAGGGTGTCATTAAAAACGCAGCCGGAAGTGAGGATAGGAGCTGGGTCATGCAGGCTTATGTTTCAGGTTTTAGACTGTATCTTAAGAGTTAAAGAAAACCATTGAACTTTTTTTGTGGAAGATGAGCTTGTGGAACATGATCAAATTTGCATTTTCAACCTATCTTTTTGCTACTGAGTGGAGAATACACTGCAGGGAGAAAAAAAACGGGGAGTAAGGAAGCGAATTAGGAGACTTTAGTAGAAATCGGGTGTAAGGTGGCTTGGACCAGGGTGTGGCAGCCACTTGGGTGGAAGGATGTGGATGTATTCTAGAGAGAGTTAGGCAACGTCACTGTCAGGGCTTGGTGAGGATGAGGGTGAGGAGGAAGCAGCTCTCGGTCATGGCTAGCTTCTCCTGTGGTTGGTTAGATAGTGTTTTTTAGATATGATGTTAATATTTTTCCCAATCTGCCTTTTATTTGTTGGTTCCCAGTGAATACTCTGTCATATTGTCTCCTTTTTTTTAGTTTACAAAGCATTTTTTTAAAATTGAAGTACAGTCAGTTATAATGTGTCAGTTTCTGCTGTACAGCACAGTGTCCCAGTCATGCATATACACACATAAATTCGTTTTTTTAAAGGTTATTACAAGCTATTGAACATAGTTCCCTGTGCTATACAGAAGAAACTTTTTAAAATATATTTTTATATATAGTGGCTAACATTTGTAAATCTCAAACTCCCAAATTTATCCCTTCCCACCCCCTCCCCCCCGTAACCACAAGATTGTTTACTAAGTCTGCGAGTCTGTTTGTGTTTAGTTTACAAAGCATTTTGATCAAAGCTGACTGCTGTCAGTTATCAGATACCTTTTAAACATCTGTCAGATTGGTACTGTATTTTATTCTCTTTCATTTATTAATTAAATTGTTATATGAATATAAATAATTATATTAATAGACTTTCTACAGTTGAGTCATTCTTGCATCCTTGGCATAAAGCCTTTTTGTAGTCATGGTATATCAGTCTTTAATAAATCATTGATTAGATGTGCTGATATTTTCTTAAGATTTTTTTATCTCTATAAAGTAAAATTGGACCTTTTTTGCAAAAATTTGATTTTTTTCTTTTTATTTACAAATGACTCAAATTATGTTGTTTTGTTAGATACTTGATTGATGTAGAAGGCATGAGGCCAGATGATGCAATTGAATGTAAGTATGAGGGTGTCACTATTATTCCCTTTTTATAAAACTTGAAGGTAGAAATGTAGATGGATTTCTCAAATTTTGGAAAAAAAGAAAGTTTGTAATTCATTTGTTCTGACCTTTTACCAAAAGTCTCTGTATCTGGAAATAGCGAGATATAACAGCCTGACTAATCAGTTGGTGGATTTCAGCTTTGATCTGCTTTCGCTGGGAGAGGTTTGCTTTTTGTACAGTTATTTCTAACAGTTCATCCACTCCTCAGTATTCAATAGGTGCCGAGGACATTGCTTAGAAAGACAAAACTACATTGAAGACCTTCGAAATGGTCCCATGAGAAAGTAAGTCGCATTTTATGCATGGTAGCTGTGGTCAGGGAGATGTAGCTTTGTATCATTTAAGTTGCATGTAACCATTCTTCTTGTAGTTTGTTCACTTGCTCTGGGAAACCTGAACAAATAGGAATGGGGGGAGGACAGGATTATTACTTTCATGGGCCAAAATGTAGTCACTAAATTGACTGCTAAATTTGGAAACCAGTAATACTGTGTGGAAACACTCTCTTTGAGGAATCAAGATTCCAGTATATCCAGATCAAGTGGTTTTGAAGACTCAGCACATATGATGGGACCAGTCCACACCACTTACAGGTCTGTTAACCAAGGACCTAGGTATAACCTCCACTGGACCCAAGGTTACCCACCACCTTCTCGGCATTTCTACACCAAGACCCAGGATTTTCAGCAGTCAGTAAGGTATCTCTGCTTTCCTTGTTTCTAGAATTGAAATAGAAATTAATATTATAAACTAAACAAATACATTATGATAATAGTGAAGAATTAGTGTTTCCTTGCTGATCAGTGTCAACCAAGAGGTACCATTTGCTACATATTTTGCATTTAGGGCTGGAAAATCAAGTATAGGACAGAGAATATGGACTTTTCAGAGGCAACTGGGAAAAGGACTTAGAAATTTGTATGGATTATTGAGCTTGGTCTAAGCCAGCAATCTGACGCGCTCACCGGAAGTGAGCTCGTATTCTTAGGCTACGATAGTAATGGTATAGTTTTCAGAATAAGGAAGGTTGTTATTTAAGGGTAAACACAAATTGTAGGGAAAGCAGTAAAATTTCAGTAGAGAAATGTGTAAAGGAGTTGAACACATAAATCACATAAAGCTCAGTACAGTTAAACTAGCAAGGTACTATTATTTGCCTGTTAATTTAGCAACTGTTTCTGATAAGACAGCCCAGGGTAGTGGCTGTCAGGTTGGACCTGCATTTGCGTCCTGGCTCTGCTCTTCACCCTCTGTGTGATCCTGGGTAAGATCTCTAAATTTCTATTTTCTCATCAGTCAGATGGAAACTTTAATAACATTATATGTAAAAATTTTATCAATATATAGCTTGGGATTGTTGTTGTAAATTGCATTGTAAACTTTTAACTTTCAAAAAGATGTTGGCATTTTTATTGTTTTGGGGGGAGGGTAGGTAATTAGGTTTGTTCATTCATTCATTCATTCATTCATTTTAACAGAGTTACTGGGATTGAACCCAGGACCTTGAGCGTGCTAATCACGCGCTCTACCGCTGAGCTCTACCCTCCCCCTGGCATTTTTAGAAGTTGTAAACATTTTAAAAAGATGGTGCTTGTGTTGCCAGTGGCACTGGAAATTGATATAGCTCCTTTGAAACATAACTGTCAGAGCCATAAACATGCTCATACACGGTATGAGCTCACATGGTCACACTATGTTGAGACTAAGCAAATCCTTCAAAATATGGGAAAAGCTACATTTAAATCATTCAGCACATTTCTCAAACTCCCTACTATGTATCAGACACTGGACTAGGTGCTCAGGATACAGTGGTATATGTTCTGAGACATTAATCCCAGCATGATTTACAGTAGTGGAAAAATTGGCAGCAGCTTGTATTTCTAACAGTGAAAAATAGCCAAGTAAATTATTATATCTATACTGTGATAATTTTATAAAGCCATTGAAATTGATAGCTCACTTACGATAAGTGAAAATAACAGGTTATGATTCAACAGTCAGAAAAGATACTAGGGAGAAATACATCAAAAGGAGGCGTGAACCAGTTTAATTAGATTAAGTAGGATGGAGGAGGGGGGCGTGTTTACTTGTCAGATTTCCAGATTTGCTTTTGTATGATCATATTAGATTTTCCTGATCTTGCTTTTGAAACAATTAAATTTTAATTTTCCAAATTTGTTGTACATGCCATGGCTAGAATCTCTACATTTTATAATTGATTTATCTGTGTATTTATTTGTAAAGTGAAAGCAAATTTCTGTTTTCAGAAATAAATAGCTTCTGTTTCATATCATCTCTTCCAGACTTGGAAAGTATCTGATGAGAATAGTGCAGGCATTTATCTCTATAGGGAAAGGTGGAAAGACTTCTGGGAAACTACAGTGTGTCAGGGTGTTGTGGTGGGTAATTTAAATACATCATCTTAAATTTACCTTCAGAACAACGCAGGAAGATAGGAATTGTTATCAGCTCCATTTTATAAAGAACTAAGAAATCCAAAGATTAAGCAATTTTGCCTGCTAAAATCACACAGGTAGAAAACAGTAGAACCAGAGTGTCTATGTATTATTTTATAAAGCTTATATATTTTATTAAAGCTAAGAATAGTCCATTACTTTTGTTTTGTTTAAGAAGATTTTCACAGAATCAGAACATTTACCAGAGAGGCCATATTCCTCCTCCTGGTCCCCCTGGAGAGAAGTATTTTCAAAGGCGGTACTCTTGGAACGTAAAGCCAAATGCCAGTCCAGCAGCCCAGAACAGAAGGTTACGGTATCCTGGCAGTTACTGCAGACTACCCTACCCGGCCTACTGTGGATGGACGGAGTGACACAGACCTACCCTGGAGATCTGTCTGGAGACACAGGACTGAAGACAGCTGGAGGGACTTTTTATAAGATCAGGTCAAACGAGGTTTATAATCTATTTTATTGCTCCCTTAGGCATTCATGCTTAAGGGAAAATTGTGATACGCACCTCTTTGCTGGTAACTTTGCAGTATTTACAACAGTGAAGAAAATAATCTGTCGTTCCAATTTTAAATTTTTTTAAAGGAAGATGACATTTTAGAATTAATAAAAGTAATAAAGAACTTCCCTCATAAATTATTTTTTAAAATTCTGTTTTCCTTTACTTTGTATTTCCTTCTTTTTTTTCCCATGTATTTCCTTCTGACTAGAGTTGTGCTATTGGTGTGTGTGTGCAGAAATGTTTGGGGTTTTTGTCATGTTCTATTGATCCAGTGATTAAGGGTGTCCTTTTTCTCCCTGTAGCTGTTCAAGATTTCTATTAAAATCTACCTAGGAGACAGTCTCTTTAGAACCTAATCACTATTTGTAATTAGTTGTAGTGTTTTTGTGATTAGATAATTTCTTTCTTTCTGTTGTGGGATTTGACCAACTTCTTTTCACTGAATTATCAGATATGCCATCTAAGACAGGAATGGATCAACTTTTAGGGATTGATTGTCAACTGAGCAAGAGAGACTGATTGATAAACCTAAATGCTAAATGCTGGGTAATTTACTGGACAGGGTAATTGTTATCAGCTGGTAGAAGTATTCAGACAACCTGAAAACTTTTACAGGCTATAAAGGTTGCTTGATGAACAGAATAGGGTGCAACATTTAAAGCTTGGAATATCTGGGAAGACTCGCAGGGCTCCTTGTGTTACTCCTTCTGTGTCAAACACAACCTGCTGAAATCTGTCTCCACTTGCCTGTCACGGTGGAGTGGCACCTTGACCTTGACTTTCACTAGGTTGTCTCTTCTGGTTTACCTCTGGAACACACAGATGGATCACTTGGGAGGTGTTCATTAGTTTTAGTTGCAGAGGAAGCCAGAAACCTTTGTTTGCTCAAGGAAGTGTCTGACCATCGTGACATCATAAGCCTTGGTAGGTATTTGATGAGTACTTGGGCAAATTGGCTTCATTTTCTTTTAAGCCTCTTGATTTTGAAGGTTTGTATTGTAGAAAGTCAGATGCTACATGTGTTATTTTCTCTGCTTTCTTTTGTATGTGAACATCATGTGGAACCTGACCCTAAGGAGGTGCCCTAACTCAGCCACTCCCTGCTCTGTATCTGATGAGCTCAACTTGTTACCCTTCATCTAAGTGATGGCTCAGAAAGTTCTTTTCTGCCCGCCACATTTAACAGAGATACAAGAGTTCTTCTTGCTAAAAGGGCTGCTCTTGTGGAATTGTTCCCTAGGATACATCATGAATGCTCACTTGGAAAGAAGTTGGAGCAGACAACGGGTGAGGCCAAAAAAAGAACAATCAGGGGCAAGTACGGGAATCTAGCTAATCTGATAGTTTTAAGGAGTTTCTTGGCAAGCAGTCCCTGAGGAGGACACTGCCAGTAGAAGCATCATCACAAAAGCACTGCCACCTTCAAGAACCTTCTTTGATCCTTTTGTCCTCTCTGTCCCTTCTCATGTCAGTTATCAGCATGGCTTGTTGAAAACCAGTCTGCTTTCGCTACTTCGTGTCTCATTTATTCTTCAACACACTATGGTTCTGGCTTCTCACATCGCACCATAGAAAGTCCTCTGGCTAAAGGGACCAGGAACACTCTTTTGTAAAGGTCTTCAGTGGTTTATTTATCTTTTAAAATGTTTATTTTTATTAAAAAAAAACATATACAGGTAGCTTAACATTCAAATACTTCTACTGAGATTGCTGTGAGAGTAGTCTTCCCATCAGCACCCTGCCCTCCCCTGACTGTCACTCCCCAGATGCAAGCACTTGAAGTATTTTTTGCATTAGCTTCTAATATTTGCCTCCATATTTAAGTACTGTGCTTATATTGCCACTGCTTGATGTTTCCGGTTTTAATGTTATCTGTTGACTTCCTGCTGTGGAGGATGAGGACTTAGCTCATTCACATCCTCTTTCCCCCATCATCTTTTCAGTATAGCTGTTTCCCAACTTTCGGTTAAATCAGTATTCTAAGTTCACGTTATCTGCTAGGTAAATGTCATTCACCTCTGAGCCATGGCGTACAATGATGATGTTTCCTCTCTTAACCACTTTCGTCCCCTTCGTTTTTGCCTTTTTTTTTTTTTTTTTGCATCTTTTCCTATGGACCCATCACTAATTCATCCTCCAAATCTCCAACACCTCTGTAACATTCCTCCTAACATGGATAGGATAAACACATCAGATTCTTTTTTGCTTGAAATCTTTCCCGGAAGCCTCTTGACCTACTCCGGGCTGGGCACTGTATTAGTTTGCCAGGGCTGCTTAAAAAAGGACCACAGGCTGGGCGGCCTAAACGACAGGTAGTATTTTCTCACGGTTCTGGAAGCCGGAAGTCCGAGATTAAGGTGCTGGCAGGGCTAGTTTCTTCGGAGGCCTCTCTCCTTGACCTGTTTAGATGGTTGCCTTCTCCCGTGGTCTCCACATGGTCTTCCCTCTGTGTCTGTGTCCAGGTTTCCTCTTATAAGCTCACCAGTCATATTGCACTAGTGCCCACCCTAATGACCTCATTCAAACTTAACCTCTTTCAAGACCCTATCTGCAAACACAGCCACATTTTGAAGCCCTGGTGCTTAGGACGACTTCAACATACGACTTTTGTCTGGACACAACTCAACCCATGGCAGTCACCCTGGTGGTTCTCCACACCTGCGGCATAGCTCTCCCCTGGGACTTCTCCTTGCCCTCGCCCTGGGCATTACTACGTCCCTCTGCTGTTTCCTGGATCCATAGCTGCTGCTTTCCCAGTTTACTGCCCTGTTTGGTGGAGAACATCCTCCCATAGTTTTCCAAGAAGGATTAATGGGATGTAAATCTTTTGAGGCTTTGGCATGTCTGAAAGGGGTTTATTTTATTCTTTTCCTGCACTGATAGTTTGACAGGCTATACACTTTTAAATGCATTTATACATTGTTTTCCATTGTTCATAGTTGCTGTTTGAAACCTTGAGCTATTCTGATTCCAGAACTTTGACTTGTGACCTGTAATTCTTTCTTTCTGAAAGCTTTAGGATTTTATCTCAGGTGTCCTGAAATTTCATAATATACCTTAGTGTGGGTATTTTTAAAATTCATAGTGCTAGATACTAAGTGAGGCCTTTCAGTCTGGCCTGAATGTGCATCGGTTTTGGAAAACTTTCTTTTCATCTTACCCTGTTTTCTTTTTGGGGAACTAGTAAGTTGACTATTGGATTTTCTGAAGTGTACCTCCAAGTTAATTGTGTTTTTTATTTTCCACTTTTAATCTCTTTCCCTTTTTTTTTTTAAATCAGAATTGCCTCAGCTTTATTTTCTACTCTGTTAATTATTTAGGTTTTCTGCTGTATATTATATACATGTTTTTCTGCTATATATTTTTTAATTTCTAAGAGTTAGCTCTTATTTCCTGAATGGCATTTTTTCCAGCATTCTTTTACGTATTTTTTAGTTAATGTATTATCTTTTCCTTCTCTAAGGTTACCGGTTTTTAAGTTTCTTCTGTTCTATCAGCTGTTTTTGTTTTTAATTTTTCTCTTTTCCTGTTTGTTGATGCCTCTCTCCTGTTAGATGTGATCTTGAAATATCTGGTGGCCTTTGCCTGTCTTTTTGTACTTAAGATTAAGGCAGTCAAAGCTGAAAATCCAACAGTCGATTTATTTTGTATATATGTATTCCCACTGTGCTCAAGCCACACGGTTCTCTTTGCTCTTCCTTAAATAGGCTAGGGCCGTATCTGTCTCAGAGCCTTTGAACTCTTTGCTGCTCTCCCAAATACACAGAACTTGCTTCCAGACCTCCAGTCACTGTTCAAATGGCCCTTTTTGGTGAGATCTTTCTTAACCATCCTATTTAAAACAGTAATACCCATGGCCTGGCATTCCTTCTTTCCTCTGTTTTTTTCTCCGTAGCACATATCTATCCTACAGCTGTTTGTTATTTACCTGTTTTTGTGTAAAGAGAAAAAGTATTGACCAAGACGAGCCCCGACCATACAGAACGTGGGAAACAATTCTCTACGTAATCCTCTCATCCTGTTCAGAGGCTTGCCTCCTCCTCTGGAGGCTGATACGCTCCGGGATGACGCCGAATCTCGGGCAGCGGAGACGTACGTAGAGCTCTCCCGGGCCAGTACCTTCCCGGGGAGAAACGGGGAGTCTCGTCCACGGCTGCCTGGCTTGAGGACGGGGCGGGCACTCGCAGCTTCGGGCCGGGCCGCCTCCCCGGCGGAAGTGGCGGGCGGAGCCGGGCTCTCCTTCCAGCCGCTGACGGGACTCACGCGGGGGGAGCAGGGTGGGCAGGGCGGCGGCGGAGACCCTTCCTCCGCAGGGGACGCGGAAAGACGCGGCGGCTCCGGCCGAACCCCCGGAAGTCGAAGCCCTTGCTTCCGAGGGGACGGCTTCGTGGGACGGACCGGGGACGCGGCGGTGAGTCCCCCCGGCGCGCTGGCGGGCCGGGCCGGGAGCCCCGGGCCTGGCGTCCGTGGCCCTGATTTCTCAGTCCTGCCTGTGGCTCCCCGCGCCCTTGTTTCTCCCGCGCGCCCTCGGCCCGGCCCCGGGAGCGCAGCCGGACAGGGGCCGACTCTCCCTTCTTGGGGGGGGGGGGTGTACAGTCCAGCGGCGGTTCCTCATCCCGATCAGCCCGCGCTCACCAAAGTGGTGACAAGGGCTGAGAAGGCGCTCGGAGAACAGGGAGCTAGTCCTGCGCCTCTGGGCGCGCTGCTAAATGGACTCTTAGGGGCGAGCGGAGGGAGGGGAGATTGAGTCGGGAGAACTGGCTGTCCCCCGGAGTCGGAGACGAGGGGGAAGTTGGGAGGCTGGAAGCTGAACAGGCCTTTGCGGCGGTGGCGGGAGGAGCGCGGTCTGGGGGCGGGTGCGCTAGGCAGCAGGAGAGGGAGGCAGGGCCCGGGTCCTACTTTGGAACGCCTTGACTTAAAGGGGCTTTATCGTAAGAGCAGCAGAAGGGAAATTTTGGTTTACATTTTGAAGGGATTACTGTGACCCCCAGGTGGAGGCTGGATGATAGAAGGGCAGGAATTGTTACGGAACAAAAGTTCTGTGCCCCAGGCACAGTGAGGCCAAATAAATGGAAAGGAGTTTGGAGCAGAGAGTGATTTATTGCAGGGCCAAGCAAGAAGGGGTGGCTCATGCCTGAAAAACCTGAACTTCCTGGTGGCTTTTGTAAAGAAGTTTATAAGTTTTTAAAGGCAAAATTTGGGATGAGGGCTGCAGGGTGTGTGACTTTCTTCTGATTGGCAGGTGATGAGGTAATGTGGCAGCGTTCCGGGAATCAGGTGTTCAGCCTTCAGTTGCCTTCCTCCACCTGGGTCAGGGTCTTAGTTCCTGCAGAAGAACTCATGGGCATTGTTGTGTATATCCCTTGAGGAAAAACCAGGACCCTGCCCCAAGGCTGCACTGTTGTTTCTCGACGGTTCCTGCCCGTACATTCTCTCCTTTCCCTGATTAGCAACTGTTTGAATCTGCCGTTTGGAACACAGGGAAGGTCAGGGAGGCTGAATGAAGCGTATTTCCTACAAACAAGGAAAGGGGGGCACAGAAAATATTTGTACCAGGGAGGACCCCCAGAGTCCTCTGTTTCCTTTTGAGGCAACCACTTCTAAGAGGTCACAGCTGTAGATGAGAGGTGGTGGCCTACAGTGGTGGCAGTGGGTATGGGAGAGAAGTGCACTGGTCAAAAAGATATTTAAAAATTGACAAGACTTTTGGAGTAGATATGGGATTTCAGTCAAAGGTATCAAATGATGATACTAAGTTCCAGGCCTAAGTGAGTGGATAATAGAGACCAAAACCAAACTATTTTGACGTTTGCTAGGGGTCCTTTTTCCCTTAGTGTAAAACCCACAAACATTTTTTTCCTCCCTGATTATATGTATGCATTTTTTTGTGTGTGCTCTGCTGGGGAGAGCAGCAGGCCGATGTTGTGAGTGGTAAAAGAATTTACCAAAGACAAAGGAAAGTTTAAGAAACAAAGGAAAAGTTTAAAAGTATGTAAGTTTTAAAAGTTGAAGCTCTAAACTGTTCTTAGTACCTATATGTGAATGAACAGTACATATATGTAGATTTTAAAATGGTTTTATCTCAGTGAGTTGCTCTCCTGGAATAAACATTGTGGAAGGAAAGAAGGAAGGAAAGAAGGAAAGAAAAGGTTTAATAGATACACTGCTACAGGCAGCAGCGGGCCACACAGACTAGAGGTGCCTGTGTGAACACCCAGGGTGGGCTGCTGAGGTCTTTTATGGGATGGGGTTGGTGAACAGAGAGGGCTGGGCTGCGGGATCAGCTCATGCACAGGTTTTTGATTGGTTATGGGTGAGGGTCCATGAAGAGCCAATAAGGAGGAACCATGGGCAGAGACAAGTCAGCCTGCGCTATTATGAGGCTAGCCATTTCCCAGGACTATTGATTCTGCTACGGGAAACACATGTCAGAAAAGGGTGCACTTTGGTTTTTTTTTTCCTGAGGGATTGCAGGTGGACATCTGAGAGCCCAAGAGTGGGGGTCTCAGGGCCTTGGCAGACATCAGTTGGCACCATATGCTCACTGTAGAAAATTTAGAACATACACACAACAATATTTTTTATAGAGGACAATAAAAGTTACCTACAATTTTACTGCCCAAAACGGCCACATTTTGGTGTGCTTCCTTCATTTTTTTTGTGTGTGTGTGCATCTGTTTGTATAATTGGGTATACATTCTATCTTTGTAATTTTTATGTATTTTATGTAATATCTATTTACATATCTGTATAATTTTTAATAAATTATGTATACTTTTTTGTGTGATTGGGTATGTTATCTTTTTTCCATTGGGCATTACTGTGACAATAAAGATTGAATTGCTGTGAGCCAGGACATTATTCACAAATATTCTTTTTTTTCCCCCCTGATTGTAACAGAAAAGGTCCGATGTAATTCCAGCAAGTCAAAGATAATTTTTTGTTGTATTTCCTTTCAATATTTTTTCTTTTTGTGTACCTTTTTAAAAATCCACAATTTATGCCACATTTTGTGTTTTGTTTTCCAATCAAATGTTCTACCTTAATAATGTTATTAATTGCTATTTTTACACATCGTTAACTGCTCCTCAAGACTCCAGTTTTTAGTGGTTGTTCAGTAATAACCAAACCTACTAGTTAGGTGAGTTGTTTTCAGCTTTTTACTGTTAGGATGGCGAGGACATCCTATTACATAAATCTCCAGGTTGCCGATTTATTCCTTGAGAAAAATGCTAGAAATGGAAACTGCTAGGTAAAAAGATTAAAATGAACCTATCAAATTGTCTTACCCAAGTCTCTCATTAAGGCTTTGAAATTGTTTTTAAGATCAAATTTTTGCAGTGCTTCGTTTTTCCATTTGAGGATGTGATTATGTCTTTCTGGTTATTTGTCTTTTATGCTTCTTTTGTGTCTTTGTATACACCCTGTCCTTTTCTTGTTAAATTTATGTTTGTAAAGGGCCAGTATTATTGTTTAAGAATTGTACCCTCTCTGCTTAAATTCCCATGTGTGAAATGAATAGCTTTGAGTCAAGTTGTACTTTATTCTATTAAGATTGTTTTTTCCCTTTATATTTGCGTCTGGGTGCTGCTAGTGTCTAAACAGAATGGTGAGATCAGGAAGCTGGAAAGGCTAAGTTGGAGTGAGGTTTCATCACTGCCGTAAGTAACCCGTGGTCTAAAAACCTGTCAGTGTTCTGCTCCTCGCTGTCTCTTGGAGCCCCTCATCCTTGCACCAGAGCCTGCCTTGTCTGCACAACCAGGGGGCCAGGCGGCAATCTTGAGCCTTTCCCAGGAATAGGAAGGAAGCTAGGAACTGCTCAGCAGGGTTAGGAAGACAGTATCTCATGAGGATGCCAAATGTGCTGTTGGATGGATTCTTCTAGTTTAAGAGCTCTCCGTCTTATTATTAAAGTTATTTTAACTTACTCATTAGTAAGGATATTTGTTTATTATGATTTACAATGTTGTCTTTTGGTCTCGTGCAGTTGCATCCTGCTTACCTAGGAAATGCAGCTAACACATCACCTGGACCTATTTCCTGAATACAGAGTGACCCTTCTGTTATTTAAAGATGTAAAAAATGCTGGAGACTTGAGAAAAAAGGCCATGGAAGGTGCCATTGATGGCTCATTAATAAACCCTACAGTGGTAAGTACTCGTGGGGATGCGTGAGCTCTACGGAGAGATTAGGACTATGATAACTTTGTTATGGGTGATGATGTTACAGGTTAGCCTAAGGTGGTTGTCTTGATAGCCTGAGATTCAAGGGCAAGGCCCTGCCCTAGGAGATGTGAGAGGCGGTCTGGCGCTGGTGTGATGGCAGATGCTGGGTCTCTGTCTTCTCATCTGAGCTAGGATGTAAAGTAGGCATCGCATAATGGTTACGAGCACACGCTGTACAACCACTTACCAGGACTTGTCCCAGACATGCCACTTACTAGGACTTTGAGCGAGTGGTAGCCAACCTTTATCCAGTGCTGCTTTGGTTCCTAGTATTATTCTAAGTTCCGTACAGACTCTGCTAATTCACTTAATCTTCACAACAACCCTATGAAGGAAGTGCTGTGATTATCTGCATCCACCAGATAGAGCACTAAGGAATTTGCCCAAGTTCCCTGGGTGGTAAGTGACAGAGCTGGGATCCAGCCCCTTTCTTTGCCTTGGTTCCCTCACCTGTGGCACGTGAGTAATGACACGATATCCTAGGTGGTTTTGAGAACTACAGAAAATGGAGGCAAAATGTTTAGAATGTGACCTTTCCCATAATAATAGCTCTCAGTAAATGTACTTTGAAAATGTTTTTACTATTTATCTAAGTTGCTTGCAGCTTTAAAATTCTATGATTTATTTTCTGAACACCCAGGCCCTTGAGATTTTGAAAATATCACAGGAATTGTAATGAAGTGAAACAGACTGGCACTGGAGTTACCTTGATAGGGCATAAGTCTTTTGAGGACTCCAGACTGTCTGTGTGTAATTCTTTTTGTTCTCTTTGGTAGATTGTGGATCCATTTCAGATACTTGTGGCAGCAAACAAAGCAGTTCACCTCTACAAACTGGGAAAAATGAAGACAAGAACTCTGTCTACTGAAATTATTTTCAATCTTTCCCCAACTAACAATGTAATTAATATGGAATTTACTTCCTATCTGTTGACCTTGGCATGATCGCTTGTGTGTTGCTCAGCATTGGGTTGGAGCCTGTTCTTAGTAACAAACCAAAATAATAGTGAAGAGAGCTCTGGACGGAGAGTTGAGGCTTAGCACTGCCTCTTACTAGACAAATAAGCTTTGGAGTCACTTCACATATGAGTAAACAAAAGTTGAGCTAAATTACGTGTAGGTAGTTTTGTTTGTCCTTCTTACCATATAGTCAGAAAGCTCACTCTAAGTGGCATGTAAATCTAAATGATAAAAGTGAGGCATGGGTATTTGCCTGTTATCATGTACATGTTTCATTCTCCTGATAAAGTCTTTAAAGGTAGAATCCATGTCTTTTCCGAATACCAGAGGCCTCATGCCTGGAACACCCCTGAACACAGGCTCACGCACACAGCCAGTGTGTAGGAAGAGTTTGTGGTTTGAGATACTGTTAGTAATCAGAGTTACTGAGCTAAAAACATTCCACCTGGGGCATGTAAATAAAACACCAAAACCTGTAATTTTGCTGATGAAGTGTTAATATTACTACTACTATTAATATAACCAACTGCTAAATCATCAAGAGAAAAATTAGGAAACCCGTAGCATGGTGTAAAATACAGACGTTTGAAATGTTTGTAAAAGGCATGGTCCTAGAATCCCCCAGTGCCTGGGGGAAAATTTCTAGGTAATATACTGTTTCTTTGAGATCATGGAAATAATCCAAGAGACCGTGTGATTCATAAGCATCTGCTGAGCTCGTCCCTGTCCCGGTTTGAGGGTCAGAAGAAACAAATACATTCCTGAGGAAGGCAGGTGAACAAGGCAGAAGTTTAAATGCCCTGAGATAACTGATGTAATGGGAATGATAATGCAGATCTATGGTGGCGACAAAGCAGCAGTCCATTCTGTAAGGAGGAAGGCGGAAGGGAGTGACATTTGAACTGGACCTTGAAAGATGAGGGCACTCCAGGCAGAGGACAAAGTGTGAGCACAGGCCAAAAAGCATGAAATGACAGGCTCCCCAGACAGCCCAGGCTGGCTGCAGGGCAGGAGTACGCAGCTCAGCGGTCACCTGGGTCCAAGGGAGGCGGTATTAGCGCTCCATGGCGAGAAGCCCGGCAGGGCCCGCGGGAGTGCGGCGCTGCCGTGAGTAGGGGGCGCTCTGGAGGCAGAGCTGGCGGATGTTGGGAAGGAACAGTTGAGAAAAACTACAGGCGGAGAGGGCCGTTAGGATATGAAAAACAAGAATCTGACCAGGAAGAGTGCAAATGGAGAGATGTTTCACATGTTGAAACTACTGGTTTTTAGTTTTCTTTTTTTTTTCTGTTAGATTTCAGAGGCTCTGAAGAAATTTGGTATCTCGGCAAATGACACTTCAATTCTAATTACTTATATTGAAGAGAGAGAAAAACAAATAAATCAAGAAGACCTAGTATCTCAGGTGGAAGGTCATCAAGTTTCTCTGGAAAATCTCCCTGAAATAACAAATATTACAGAAGTGAAAAAGGTTTGTGAATCCACATTTTTAGAAAGAGCGTGATAAATGTGGAATAATACTGTTTGTTTATTGATCATCAATGCTTCTATTTTTTTCTTAGCTTTTAAGAAACATTAATTGAAATTACTTGAAAAATATAGATGCAAAGAATTGGAAGATGCAGGTTTTATGTAAGATAAATTAGAAATTTAGCTGATAAACACATTCTTTTAAAAAGAATAGATAACTTTAAATATCAAGCTTACGTACTATGTTTGACATGTAAAATAAATACAGTATGAAATTTATGACTAAACGTATGCTTTTAAAATTGGTACAGATTTGCTTCTGTGTTTATAGTTATCACCGTAACTGCAGTTAAAAGGGAACATTTGACATAAGTGACCAATTGCCATCTACTTTGCATACTTTAATCGCATTGTGATTTCACATGATTTTCCCAATAATTGAGTAATAAATATTCCACATATACGTTTGTATAATGAAAATTAGTAGTGCATGAATATTTCAGCATGTCATCTGTCTTTTATTTTTACAGATATATAAACTATCTTCACAAGAAGAAAGTATTGGGACATTACTGGATGGTATCATTTGTAGAATGTCAACAAAAGATGTTTTATGAAATGAAAAATATTAATGGCTTTCAGCATTTATTAAAAACATTGGTTATTTTTTCCAGATTATAACATTTATTATGTTTGTTGCAGAAATTTTTATTTATTATATGTATCTTTTTTTAAACTTAAGTATATTCAGTTTACAACATTGTGTTAATATCTGGTGTACAGCATAGTGATTCAGTTACATATAAATATATATTCATTTTCATTATAGGTTATTACAAGATGTTGAATATAGTTCCCTGTGCTATACAGTAGGACCTTGCTGTTGATCTATTTTATATATAGTAGTTAGTATCTGCAAATCTCAGACTCCCAATTTATCCCTTCCCTCCCTCTATAATTATGTTTGTTTTCTATGTATATGAGTCTGTTTCTATTTTGTAAATAAGTTCTTTTGTCTTTTTTTAAGATTCCACATATAAGTTATATCATGTGGTATTTTTCCTTCTCTTTCTGGCTTACTTCACTGAGAATGACAATCTCCAGGTCCATCCATGTTGTTGCAAATGGCATTATTTTCTTTTTTATGGCTGAGTAGTATTCCACTGTATAAATAAACCACAACTTCTTTATCCAGTCATCTGTTGATGGACATTTAAGTTGTTTCCATGTATGGCTATTTTAAATAATGCTGCTATAAACACTGGGGTACATGTATCTTTTCAAAGTAAAGTTCCCTCTAGATATATGCCCAGGAGTGGGACTGCTGGATCATATGGTAAGTCTATTTTTAGTCTTTTAAGGAATCTCCATACTGTTTTCTAGAACAGCTGCACTAAACTATATTCTTAACAGTGTAGGAAGGTTCCCTGTTCTCCACAGTCTCTCCAGCATTTACCATTCGTGGACTTTTGAATGATGGCCATTCTACTGGTGTGAGGTGATACCTATTATAGTTCTGATTTGCGTTTCTCTGATAATTAGCGATACTGAGCATTTTTTCATGTGCCTATTGGCCATTTGTATGTCTTCACTGGAGAATTGGTTGTTTAGGTCTTCTGCCCATTTTTGGATTGGGTTGCTTGTTTTTTTGTTGTTGTTACTGAGCTGTATGAGCTGGAAATACAACTTTGTATATTCTGGAAATTAAGCCCTTGTCAGTCTCACTGTCTCTATATGGTTTCTCCCATTCCATAGATTGTTTGTTTTGCTTATGGTTTCCTTTGCTGTGCAAAAGCTTGTAAGTTTGCTTAGGTCCCATTTGTTTATTTCTGCTTTTATTTCTGTTGCCTGGGTAGGCTGTCCTAGGAGAACACTGCTAAGATTGATGTCAGATAACGTTTTGCCTATGTTTTTTTCTAAGAGGTTTATAGTGTCTTATGTTTACGTCTTTAAGCTATTTTGAGTTTATTTTTGTGTGTGGTGTGAGGGGGTGTTCTGATTTCATTGATTTACATGCTGCAGTCCACGTTGTAGAAAATTTTAAATCATAGAATAGGTAACAAAGGAAAAAAAAAAACACTCCCACTCCTGCCTCTTAATATTCTAAAGATAACCACTGTTACTATTATTTGTCACTATCTTCTAGTCTTCTATTTCTGTTCAAATATATTTTATTTTTATATAATTGTAATGATTGCAAACATTTACTGGATGTCACATAAGGCTAACAGACACAAAATATGCTCAGCATCTCTAGTTATTAGCGAAATGTAAATCAAAACTACAATGAAGTACCACCTCACACCAGTCAGAATGGCCATCATTTAAAAGTCTACGAAAAACAAATGCTGGAGAGAGTGGGGGAAAAAAGGGAACCCTTCGACAGTGTTAGTGGAAATATAAATTGGTGCAGCCACTATTGAGAACAGCATGGCGGTTTCTTAAAAAACTAAAAATAGAGTTACCATATGATCCAGCAATTCCACTCCTGGGTGTGTATCTGGAGAAAACTCTAATTCAAAAAGATACATGTACCCCAGTGTTCACAGCAGCACTATTTACAATAGCCAAGACATGAAAGCAACCTAAATGTTCATCGCCAGATGACTGGATAAAGAAGTTGTGGTGTGTGTGTACATGATGGAGTACTACTCAGCCATAAAAAAGAATGAAATAATGCCATTTGCAGCAACATGGGTGGACCAAGAGATTATCATACTAAGTGAAGTAAGTCAGAAAGAGAAATCTGACAGATACCATATGACATCTCTTATATATGGAAATCTAAAATATGACACAAACTATTTACAAAACAGAAGTAGACTCACAGACATAGAAAAATTTATGATTACTAAGGGGGTAGGGGGATAAATTAGAAGTTTGGGATTAGCAAATACAAACTACTATATACAAAACAGATAAACAACAAGGTCCTACTGTATCACACAGGGAACTATATTCAATATCCTGTAATAAACCACAGTGGGAAAGACTATGTATGTAAATGTATAGCTGAATCACTTTGCTGCACACCAGAAACTAAACTACACTCAACTAAAAAGATAAAATTCAACTTAAAAAGATAAAAATCTATTGGGTATCTACAATATTCTAGGTTCCTGTCTTAATAACTTTATATCCACCTGTTCATATTCCTGCACTTCTGGCTACTCCAGCATTGCCCTTCCAAGTCTGGTTCCAAGTTTTTACGTGCAGGAATTCATTTAATTCTCACAGCATCATATGAGACAGATACTGTTATTAACTACATTAAACCCAAAGTTGCGATATACTGCACCAACAAAAGATAGGACAGAAATCACATGATCATCTCAACAGATGCAGAAAAGGCATTTGATAGAATTCAGCACCCAACCCATTTATGATAAAAACTAGAACATATCTCAACATAATAAAAACTATGGCAAACTCAACAGCCAACATAATACTCAATGGTGAAAAGTTGAAAGCCTTCCCACTAAAATCTGGAACAAGACAAGGATGCCCACTCTCACCACTTCTATTCAACATAGTATTGGAAATCCTAGCCGTAGCTATCAGACAAGAAAAAGAAATAAAAGGGATCCAAACTGTCACTAAGACGAAGAGGTAAAATTGCCACTACATGGGGATGACGTGATATTATATAAAGAAAACCACAGAGGCTCCACACAAAAACTACTAGAGCTGATAAGAGAATTCAGCAAGGTAGCAGGATACGAGAGTAACATATAGAAATCAGTTGCATTTCTTTACACTAACAGTGAAATATCAGAAAAGTAAAAAAATAATCCCTTTTAAAATCATATTAGAAAAAAAAAGCTTAGGAATAAACCTGACCAAGGAGGTGAAAGACTTATACACAGACACCTACAAAACATTGACTAAGGGAATTAAAGATGATTTAAAGAAATGGAAATATATCCCATGCTCTTGGATTAGAATAATTAATAGTGTTAAAATGGCCATACTACCCAAAACAGTTTACAAATTTAATGTGATTCCTATTGAATTACCCAGGAATTTTTTCACAGAAGTAGGATAAATAATCCTAAAATTTATATGGAATCATGAAAACCCAGAATTGCCAAAGCAATACTGAGGAAAAGAACAAAGCTGGAGGTAGAACCCTCCCAGCCTTCAGACAATACTACAGAACTACAGTAACCAAAACAGTGTGATACTGGCACAAAAACAGACATGGATCAATGGAACAGAACAGAGCCCAGAAATAAACCACAGGCTTATGGTTAGTCTTCAACAAAGGAAGCAAGAACATGCAATGGAGGAAAGACAGTCTCTTCAGCAAGTGGTGTTGGGAGAACTGGACAGCCACATGTACATCAATGAAGTTATAACAGTCCCTCACTACATACACAAAAATAAACTCAGATGGTTTAAAGACTTAAACATAGTACAGGACACCATGAATCTTGAGAACAGAAGCAAAACATTCTGACATAAATTGTAGTAATACTTTCATAGATCAGTCTCCCAATCCCAAGGCAAAAGAAAATGCAAAAATAAATTGGACCTAATTAAACTTAAGATTTGCACAGCAAAGGAAACCATAAAAACAGACAGACAACCTATGGAATGGGAAAAAATATTTACAAATGATGCAACTGACAAGGGCTTAATTTCCAGAATATACAAACAATTCATACAACTTAAAAAAACAAACAACCCAATCAAAAAATGGGCAGGAGACCTAAACAAGCAATTCTCCCATGAAGACATATAAATGGCCAACGGGCACATGAAAAAACGTTCAATATCACTAATTAACAGAGAAATGCAAATCAAAACTACGATGAGGTATCACCTCACACCAGTCAGAATGGCCACTGCTAAAAGTCCACAAACGATAAATGCTGGAGAGGATGTGGAGAAAAGGGAGCCCTCCTGCACTGCTGGGAAGGTAGGTGGTGCAGCTGTTATGGAAAACAGTAAACAATCTTATGGTTCCCAGGGAAGGAGGGTGGGAAGGGATAAATTTGGGAGTTTCAGGTTTACAAATGTTAGCCGCTATATATAAAAATAGGTTTTAAAAAATGTTTTCTGCTGTATAGCACAGGGAACTATGTTCAGTATCTTCTAATAAACTTTAATGAGAAAAAATGAAAAACAAATGTGTGTGTAAATTCATGACTGGGACATTGTGCTGTACACCAGGAATTGACACATGTAAGTGACAGTACTTCAATTAAAAAAAAAGTATGAGATTCCTCAACAGACTAAAAAGAGACTTACCATATGACCCAGCAATCCCATTCATGGGCATGTATCCTGAGGGAACTCCAGTATGAAAAGATAGGTCCCCTAGGCTGGCTTTGGCCCTGGACCTGCCAGGACAGTCTGCGCTGCTCAACACCTGGGTCAGGTTCCTGTCACCTCTCCCATCTCGCTTCAGCCCTCTGAGCAATAATGTGCCTGGTTCCCCTCTACCCACCCACACCTTCATAATTAGTCCCTTTAATGAGCTATATCTATAAAATCAGCTCGAGTTACCCTAATTTGAGAGTTGGGACCCAATACTGTCTCCCTTTCTCAGAGAATGTGTTAAAAGGTTCAGTTGGACTAGAAAGATTTCTGTAGAGCTGGAATCATTGTCCTAGGATTTCTGAACATCTTGCCAAGGATGACCTGTCAGTCCGCTTTCCTTCCCCTTGAAGTAATTTTCTTATTTCCCCTCACTCATCTCCTTTAAGTTATGAGTTCTCCGTGGAAGCCCAGGGCGCTGACCTGAGGCTGGCTATAGGGAGCCCTGATGAGAGGTCAGGGGAGATGTTCTGTCCAGGACATTTTCCTCCTCTTTCTGAGATTTCCAAACCACAGTGCCACCTGACTGCGTTCCATCTCACTGGCCCCTCTCTGGGCTGGGCTGGTCCACCAGACAAGTTCTTCATATACCGAAGCCTGGGGTTTCACTGACATGCTGCTCTCAAGTCCACAACTCTGGGAATAGCAGTGATGCCAACAGTGTAATTACCTATTACAACAGGTTCCTATGGGCAACAGAAAAATAAATCTGCCAGGGTGCTTGTAACTGTTGGTGTCTAATCTAATTAACTTTAATAAGTTAGCTGATAATTATGATATGTTGGCAAGCAAGTAACTAATAGCAATATAAGTGCTTAATGAGAAGTGCAAAGGCTTCAAAAGAGGGAACAGATACAAGATCCATCTGGTTGGGAGGGGTCAGAGATCTTGATGGAGAAGGTAGCATTCAGTTGGATCTTGAAGAAAGAACAGAGCCTTAGGCACATATTGGAATTTGGCCAACTTCTGATCACTGACCACCAACGACAGGGGCGTGATGAGGCTTGGAGGTGAATCTTGCCTCCCACCAGGGAAAGCTGGTTCTCCTGGCATCCAGTGCTTTACACGGATCCATAACTCACCACACTTGTCAGACACCTGCTTGTCAGGGTCAGCGTGTGGCACGGAAAAAGCAAAATGTTGAAGCCTTGGAGTCAGAGCTGCCAAGGCTTCGGTCACCCTGCCATGTGCTATAGGGCCTTGGGTGGGCTAGCTCAGGTCTGTGGGCCTCAGTAAAACAGAAACATCAGTATCAACCTTAGTGCTTAGCTTGTTATAAACATCAAATAGCACAGCATAGGAAAAGCCCTTTCTCACAGTGTCAGGCATCTAACTTCTCGGTGACTAACAGCTGTCTCTTCTTCCATGTGCACCAGGCATAGCGCTCAGGTCACACCCGTATCTGCTGAGGCAGATAATAAAACAAGACTCACTGCTGGTGCGAAAGTACAGTTTGGCAGTTCCTCAGACTGTTAGAGTGACCACGTGATCCAGCAATTCCACTCCTAGGTCTATGCTGAAAGAACTGAAAACAGGTGTTGAAACACTTGTACAGAATGTTCATAGCAGCACTATTCACAACAGCCGAAAGGTGGAAACAACTCAAACGTCCAGTGAATGAACGGATAAACAAATGTGGTCTATCCATACAATAGAATATTATGCAGCCATAAAAAGCAATGAAATACTTGGCCAACAAGCACACGAAAAGATGCTCAACATCACTAATTGTTAGAGAAATGCAAATCAAAACTACAGTGAGGTGTCACCTCACACCAGTCAGAATGGCCATCATTCAAAAGTCCACAGATAAATGCTGGAGAGGGTGTGGAGTGATGGAAATGTTAGCTGTCTTGATTGTGGTGGTGGCTTCATGGGTGTACACATCTATCAAACTTCATCAAACTGTACCTCTGAAATACGTGTGGTTTACTGTGCAGGAATCATACCACAATAAAGGTGTTACAGGAACGCAGTACTGACACATGGCAGAACATGGGTGAACCTTGAAAATGGAAGTGAATGAAGCTGAAAGTAAAAGCTCCCATGCTGCATGGCTCCATTTAAACGAAACAACCAGAACAGGCAGTGCACAGAGACAGAAGGCAGGCTGCCCGGGGCTCAGGGGAGGGGGAAATAGGGACTGCCTGCCTGCTGCCTAAGGGGCGATGAAAATGCTTTATATAGATAGAAGTGGTGGTTACACAACATTGTGAATGTACTAAATGCCACTGAATTGTACACATGCAAATAGTTAATTAAAAATAAAATAATGGAATAAAATGACACACCTGCCTTAGCTGTAGGAGCGCCCAATCTTACTGGGGTCTCTTTAGACTCAAGAGCTGGCAGAGGCAGAGGCAGGTAGACCCCCAAGCCTCAGGTTCATCATCTGAAAGCAGCGCCACGAGCCTGGGCTGAGACTCCCAGACTTCACCTCTTACACAGAATCGCCCACAGATCCTCCATCCGGAGAGACCGCTGCTGACGTCTGGTCTAACCATTCAGACCTTCTCTCTGCATACTGCTGGGTATAAATTACTTTTGTTATGTTTTTCCAAAAAATGAATGAAAACATACTATTTCATAACATTTCACAGCTTGGTGCTCTCTTTTGACAATTGTTTTTCCATGTCAGTAAATCCTGGTCATCATTGTTCAAAGCTATGAGCAAAGCTGAAAGGCCTGAAGGTAAACCCAGGCCATGGGTGTTGAGGGAGCCACAGAAGCCAGGTGAGAATACAGGAAAGAGAGGGCAGGGACAGATCACAGACCTCTGGCCCCTCAGCTTGACCATTTGGTTTCTGACTGGTTAATATTAGAGACTCATTAAGGATACTCGACTGCATTTTGGAGTCCTAGTTCAAATTTTGCTTATCATTGAAATATTTAAAGAAAATGTTAAAAGTGTACTGAAAAGGATGTAACACACCCATGGCTTAGCACCCGGGCTGGTAAGCCTTTGTGGCCTTGCTGGGTGCCAAAGATCTGGAGCTTCAGCAGCCTTCAGCCACCAGCCCTGGATTCCAGCTGCCAGGATGACACCTCTGGGGCCGTCATGATCTTTCTCTCCTAGCCTGGTCTCTCCCCAGTGTCCTCCTAGACGCTCCTGCCAGAAACCTGGCTGCCATTGCTGACCCGTCCTCCATCCTTGGAGCGTCACTAACTCCTGCCATTTCCGCCCCTAAAATGTACCTCCAAGCAGGCCAGGTCACACCCAAGCCACTGACTTCTCTCCTAACTCCTGCTGGCCTACATGGCTCTTTGTGAACACAGAACAAGGCAACCCTCCTTCACACAGACACAACCTATCGGACGCACAGTTCAGGGGGCAGCAATGCCTTTGAGCAAGTAAGAAAAAGGTGACTTTTTCTTTGGCCAGACTCAGCTCTGTGCCAGAGCTCGTGGTCTGGTGAGCAGAGCAGGCTTGATTCTAGTCCCCACTTGCCCTCCTTGCCAAGGTGTTCTTGCGCAGTGAGCAACCTGCGTATCTGTACCTAGAGGCCCTTCTTTTGCCTGGATTGCTGCACTAGCCTCTGGGGGGCGGGGGCTATATGCTTCCATTTCCGCCTCCTCCAAACCAGTCTCCATGTGCAGGGAGAGTAACACACATGAACCACACACATGCACCCCCGTCTCTGGTTACGGTTCTCCTCAGCTAAAAGCACAGCAGTGGCCTCCTGCTGCTCCTGGAAAAGACTCCAAACTCCTTAACCTGATGATAGGCCCTGCACGGGCAGGCCCCTGCCGTCCCCGCCCTGCTGTGAAGGACCTTGTGTGCTGAGCCAGCGGACTTGGACTCCGGCCTGTGATGATAGAGCACAGGGGGAGAGGAGCATTCCCTAGGTCCACAGCAGCGGTGTGGAGGGGCCGAGGTGGACAGCAGAGCGCACCAAGGTGCCAGGTGAGCTGCCATGGCGGGGGAGTGTCGGCCGTCCACAAGCGTGAGGACCCATGAGCGGTCCCAGACCCTGCGGCCCTCACTCCAGGCTAATCCCCCAGTGATCAGAGAATGGAGAACTGGCTGCCTGGGCTATCACAGCCTGGCTCCTTCATCCTGGGGTTTACGATTAACGAACGTGCAGAGTCAGCCAGTGGGGTGGCCCTCCAGGCCCTGATCCCCAGAAGTGGAGCGGGCTCTGCACACTCTCTCTTGGATGCCAGTCAGAGGCTGAGGACAGAGGTGAGGCTGAGGCTGCCCTGGACACTCAAGGCTCTTGTGCAGGTGAGAGGACGCGGGTGGAAGGACAGTGCTCTGAGTGCGGCCTGGAGCTCCAGACCCTCCTCTGGCTCTCAAGGCTGGGCCATGTTTGGTGTTTGGCTCTTATGCCACCTCAACAGCCTAAAAATTTGCCATCAAGGGGGAAGGAGCCTTTGCTGAAACTTGTGTTTGGAAACACAGGAGTCTTGCAGTGTGCGGTCCCTGGGAGAGGGACCAAAGGGTGGGGGACAGGCTTGGCTGCAGCATGCTGCCACCCCCATGTGTGGAGAAGCTGAGAGGAGAGCGAGCAAAAAGGGAGAGAGGGGAGGGGAGGAGGCCTTACAGCCAGAGCTTATACATGTCATTTTATTAAATCCTCACAAGTTCAGAAGGTGGGTCTCGGAGGGATTATGTAACACACCCAAGGTTGCGCGCGGAGCCGGCATCAAACGCAGGTCTCTCTGACCCGACGCCTTCTGCCAGTGGCTGTGGCCACATTCTCTTGGGTAGAAGCAGAAAGACACATCCTTGAGCAGAGCTGCCCGCTCCTGGGAGGTAGGAGGATGGGGCCACTCACCTGGCTTCCTCTCTCTCCCCCAAGGCTGCTGGGAAGGTGTACAGGGAAGCCTGGCTCTCCTCCTGAACTTTGAGATTCAGACACAGAAGCCTCCCATGGCTCCTTACCACATCCGCAAATACAGGGAAAGTGACCGCAAACGGGTCGTGGCCGTGTTCTCCGAAGGGATGACTGAGCACACCCCCACTGCCTTCCGCCACATCCTGAAGCTCCCCCAAACCCTTGTGCTCTTGCTTGGAGGGCCCTTCGCCCTATTCGTGGTCTCTGGCTCCTGGGTCCTGGCCCTCGTGGCCAGCCTCGGCCTCCTAGCTGCCCTGACGTTCCTTGCCAAATACCCTTGGATCCAGTGTAAAGTCATGTCTTTGCACACGGACGTGTCTGACATCAGCAAATCCTACTTCAGTGAGAGTGGCTCCTGCTTCTGGGTGGCGGAGTCCGAGGGGCAGGTGGTGGGCATGGTGGGAGCACTGCCTGTCAAGAAGCACGCCGTGCGAAAGGAGCAGTTGGAGCTGTTTCACCTGTGGGGCCTCGGAGCACCGCGGTCAGGGGATCGCGAAAGCACTGGTCAGGGCAGTCCTGCAGTTCGCACGGGACCAGGGCTACCGTGAAGTGGTCCTCAGCACCAGTGCGCTGCAGTACTCCGCCCTGGCCCTCTACCAGCGCGTGGGCTTCCAGAAGACGGGCCAGTTCTTCTTCTCCATGATCTACAGGCTAGTCGCTCTCCCTTGCATCCAGTTTACCTACCGCCTCCCCTCTGCTCAGGTCTCTGAGGCACTGGGGCAGGCAGGGGGCCTGTGATCTGCTTCCTGTGGATCAGTCAGGAAGGACTGGCTCCGCTGCAGTAACGTGCAAACCCGGAAGTCTCACGGTGACAGCACAGAAAAACCTAATCGCTTTGGGAACCGGACGGCGTTGGTGGATGTAATGGCTCTGCTCTATTCAGTCTTTTTCGGGGTTGCTACTGTTTCATTTATCTAGTGCCACGAGAATGTTGCATAAAAAACAACCAAAAATTAATAATAAACTCTTTTTAGCTCATGAGTCTGTGGGTCAGCAGCTTAGGCTGAGCTGGGCTGGGCAGCCCCTTTGGTCTCAGCCTTTCCACATGTTGTCCGGTTGGCTAAGTGACAGGGTGTCCAAGCTTTCTCATTTTCCATCAGGCTAGCTCAGGCATATGCATGCGCCACTAAAGTTCAAAAAGCACTGACCTACACTACACCCTTCCAAACCTTGAGTTGCCGATGCTGGAACTCCATTTCCCAAACCGTTTCATATGTTAAACAGAAGCAGTGCCCAAGAAAAACAGTATTTTCCATTCAAATCTGGGAAACTCTCCATACTGTTTACTTCCAGTGGGAAGTTCAAGGTAAATATCATCAGCATATTGAAAACTGAAACATTCTACAGCAGAGAAAACCCTAACCATGAAGTTTCTAAACATATTTGAGCACAAAACGCCTTTTGAAAACAGTTACCGTTAACTACTATCTTTAACGTCCCGTGGCTTGGACTTTGGCACTGCGTCAGGTAAAGTGTCAATCTTCACCTCAGAGCTCCTCGACTCTCAGGACTTTAAGCACATGCATTCGTAACTCGTCAGTATGGGCGTGCTGCTCTGCTCACTGTAAAAATGAAGGCAAGTTTCCACGTGACCGCCTCTTTAACAACAGCGGAGTTCCTCGTCTGAGTGATTTCGTTGGGAGGACGCGCAAGACGACTTCCCAAGGGTCATCCTTCCAGGTAAGGCGGGCCCCAGGAGTGGGTGGGAAACACACACTAAACGCACATCCAGGCCCCCATGCTTGAATCCTCTATTTGGGCTGTTTTTTTGTTATGTTGTTTTGGGTTTGATTTTTTTTTTTTCCCGTGTGACACAACTTCTCAACCATGTGCCCCACAGGAAACCTGTAGCTCGAAGTGGGTTCAGGGGTGCCTCGGACGCTCCCAGGAATGGAGAGGAACCCTGGCAGTTTCGGAAGAACTGGGAGGCACAAGCACTCTGACCCCGGGAGAACACCGCCAGGCTAGGGCGCTCGGGCGGGTGGGACCGGCCCAGACGCAGGCGGGCGCCCACCCCCGCCGCGGCCCCCCATCCCCGCCGCCCGCGCCCCGCGCCCCCGGCTCCCGGCCGCGCCCCGGGCGCGCGCCGAGACCCCATTGCACCGCCGGGAGCCTCGCCGACACGGGATGGGGAGGAGACGGTTGCCAGCGTCGCCGCCTCCGTACCTGTCCTGCCAGGGGCTCCACGCCGGGCTCCGGCCCCACCGGCGACCGACGCCCAGGCCCGAGCGGGGGGGCCCGCCCCGCCCGCGTGGGCTGCCCGACGCGCCGCCCGACACCCGCAGGCCCCCCGCCCCGGGCCCTCTCGCCGCTGAGGCCCAGAGGCGCGCTGGGTCCGGGGGACACGCTGCTCTTCCCCGAAGACCAGCCCGGGTTAAAAGCTGCCCCCCGGACGCGGCCGTGGAGACAGCGATCAGGCACAAAGCTGGACGCCTGGGGCGAAGCGCGCGCGTGCGCACTGCGCCTGGGAACCCGATTAGGGCCCAGAGGAGGGCGGCGCGCGGACGGCGCAGAGGCGCCGGGGAGCTCCCTTGCGTTGGGCCGGTGGGTCCCCCAGAGGGTCGCTGAGCTTTTCAGTGCCAAGCAGCTAATGAAAACAATAGTGATAAACCATATTTCGTCAGGTAGCTTAAGGAGAAGATTAAATTTTGCTGCTGCTCTGTATTATCCATCGTATGAAGATTCAGGCATTCTCACGCCCTTATGGTGGAAATGTAAAATAATGCAAATTTACATAATGACATTTTGGCATTCTTTAATTAAAAGAAAAGAAAACATAAAAGTGCAAGTTCCTTGACCGAGTGCACCCACTTCTAATGATGTAGCCAAAAGAGATGAAAAAAATAATAGAACAAGTGTTCGAAGATATTTGTACAAGGATGTTAGGAGAGCCAGGATTTGATAGACAATGGGTTGGAATTCCATTTAGTGGCTGCATGAGATCTTAAGTCGGTGACTTTACCTCTCACAGCCTCTGTTCTTTTGTAAAATGAGGATGTTAGTGATAGTCTACATGATTAGGTTTTTAGGAATATTAAGTGAATCCATGTAAAGAGAGAGAGCTATTGGAGGGTTACGTTTATCCCAGTTAACCTCAGATGGAAACACAACCTGAGAGATCCATGAAGTTGTTGGTGGGATGGAGGTGGGGAGTTAATGGTAGAAAGGGGGAACTGGGCAACCTCTCCACTACTGCCCCTTTTGTCCCCATTTCATCTTCTAAATATGTCTTGTTCTTATTCTTGAGAGAAAATGCATCGGCGTGATTCAAAAATCAAAACAGCGTGAAGACTGCACTGAGAAACCTCTCCTCACCCCTCTTCCCATCCATTCCTTCTTCCTTGCACACCGCACGTAACCTTTGTTCCTGGTTTCTTGTTTGGCAAATATGAATGTATAGTCTTACTCCCCCATTTCTTTTTTTTTTTTTTAATTTTAAGTCTTTTTAATTTTAGTCATTCTTATGTCTGCAGTGGTTTCCCATTTTGGCTTCCAGAAGTTAATTTGTCGTTTGAGAGTATCTTCTACTGTGAGGTGCCTCTTCAAATCTTCTGCTCGTTAAAAAACTTGATTTTCTGTCATTTTCTTTGTGATTTGTACAAGTTCTTTATGTATTTTGGATAAGTCCTTCTGAAATGGAGCAAGACCCTATGGGACCTTCCCAGGACAGAACTCCCCCTCCATCCCCATGTCCTTGACCTGCCTTTTGTCTGTAGAAAAACTTTAGCTAAAGAAGAAATTTATTTTTAAGTTTATATAATTTATTTTTTGAAATGTGTATTTTTAAAAACCAGCTTGCAAAATTTCTGAAAATTTAACAACGTTCTCGTGAGCTGGTGCATGCTGACTCCAGGTCATCACTGTCTGTACCCCAGAAGTTCTTAAATACTCCTGCTTGGATTTTAATATTTATACAAAACCAAGAAAATTCTCTATGCTTTGGTGATGATTTTACTCAGCTATTGTTTGTCTGGGAAAGTTTTTATCTCTCCTTCATTACTGAGGTATAACTTTGCTGGGTAGAGTATTCTTGTATGATATTTTTTTCTTTCAGTTCTTTGAATATATTTGTGTTCTTTTTTTTTTTAGATTCCACATATAAGCAATATCATATGTCATTTTTCTTTGTCTTTCTGACTTACTTGATTTAGAATGACAATCTCAAGGCCCATCCATGCTGCTGCAAACAGCATTATTTTACTCTTTTTTATGGCTGAGTAGTATTCCATTGTATATGTATATCACATCTTTATCCAATCATCTGCCGATGGACATTTGGGTTGTTTCCATGTCTTGGCTATTGTAAATAGTGCTGCTGTGGACATTGGGGTGCATATGTCTTTCTGAATTATATTTTTCTCTTGATATATGCCCAGGAGTGGGATTGCTGGGTCATATGGTAAGTCTATTTTTAGTTTTTGAAGGAACTTCCATATGGTTCTCCATAAGGCTGCACCAATTTATACTCCCACCAACAATGTAGGAGGGTTCCTTTTTCTTCCACACCCTCTCCAGAATTTATTGTTCATGGACTTTTTAATTATGGACATTCTGCCTGGTGTGATATGATATTGTAGTTTTGATTTGCATTTCTCTAACAATTAGTGATGTTGAGCAACTTTTCGTGTGCTTGTTGGCCATCTCTATGTTTTCTTTGGAGAAATGTCTATTTAGGTCATCTGCCCATTTTTTGATTGGGTTGCTTGTTGTTTTTTTTTTTTTAAATATATTAAGGTGTATGAGCTGTTTGTATGTTTTGGAAATTAGTCCCTTGTCAGTCACATCATTTGCACAATATTTGCGAATATGTTCTCCCATACTGTAGGTTGTCTTTTCGTTTTGCTGATGGTATCCTTAGCTGTGCAAAAGCTTTTAATTTTAATTAAATCCCATTTGCGTATTTTGGCTTTTATTTCCATTACTCTAGGAGCTAGTTCAGAAAATACATTGCTGTGATTTATGTCCAAGAGTGTTCTGCCTATTACTCCTCCCATTTCTTATGCCAAAGGCAGCATACTGTGTACAGCTGTATCTTACATTCGTTCACTTAACAATATATCCTGGAGCTCTTTCTAAATCAGTAAACAGAGATCTTCCTCATTCAATTTTTCAGCTGCGGGGTACTCTGCTGCATGGATACACACAATTAACTAGCCTTTTCAAGTGGGGTACTTTATTTCTAGTCTTTTGCTATTGCAAACAATGCTGCAATGTACATGAATGCTGCAGTGTACATTCAGTGTACATAAAGTGAACTTCAAACAGAAAAAGGGCCCTGTAGAGGGAAACAGTAAGGATAAAAGCCTACCTCATCCTTAATTCTGGGTGTAGCGGGGGGAGAGGGGAATCCTCACTTACAATTCAAAATAATAAGTTTGTACTCACACAAATTTGGGGGCAGAATGTATACCATGTGAGTGGCCCCAAAATTCCAAGACAAAAATGTAAGTTAAGGTGGTCCAAGTCAGTACAGCACTCCTGGAAACCTGGCCAAAGTAAATGTAAACTCCTCTGGGGAATGTAGCTTAATCCTAGGAATCTAATCATTCTTAGAGCTAAACCTCGAAGCACCATGAGGGCACAAAGTCACTAAACACACAAAGAAACAAGCTGCCATAAACTATTCAAACCTGCGAAGATGACTGATATTGGAATGTTGTTACAGTACATAAAGTGAATATGTTTCACTAATTTTTAAAAACAGAAAAGGGGATTTAAAGTATAGAAAAGGAACAAGAGAGCAGATTCCCCACAAAGCAACTGTTACATTAGTATCTGATTTCTCAACAGAAACAATGAAAGCCAGAGACAAAAAGTACTATCTTCAACAGAATAAGAGACAATAACTGTCAACTTTAGCCAGTGAAGTGATTCTTAAAACATGAGGGTGAAATAAAGACATTTTCAAACAAAACTGAAGGAGTTTGCTATTACTAGATCCTGTATTTGTGACCTGTTTCTAGATAAAGAATGGCTACAAACTCAGTGGCTTAAAAGAAAACATGCACTGTCTCACGGTTTCTATGGGTCAGGAGTCTGGGTTCAAGTTAGCTGGGTCCTCTGCTCAGGATCTCACCAGGCTGAAATCCAGGTGTCGTTCAGGGCTGCAATCTCACCTGGGCTCCTAGTCCTCTTCCAGGCTCACTGGTTATTGACGAAATTCTTCTCCTTGCAACCGCAGAACTGAAGCCTCAACTACTAGACGCCACGTGGCTGCTCCACAACGGGGCAGTGTGCTTCTTCAAGGTGAACAGGAGACTCTGACTTGTGAGAAATCCTGAACACTTTTAAAGGGCTCACCTGATTAGGTCCGGTCCACCCGAAATACCCTTCGCTTTGATTAACTCAAAGCCAACTGGTTTCTTGAGTCTTTACCTGGTCAACCTATTTAAAATTTCAACCCCAGCCCCTCATCACGGCACTCCCTGTTTCCTTTCTAGCTTCTTTTGTGTCCATAGCACTCACGCCTATGGAATTTTATGACATATTTGTGTTCATTATGTCTCTCACTCTGCTAGAATGTACACCGTTGACTTCATGGATACTTGTCTATTTTATCCATCATTGTAGGACAGTAACATATAGAACAATGTCTTGATCAGCTGACACGCCACAAACACATACATTTATTTATTTATAAGAATTGATGGGTATTTTATTGTGGGTCAAGGGCACAGATTCATCTTCATTTTGTTACAACTACTGCTTTTTTTTAAAATTATTAAAGTATAGTCAATTACAGTGTGTCAATCTCTGGTGTACAGCATAATGTCCCAGTCATGCATATATATACATATATTTGTTTTCATATTCTTTTTCACGAATGGTTATTACAAGATATTGAATATAGTTCCCTGTGCTATACAGAAGAAATTTGTTTCTTACCCACTTTTATATATAGTGGTTATCATTTGCAAATCTCAAAACTCACAAATTTATCCCTTCCCACCCCCATCCCCCCACCTCTGTAACCCTAAGATTGTTTACTATATCTGCCAGTCTGTTTCTGTTATGTAGGTGAGTTAATTAGTGTCCTCTTTTTTTTTTTTTTATGACTCCACATATGAGTGATATTGTATGGTATTTTTCTTTCTCTTTCTGGCTTACTTCACTTAGAATGATGATCTCCAGGTCCATCCATGTTGCTGCAAATGGCTTATTTATTTAATGAATAAATTAGTGAATGACACAAACCTTGGAAAGCTTTGAGGAACTCAAACACAGAAAGATGTAACAGAAAGAGTTGAAGAAAACTATGGTAGACGAAAAAATATTGTTTATTCACACACACACACACACACACACACAGCCAAATAATTCTGGCTTTCATTACATCAGCAAACTCCTTTATCAGATATATAACATAATCGCAGGAGTGAACTGCCATCGTGTTCAGGAGTCTCAGCACACTCAGGAGGAGGAGATTATGGAGAATGTGCACACAAGGGGGTGGGGACTTTGGGAGCCACCTCAGAAGTCTGTCTACCACGAATCCTCATCAAAGGAACTTCTAAAGCATATGCTTCAAGATAGAAGGAAAATAATCCCAGACAGAAGATCTGAGACATAAAAAAGAAGAGCGAGCAGAGGAAATATGAAACACATGGGTAAGTTGACGCAAATATCAGCTATTGAGAATAACAAAATACCTGATTTGTGAAATTAATGAAGTAATAAAATTAAAATATCGGGTTACAAAAGTATACAGCTTCAAAGGGAATGATTAATGTTGAAGAATTCTAAGATCTGTGTATTGTTTAAAAGAAAAATAAAGATACTGATTAAAGATAATGTTAAATTAAACATACATACAATAAAGAACAGAAATAGACTGTATACTTTCAAAACAAGAGAGGGAGGTTTAAAATGGAAAAATTACTCCACTGAACCCTAAGATGCTCCTAACCAGCCTTCTCTCCTTCACTCAGGGTCAGACTTGTATGATAGTCCGGTGGATCTCCCATCTTCCTGCTTCTTCCAGCTTCTTCCCTGTTTTCTCTCACATATAATTTCCGCATAAAGTTTCTTGGAGGGGAGAATCAGTATTTCGGGCTCTAAGTTCTTCGTTAGCTATGCCATCACCTAGGGTTCTGGGGCACTCGTTTGGATGGGAGGGGAAGAGGTGCTGTCCTCTTTGTCCTCCTGTTGACATTCATCACAGTGTGGGTTCCAGACACACGAGGAGGCAGCTTCATCTCTTCCAGCCACAACAAAGGCTTCCTCTTCACATGGAACGTGGGCTCACGAATTCGAGGCGCAGGGTGAGGCCGCTGGTGAGGATCCTGGATCTTCTGATCCCCGAGGCCCAGGCCCTGCGAGAGTATCCTGCGGCCCACCTCCAGCTCACGCAGGAACTTGGCCTTGGCCTCAAAGCCCATGGGACACTTGGCACCCAGCAATAGTTTGGATCTGGGGCTGCGGGCCACAGTGGGGACCCCCCGGCTGGAGGCTGGCAGTCCGGTCGGGGCCTCTGTCTTCTCGCCCCGCTGGCGCCTGCCGTAGGCTTCTGGGGGGCGCGCCGCGGCCTGTGGAACCAGAACCTCCGCAAGCTAGCGCACCCAGCGTCACGGGAGGCGCGCGGGGTCCAGGAGCGCCATCGCGGGCTTGCGGCCCATTCTGCGCGGCGGTGCACCGAGCCGCGGGTCCGCGCACCAGGGTTGCTGCGGCAGGAACCCGGCTAGGGGCTGAGCCCTGTGGCGCCATCTGCAGAGGGGCCTGACACCAACACACACGGGGCGATTCGGAGCACCTCCTCGTTCTTGGGCTCCGGCCAGTCTCCAGCCACATGAGGCTTGGGTGTGTAATAGTAGATCTGAGGGAGAACTGGGAGCTGAGGGGCTGTGCCCTCTCGACTGAGGCCTGGGGGCTGGCTCCCAGAGACAACTCCAGATAAGGGTGAGGACTGGTGGCAGGCGCCACCTCCTCGAGCTCAAGGATGCGATCGAGGATAGGTGGCCCCTCGCATGGCCGTCTAGTTCCTCTAAAGGACCCCAAGGCCCTGTCTCCTGAAACTGCTTCGGGGTGGGTGGGGTTCCCAGGGTGACTCTCAGCTCCTGAGAATGCTCCCAAGATTCCATCCGCTCCTCAGAGTCTGTATCCATCTAAGATCTTCCTAAAGGGAGCTGGTCCATGCTCCCTTGGTCCTGGGGAAATACACTGGGGTGGAGGTGGGAGGTGAGAAGTATGACGTCGGGAAGGAGACAGAGGAACTAAAGTTGGAGCAGCCCAGAGAGGCCCTGAAGAGAAAAGGACATGGCGGGGGCAGGGGTGGGAGGTGGGAAGGAGCTGGGGCCAGGCTTACTTTGCCTTGGCTCTTCTTCAGTCCCACCGAGCAGAGCGCATGAAGCACAGGCACGGCTCCCCGAGCCCAGGTGTCAATCGGGCAAGGTGAGGGTTCCTTGTCCTCCGCCCACGTGGGGTCCTCTGCTAGGTGGGGTTCTCCCTCATCCCGGAGCATGAATCCCATCTGGCCCATCCGCAACATGGTCTCCCGTGCCCTGTTCACTGCGTACGGAATGCACTGCGGAGGCGAGAGAGGGTCTCAGTCCAGCAGGCAGGGGTCAGGGAGAGAGGAGATGGGTCTGGAGGACGCGGATCCAGCCCCACCTGCCGTTCCAGGTAGGATTTGCAGGCGGCATCCATCACTCGGTCCACCAGTACCTCCGCGATGTCGCCCACCACCTCCTCACCAGCCCTCAGCTTCGGCGCCTCCACCTCAGTCAGCTCTCCAGGCATGATGTCCCCCTGCGGCACCGGAACCTTAGGCGACGTGGCCTTTTCCGCCTTGGTTCGGGTCACTCTGGGGTCTCCGGCCTGCTTCTCTGTGGGAAAGGAACAGACAAATCAGGGCGAGAAACCCAGGAGTGGAGAAGGAGGAGGCTTCCTCAAGTTGTCTAATAGGAAGGAAAAACCTTCTGAAAGGGACAATTTACTAAGAGCCTACTACGGGACAGACGCTTTTCGGGTGAGTGACCTAGCTAATTCAATTTTCCTAACAGCTCACTAAGCCCATTTTACAGACAAAGAAACTGAAACTTGACAGAAGTTAACCTGCATTTGCTTGAGGTTACACCCTGAACCCAGGCTATTATAGCTCTAACCGCATTCTGGTGATGATTTGTGCTTATATCAAGCCTTGGAACTTTAAATCTCTTTTTGTGTACTTCCTGTATTTATTCATTTCTACTTTGTCTTTTGATATAATTCACAATCATCTCACTCAATGTTACATTAATATTAATGAAAGGTATTGATAAACTCAATTCCTCTGCAGATAGAAGTTTTCTATGTCTTTTGTTTTATTGGTATTATTATTTTAATCATTCTGTTTCTCATTAGTATTGTTTTAATTCTAGCTGACGTCCCATTCTCTATTTTTTGCCCTTAATTGATAGGATTTCTCTAAAAAATGGACCATTTTAAGATTTAGTCATCTTGTCTAAAACAAGAAACATATACAAATCTTACACAAATAATGCACGGAACAAGTGTGGTCTCCCAAGGGAGCCATGAATTTTGGGATATGTAGGATGCCGCAGCCATTGATATTTTGGCCCTATGCCTCTCTTCTCATTGTAGAGATACTGTTCTGGTTCCTGCTGTTGTGACTGTACCTTGGAATGCCAGCAGCATTGTAACAGAGAAGAACCAACCTTACTCCATACTGGATCTATTTCTTTAAACTCTATCCTTTGTGCTCTGTAGCTAATTGCTCTCTGCCCAGCCTTGCTAACTCCGCATGTAGGCGCACTCAACTGGAAGGAATGTGGCCTGTAGCTTGAAGTACACATAATATCCCCTTTCCAGAAACTCTGTCTCCCATGCTTAACTTTTAAAACTAAAATACTTTTGCTTAGCTTGTCAATACACTAATTACCAGAAAGATCCTTTTCCCTTCCTCGGTGACCACTCATCCACAGAAATAAGAAGTTATGGAGCTGATAATAAACAACATCTGTCTTGTTGAAGATACACAGGAGCATCCTGGCCAGGTCATCATTGAACAACTGCAAGAACAAAGGATTACCAAGTTGCCTCCGAGGTCTGGTCAGCACCAGGGGATCTGCAACAACCCAGCACCTCTTGACCTCTCTCCTTCTTTGTAGCATAAAAGAAGCCTGTATTCAAACCTGAACAAGGTGGTTCTTTAGGACATTAGCCTGCCATCTTCTCAGTTTTCTGGCTTTCTGAACAAAGTCACTATTTCTTGCCCCAAGGACTTATTGTCCTATTGTGTGGTGACTTATTGGCTTGTCACGTAGCAAGCGGTACAAGCACAGACTTGGTAACAGCATGAGATTAACAGAATCTATGATGAGTTGTCAAAGAGAACCTGGGTCATGATTTCAATCCTGGGGATATAGAAGGAGAAAAAAGCCTTCTAAACATTTTCTTTTGGATGATACTATGATCATAATGGGTTTACTAAAAGAAATACACACTGCTCTTATGGATTAAAATAAATCTTCCCAAAGCCTTTTCCCCCCTTCTCTTCAAAATACAGATGCTAAGAATAAAATATGAAGATATTTTTATATAAAAAAATTCAAACTTTTCAGTAAGATTAATTAGTCATAAAAAGGACATATACATTAAAGAAATGGGTTGATAAGGAAAATATATAAATTTATTTCACCTCCAGAAAATACACCAAGCTGAACTAATTTATATATAATATACCATCATATTTAAGGAACTTAGCACTCCATAAAATACATGTAATCTGATTAGAAAAACATCATTCTTCCTTTAACCAATACTCTATTTATGACGTTAATTTTTCATTGGAACCAGAGTGCTACTTTTAGAAGAATACATCTACTATGGACTATTTGGTTAACATCCCTGCTACTAAAATATATATTTATTACATTTCAAAAATCTTTTATTGTACTTTAGAATTGTTTCTTATACAGTTTTTTACTATTTGCAGACTTTAATTATGCTTTGTCAATAGATACAACATGGGCTTCTGATATTTATCTTGCATATTAGTGTCAGTTCTACTGGAAATGTAACTCAAGTATAATTGTAATCGAGCGAGACTTTATAGACACCTGCCTCATGTCCTCTGCCTGCCTCTTGTTTGTAGAAAAGCTTTAGTCTCCAGGCCTCCCCTGAGTCACAAAAGATTTTCAAGTATATAATACAATATAATTAACTGTAATCATCCAGCTGTACATTAGATTCCCAAGAACTTATTCATCTTATTACTGGAATTTTGTATCCTTTGACCAACATCTCCTCATTTCCCCTACTACCCAGCCCCCAGGAATCACCACTCTGTTCTGTAAATGTAATTTACATTTGCCTTTTTTTAGATTCCACATACAAGCGACATTATGCAATACTTGCTTTCTTCTGTCTGACATTTCATTTAGCATCTCTAAGTCCATCCATGGTGTACAATGGTAGGATTTCATACTTTCTCGCAGCTGAATAATACCCCATTATATATCTATATATATACACACACACACATATATGTGTATCTCACATCTTCTTTATCCATTCATCCATTGATGCATACTTAAGTTGTTTTCATATCTTGGATATTGTGAACAATGCTGCAATAAACATGGAGTGCGCACATCTCTTTTAGATCTTGCTTTTATTTTTTCTGGCTATTACCCAGGAATGGGATTGCTGGATCCCATGATAATTCTATGTTTAATTATTTGAAGAAAATCCACTGTGTTTTTCACAGTGGCTGAACCACTTTACATTCCTACCGACAGTGCACACGGGTTCCTTTTTCACCTCCTCCTCACCAACATTTGTTTTCTCTCCTCTTTTTGATGCTAGCCACTCTAACAGGTGTGAGGTGAGAGCCCACTGTGGCTTTGATTTACGTTGCCCTGATGGTGTGTGATGTTGAGCAGCTTTCGTCTACACCTTTTGGTCATTTTTATGTCTTTTTTGGGAAAATGTCTTCAGATCTTTTGGGTTATTGCTATTGAGTTGCATGTGTTCTTTGTACATTTTGCATATTAACTCCTTATCAGATACATGATTTGCAACTATTTTCTCCCATTCTGTAGGTTGCCTTTTCATTTTGTTGATTGTTTCTTTCGCTGTACAGAAGCATTTGGATTTTATGTAGTCCCATTTATTATTCTTATTTTTGTCTTTGTTGCTTGCGCTTTTTTATGTCATCCAAAAATTTGATGCCATGATTAATTTTAAAGAGTTTTTTCCTTTTATTTTCTTCTAGGAGCTTTATGGTTTCTATTCTTACGTTTAGTCTTTAGTTCATTTTGAGTTAATTTTGTGAGTGGCATAGGACTGTGGTCCAATTTTATTCTTCTGTCTATGGTTATTCAGTTTTCCAAACACGATTTATTAAAGAGACTATCCTTTCCTCATTGAATAAAAAAAATATTGGTTGAACACATATGTGTGGGTTTATTTCTGGACTCCTGATTCTGTTCCATTGGTCTACATGTCTATATTTATGTTAGTACCATACTCTCTTATTATTATAGGTTTTAATATTGTTTGAAGTCAAGAACCTTCATGGCTCCAGATTTGTTCTTTCTCAAGATTTCTTTGAATGCTCAGGGTCTTTGGTGGTTTCATACAAATTTTAAGATTAATTTTTTTATTTCTGCAAAAAATGAAATTAGAATTTTGATAGGGATCATAGTTGTACTGGCTCTATAGTTGTCTTTGGATAGTATGGGCATTTAAAAATCTTAACTCGTCTAATCCATGAACATGGAATATTTTTCCATTTGTGTCTTTTTTT
Source organism: Camelus bactrianus (assembly GCF_048773025.1). Lineage (NCBI taxonomy): Eukaryota > Metazoa > Chordata > Mammalia > Artiodactyla > Camelidae > Camelus > Camelus bactrianus. The sequence continues at coordinate 67,876,713 of NC_133553.1, forward strand.
TAATCAGTATCTTTTAATTTTCAGTGTTCAATTCTCTCTTTCGCGGTTAATTTTATTCCTGAGTATTTTATTGCTTTTGATGTTGCCTTCAAAGCGGTTGTTTTCTTTATTTCTTTTTCATATGTTTCTATACATTGATTTTGTATCACGCAACTTTATTGAATTTATTGATTAGTTCTAATTTATTGACAGACTTTTTAGAATTTTCTATATTTAAGATTATACAATTGTAAACAAAGACAGTTTTACCTCTTCATTTCCTACTTAGATTTTTTGTGATTGCTCAGGCTACTAATACCAGTAATATGGCAATAAAAATGGTAAGAGTGGGCACCCTGTCTTGTTCCTTATTTTAGAGAATGACATTTCAACCATTCACTATAGAATATGTTTTTACCTCTGGCCTTTACATATATGACCTTTATTATGTTGAGATATATGCCTTCTATACCCAACTTCTGATGAGTTATAATAATGAAATGATGTTGAATAATGTCAAATTTTTTTTCTGCAGCTATTGAGATTATCATATTATTTTATACTTCATGTTAATGTGATGAATCACATTAATTGATTTGCATATGATGAACCATCCACGCATTGCATGAATAACTCCCACTTGATCATGGAATATGAGGCTTTCATTGTGCTGTTGAATTCAGTTTGCTAGTATTTTGTTGAGGATTTGGGTATCAAGAATACTCATCTGTAGTTTTCTTTTGGTACCCTTACCTGACTTTGTTATCAGAGTAATGCTAGCTTCATAAAATGAATTTTGAATGTTCCCACCCCCATATTTTTTGGTTGAGTTGAAGAAGGTTTGGCACTAGTTCTTGAATGTTTTGTAAAATTCACCAGTGAAGCCATTTGGTCCTTGGCTTTTCTTTGTTGAGAGAATTTTGACTATTAATTCAATCTTCTTACTTCTTATTGGTTTGTTCAGATTTTCTTTCTTCTTGAAACAGTCTTAGTCGGATTTACATTTCTAGAATTTTTTCATTTCTTCTAGGTTATCAAATTTATTGGCATACAATTGCTGATAGTAGTCTCTTATGACCCTTGTAATTTACTTAGTATCAGTTGTAATGTCTCTTCTTTCATTTTTTATTTTATTTGAGTAGTCTCTCTTTTCTTAATTTAGCTGAAATTTGTCAATTTTGTTTACTTTTTAAAACTTACCCATAGCTTCATTCATCTTTATTATTGTTTTAAATTTCTCTATTTCATTTATTTCTACTCTAGTCATTGTTTCCTTTCTTCTGCTAACTTTGGGCTTAGTTTGCCTTTGTTATTTATTTCCTTGAAGTGTAAAGTTAACATGCTTATTTGGAATGTTTCTTGTTTCTTAATATAGGTGTTTATCGCTATAAGCTTCCTTCATGGAACTACTTTTGCAATGTCCCATATGTTTTGATATGCAGTGATTGCATTTCTGTTTATTCCAAAATATTTCTTCCTTTCCATTTTGATATTTTCTTTGACTCATTGGTTATTTTTCCAGCTCTCTTACTGTTATTGATTTTTAGTTTCATACAATTGTGATTAGAAAAAAATACTTAACATGCTTTCAGTCTTCTTAAATTTGCGAATATTTGTCTGGTGACCTATAGATGATCTATCCTGGAGGATTTTCCTTGTGGACTTGAGATGAATGTGTGTTCTGCTGTTGTTTGAGGAAATGTTTGTATATTTCTGTTAGGCATATTTGGTCTAAAGAATTATTCAAGTCTAACTTTTACCTGTTGATTTTCTATCTGGATGATCTATCTATTGTAGAAAGTGGGATATGAAGTCACCTACTGATATTGCATTGTTGTCTACGTTAACCTTCAGATCTGCTGGTGTTTACTTACTATATTTAGGTGCTCCAAACTTGAGTGCATATATATTTATAACTGTTATATCTTCCTGTTAAGTAGGCCTCTTTAAGATTATATTATGACCTTATTTATCTCTCTTTTATGTTTTCAGCTTAAAGTATATATATATATATTTTGATATAAGTATAGCTATCCTTACTCTCTTTTTGCTTCCACTTTCATGGAATATCTTTCTCCTTTCTTTCAATTTGAGCTTATGTGTGTCCATAATACTAAAGTGAGTCTCTGGTAGGCAACGTATAGTTGTGTCTCATTATTTAATCCATCCAGCCACTCTATATCTTCTTTTTTCCTTTTTTATTTTTTATTGAAAAACAATTGACCTACAACATTATACTAGTTCCAATTGTATAAAATAATGATTTGACTTTTTTAATACATTTTGAATTGGTTATTATGAGGTCTAGTAAACATCTGTCACTATACAAAGTTTCTATAATATTATTGCCTATATTCTCTATGTTATACATTACATTGCTGTGACTTATTTGTTTTATAACTGAAAGTTTGTACCTCTTAATCCCTTTCATCTATTTTGCCCAAACCTACAAACCACTCCCTTCTGGAGATCACCAGTTTGTTTTCTGTATCTATGAGGCTGTTGCTGTTTTGTTTTATTTGTCTTGTATTTTAGAATCCACATATGAGTAAAATATGGCATTTGTCTTTCCCTGTTTAACTTATTTCACTTAGCATAATACCCTCTAGGTTCATTCATGGTATCATAAATGGCATTACTTCATTCTTTTTTATGGCTGAGTAATATTTCATTGTACAGATATATATACCGCTTCTTCATATTCATTCATGTATCAAGGGACACTTAAGGTGATTCCATATCTTGGCTACAGTAAATAATGATGCAATGAACATAAGGGTGTATATATCTTTTTGTATTAGTGTCTTTATTTCTTTGGCTAAATGTCTAGAAGTGGAAATGTAGGATCGTGTGGTAGTTTTACTTTTTTTATTTTTTTTTTGAGGAACCCCTATACTGTTTCCATAGTGGCTGCACCAGTTTACACTCCTACCAACAGTGCATGAGAGTTCCCTTTTCTCCACATACTCCTAACATTTGTTTCCTTTTGTCTTTTTGATAATAGCTGTCCTAACAGGCATGAGGTGATATTTCCCTGTGCTTTTTGATTTGCATATTCCTGATAATTAGTGATGTTTATCATCTTTTTATGTGTTTGTTGCCCATCTGTTTCTTCCTTGGGGGAAAAAAAAGTCTGTTCAGGGCCTGAGCCTAATTATTTATTTATTATTTATTTATTTATATTTTTATATCAAGTGTGTGAATTATTTATATATTTTGTACATTAACTCCTTATCAGATATACTGTTTGCAGCTATCTTCTCCTACTCATTAGGCCGCCTTTTCCTTTTGTTCATAATCTCCTTCACTGTCAAAGGCTTTTTGGTTTGATGTAGTCCTGTTTGTCCATTTTTGTTTTTGTTACCACTTCCTGAGGAGATAGATCCAAAAAACTGATAAGACCAATGACTTAGAGCATTCTACCTAGGTTTCCTTTTAACCGTTTTATGGTTTCTGGTCTTACATGTAGGCCTTTAATTCATTTTGAGTTTAATTTCATATACGATGTGGGAAAGCAGTCCCATTTCATTCTTTTGAATGTAGCTTTTCAGTTTTTCAAATACCCTTTATTGTTGAGACTGTCTTTTCCATAGTGTGTATTCTTAGCTCCTTTGTCATAAATTGGCCACATAAGCATAGGTTTCTTTCTGGGTTTTCTATCCTGTCTCGTTGATTTATGTGTATGTTTTTATGCCGGTAACATACAGTTTTGATTACTATAGCTTTATAGAGTAGATTAAAATCAGGAATCATGATTCCTCTAGCTTTCCTCTTTCTTATGATGGCTCTTCAGGGTCTTTTGTGCTTTCATACAAATGTTAGTAATATTTGTTTTAGTTCAGTAAAAAATGCAATTGGGACTTTGATGGATACTGCTTTGAACCTGTAGACTGCTAGTATGAACGCCATTAACAATATTAATTCTTTCAGTCCATCAGTATTAAATATCTTTCCACTTATTTGTGTCATCTTCAATTTATTTCATCAATGTATTATAATATGCAGAGTACAGGTATTTCTCCTTTTGATTAAATTTATCATAAACTATTTTGTTCTTTTTGATTGAATTGTAAATGGGATTGCTTTCTTATTTTCTCTTTCTGAGAGTTATTTATTAGTGACTAGAAATGCAACAGATTACTGTATATTTACTTTGTATACTGCAGTTTTACTGAATCCATGTGTTAGTTCTAATAGCTTTTTGGTGCAGTCTCTAGGGTTTTCTATTTATAGTATCATGTCATCTGCAAATAGTGACAATTTTACTTCTTCCTTTCCAATATGTTTGCCTTTTATCTCTTTTTCTCATCTGATTACTGTGTCTAGGACTTAAAATTCCATGTTGAATAAAAGTAGCAAGAATGAGCATCTTGTCTTGTTTCTGATCTTGGAAAGAAAGATTTCAGCATTTTACCATTGAGTATGATGTTAACTATGGGTTTGTCAGATATAACTTTTATTATTTTGAAATATGTTCCCTCTATACACACTTTGTGGAAAGTTTTTTTTTTAATCACAAATGGATATTAAATTTAGTCAAAACCTTTTTTATATCTATTAAGATAATCATATAAATTTTATTCTTTGTTTTGTTAACATGGTGGATCATGTTGATTGATTTATGGATGTCGAGTCATTCTTGCATCCCTGGAATGAATTTTAATTGATCATGGTTTATAACCCTTTTAATATATTGGTTTTTTTTTTTTCTTTATGTGGGGACTAGGTATAAATCTCATTTTATGCTGTATTTTATATCTTAGTTGTGTTTGAAGACATTTTGATTTTTGGAGACACACCAAAATAAATAATGGCATTTGGTGTATGCAGTGTGACCTCTGGTGTTGTCCAGCCAGTTGGAACCTGGCCAGGGCTCTCCTCAGGGCCGCAGTGAGCCAGGTGTTCCCTCTAGGCTTCACCGAAGACCACATGCAGACAGAACTCTTCCCTCGGGGTCGCTGCCGCTTCCTGGGTGTGGGGGTGAGACACTGACATCCGTGGGACAGACCCCCAGCCCTGCTTTGGGGGGCGGCAAGCCAGGAGTGGACGTAGCAGATCTGGGGACACCCCCCCCCCCCCGCACTTCTGAGGACGCGTGGCAGGCGGCTTGAAGAACACGGGAGACACCCGGAGGATTCTCAGAAGGCTCGCGGATGTGTTTTCTCCAGCAACCTTTTATTAACCCGACTGTTTGAAAGAGCTGAAGCGCTTAGGTTTGCGGTGAGGACTCTTGAACTTCTTTTTCAATGAGCTGGACTGCTTCTTCCCGCGCTTGAGGACCAGTTCCCGGTCCACTTCCCCCTCTGCTCTGTCTCCAAGGCCCTTCTCTCTCAGGCACCTTGGCGTCTCATCCTCATTATGCGTCTGAAAGTCATTGGTGCTGTCCCCGTGCTCAGTCCCTGCCAGGTCCTTTTTGGTAAACAGCTCGGGTGGGTACAGGTCTGTCATGCTGTCGTCAGTGTCACTTGGGGCTGCGCCATCATCACTGGACGCGGGTTCCCAGAAGGCTTCTCTAGGGCGAGGCGGCCAGCCCCCATCCCGCTGGTCCTCCCTCCTCCTCCTTTTGTGCAGGAGGCAGGCGGGCACGTACTCCACACCCTGCTTCTGACACTCGTATTTCTGCAGAGCCCCCTGGTACCGCCGGCCCTGGGTGTGCCCCAGCACGTGCTCCGGGACTTGCGGATGTGCCGCAGGGTGAGTTTGCACAACAGCTGGTGCGGGTTCTTCGTGCTGGGCACTATGTGCGGCTCGAACTCCGCGTAGTCGAAGGCGGGGGAGGCGCGGGCCAGCCGCCGGTACTTCTTGCCGCGGGTGTAGACCTGGAGCTCGGGCAGGCGGCAGGGCAGCTCGGGGCCCGTCGCAGAGCACCTGCGCGGGGCTCCGGGCGCAGGCTCCGGTGCTCGCGCGGGAAGGCCCGCACGTCCCGCGGCGGCTCGCCCATGGCTCCTCGGGCGCGGGGCTGGAAGCCGAGCCCCCTTTTAATATATTGTTGAATTCAGCTTGCTAAAATTTTGCTGAGGATTTTTGAATCTATGTCCATAAGGGGTGTTGACCTGTAATTTTCTCTTGTTATGATGTCCTTGTCTGGTTTTGGTATCAGGTTGATAGTGCTTTCATAGAATGAGTTGGAAGCTTTTCTTGCACTTCAGTTTTTTGGAGTATTTTCAGAAAGATAGTTATTCTTTTTAAAATGTTTGATAGAATTCACCTGTGAAGATGTTTGAACTTGGATCTTATTTGTTGGGAGTTTTTTGTTTAGATTTAATTTCATTACTAGTGATTCATCTCTTCAGATTTTCTATTATTTTCTGATTCTGTCATGGGAGATTGTATGTTTGTAGGAATTTATCCACTTCTAGGATGTTTAATTTGTTGGCATATAATTTTTTGTAGTGATCTTTTATAGATCCTTGATTTTTATGGTGTCAATTGTAACTTATGTTGTTCAAAAATGTATTGAGGAATAACTTATTTAATGTAAAATCTATTCATTTTAAGGATCCATTTCAAAGACTTTTAGTAAATTTATCAAGATGTGCAACTACTGTCGTAATCTCATTCCAGACATTTCCGGCACTTATATGGTTAATTCTCATACCCACCCCCGCCAACCACTGATCTACTTTCCATCTGTGGACGTTTCACAGAAAAGGAATCATACAGTGTGTAGTTTTCTGTGTCTGTTTCTTTCACCTGCAAAATACTGTGAGGTTCCTCCAACATCGCAGTGCCAGTCAGTACTTCAGTCCTTTCTATGGCTGAGCAACGTTCCAAGTACAGCTGTCCCAAGGTATCCACAAAGAGACACCAAAATCCATGGACACGCAAGTCCCTTGTACAAAATGGTGTGGTACCGTTGGTCCTGTGCATCTGCAGGTCATGCCCTGATGGACACTGTGGTGGTATCCACCTTATGAATAACGCTGCTGTGAACGCCCATGTACCAGTCTTTGTGTGGAAAAATGATTTCAGTTCTCTTAGGTAGATGCCCAAGTGGAACAGGGGTCACATAGCTGCTGTATTTTGCTTCTTGAAGGACTGCCATGCTGACCTGCACAGACACACTATTTTACGTTCCACCAACAGGGAGGGTTCCCACCTGCCTACACCCTGCCAGCTCTTCCATCTGCCTGTCTTTCATGGCCATCCTGGAGGGTGTGAAGTAGGATCTTGTGGTTTTGACATGCATTTTCCTAATGACTAATAACACTGAGCATCTTCTCATGTCCTTTGTGGCTATTTGTATTTCTTCTTTGGAAAAATGTCTATTCAAATCCCTTGCCCACTTTTAAATTGGGTTCTTTGCAAATTCTGGACTCTAGGCCCTTGCGAGATGCATAATTTCCAAATATTTTCTTCCATTCTGTAGGCTGTCTTTTCATCCCCTCAACAGTGTCCCTTGACACACGAAAGATTTCAATTTTCAGGAGGTGCGATTTGCTGTTTCACTTGCTGCTTGCGGTTTAAGAAGCCACTGACAAATCCAAGGCCACGGAGACCCTCTCCCTTGTTTCCTTCTAAGACCTTTACAGTTTTAGCTCCAAAACTCAGGCCTCTTCACCACTTTGAGTTGACCTCTGCATACAGACTAAGGTCCAGTTTCCGTCTTTGCTTGTGGAGATCACTGTCCAAGCACCTTTGGTCGAATAGCCTGTTCTTTCCCATCAAGTGGTCCTTATACTCTTGACAGAAACAACTGACCAAAGACGTACAGACTCATATTTGGCCTCTCAGTTTTATCCTGGGGGTCTATGTCTACCCCGTGCCTGTTCTGGTTACTGGAGTTTCACAGGAAGCTCTGAACAAAGGAAGTGTGAGTCTTTCAACTCTGCTCTTTAACGAGATGGTGTTGGCGCTTTGGTCCCCTGGCAGGTCCATGTGAGTTTCAAGATCAGCTTTCCCATCTCTAGCTTTAGTAATACACAGACGGCTTCTTTTCCGAGAGAACACCAAATGGCGGATGAGCCTGTGCTGCGGGAGGGCCCGGAGGCCCCGAAGGCCCCGGGGGCCCTGGGATGGGAGGCCGCGGTGGTTTCCGCAGAGGCTTCGGCGGCGGCATCCGGGGCCGGGGCCGGGGCCGCGGTCAGGGCCGCAGAGCTCACGGAGGCAAGGCAGAGGACAAGGAGTGGCTCCCTGTCACCAAGCTGGGCCGCTTGGCGAAGGACATGAAGATCAAGTCCCTGGAGGAGATCTGTCTCTTCTCCTGCCCATCAAGGAATCTGAGATCGTTGACTTTTTCTTGGGGGCATCCCTGAAGGACGAGGTTTTGATGATTATGCCTGTGCAAAAGCAGACCCGTGCTGGCCAGCGGACCCGGTTCAAGGCACCTGTCGCCACTGGGGATGACAAGGGACATGTTGGTTGGGTGTTAAGTGCTCCAGGGAGGTGGCCACAGCCACCCGGGTGGCCGTCACCCTGGCCAGGCTCTCCATCGTCCCTGTGCAGAGGCTATCGGGGGAACAAGATTGGCAAGCCCCACACGTCCCTTGCAAGGTGACTGGCCGCCGTTGTTCTGTGCTGGCGCGCCTCATCCCTGCACCCAGGGGCACTGGCATTGTTTCAGCCCCGGTGCCCAAGAAGCTACTGACGATGGCTGGTATTGATGACTGCTACACTTCTGCCAGGGGCTGCACTGCCATGCTGGGCAACTCCACCAAGGCCACCTTCCGTGCCATCTCCAAGGCCTACAGCTATCTCACCCCTGATCTTTGGAAAGAGACTGTGTTCACCAAGTCTCCCTGTCAGGAATTCACTGACCATCTCGTAAAGACCCACACCAGAGTTTCTGTGCAGAGGACCCAGGCTCCAGCTGTGGCCACCACGTAGTTTTATATGCAAAAAATAAAGTGAATGAAGCCTGCTAAATAATAATAATAATAATAATAATAATAATAATAATAATAATAATAATAATAATAATACAAACGTTCTGCTCCTACACATCTCCTTCCAGCTTTATGTTGGCGCTGTCTCAGGTTACATCTTTTTACATCATGTGCCTAACACAGACTTGTAATTATGGTTTTATGCACTTGTCCTGTGAAGCCTGGAGTGAGGACCAACAGCTTCCTTGCCAGGGCGTCCCTGCTGAGGCTCTCATCCAACTTGAGTGGACGCAAGTGGACCTTGAAAACAGAGGACCTGCCTTTGATGTCAGGGGGGCTGACATAAATCTGGTGGTCAAACTGGCCAGGTCACGTCAGGGCCGGGTCGAGAACATTGGGCCGGTTGGTGCCGGCCAGCACCACAACATTGGTGGTTGAGTTGAACCCGTCCATCTCCACCAGCATCTGGTTCAGGGTTTTCTCCTGCTCGCTCTGGCCTCAAAGGGCCTGTGGCCTCGTTTCCTGCCACTTGTATCAATCTCATCAATGAATAAGATACAATGAATAAGGTACGGTTTTTTCGGGCCATCGCATACATGTCACAAACCCGAGCTGGCCCGACGCACAGGAACATTTCCAGGAACTGTGACCCGTTCACAGTGATGAAAGGCACGCTGGCCTCCCCCAGTCACCTTGGCAAGAAGAGTTTTGCCAGCACCAGAAGGACCTGTGAGCATGGCTCCCTTTGGAATTTTGGCTCCAAGGTCCTGATACTGCTTGGGATTCTTCAGGGACTTCACTAACTCCATGGTCTCCAACTTGGCCTCTTAGCAACCGGCCACGTCTGCAAACCACACACAGATGTTGTTCCTGACAACCCTGGCTGTGGTCTCACCAACACTGAAGAGGCTCCCTCCACGCCCGGCCCCCATCAGCCCCTCCTCAGGGTACAGAGGAGGATGCCCACCAGGAGAATGGTGGGCACCAGGCTTCGCAAGAAAGAGCTTGGATGATGTCCCAGGGGCAAACTGGTCACTACTTCCAGCCGGTCCACCAGACCTCTCGCCAGGTGATACTGCACCAAGTGCTTTCAGCTGACTTCTTTCCCAGCATCTCAAAAATAGAAGTAGAAAAATTCCATGGCAACACCTGCCCCTAAAACGGCCAGACTGCGGAAATCCTTGTCATCCCAGGGCACCTCTCCTGGGGCTTTAAAAATTGACACAGAAATCTCCATGTTTTTACAAATTAAAACCACTGCTTGGAGTCTCTGAATCAGTTGCTCCAAAACAGCAGAAAAGCTGCACAAAGTCTGAACTTGGGGTGACTGCTTCCTCGGGAGGATGACAGGCCGCTGGGACTGGTTCTCAAGACACACACACCCTCTGCATCCATTTCCACCAGGCAAAGTCACCCCATTTCCCTCCTCTCCTGCCTCCATTTGCTCCAGGCCCAGCATCCTTCAGTTCTCTGGCTCCTGCCGGGAGGTTCCGAGAGCCCTCAAGCCTGGCCTGGCCGTCCTGCTGCCTCGTGGGCCACCGCCGCATCACCACATCACGGCGAGTGGCCCGGCCACCACCCTGCAGCCTTGCCACACTGCCGCCCGCCGCTGCTGCCAGCCACGGCGACATCCCCACCCCTGACCTCGCGCTGCTCGGGCCAATTGTAACTTTTAAATGTTTAATTCTGATATTATTTATTTGGCCTCTGTTTCTCTCTCTCTCTCTTTTTCCTTTGATGCATCTGGCTGAAAGTTTATAAATTTTATCTACATTTTCAAGGAACAAGCTCTTAGTTTCATTGATCTTCCCTATGGTTTTCTAGTATATATTTCATTTAATTCCACTCTGATTTTTATTACTATTTTTCTTCTACTAACTTTGGGCTTTGTTTTTCCTTTTCTTCTATGTCTTTAAGTTTAGATGGCTTATTCAAGATTTTTCTTGCTTCCTGGAGTAAACCTGTATCACTGTAAACTTCCCTTTTCAAACTGCTTTGTTGTGTCCCATAGCTTTTCAGATGTTTTCGTTCCATTTTCATTTTTCTCAAGGTATTGTTTTATTTCCTCTTTGCTTCATTCATTGGCCCATTGGTAGTTTAGAAGCATGTGTTCTCCACTTGTTTGTGTTTCTTCCAGTTTTCCACTCATTAATGATTTCTAATTTCACACTGTTATTGTTGGAAAAGACGCCTGGTGTGATATCAGTCTTCTTAAATTTATTGAGACTTGTTTTATGACTGAACATGTGACTTACCTGATAGAATGGTCCATGTGCACTTGAAAAATGGTATATTCTGCTGTTTTGATTAAATCTTCTGTATATATCAAGTGCATCTGATCTCACTTATCATTTAAGGTGTTTCCTTATTGACTTATTTCTAAATGATCCATTCATTGATGTAGGTAGGGTATTGTTATTGTATTGCTGTTTGTCCCTTTATTTCTGTTAATGTTTGCTTATATATTTAAGTGATTCTGTGTTTGGTGCGTTAAGTGTTCACAAGTATTATATCCTCTTGTTGACTGACCCCTTTATTATTATGTAATGCCCTTCTCTGTCTCTCATTACTATCTTTGTTTTAAAGTCTATTTTGTCTGATACAAGTATTGCTATGCTATTTTTTCATTTCCATTTGTACAGAATATATTTTTTCAACCCTGTCACTTTTGGTCTGTATGTTTCCTTAGATCTAAAGTGAATCTTTTATAAGGTGCATACACATGGGTCTTATTTCCTTATCTATTCAGCCGCTGTATGCCTTTTGATTGGAGCACTCAGTCCATTTACACTACAGAAGTTATTGATAGCATGCACTTAATTGTCATTTTGTTAATTGATTCCTGGTTGTTTTTTCAGTTCTTCTCTGTTCCTTTATTCTTTTGTTCTCTTCTCCTGTGATTTGATGACTTTCTTTAGTATTGTATTTGTCTTTCTCTTTGTGTGTGTGTGTGTGTGTGTGTGTGTGCATGTGTGTGGGTATCTGCTACAGGTTTTTGGATCCAAAAAAACAGTGCTACAATTTATGTCAAATAGTGTGTTGCTTATGTTCTCTTCTATGAGCACTGTGGTTTCAGGTCTTATATTCAGGTATTTAATCCATTTGGGGTTTATTTTTATGTGTGGTGTGAGGAAATGTCATTTCACTCTGTTACATGTAACTGTCAGTCTTCTCAGCACCACTTATTGAAGATTCTGTCTTGTCTTTTGTGTATTCTCTCCGGGCCTTCAAGGTCTCTTCTGATTAATCTGTTCATAGCCTTATGGGGATTCCTTTGTATGAGAGATTGTTTTTTTTCTCTTACTGCTTTTAAAACTCTCTATCTATCTTTGAATTTTGACAGTTACATTATACTGTAGCTTGGCAAAGAAAATTTTGGATTGAAAATTTTGAGTGGCCTATTAGTTTCATAAATTTAGATATCAAATCCCACCCCCCCACCACTAGGTTTAGAAAATTCTCAGCCATTATTCCTTTATATAAGCTTTCAACCCTTTTCTCTTTCTCTTCTCTTTCTTGGAATTCTGTGATAGGCTCACTATTTTTCTTACTGGTTCCCTGTAAGTCCCATAGAATTTCTTTATTCTTTTTCCTTTTTTTTAAATTTTGCTCCACTGACTGTACAATTTCAGTTGATCTTTCTTCCAGGTCACCGACCCTTCCTTTTGCTTGGTAGTTTGCTATTGTAGTGCTCTAACAAATTCTTAAGTACTGTTACTATTTCTTTAGCTTCAAAATTTCTGCTTTGTGTGTTGTTTTTGTTGTTGTTGTTTTCCTTCTCTTTGTTGAACTTTTAATTTTGTTCTTGTATCACTTTCCTGATATTGTTACGTTGTTTTTCTGTGTTCTCTTGTAGCTCTCTGAGCATCTTTAGAACACTTATTTTGAATTCTTTGTCAAGCAATTCCATTTTTCTGAGGCCAGTTACTGGATATTTACTGTATTCCTTTGTGATGTTTCCCTTTTCTTCATGATCCTATAAACTTGTGTAGGTGACTGTGCATTTGAAGCAGCAGTCAAATGTTTCAAGCTTTATAGATTGACTTTGATCTGCAGGTAGGAATACAATGAATCATGCTGTTATCATGGGTCTAGTGGAGCAGGCCGTCAAGTGTCGGGGTCCGGGCTGCACAACTGCAAGGCCTTGGCTGGCTGCTGTTGTGGCTCCTGCTTCCAGCAGGGCTTGGGCGGAGGGAGCAGGGAGGGACGCAGGTGGCTAGTGCCTGCAAATGCAAATACTTTTGTGGGGCAAAAGCTGGTGAAATCATGGTGGCTGAGCTGGCTGTTAGCTTCTTCAGAGGTGAAGTCTGCTGTACTTGTGTGCAAGGTAGGTCACTGTTAAGTGTGATCACCCCCACTGCATGGCTGTTATTGATAGTCCGTCATTTTCCTCTTTGTTCCTAGTTATCTCTATGTCTCAGCTTTGCCAGTCTCGGTTGGGTGACACAAAAGTGTGACTTTCTTGCAGTGCCTCAGTTGGGGAGTGGGATAGTGCAGGTAAAATGAAATTGTCTTCCTTCTCTTCTTGTACTGTTATTTTTTTGTTGTCGTTGTTATTGTACCACTGAGTTGTTAAAGTTTGTTAAGTGAACACTGGACCTTCCACAGAGCTGTTGTAGTTTGTGGATCGCTGTCCAGTTGTTGACCTTTGTGGCAGAGTGGAGGTTGATTTCCCCTATGTCAACATCTTGAAATATCACCTTGATGAGTGCTGTTGATAATGGAAGCTATGAATGTGCGGGTGCAGGGGGTATATGTGAAATCTCTGTGTATTCTCAATTTTTTTAGTAACCCTAACCCTGCTATGAAAATACAAAGTTTTCAAAAATATGGGAAAATACTGATGAGAACAATTAAAGAGGATCTAGGTAACGATATATTACTTATTCGTGCATTGGAAAACTCAATATAGTTAAGACATAAACTCTTGTTAAACTGATCTTTATATTCAATAGAATCGTATTCAAAATTGCATTCAGTATTTTTGTAAAAATAGGCAACTTTATTTTTAATTGTGTATTAGAAAGAAAGGACCAGAATAGATCACCTTTAAATATATCCCATTCCACTAATTAAAAAATAATTTGGAAAGGAGGGAGAAATAGAAAGAGGGAAGAAAGAAGAAAGGGAGGAAAGAAGAAAAAGAGGGGGAGAAGAGATGGAGAGAGAAAGAAACCCACCATGCATTTACGAGACATTTTTTAAGGTTGAACATGTACTACAAGTAATTTGTGAATAAATACATAGGATTTAAAAATCCTTAACCGACATAACTTGGGATAATAGATCAGAACTATGATTTTAATATAGAGGAGACATTTGAATGACCTGAGGAAAATCAATCCCAACTCCTTCTTTGCCTTTGAAACTTTCATAGATTTTAGAGGCTACTCCATAGCAGGATCATAAAACAGCTCACAGTTGCAGATGATTTCAGTGAAAGTATTCAGCTGAGGTTACTGACCCTTTTTACAGTTCTTAGTAGTTGGAAAGTGAACAAGTACAGATAGATTGAATTATAAGTTGTTCTGTCAGGTGTGGACTAAGAACAATTGATGTAACTTCAAGCTAAATGTTACCAATCCTGGTGGGTGAGGTTGTAGCAGAAAAAAAAGTTTCCTATAAGTTTGTAAACACTATTAAGGATCTTAATGCTCTCTGATTCAGTTTCCTTCAATAAGCTATTATCAGTAAGTCTGTTTGGAAAGGAACAACCTATGACCATTTTCTGTAGGAATTATAAGAAATTAATGATATTTTCTCCAGAGATAGTCACAATTAAGTGTATAATCCTGGTTTAATTATTAGAACCAAGCTTGAGTAAAAGACTGAAAGAAAACACAAGAAGAAGATGAGAAAAGAACCAGTGCCTCTTGTAGGAGACACAGAATTTTGATTAGTGATAAGCCAAACTAAAACATGGTTTAATAAACACTTAAAGACTACTTGTGAGGAAAAAGAATAAACATTTTTCCCCTGAGTGTTATCCTCTGATTCTGAGACTCTTGCATTTTAATTTTGGCCACATTGTGAGGGGGATAATTCTAAGATATATACTGGACCCAAAGTGTAACCTAAGATAGCAGCAGAATCGAAATAAAACATAAAGTGTATTGCAGCTGCAATTAACAAAAAACATTGCTAATATGGACAACCTACCTGGAAACCATTTGAAACTGCTAGTCTCTATATTTAGTATACACAAAATCCTTGCCTTTGAAAGCTGATATTTAAAAGACTGATAGTGAGTGATCCCTTGATCACTTGATCTTCTGTGAACAAGATTATTCCACTGAAAACAGAAAAGTTACAGTGTCGCACAGGTGTAGTGGAAGAAATACTTCTCAGTGTGTGAATTTCTCAGTATAAGTGATTCACATCTAGGTAAGTGCTCTGAGACTTGTCCGCTGTGTGAAATATTCAGGTTATGTGGGATAAAATTGTTCGTTTTCTCACCCCCAGGGAGTTGAGAGTTTCACCTGCTACACGCTGGTCACACTGACCATTTCATTTAGCTTTCTGTGTCTCCAAATAGTCAATATAATCAGCATGTAGAATTACTTGCACGTGTCTAATACTCAACCAAGAGTAATTATCTTTTTTTGAGGGAGAACACTGATATCTTCTTTGAAATAAGTAAAGGAACTAAATAGTTTCATATTTCTTCTCAATATGTAGCCAAACTAAACTACTCTGAAGGGAAAGAACTGGTTACTGGTTTTGCCACCACTAAAACTTGCATTTACCATAATAGGTATAAGTTTTAATTTTATAGTTAATGTGATTTCATGAGCTGCAATATCTCATGGAGATATTGTGTTGTTTGCATTAATGAGTCTTCATGTGAAATTTGGAACAGTCTGTTAAGTTAAAAAAATAGCTAACTGATTGAAAATAACTAGTCATCTAATAATATAAAAGGTGAGGGTAATGTTTTCCTTTAAAATTCAAGACAAAATGGAATAGCATGCTCACCAGTATAATGTGTGTGTAATAGAAAAACTCACTGAAAAAGCTGCCTTCCCATGCTTGGGCCCACAGGGACATCCTCTGTGAAATGACTGTTTAGGGAAATCACACTTTCAAAAAACCAAAAATATTCTTTCAAGGGAAATGTTGTAATGGAGACTGGACCCCTAAGGGTTTAAGAAATTAATGGCCAGAAGTTGGAACAAATTTCTATTTGAGAGTTGCCAGCAATGTTTAAACATTTATCTTTAGAGAGAGACTGTTCTTTACTTTGAGGAAAGGGTTTAAGTGATCTCTTGCTTATTTAAAAATACAGTATCATATTCTAAAATTGAAAGAATGAGTTACACATTTCTGCTGAAACCAGGGCAGAGAAATAGCTGTCCCCACTATATAAAATATAAAATGTGTGTGTGTGTGTGTGTGTGTGTGTGTGTGTGTGTGTGTGTGTGTGTGTAATTATCTATCTTCCTGAGTGTTATAGGATCACAAGTTGAGAAAAATAATGCTTACTGCCATGTAGATACTGTGCTGTTTGCTAGGCTCAATTACCGTCTCAGTTCTGAATGCAAGTCTCCTCTTTCAGTTCATTAAATTAATGCCCCAGTATTAGGACTTATTAATATGCCTTCTAGAGCTTTTAGAGTTGAACGTAAGCAGATGAAATCACAATGCTAAATCTGTTACTGTGAGATGTCCACTCTGTTACATGAATGTGCCGTTGAGATTGTCCATTTCATCCAAAAAACTGCATTTAAACTCTCATGATCAATGATTTATATAAGCAGACTGTCCTTAACATATGGGGTTTCTGATTCTTTACAGGAGTGGTTCTGAATCTTGACTGCACATTGCAATTATCTGGGGAATTTTAAACAATTCTGAAGATCTTGCCTCATCCCCAGATGAATTGTATCAGAATATCTCAAGGAATGGTCTAAGGAGTATGTTTACTCTCCCCAGGTGATTCTTATGTACAGTTATGTAGAAAAACACTATCCTAGAATATTAAGGATACCTCCTACAGAAAAAGGAGAAAAGTTGCTACTATCACAGTGGTTCAGCATTCATTTATTAATCTCTTAACAAATCATTATAATGGTTTAGACTAATAATATTTAATATAATTGAAATTTGACTCTTTGCTAAGTTCTATGATACAAAATTTGCGTATATTATATTCTATAACCTTCATGTCGGGCCAATAAGCTAGATGTTATTATGTTATTCTTTTTACTAATGGAGGAACCAAGGCACATAGAAAAAGTTACTTGTTCAAAACTTCTTAATTAGGGTTCGGGAGATACGGGATTAGATTTCACTGTTACATAAAACACTGCATTATGTTTAACATTCTTAAAACAGGACAAAATTATTCTCCATAGGTTTGATATCCCAAGAATATTTCTCCAAGATTATTTATTGTTTAGGGTTACATAATCTAAGATTGATATCCCAAGCCTGTTAAATCATTTAGCCCTTGACCAAATAAATAAGCTCAGGGCATTATATTACTGTAAACAGCAGAGAAAAGAAAACAATTATATTGTAGGCTCAACCAATTTTTAATTTAATAAATTAAGTAGTAATAAATATGTGACAATTTGCTTGTATTTGGGCTTACCTGAAAATACCCAGATAAGCTCCACCCACATTGAAGAACCTTTCAGACCATTCAAAACTAATTAGAATTTCAGTACTTTATTTTTTAAAACTTTTTTATTGAATGAAAGATTCTTTAAATTGTATAGTGCTTTACAATTTTCAAAAGTTTCACATACATGATATTTCAAGACAGTTAATGTCAGTTGAAGTATCAAAACCCCACTAACTTCAGTTAAGCAAAATGAACAAAACAATGGGCACACGAGAAGATGTAATATTGCATTCTGTACATACCTAAGACTTTTGTTGTTCTCTCCAAAACTCTTCGTCAGGGTCCACCAGAACAGTTAGAGATTTTAACTTACATGCATTTAATAGAATTCCCTAAGGGGGAAAAAAAAAAGCCTAAATAAAGCTAAAAAGGAAAGTCAATAGATACTCCAGTTACTTTTCAATTACTAACAAAAAGCAAGGTTAGAAAATTCATTAAAAATCAAAATGCTGCACCTTTGTCTAAGAGAAATAGACAGGGTCAGAGAAATTATTTAAAGAAATAATAACAGAAAACTACCCAGATCTGGGGAAGGAAATGACCATCCAAATCCATTGTGCCCAAAGAACCCCAAATAGACTGTACATCAAAAATTTTTCAGATACATCACATGTCAAAAGTTAAAGACAAAGAAAATTAAAGACGGAGAATTTTGCGCAACAAGAGAAAAGCAACTTGTCACATAAAAGGGTATATCCATAAAAGGGTATATTAAGACTAATAAATGAATTTCTCATCCCAAACCTTGCATATCAGAAGATAATGGGATGATATACTCAAAGTGTTAAAAGAGAAAAAAAAAACTTACTAACAAGGACTACTTTACCCAACAAAGCTCGTCATCTAAGATTAGGAACAGGACAAAGATCCTTACTCCTGACATTTCTATTCAAAATAGTACCAGAAGTCCCAGCCAGAGAAATTTAGGCAATTTTTTAAAAGGCATACAAATTATAATGTAAGAAGTAAAATTGTCTCTGTTTGCAGATGACTGATTATATATGTTGAATTCCCTAAAAAAAATCTACTATTAAGCTATTAGAACTGATCAACAAATTCAGTAATGTTGAAGAATACTAACTATATCAATGTATAAAATTCAGTTGTTTTTCTGTGCACTAACAATAAACCATTATAAAAAGAAATCTCATTTACAGTAACATCAGAAACAATAAAACAGAAATAAATTCAATCAAGAAGGTAAACAATCTGTACACTGAAAACTATAAGACATTGATGAGAGAAACTGAAGAATTTACAAGAAAATAGAAATATATTCATGATGATGAATTGGACAAATTATTATTGTGAAAATGTCTATACTACCCAAAGCCATCTACAGATTTAATGCACCCTTATCAAAATTCTAATGGCATTTTTCATAGAAATCGGAAAAAAAATCCTAAATTTTAAATGAAATCACAAGTGACTCTAAATAGCCAATGCAATCTTAAGAAAGAAGACAAAAGCTGGAGATAGCAAACTTCCTTACTTCAAATAATATTACATGGTAATAATTATAGTAATCAAAACAGCTTAGTACTGGTATAAACACACACACATAGACCAAAGGAAAAAAATAGTCAAGAAAAAAATCTCACACAGATATGGTCAACTAATCTTTATTTTTTCTCATTAAACTTTATTTTAATGGATCTCAAAATTCTGTGATAGATTTTTGGTCAAGTTGTTTCCATTAAAAAGTACTGATTTAAAAAACTAATAACTTAAAACTGCCGCACACACAGAAGAAACAAGTGGTCCCCAAAACATTCTCCTTTCCTTCTGAAGGTTTTACGATGCACTGTTATCATTAACCAGTCTTTAACTATTAAACTTAAATGGCCAATTGAGACAAACAGTTCTGAGACCGTTCTCCCACCACTGATTAAGACTGGAGTGGCAGGTATTGGGGATAATACTCATTTAGCCTTCTGAGCTTTCTGGGCGGACTTGGTGACCTTGCCAGCTCCAGCTGCCTTCTTGTCCACTGCCTTGGTGACACCCACAGCAACCGTCTGTCTCATGTCACGGACAGCAAAACGGCCCAGAGGAGGATAGTCAGAGAAGCTCTCAACACACATGGGCTTGCCAGGAACCATGTCAACAATGGCAGCCTCACCAGATCTCAAGAACTTGGGGCCACCTTCCAGCTTTTTCCCAGAATGACAGTCAATCTTCTCCTTCAGTTCAGCAAACTTGCAAGCAATGTGAGGTGTGTGACAATCCAGCACAGGTGCGTATCCAGCACTGATCTGGCCTGGATGGTTCAAGATAATCACCTGAGCTGTGAAGCCAGCTGCTTCCATCGGTGGATCATTTTTGCTGTCACCAGCCACGTTGCCACGACGAACATCCTTGACAGACACGTTCTTGATGTTGAAGCCCACGTTGTCCCCAGGGAGGGCTTCACTCACAGCTTCATGGTGCATCTCAACGGACTTGACTTCAGTTGTAACACTGACTGGAGCAAAGGTGACCACCATGCCAGGTTTGAGACCACCAGTCTCCACTCGACCCACAGGGACAGTACCAACACCACCACTCTTGTAGACGTCTTGGAGGGGCAGACGTGAGGGCTTGTCAGTTGGCCGAGTTGGTGGCAGGATGCAATCCAGAGCCTCAAGCAGCATGGTTCTACTGGCATTGCCATCTTTACAGGTGACTTTCCATCCCTTGAACCAAGGCATGTTAGCACTTGGCTCCAGCATGTTGTCACCATTCCAACCAGAAATTGGCACAAATGCTATGGTGTCAGGGTTGTAGCCAATTTTCTTAATGTAGGTGCTGACTTCCTTAACAATTTCCTCATCTCTCTTCTGGCTGTAGGGTGGCTCAGTGGAATCCGTTTTGTTAACACCAACGATTGGCTGTTTCACACCCAGAGTGTGAGCCAGAAGGGCATGCTCGGGGGCTGCCCATTCTTGGAGATCCCTGCTTCAAAGTCACCAACACCAGCAGCCACAATCAGGCAGCACAGTCAGCCTGAGATGTGCCTGCAATCATGTTTTTGATAAAGTCTCTGTGTCCTGGGGCATCACTGATGGTCATGTAGTACTTGCTGGTCTCGAATTTCCACAGGGAGGTATCAATGGTGATACCGCGCTCACGTTCTGCCTTCAGTTTGTCCAAGACCCAGGCATACTTGAAGGAGCCCTTTCCCACCTCGGCAGCCTCCTTCTTGAACTTTTCGATGGTTCTCTTGTTGATGCCACCACATCTGTAGATCAGATGGCCAGTGGTGGTAGACTTGCCCGAGTCTACATGTCCGATGACCACGATATTGATGTGAGTCCTCTCCTTTCCCAGTTTGGCTTAGATTTAGTGGTGGTTTTCATGACACCTGTGTCCTGGTGGCAAACCTGTTGCAAAAAAGTTTGGTCAGCGAATCTTTAACAAGTGCACCAAGGGTGCATAATAGAGAAAAGATCATCTCTTCAAAAAATGGTCCTTGGGAAAACTGGTATCCACATGCAAAAATTTTTTTTAAAAGTCTTTGAACTCTTGCCTTATCTTACACCATACACAAAAATCAACTCAGAATGATTAAAGACTTCAGTGTTTAATGACTGAAACCATAAAACTCCTAGAAAAAAATATAGCAAAAAATTTCCTTGACTTTGGTCTTTGCAATGAGTTTTTTGGATGTGACATCAAAAGAACAGGCAATAAAGTAAAAATAACCAAGTGGGGCTACATCAAACTAAAATCTTCTGAACAGTCAAGGAAATATTTTAAAAATGAAAAGATAATCTATGGAATGCAAGAAATATTTGTATATTAAATACCTGAAGGTGTTAATATCTAAAATATATGAGAAATTTGTAAAACTCAACAATAACCACCACCAAATACTGATTTTAAAATGGGCGACCTGAATAGATATTTCACAAAAGAAGATAGGCGTAGGGCCAAAAGGTTTATTAAAAATTGCTCAACAGCACTAATCATCAAGGAAATGCAAATCAAAATTACAGTTCGACATTATCTCACACCTATTAGAATGGCTATTGTTTACAAAAACCTCCACAAAATATAACAAACGCTGGTAAGGACTTAGAGAAAAGGAAACACTTACATACTTTTGGTGGAACTATAAATTGGTGCATCCATTTTGTAAAACAGTATAGAATTTTCTCAAAAATTAAAAAAAAAAAAACCCTACTTTATGACCCAGGATTCCCATTCCTGGCTATTTTTCCAAAGGAATTGAAATCAATATCTCAAAGAGATACCTGTATTCTTATGTTTATTGTATCACTTTTCACATTAGGTATGGGAACAAGCTCAATGTCCACTGACAGGTGAATGAATAAAGAAAACATGGTATATACATGCATACCACTATATGTAGTATATACATATAGTAGTGGACTACTATACAGCCTTAAAAAGGAAGAAAATTCTGCTTTCACAACAGCGTATATGGACCTGAGAGACATAGTGAAATAAGTCAGAGAAAAACAAATACTGTGTATATGCACTTATAAGTGGAGTCTAAAACTGTGAAACTCGTAGACGTAGAAAGCAGAATGATTATTACCAGGGGCTGGGGGGAGAAATAGATGGGGAGATTTTGGTTAAGGGGTTTTCAGTTACAGAAGAGGAATAAGTCTGGAGAGTTAATGTACAGCATGGTGACTATAGATAATAATACTCTGCTATATAATTGAAATTTGCCAAAAGGGTAGATTCTAAGCATTCTCACCACAGACACAGAAAGATAACTATGTGAGGTGAGAAATATGTTAATTAGCTTGATCGTTTCACAATATTTGTATATTAAATCCTCAAGTTGTACATCTTAGCTCTACACAGGTAAAAAAATCTTGAAATATTTATGCTGAAGTCTATCTGTTTGGTTTAAAGAATCACTGACTCATTAGCAAAACTAATAATGGAATTTATAGCAAAAATGACATTGGACCAGATAATTTTATAAAGTTCTATTAAATTAGTAAAAGCTAAAACCAAATTCCTTCTGTATAGCACAGGGAACTATATTCAATATTTTGTAATAGCCTTTAATGAAAAAGAATATGGAAATGAATATATGTGTGTGTGTGTATATATATATATATATATATATATATATATATATATATATATATGCATGACTGGGACATTTATGCTGTACACCAGAAATGGATGCATTGTAACTGACTATACTTCAGTTAAAAATATGAGCAAAACCTGAAATACAAAGCAAAATGTATCTGCATTAATAGAATTTCCTTTATAAGGTATATGTAAAGTTTGTGGGAATCAATAAAACAGATGTACATTTTGATTATTCTGTCTTCTGATCAACACTTCTCATATCATTTAGGAAATGAGAAAAGAGGTACAAAGATAAGTGAAATCTGTTCAGATGGGCACAGGGTATATACCTAGTTATTATAACAGTTATTTCTTACCTCATTTCAGAATAAATTTAACAGGAGAGACCAATTATGTAAGTAAAAGTAATATGCATATTTTCTTTTCACCAGAGAATATGCTATAGTTGCATGACCAAAACATTTGATAAATCTATAAATGTTGCATTTGCTTTTGTGCACGTTAGCAAAGTAGACTGATGGGTTGAACAATTCAAAGTTCATTCGGACTGTGTAGACGAACAGTGTTGAAAAATCAGACAACCAAGTGTTAATTTCTTCCATAAGAAAGGTTTTTATTTATCTTTTTGGTCCAAATTACCTATATTATTACTTAAATTACCTATATTATTACTTCAGCCCTCTCCTTTTCTTTGCCTGTGAAGGCATAGTTTTAATATATTTTATATCAAATCACAGCTATGGTTTTTAAAGACTCACTGTCAGATTTAATATGTTTAGTTTACTGTGCTTAGATTCCATAAATTTTATCTGCCATAAAATGGAAGCTTTTACGTCCTTTACATCTCTTCTATATCAGCCATGCATCAGGATAAATAACATGCCATAAAAGAGCAGAAGGCACAGTTAAGATAGAATCATTATGCAGGTAGGTTATGGCCTGCTTTGTATGAGAACAGCTTCCCTAAAGAGACCTAATGGGATGACTGACCTATAAAGCATTTAATTTGTTGTTAGCATTTCATTTGATTGTCTTGTAGTTCCTCCAGGAATAAAACTTTTGATTGTAAAAACTTCTAAATGACACAATGGTTAATTCCTTTTCCTGTAACTAACAGGTTCCCTCAATGGAGAACACAAAATTGTATACTATCATTTCATAGCTGTTTCTCTGGTATAGTTTCTAAACTCTGAGATAATGCAAAGATCAAGAGTAGTTAAATAGATCATTCCTTAACTTGTAAGAGCTTGTTTTAAGAAACAATTGCCCTTATGGTAGCTCACAGAGAAAAAAATGTGACAATGAGTGTTTGTATGTCCACGTATGACTGAAAAATTGTGATGAACACTGGAATTTGACACAACATTGTAAAATGATTATAAATCAATAAAAAATGTTAAAAAAAAAAAAAGGAAGAAGTGGGGAGAAAAAAAAAAGAAACAATTGCCTTATTGGTACCTACACAATTCTGATTACAAAAGAGAAAAATAAGAATGTAGAGAGGACATAATTTTTCATTAAGAATATAATGAATTTTCCACTTTGGAACAGAAAGCCTTCTGTAGTATGGAATAGATAGTCTAACATTTGATAATAAATAAGATGATAAATGTATTGGAGGCTAATCATGTTAAGATATTTCTGGCTGTTAATACAATTTTTATAAGAGTATTAGCCTGTTTTCCACAGAGTTTTTCTATACATATTTGGAACTATATAAATTGTCCTAAAAAGTAAAAAAAAAAAAAAAATTTTTTTTAGAATGTAACTCAGTGGTTTTCAAACTTACTTGCACACTAGAGTCGTCTGCGGACCTTCAAAAAATATTGATCTCTCTGCTACACTCCAAGAGAATGAGATATATTTCATCTAAGTTTGTCCTGGTCTGAAATTTTTGAAAGATAGCCATGTGATTCAATTGTGCAGACAAGATTGGGGAAAAAAGACTGATGTAAACTAAAAGTAATTACTGAAACCCAGGTTCATTGTTAGGTTCAAAATTAGAAAACTAAGCAGTAGCTAAGTAATTGCTGATTAAGCTCACCGAGCGCACCTAGCTGCTAGTTTTTTGAATGCTAATGAAATACACACACACATATACACAAAGTCTGAAAAGTATTTTGACAACAGAGAAACAAAGTCCTTAATTTGCTTAAACACATGAATATAGTAGAATACCTAGGGCAGTGACACAAGTAAATAACTCATAATCATTTGCTGCTTTCAGAGCTAAATGAGACTTCATTCATTTTATCTATAAAATAAATGATTCAATAAATATTCACATTAAGAAGTGCTGGGTTATAAGCAAGAATAATTTAAAGCTATAAAATACAAACTAAAGGAGTGTTTTTGTTTTTCTCCTATTGTCCATAGACATAAACATACTGCCAACAGTTGATGTGTTTTGCAGTCCTTAATGAAACAACCACCCTGGGCAGATTCAGAAGACAGCAGTGGCCGACAATAGATTCTTAAAAATATGTTATCAGTGATAAGTCTCTAACTCTTTTCTCTGCAAATGTACTTAAAACTTTTGCCTGGATTAGGTGAGCTTAAATGAGGTAGACAGTGTGGCGGAGTTGTTGTCATGGGCCATGGGATAATTATATAAAAATATTTTATGATTAAAAAAAAGTCTAGCAACCCTTAATGTGTAAAGACTTACAAGTGCCAAAAGATCATACATGAAAATCATGAATACATTCAAGTTTGGGGATGAAAAGCCCGCAGGGGCCTAGCTACCTCAGATATCACTTAGTCACATTTAAGGTGAACAATTAAAACGGGTTACTTGAGGCTTAAAGAGTTTACCAGGAGGAAGAATTCTCAGTGTTAAAACTGAAACAGTCTTGTGAAAAGAGGGCCAGTTAGTCGATCCAACACATTTCATCTTCTGCCTTATTGTTTCAAGGTACATATTTTAAAGTACATTTTTAATTTTAAAATAGTTTAGGTACACATAAAAGTTGAGAGAGTAGTACAGATAGCTCCCCACCCCCTCTTCCCCACTGTTAACACCTTGCATTAGTATAATATCTTTGTTACAACTAATTGATCAGTATCTGTGCATGACTACTAACTAAAGTTCATACTTTATTCGATTTCCTTAGTGCTTATTTTGAGTGTTTTTTTCCTGTTCTAGGATCCCATCTAGCATATCATCACGGTACTTTCAGTCTTTCTGTCTCTTTAAGCTCTGTCCCAGAAGCTTGAATGTGGAGAACGTTTCCAAATGTATTTTATGAGCTAGCACCACCCTACACCAAACGTGAACAAGACACTAGGAGAAAAGGAAGCTGAACATCAGTATGCCTTGTGAATACTGATACAAGAAAATCCTCAACAAAGTACTAGCAAACATAATCTAACAGCATATTAGAAGAATTACATACTATGCTCAAGTGGGATAAAAATGAATCAATGTCTTCAACAAATGGTGCTGGAACAATTGTACATCCACATGCAGTAAAATTAATCTAGGCACACACCTTATACCCTTTTCAAAAATTAACTCAGCATAGATCACAGACCGAAATGTAAAATGCAAAATTACAAAACTCCTAGAAGATAACATGAGGAAAAACAACGTAGATGGCCTCAAGTATGATGATGACCTTTCAGATCCAATACCAAAGTAATGATTCATGAAAGAAATCATTGGTAAGGTGGATTCATTAAAATTAAAAACTTCTGTTCTACAAAAGACAACGTCAGGAGAACAAGAAGACAGGCTATAGATTTGGAGGAAATATTTGCAAAAGACACATCTGATAAAGTACTCTTATACAAAACATACAGTGAACTCTGAAAACTCACCAATAGAATACAAACAACCCAATTTAAAATGGGCCAAAGACCTTAATAGAAATCTTACCAAAGATACAGTGATGGCATAAGCATGTGAAATATGCATATGAAAATGTGCTGCACATCTTATGTCACCAGGGAAATGGAAATTAAAGCAACAATGAGATACTACTTCATAACTATTAAAATGACTAAAATTTAGAACACGGAAAACATCAAATGCTGGCAAGGATATGTGACAACAGGAACGTTCTTTCGTGGCTGGTGGGAATGCAAAATGGTACAGCCACTTTGGGTGACAGTTTGATGCCTTCTTACAAAGCTAAATATACTCTCAACATATGATCCAGTATTTATGCTCTTTGGCATTTATCCAAAAGATTTGAAAATTATGTGCACACAAAAGTTTGCACATGGATGTTTATGTAGTTTTATATATAAGTGTCAAAACCGCAAAGCAATCAAGATGTCTTGCAGTAGGTGAGTGGATAAATAAATTGTGTTACATCCATATAATGAAATATTATTCAGCACTAAAAACACTGAGCTATCAAGCTGTGAAAGGACATGGAATAATCTTTTTTTTCCTTTTAGAAGTGAGAATTTATTTTTTTTAATATTTTTTATTGATTTATAATCATTTTACAATGTTGTGTCAAATTCCAGTGTAGAGCATAATTTTTCAGTTATACATGAACATATATATATTCATTGTCACATTTTTTTCTCTGTGAGCTACCATAAGATCTTGTATATATTTCCCTGTGCTCTACAGTATAATCTTGTTTATCTATTCTACATTTTGAAATCCCAGTCTATCTCTTCCCTCCCCCTGCCCCCTTGGCAACCACAAGTTTGTATTCTATGTCTGTGAGTCTATTTCTGTTTTGTATTTATGCTTTGTTTGTTTTTTGTTGTTGTTTTGTTTGTTTGTTTTTAGATTCCACATATGAGCGATCTCATATGGTATTTTTCTTTCTCTTTCTGGCTTACTTCACTTAGAATGACATTCTCCAGGAATATCCATGTTGCTGCAAATGGCGTTATGTTGTCAGCTTTTATGGCTGAGTAGTATTCCATTGTATAAATATACCACATCTTCTTTATCCAGTCACCTGTTGATGGACATTTAGGCTGTTTCCATGTCTTGGCTATTGTAAATAGTGCTGCTATGAACACTGGGGTGCATGAAGACATGGAATAATCTTAACTGCATATTACTAACTGAAAGGAGCCCATCTGAAAAGGCTACATACTGTATGATTTCAACTATATGACATTCTGGAAAGAGCAAAACTTGAAGACAGCAACAAGTTCAGTGGTTGCCAGGGGTTGGTAGGGCTTGGGGGGAAGAGACAAACAGGCAGAGCATGAAGGATCTTTAGGGCAGTGAAAATACTCTATATGACACCATAATGAAGGGTACATACTGTTATAGATTTGCTTAAACCAACAGAATGAACAGCACCAAGAGTGAACCGAAATGTAAACTATGGATTTTGGGTGATTATGACATGTCAGTGTAGGTTCATCGGCCATAACAAGTGTGCCACTCTGGTGAGGGATGTTGATAACGGAAGAGTATGTGTAAGGGCAGAGACTACCTAGGAAATCTCTGTGTTTTCCCCTCAATTTTGCTGTGAACCCAAAACTATTCTAAAAAAAAAAATCTTAAAAAATAGAGTTTTTTAAAAAATCAATCAACAATCAACATATATATCACATTAACAAACTAAAGAAAAAATAGAAAGCATGATCATCTCCACTGATGTAGAAAAAGCATTTGATAAAATTCAACAAACTTTCATGATTAAAAAAAAAAAACTCTCAAGAAATTGTCCACATAAGCATAGCACCTGACCATCACAAAGGCCACAGAGCGAAAGCACACACACACTGTCATATACACAACAGGGTGAGAAAGGAAGTTTTTCTTCTAGGTTTAGGAACAAGATACGGATACCTGCGTTTGCCCCATTTATTTAACACTGTATTAGAAATTCCAGCCAGAACAGTTAGACAGAAAAAGGAATAAAGATACACAAGTTGGAAAGGAAGAAGTAAAACTGTCTCTGGTTACAGGTGACAAGTAGAATATCCTAAAGATTCACAAGAAGAGTGGTTAAAACTAACAGACAGATTCAGCAAAGCTGTAGGATATAAAATCAACACACAAGAGTCAGTGGCATTCCTATAACTATACAAAGTGAAAAGTCTGAAAAGGAAACTGAGGAAACAATTTAATTTGCAATAACTTTTAAAAAAGAATAAAATACTTAGGAACAAACAACGAATGGGGTGAAAAACTTGTACACTGGAAATTATAAAACATTGCTGGAGGAAATTAAGACACACAAAAAATGGAAATAAACCCCAAGTTCATGGTTGAAAGACGGTATTTTTAGGATGTCAATAATACCCAATGCAATCTATCGCTTCAGTGCAGTCCCTGTCACAGTTCAAATGACAATTTTTCAGAAATAGAAAAATACATCCTTAAATTCATATAGAATATCAAGGGATCTTGAGATGCCACATAATATCTTGAAAAAGAACAAAGTTAGACGTCTCACACTTTCTGACTTCAAATCTTACTACAAAAGCTATACTAATCAAAACGGTGTGGTACTAAAACAAAGACATTAAGACCGATAGAGTAGACGAGAGAACCAAGAAACAAACCTTCAGATATAGAGTCAAATGATTCTGAACAAGGGCGCCAAAACCTTTCAATGGATAAAGGACAGTGTTTTCAATAAATGGTGCTAGGAAAGTTGGATATTCGTACACAAAAGCATGAATTTAGACCCTTACCTTACACCATATACTAAAATTAACTCACAATGAATGAAAGACCTAAATGTGAAAGCTGAAACTGTAAAACACTTAGGAGAAAACATAGGATAAAGCTTCATTATGTTGGATTTGAAAATGATTATATCAAATGCATGAGTAATTTTTTAAAATGGATTAATTTGTTTTGACAAAATTTTAAAAAATCCTTTTGTACATCAAAGGACATCATTAAGAGGATGAAAAAGAACTCAAGGAATAGGAGAAAATATCTGCAAAGTAACTGTCTTATAAGGGATCAATATCCAAAAAAATTAAGTACTACTACAACTCAACCCCAAAAAAAAAAAAAAAAAAAAAAAAAGCAATCAAACCCAAACAACCCAATTAACCATGGGCAACAGACTTTCATGGATGTTTCTCCAAAGAAGGCAGACAGATGACCAACAAGCACATGAAAATATTATCACTATCATTAATTATTAGGGACATGCGAATCAATACCACAATGAGATAACACTTCACATGAATTAGGATGTGTTTTATTAAAATAAACAGAGAATAACAAGTGTTGACAAGGATATGGAGAAATTAGAACTCTTGTACATTGTTGGTGGGAATGTAAAATGGTGCAGCCACTGTGGAAAACTGTTTGACCAGTCCTCAAAAAGTTAACCAGAATTAACCATATAATCCATCAACTTCACTCCTAGGTATATATTCAAAATGTTGGAAGCAGAAATTTGAACAGCTATGTGTACATCCATGTTCATGGTAGCATTTTCCACAGCAGTCAAAAAGTAGAAAAATCCAAGTGCCCACTGATAAACAAAATGTGGAATATACATGCAATGGAATATTATTCATTCTTAAAAAGTAATAAAATTTTGATACATGCTACAGCATGGATGAACATTATAGATCTCATGCTAAATGAAATAAGCATACACAATGGGACAAATACTGAATGATTCCTCTTATATGAGGTACCTAGTTTAGTCAAATTCATTGAGACAGAGAATAGAATTGTGCTTGTGCAGAGCTGATCGGTTTGTGAAAATGAAGATTTCTGGAGATGGATGGTATTGATATTTGGCTAACAATGTGAATGTACTTAATTCCACTGAAAACTTTAGTACAACTAAAAAATGGCTAAAATGATAAATTTCTCTTCTGTATATTTTACTATAATAAAAACTACTTTAGTAAATTTCAAATGAAAATTTTGTATCTGTCTTACGATAGAGACATAGAAAACACATACATTGTCATTGTTTACTTTTACTTGTCCACAATTTCCTTAAAACACAATTTCTCTGTTACTAATTTTAATTATTCATCAGTTTGGATTATTTAAGCAACATGTCTGTGGTCAGCAGCTTTACTAATTCCTTGCTTTACTGAGAATAGTTTTTATTACTTTGAAAACAATTAATGCTTTGACTGAATAGGGAGTAAATTATTATTCAGTAAAAACATATTTTTTTATCCTAAATATTATTCTCCATTCTGTTTATTGAGTATGAATGTGTGTGTGTGTGTGTGTGTGTGTGTGTGTGTGTGTGTGGTAGAAAAGGAATAGAGTGGTAAGAATTTTGAAAGAATTAATAGCATCATTTTATTTATACATACCTTTTCTACATTTCATAGACACTCACATATTCAGATATATGTAAACACATGCATAAAAAGAAACTGGAAGCTGCTAAGCTACAAAGCAAAGATAAATAAGATATTTCATTTTCAATGAAGTTTTCATCTCTTTTAGCCTACCAGTCCCATCCTTGGTAAATTATAAACTTCTCAGATGTAGAAATTATATTATTTTTGCTACATATCACATGATTCTCATATATTAAAATAGTCTATGCATACATCCACACATATGTAAACATACATAAAGATATGTATTTTATAGTGCAATGTTTATGTGGAAAAAGTGACACACCTGGAAAACAAGAGATGAATGTCCTCAGTATATAAAATGATTTGGGAAATAGTTAAACATCTGTGCCAAATGGAGCATGAGACAAGGAGCTAGAGAACTGGATCCTACTTCTGGCAGGAGTTTTTATAAAGTTCATTTTCTTTATTTTTTTTTAAATCTCCACAGTGTAGATAACCATCATCATCTCAGGATTATAATGATCAAATAAAATAATGGATGTGACAATACACTGAATATAATGAAGAGGAGTTCAAATATTTTATTGAACTTTAGTACTTGCAGAAACAAAACTTGCAAATTAGGAAGAACTTTGTTTCACCTTCTGTCCCCAAATGCTCATTTTTGAAAAGATAATGTCTTAACAGGAACTTTTATTTCAGTATTATGTATTTTTAAATGAATTATAATGATCCATCTAGTCTCTACTGCAGTGATATATTTTATCAAAAGTAAGATATTCTTTCATAAACAGTAATATATATCTCTGCAAGGCCATGATCAAAATCTTCTGTTAGCACCTCAGAATCAAAAATACAACATTTAACACTATTCCTGCGCCACATGTTAAAATTGGTAGCATTGCTTTGTAATTGTCATGATTTAAGCTTTATTTTCTTAGGAAACTACAACTTAACTACACATTACATTACTGTGTCGTGAAAGGCCTAAATTCTTTATAGAGCATGAAAATGAGTGTACATAAAAAGGACAGATTAATAGATAAAAAGTGAGAAATTCTTATAGCGAAAACAAGAAAGTGCAAACCAAAAGAAGCCAAATACATGGGATACAGAACATGGAATCTTTGTTCCACTCATGAGAAACGTAAAGTAGAAATTAGGGTATGAAACCATTTTTAGAGAGTTATGAATTCATTTTCTATACCGTCATCTCAATGGCCACCATGAGAATTTCAGTCCAATTTCCATATGATAGGAATATAGTCTTTACCCAACATTACCATCCAGGTATAGATGGTTCTTGTTTAATAATACAAAACCACTGAGAATAAAATTAAAAATAACAGTGAGAACACAGATTTGGACCCCAGTTATGTGATATGAGCTAAGGAGAAGTGATTCTGGACCTCCAGAGATATCTCAGAATATATCAGAATCTTGAACAACAAGGCAAGACATCAACTCCGGAAATTCCTTCGTAAAATGCAGATATTGCTTAAGGAAATGTCACATCAATGCATTATTAGATTGGATTAATATTAATTAGTCATTTCCCTACCTAGCAGAGAATACTGCCTTGGCAACTAACCTTTCAAGGTAGTCTGAATTTGATTCGTTTAGTCTGAGGAGCAATTTTTGCTTGAATAACACAGAGCAATCAGTGGAGCTGAACAGCTGGGTGCGGTCAGGGAAAGCAGCGCTCAGAGACTCCTGCCCAAGTCACTGTCATTCCAAGGTGACTGTGGGCTGACACAGGTTTGTACCCCCTGAGGAGAGGGTCAGAGACTTGACACTGTGCTATGGGGACATGTGTGGTAAACAGACTGTCAGGCGCTCAGCTGAGCCAGAGAGACTAAGCACAGTGAACTGCCAGGTGTCAGGAGCTGGTGAAAGCAACGAACCCGAAGTGAAAGTAACAATCAAGCCTTTCATCACCTACTTTATATACAAGGAAGAAGCTAAAGCCAAAGAATGTGCCAACTTCACCATTTAGTTCCCCCCCGTGGAATGGCATACTGGTAGAGGGCCAGGGGCATCAGCACAGGTGGGGGGCGCTTCACTGTTGAGGGAGCCCCAAAACAAATGGCTCCTGCAGTTTTGTGGACCCTGGGGGTGGGGAGGAAAATGGTTCGAGTGGAAAAGTTATGAGTACAGAGTCGGAGTCGAGAAAAGTCTCTTCAAGTTTTTACCCTCTTCTCAGTAACGAAGCCTCAGCTGAGGCATCTGAAGATCTCAGCAGAAGGTTCCAGATAAAGAGACCTAGGAGTAAAGGAGCTTAGCTGGGAATGCAAATATGTGTAAAAGCACGGCCAGCCAGAGGGGGCCTGAGTCTTTGACTGTGATTCCCTTCAGATACTGAAATGCATTGCTGGGGTCTGATGCGCTAAGAATAGCTTCCCCTTCCCAACCCTCCAAGTAAAAACCGTGCAACTGCCTATGGCCCAGAGTGAAAACCCACATAGGTTTTAACCAGGAGATTTTTGCAAGTTTGGCTTTTTCAGATTCCAGATACAAATAATTGACACTTGGACAAGGTGGGGGTTAGCTGGCTCTGACCTCCATGCAGTCAAAAATCTGTATATAACATTATAGTTGGCCCTCCATGTCTGCAGTTTTGAGTTTGTAGATTCAATCAACCATGGATCATGTAGCGCACTATTGAAACACATTTTCGTAGAAGTGGACCCGCACTTCACATTCGTGTTAGTCAGGGGTCAGCTGTACTTGTCTTTTTCTGTCCGACTTCTCTCACTTAACATTATGTGCCCAAGGTCCATCCTTGTTGTCACAAAGAGCAGGGTGTCCTTTTTGTCTTGTGGCAGGGTGATACTCCATTGTATATACAGTTGAAACTTGAAGAATGAGGGGTTTACGGGAGTGAACTCCTGTCCATTTGAAAACCAATCAGAGTATAACCTTACAGTCAGCCCTCGTGACCACAGTTCTGTATCCAGGAATTCAACCAACCTCAGACTGGGGAATGCTGTGTATGCATTTACTGAAAAAAAAATGCACATGTAAGTGGACTCATGCAATTCAAAGCGATGTTGTTGCATGCTGCTGAAGTGTCAATTCTTTATACCACATCTTCTTTATCCATTCATTGGTTGAAGGGCACTTAGGTTATTTTCATATCTTTGTTATTATGAATAAAGCTGCAATAAACATATAAATGTATATATCTCTTTGATATCTTGTTTTCAGATAATTTTAAAGACAACCAGCAGTAGAATTGCTGGGTCATATGGTAAATCAATTTTTAATTTTTGAGGAAATACATATTATTTTCCAGAGTGGTTGTAAGTTTACATTCCCACCAACAGTACACAAGTTTTCCCTTTTCTCCATATTTCACCAATCTGTGTTATCTCTTGTTGTTCTTGAGAATATTATTCTCACAAGCATGAGATGATATCTCATTGTGGTATTGACTCATTTCCCTGATGGTTTTTGATGTATGTTTTCATATACCTGTTGGCCATTTGAATGTCTTCTCTGGAAAAATGTCTGTTTAGTTGTTCTGACCATTTTTAAATCAGTTTGCTTGTTACTGAGTTGAATGAGTTCTTTATATATCTTGGATATTAACCCTTAATTGATATATGTTTGCAAAAAAATTTAACCCATTCTGTAGGTTGACTTTTCATTTTATTAATTGTTTCTTTTGCTGTGCAGAAGCTTTTAAGTATCATGTTGTCTCATTACTATTTTATGTATCTTACTGCCATTTTTGGTTTAGTCTGTTATGTCTGATAGAAGAATATCTACTCCCACTTTCCTTTGGTTTCCTCTTGCATGGAATATCTTCTTCCATCTCTTCACTTTGAGCCTGTGTGTATCTTTAGAGCTGAAAGTAATCTCCTATAGGCAACATATAATTTGTTCTTTTTTTTTTCTTATCCATTCAGTCCCTCTGCCTTTTGATTGCTGAGTTCAATCTATTTACATTTTTTTAACATTTTTTAAAATTGAGTTACAGTCATTTTACAATGTTGTGTCAATTTCTAGCGTAGAGCACAATTTTCCAGTTATACATGAACATACATATATTCATTGTCACATTCTTTTTTGCTGTGAGTACATTTAGATTATTCATATATAAGGTCTTACTACAGCCATCTTATCACCTGCCTTCCGGTTGTTTTGTAACTCCATTGTTTCTTTTTCCCTCTGCTTCTGCCTACTTTTATAATGTGTCGCTTCCCATGTCGATATGCTCAGTCTCACCTCTTTTTATGTTTCATAACTCTACTCTAGATTTTTGCTTTGTGATTACCGTGGGCCTTATATAAAAACAGCTCATAGATATAGCAGTTCATTTTATGCTGATAGCGACTTACCTTTATTTGCCTAAAAAGTCTCCGCTCTTATACTCATCCCCTTTTATATTTTTGATGTCACAATTTACCTATTTTTGGTATAAATTTATTAAATAATATAGTAGCAATAGTTATTTTAATGGTCTTTCCCTTTAAACTTCATACTATAATTAAGTGGTTAACACATCATTCTAATGTAGTACAGTTGATCCTTGAACAACATGGGTTTGAACTCTGTGGGTCCACTTACAGATTTTTTTTGATAAATATCACAGTAAAATGTGATTCATAGTTGGTTAAATCCATGATGCAGAAATATGGGTACCAAGGGTGGACTATGAAACTTGAGCATCCATGGATTTTGATAACTGTGGTCTGGAACCAATCCCCTACAGGTTCTGGGGGACTACTGCACAGGTTTCTAATGCTGACTGTTTATTTTTCACATTTACCAGAGTGTTGTGTACTTTTGTAAGTTTTTATGTTACTGATTAGCACCTTCTTATTTTAGACTGGAGAACTCCTTTCATCATTTTTTTGCAAAGCAGATCTAGTGGTGGTGAACTCCCTCACCTTTTATTTCTGGGAAAGCCTTTATTTTTCCTTCATATCTTAAGGATAACTTTGCCAAATAAAGTATTCTTTGCTGCTATTTTTTTCTTTCAATATTTTGAATATATCATTTCTACTCTATCCTGGCCAATAAAGTCTCTGCTGGAAAATTCACTGATAGCTTAATGGGGGTTCCTTTGTAGGTTCCTTTTTTCCCCTGGCAGCCTTTAAGATTCTTTCTTTATCATTAATTTTTGACAATTTGATTATAATATGTCTTGGAGAAGGTCTATTTGCATTGAGATAATAGGATCCTTGATTAACTTCTTGGATTTGTACATCCAGTACCCTCTCTGGTTGGGAAATTCTCAGCTATTATTTTAAAAAATAATCTCTCTGCGCCCTTCCTGTGTCTTCTCCTTTTGGGACAACAATTATTCTTATATTTGCTGTTCTGATAGTTTCCTGTAGGTCTTGTAGGGTTTCGTCACATTTTAAGAATCTTAATTCTCTCTCCTAACTGGTGCATTTCTCATTTCTATCCTCCAAGTCACTTACTCTTTTTTTGATCTGATCTGCTTTGCTTCTGATGCTATTACATTCTTTATCTCATTAACTGAATTCTTCTGCTCTAAAATTTTTGCTTGGTACTCTTTTTATAATTTCAATATTTTTGGTAAAAAACTGCTTATGTTCATTAACTTTATTCTGAGTTTCCTTAATTGTCTTTTTGAGTTTTCTTGTAGCTTGTTGAATTTCCTCATAAACATCTAGTTTGAATGTTTTATCAGTTAGATCACATTATTTCATTCTTTTAAGTTCAGTTACTACAGAATTATCATTTTCTTTTTGTGAAACCATATTTTTTAAAAAGTTTTTCATGAAGTTCACTGATTTTGTCCTGTACTGTGTCCAGTCTACTAATGAGTTTGTTGAAGGAATTCTTCATTACTACTATGGAGTTTTTGATTTCTATTATTTCTTTTTTTATTCTTTCTTAGAATGTTCATCTCTCTGTTTACTCATTTGTTCTCGCATATTGTCTACTTTTAAAATTAGAGTTATTAACATATTAATCATATTTTTCAAAATTTCTGGTCTGATAATTTCAACATCTTAATGCTATATGGGTCCGGTTGTGACACTTGCTTTGTCTGTTCAAACTCTCCTGTTTTCCTCTCAATGTGCCTCATAATTTTTTTGTTGAAAACTAGACATCATTTTGTTGAACTCTAGTACATAGTGTTTTAGTGATGTGTTCCTAAGGTGTGTTGGGAGGGAAAGTGTTTTACAGTCCCATGATTAGGTTTCATTCTTTTGTGAGACTGTTCCCCTGGGCTGTGACCTTTATTAGTATATCTCAGAGACCCTCCCCTCTTTAGTGAAGGGGCCAAATAACTAGAGGGAACTAAAATTGAGTATTTCCCTTCCCCCCATGTGTAAGGCTAAAGAGGGCTGGAGCTGAATATTTTGTTCCCTCCAAGTCAGTTATGATCTGATTAACCTCAGTAGGTTAGTGTCTATGATTAAAAAAACTCTCAGCAAACTAAGAATAGAGGAAAGATTCCTCAATTTGATAAAGAACATCTTAAAAAAGACCTATAGCCAATAACATCCTTAATTGTTAGAAAGTAGATGCTTTTCCCCTAACATCAAGAACAATGCAAGGATGATCCAAGACAAGAAATAAACAAAGTATACAAATTAGGAAGAAAGAAATAATACTCTATTTGTTCAGAAAAGACATGATTGTTTACATAAGGAATCTTACAAAATTCGCAAAAAACAGTGCTGGAACTCATAAATGATTATAGAAAGGTCACTTGATAGAAAGTTATTATACAAAATTCCATTTTTTCTATATGTACCAGTAATGAACAATTCTAATTTGAAATTCAAAACATCATTATTTATAACTACCAAAATTTTTAATACTTTGGTATAATATTAACAAAATATGTACAGAATCTAGATATGGAAAGCTAAGAACTCGGGTGAAAGAAATCAAAAACAGTCTAAATACATGGAGAGGTAATTCATGTTTGTGAAAGACTCAATATTGTTAAGACATAAATTCTCCCCATCTTTACATATAGATTCAAGGCAATTCTAACCCAAACCCAGTAATTTGTGTTGGAGATATCAACAAATATTCTAAAATGTATGTGTATATTCTAAAGACCCAGAATATCCAATATGATACCAAAGAAGAACAAAGTTGGAGGACTGGCACGATCTGATTTGAATCCTTACTATAAAAGCTACAGCAATCCAGAGGGAGGATGTAGCTCAGTGGTAAAGTGCATGCCTAGCATGCAAAAGTCCTGAGTTCAATTCCCAGTACCTCCATTAAAATAAATAAATAAATAAGTAAACCTAATTACTGCCCCCACCTGGAAAAATTAATAAATAAAAACTTAAACAAACAAACAAACAAACATAAAAAGCTACAGTAATCCAGAGACCATGGGACTAGTGAAAGAATAGACATATAGATCAATGGACTAGAATAGAGAGCCCAAAATAGGACACTGCAAGTACACTCATTAGTTCTTGATGGAGGAAAAAAAAAAAATCAGTGGAGGAAGGATAGTCTTTTCAACAAATGGTACAGGAATAATTGAACATCACTATGCAAAAAAAGTTAAACAGACACAGAATTTACCCATTTCACAATAATTAACTCAATAAAGATCAGAGGCATAAGTATAAAACACAATATGTAAACTTAGAGAAGAAAAAAAGGAAAAAAATCAATGTAACCTTGAGTGTGGCAATAAGGTTTTAAATACAATAGCAAAATCATGATTCATGAAAGTAAATTGGTAGATTGATAAATTAGACTTTATTAAACTAAAAATCTCCATGAAAGACATTGTTAAAAGAACAAATTGATAGTAATGGATTGGGAGAAAAAATATGCATAAAAGACATATGAAAAAGAATCTTTATCCAAAATATACAAGAAATAAATAAAAACACAACAGTAAGAAAGCAAATAACTCAAATAAAAATGGGCAAATTATTTGAGACACCTTCACCAATAAAGATATGTAGATGGAAAATAAGCATATAAAATTCATTTCATCATTTCTTTTCAGGGAATTTCAAATTAAAACAAGTACAAAATACTAATACAGACCTATTTAAAAGATTAAAATTCCAAAAACTTACAATGCCACATCCTGGCAAGGATGTAGAATAAGAACTCTTATTCATTGCTGGTGGGATTACAAAATGGTAGAACCATATTGGAAGACAGGTTGGCAGGCTCTTACAAAGTTAAACATAGTCTTGCCATATAATCCAGAAAATGCATTGTGTGATATTTTCTCAATTGCTTTGAAAAATTATGCTCACACAAAAACATGCATGCTAACGTTCATAGCAGTTTTATTCATAATCACCCAAAACGCGAAGCTACCAACATATGCTGTTCAAGAGCTGAATAGATAAACTGTAAATCCATGTAATGCAAGTTAGCAATTAAAGTAATTTAGTTATTAAAAAGCAGTAAGTTATCAAGCCATGAAAAGACATGAAGGAAACTTAAGTGTATACTGCTAAGTGAAAGAAGCCAGGAGAAAAAGGGTACAAATTCTGTAATTCCAATTATTTGACATTCTGGAAAAGACAAAGCTTTAAAGACACTGAAATGATTTGCAGTTTCCGGCTGTCTGGGGGTTTGAAGGAGAGATGAACTGGTGATGCACAGAGGACTTTTAAGGTAGTGAAAACATTCTATATGTTACTGCAGCACTGGAAACAGGACTTGTGTTCTCAAAACCCACAGAACTTAACAGAGTGAATCTTGATATGTGAAAATTTATATATATATATATATATATATATATATATATATATATATATATATATATATATATATATATATATATATATAAAGAGGTCAGGGGATCCCAGGAAAGAATGCAGACTGTGGCAAAAACAATCTAATTATATTACAAATGTATTAAACTATTGCACTGAAGTAAATGTGGGGGAAAATGCTGACCTATGTAACTTTGGAAACAAGTACAGTCTGTTAACAATAAAGGCAAAGAAACTGCACAGAAGGATGCCGCATAGTTCATGAGGTTGTTTCCCATGGAAGTAGGGTGAAAATCTGATACTGTTGAGCAAGTACAATGGGGTGGAACAAGTCTATAAATAGGTGACAAATAAAGGGAGCCAGGTTTTTCACTGCTGGAGTGGCCGTTTATAGCTAAGCAAAGGGAACAGATTAGATACAATGTACCCCTGTGGCTTATTTACGTTATTCATAGTAGCTTCTACCTCTTTTTTTTTTTTTTTTTTCTGTGAGGCTGAGTTGTTTATCCAGGGGATAGAGGGAGGGCAGGTAGGCATCCGGCCAGATGACGCTGGGGACAGCTGCACACCTCCGCCAGTCGGGGCCCTGACAGGTGGGGCCATGTGCGCCCGCCGCCCCAGGCCGGGGCGGGGCGCAGGCGCGCGCGGCGGGAGCCGGCGGAGGGCGGCGCGGGCGCGCGGGCGGCTCGGCCCGATCCCCGGGAGCCAGGCGCGCCGCGCCGACGGAGGAGGGAGGAAGCCGACGGAGGAGGGAGGAAGCCGACGAGCGGCGGGAGAGCTTTCCCGCGAGGCGGGCGCGAGCCGAGGGCCGCAGGCCGTAGTCGCGCTCGAGCTCCCGGCGCGAGATCGCGATGTTGCCCTGTACCAGAGGACCCAGCCCAGAGGCTCAGGAAGCCCGAGTAGACGAGCAGGTCGCCGAAGTCGCGGCCGCGCCCCTGCAGCTGCGCGAACACGCCGATCAGCAGCGCCGCGGCCAGAAGCAGCGCCATCGCGCAGCGGCCCAGGCCGGACGCCGGCACGGCCGCGCCCACCGCTGGGACGGTGCGCCGGGCGGGGGTCCCCTGCTCTTAATTCTCTATAAACATTGTCTATAAGTTAGCACTTGGGAAAGTTCTACTTTCTTAACTTGTTAATACCAGGAATAAAATATGAAAATTAAACAAAAAACAAATCACCCTGGCGGGGGGGCATCAATCTTTGAGACGTTGGAAACTCCCCAATACTGAAATGACAGGGCAGTCTTTGTCTCAGCTTCCCCACTGCATGTGAGCTGGTTTATGCCATTTCCCTTTGTTGTGCAGCCAAGGGAGGCTCTACCATGTCATTAGCAAGATGGGAACAGTGGGACGTACCATGCTTGTGGCTGACTGTGAAGGGCCAGCAAGCCAGGGAGCAAGGACCTGTGACGTCTGAAAAATTCTTCTCCACCTTTCAAATTCCTCAAAGTCTTTCAGTCATCTCATGACCCTCATATGTCTCTTTGTAAAGTCCTATTTAGCCATTTCAGGGGACAAAAAGCCACTTCTTTCTCCACTAAGCCACTCTCTGAAAACGGACAGGCTGGCCTCAGTGCTTACAAATCCAGGCTTCTGGCAGGGATGGGGAAGGAGAAAGCCGTCTTTCCTGGTCACTGTTCTGTGCCCTTCCTCACCGCACCCAGGCCTGACCGCAGCTCCATCGCCCTCCTGTGCGTTCGCATCTCTTCCTATGATAAAGGGCCGGTGTCGGTGGCACCTCCACTATTCTGTTTCTTGAAAAGTGCAGCCTCTTTGGCCAGTTCGGTGTGGCTTGAATGAAGGAAGTTCAAAGGGCTGCTCTAGGTTAGAGTCTAAGGAAGGGTTTATTTTCTTACAGCTCCATCCAGTTGCTGCATTTGAAGCAAAGCTTCGCTTGGTATTTGCCCCATATTTAATCTAAAGTAGAAACATTTTTAACCTGATCTGTGGAGCAGAGGCTGAAAGCACTTCACTCTTGTTCAATACCCAGTATCTTGTTCTTCCCTTACTGCCTGGGTGTCTCTCTGGCTCCTTTGCATAAATCCTTTTCCAATCCTTTCAAATCTTCAGTATAAATTTGTTCCATCACCATCACTTGTAAAGTTGGAGTCACCGCTTCAGCTATGTGACAGGCTTCCCAAAGGCGGCTTTGGCACCCACTGCCTCAGCGGGCCCGGGCCTCTGGGAGACGGTTCTGAGCAGGCCTGAGACTTGTCCCACTGAAGTGGGCGGAGCTGGGGTGCCGATACCCCGACTCCCTGTTGGTGCTGGCTGAGACCTGCGCCCAGAGGCAGCACCTCCCCGGGAGCAGGCCAGGGAAGACTTCGGGTGAGGGCAGGGGGGCACAGGACACCGTTGGCTTTTACGTGAAGAACGAATGATGAGGGGATATGGGCTGGGCCGTGTGCACAGACCCCCTTCCCTGTTCTCAGGCCTGGTTCTGTCGCCGAGGTCTCACTCCCCGTCAGTCCCTAGGGAGCCTTTCCTAACGGCCAGTTAGAAACAACACCGCCTCGTACTCTATGCCCCTCCCCTGCTGGTTTTGCTTTATAGCACTTACCACTCCCTCATGCATTATGTGTGTGGGTTTTTCTTGCCTGAATCATTTCAGTGCGGGAAGAGACAGCACACAAATGTTTAACGCATCAGGCAGTCGTGAGCGCAGGGGAGGAAGAGTTAGGAACGTCGTCCGGGGAGGGGCTGCTACTGTATTCGGCAGCTTGTGTGTGGCGGGGGGTCCTCTTCCACAAGATGTCACTGAGTGGACAGAAACCTTTAGGGAATGAGGGAGTGAGAAAGCTTCCCAGGCAAAGGAGACAGCAGGTACAAAGGTCCTGAGGTGGAAGCACGTTTGGCGTATCTGAGGCCAACGCTGCGGGAGCACAGGCTTGAAGGGGAGAGGAGGCAGGTGAGGTCAGGCAGGTGGCGGGGAATCTGACAGACGGTTTGGTCTCGGTAAGGACTTGGGATTTTACTCTGCGAATTAGTCAGGGTTAAAAAAACAAACAAACAAAAAACTAGCTGCCCTCCGGCCACGTGCCGCCTGTGCGGCCGGGCCCTCCCGCACACAAAGCCGGGGGAGCGCGCGCCTTCTCTGGTGACGGGCGCGCTCCGTCTGCTTCACTAACGGGTCATCTGAGGTAGAAAATGAGGACATCAGTTCTTCCCTCAGCACCTGTTGGGGTGTTGCATGGACTGAATGTTTGTGTCCCCCAGAACTCATCTGTTGAAATCTAATCCCCAGCGTGATGGTCTTTTTTTTTTAACCAAGTGAAGTTTCGGGGCAGGGCGGGGGGCGGGCACTGAGGCCAGAAAGGCGGCGCCCTCGTGACGGGTGTCAGCGCCCCCGTAAGGGCCCAGAGGGCAGGCGGACGCTCTTTGGGCCCCGTGAGAATAGGAAGAAATCAGCCGTCTGCCACCGGACGCGCACTGTCTCCGGAAACGGGCCACGCCGGCACCCTGAGCTGCGAGAAGCCAGTTTCCGATGTTGGTAAGCGCCCCGGTCGGTGGCGTTTTGCTACAGCAGCCCAAGCTGGGGCAGGTGCTTACGCGCTGAGGAAGGAGATCCTTGTATTGAGTTTCAAGATACATTCTCTCTCCTTGACTTCCTTTTACCTCGTCCTGGCTTCGGGTCCACTTTTTGTGTCATTGCTCTTCCCCTCTGCAGCTCTCTTCTTGCAGGGTCACGGCAGGACATCTTCAAGGTAACGTTCTCCGTACAGACACTAAAAGGAGAGTCTCTACAATCGCTCGCAACGAAGTGCTGGGAAACCAGTGTTCTCAGCCCTCCTCTGCGCTGTGCTCTGTGTTCTCAGGATGATGACGTGATACACCTGAACTGCTGGCTCACTGAGAATGAAATGTAAGGTATATGCATGTAAAGCCTATATTGGTGCAGTGATTTAGAATATGGAAGCCAAGAGACAACTCTCTGTAGTACATTACCTTTTTCCTGAATCTTACCCAAGTACACATATTGTAAAACAAATCATTTATAAGACAGTCGGGGAAATTTGAACACTGGACATTCGATGCATTATTTTTTTAGGTGCAACAATGGTACTGTAGCTTTCTTAAGAGCGCTGCCTTTTAGGGATACTAAAATACTTTTGGATGAAATGACAAAACGATGCCTCGGATTTGTTTCAAAATAATCTAGGGGGAGAGGAGTGAAGAGACAAATAGATGAAACAAGATTGGTCACGAAACAATGAAAATGGGCACATGGAGATTCACTACTCTCTACGCCAAGATTTCCTACAATAAAAAGAAACAGAACACAGGGTGGGACACGTATCTACTCTGACACCGGTTACTCCAGCGAGATGAGTCCAGGTCTCACCCTCAAACTGCCCAGCCTTCTAGGGAGAAATGGAGGCCAGACACCGCAGGCCACCCTTCTGAGGACCTCGGCAATAGGGGCCCTGCCCCGGGGAGCAGCACTGTGCCGGCTGGCACGTGGCAGGGATGGAGGGAGGCTGGGCAAATAGATGCGCTTCTCAGTACACAGAGGAGGAGAGAGCTACACGGGGCATAGCGCCTGCAGGGAGGCAGGGGAGACCGCACACC
This sequence comes from Camelus bactrianus, assembly GCF_048773025.1. Taxonomy (NCBI): domain Eukaryota; kingdom Metazoa; phylum Chordata; class Mammalia; order Artiodactyla; family Camelidae; genus Camelus; species Camelus bactrianus. The sequence goes on from NC_133553.1 coordinate 67,920,700, forward strand.
CTCAGATCCCACGTTCTCCAGGTGTTCTGGGCCTACCTGGCAGGGCTCGAGGGGTTCAGTGCTATGAAGCTTGCCCAGGGGAGCACACGTGCTTCTGGCTCGCTGGCAGCCCCCAAGCTGAGCAGGGCGGAACTGGCTCTGGGGCCTTGCATGTTCCCTGGGATCAGCCAGCAAAGACTCGGGTCTCTGTATTGCCCCGACTCCCGCTTCCCACCGCGCGACAGCCCAGAAAACGGGAACCCAGCCGGTAAATTCAAACTGGGGCGAGGGGCCAGCGCCAGGAATGCGTGACTCCTCTCCAGCCTCGGCTGCTAAGAGTAGGAAGAAATAGCACCTGGCTGGAAGAAACCACCACGGCAGCCACCCACGGAAACAAGCCCAAACTGGGGTGCTGAGGGACGCCTGTCCTGGGAGACCCGAGTGATGATGATTTGTGTCCCAAGCGTTTGTCTTGGGAATGCGGCTGCTCGTATTTCATTTCCTTTTCGTTTGCTCAGTATCAGCCTCTCCCAAGCATCACTTTTTATTCAGTGCCTGAATCAAACATGCTGTCTCATTCCGTCTTTCTCTGAAGATGACCTGAGCGGAAAATACCGCCCGCAGAAGGTGCTGTTGGCCTCACGTCACAGACACAGAAGCTGAGGTTGATAAGTTAAACAGCCTCCCCAAGCTCACACAGCTTACCAGTGCAAGAGCTGAGATGTGAGCCTTATTCTTACTTCACAAAGCTGCCTCCACGTTGGGGAAGGTGATGTTGGCCCTGAGAATCTGCCCAAGAACCCCCAAGAGAGGGGAGGGGCTACCAGGAGACAGAACTGCCCTTGCAGCTGCCAGCCAGCTCTCATAGCACAACTGGCAGTGCTGGGTTTAGATGGACTGAGGAACCCATCCTTGATACAGAGTACCTCACGAGGCCTCTCTCCCCACCATCACATCCCATCTCAGCTTCCAGAAATCTCTTGGGCCCCATTAGCAGCTCCCATTATCATCTACAGGCCACGTCTGCTCCCCCTCCACCCCCCAGCACGGCCCGGCCAAGAAGCTCTCACCACTGAGCAGCGGGACCCAGTGGTACACGTGTGTTGCTCTCTCCATTCTCCACCATGACCCAGTCTCTGTTCCCTCTATTCCAACACAGGGAACTCTGGTCAGCTCACCAGGCATTTCAGAATCACGTCACTTTCTGAACTCAGCCCACTGAACCTCTGAGCTACACCAGGAGCTGCTGACCACCTCCCCCGAATCCCTCTTCCTTGGCCCTGTGACACCTCCTCAGGGGGCCTCTGCTCCAGTGGACGATCCCTGGGGCTCTGCTGCGGGTTCTTCAGCTCCGAGAACTGCCCAGAGCCCCGCCCTCCTCCTGCCCTGTGCTCTCTCCCCAGGGGACCTGCAGCCTCACCCGACCCCCTCGACCACGCCCTGCAGGCCAGTGCCCTTCTGTTCACCGCACCGCTTCAGGGCTTGGGTGACGTGCCACGCCGCAGGGCACGGGATCTGGCTTTTCTGGGGTGAAGCGATACAATCCGGGCAGGTGAAGGGAGCCAGAGCCCGACAGGGCGAACGCGCAGCAATGACGGACGGGGGCAGAACGGAGAGGAGGTGAACTCGCGCTCTGTCCCGCCAGCAACCCCAGTGTGGTGCTTCTGTGGCGTCCACCTGAGACACCACACGTGGGCAAGCGGCTAGCTGTGTGTGCACCACCTCCCTGAGACAAAGTTTGTGTTCTCCTCTCCCTCCCTGCTCTGGGGTTGTATCTACCAATAAAGCGCCAACACTTCAGCTGTGTTTTCTAAGAAACCTGAGTTAAGGCAGAACTAAACTACGCTTGCAACCACCACGGACACGCTCCCCGCTCACGCCCCAAACTTCATCTCCACCCCAGACTCTCCACCGAGCCCTCGCCCAGCGGGTCCACCTGCTGACGGACAGCTCTGCTCGGCCGTTCTCCCACGCGCCTCAGACTCATCTCTAAACTGAAGCTCGCAGGGCCCCTCCCTGAACATGGGGCCTTCTCCCAGGTTTGGGGGGACGCAGACATGAAAGACACCCTGAAGGCGCTGTCAGTCTGGCTGAAGTGGGAGACAGATGGGTTAACTAACAATTACAATGGAGCGGGACGCTTACTAGCGTAAAGCAACGCTGCAGGAGCGTGTGCTGAGGAGGAGAGCGCCTGCCGTGCACCAGGCTCGCGTGTGCGATCTCATTTAGCCTTTACAGCGGCCCTGTAAGGTACTGTTCCTCCCGTTTTGCAGCTGAGAAAGCAGACCGGAGATCAGAAACCTTCCCAAGGTCACAGTGCACCTAAATCTAAGCATACCAGAAAAAAAAAAATAATAAAAAGGTTCATATTCTTTGCTGCCCCAGAACAGGAGCACCTAGTAGGTCACAGGGATTACAGATTTCCTAAGGCAGCAATGCCTGAGCTTAATAAATGAACACAATGTCAGCTAAGGTGGCGCGGGTGGGGTGGGGGCGGGGAGGTGGAGTGGAGGGAAGGAGGTAACTGGCATTCTGAGCAGTGGGAAGAGGCCTGAGCCATCACAGGGCGGCAGAGAAGCTGCAGGGGGCCACTGAGGCTGGACCGTGAGGCACGAGAGAGGCTGAGGGGCGGGCAGGACCCAGGGCACGGGTGGCCTCATGGGCAGTCCAGTGAGTCTGAATTTTAAATTCTAGGCACTTCAAGGAATCCTTTCAGGATTTTGTTTCATTTTAAATTCTAGTTGGAAGAACCACTTCAGGATTTAAAGCAGAGAATGACATGGCCCAGTCTGCATTCTGGAAAGGTCCCTTTGGCATCAATGAGCACTGGCTGAGAGAGGCAACGGAGGCAGGGGGACTAGTTTAAAAACTGCTGAAGTACCCAGAACAAGAAATTATACACAAAGTTAGCAGTGGAGGGAGTGGGAAAAAGTGAACGGGTATGAGAGACGGTAATGAAGGACAAACTGAGCAGGACTGGGTAATAAATTAGCTAAGGAGAGTGAAGAAGCCGTCAGATACTCCGGTTTGTGGCTTGTCGCACACGGGACGTAAGTGATGACTTCCCTTTTAGACCTGCTGACTTTGAGATAGATACCGACAGGCAACTGAATAAATGAGTCTTGCATTCAGGGAGTAAGTGGTGAGAAACTGCTCTCAAGGGACAGGAAAGCCCTGTCCTCTCCCCACGCCTCCGGGAGGTGCCCAGTCTCGGCCCTTGTTTTCTCACCCACCGAGGGGAAGGCAGGTCAGCAGCGTGGGCAGAAAGAACAGGGCCGCCACACACTCCCGGGAGAGAACAGCGTGCTGTGTGATCTCCTCAGCGCTAGCAGAGCCCGGTTTGGAGACAGACTCTCTGATACCAAGACACAGCCCCCCTTCCCAGCCAGTTCCGGGAGAATTAAGTCCTCACACCCCAAGATACCCCTCACATGTAATGAGTTACGTCCTGCGCGTCTAGGCTGGTAACAGCTACGTAAACCCCCCGACAGCATCGAGGAAGGTCACACAAATCATTTTCTCTTGGAAGCCTCCCTGAAGAAGGCCAAGGCACAGAGCAGGTATCAAGCACTGTAATTCACCGACCTTCCCGGAGCGGGCTCCGCCTGGGAACCGTGCCCAGCACTGCCTGTGCCCTGGGCCCCCAACCTGGAGCCTCCCTGTCCCATCTGCTCCTTCCCCTCCAGAGAGGAAGCTCCCCAGCTGGAGCTGCTCTGAAGCACGAAGGGTCTCTTCCTGCAACTGGATCAGAGACTGCCAGCGGCCTGGACAGGGTCTCCCCAAGAGAGGGATAAAACAGCGTATCAAGGAGCCAGCCCACTGCACTAACCGGCAGGGTCAGGGTGCTGCTCGCTGGCCTCAAATGTACAAGTGATTCCAGCAGATCTGGGCCAATGCCCAAAAAGCTGTAAGTTTTTTCAAAGGGGCTCCTCAGGTGACACTCATTTGTAGGGGGACTTGGGAGCAGCGTTTGTAACTTCTCTTTGCTCTTACTGATCTGTAATGTTCTCTCTGAGAGGTCCCGGGTCTTATGGGGAGACCGTGGACAGCACATCAGAAAGCTGGCTGGAGAGGTGATCGTACCATTAGCCCAGCTCCAAATGCTGGCTTGAAGGCCAGTGGAAGATCCAGGAAGCAGAGGCAGGCCTGGCGGAGGCTAAACACTCCTGACCCTCCTACCTCCGTAAATGAACTCAGGTGCCGAGCGCCCGGTCTAGCCCCTGCCCCCTTGCTCAGAGAAACTTACTGCATGTGAATTTGAGGGACACAGCATTCTACAGATCACTGCCTTCCCATCCGGCACAGCCAAGCCTCCTCGCATCCCCTGTCCTCCACTCCTGCTCCGAGTCGAATGGCCCACGTCCACTCCCAACACCACAAAGAAAGCACTGAAGCAGAGGTGGCCTTGATCAAGGCGTGAAGTCCTTCATTAGGGGGACCTCACTCAACCTTTGTGGTGGGGTCTCAGCCTGCCCCCCATGGCCCCTGAGGCTCCTCAGGAAGGAGGAAGCAGCTAAACAGTGGGTTTTGGCAGAGGCCGGGGAATGGAAATAGGGCAACCCACGTCAAGGGGCCGGGGCGGGACACTGACAGGTGGGGGTGAGGCTGACCGGGGCAGGAAGAGCTCTCCACACCCAGGGGCTGGCCGAGGTGGCTGTGTGGCAGGCAGAGCGGCCCCAGGAGGGCTGAGGGGAGAAGGGGACCGCGGGGGAAGGAGCACTTAGGAGATGAGGCGACCGTGAAGCTGGTGTAGCTGCTCCTGGGTGAGCACCAGCCGGTGCCGCTGCCCAAGGCCAGCCGCGCACGAGAAGGTCACTTTGCCCACGTACACAGTGTCGTCCTGCTGCTCCTCCTTGGCCTGGGGGTTGGGGGAGGAAGAGGCCCCAGGTCAGGGGCTCACTTCTGCCGTGTGCCCCTGACATGGTCCTGAGCGCTGAGACCGAGGCAGCCTCTCAGGACCTGAGGCTTTGAGGCTCCTCGGTTATGACGAGCACATTTTTTTCCAAATCAGAACTGGGGTACACAGCCTGACAAGGGAGTTTTCAGCCCATCCTGATATCGAAAGTCATAGAAGATGTTTGCGAAAATACTGGAATTTTTGGAAGCCTTGCCAGCACTCTTAAGTTGCTTCCAAGTAAGGCTGGGCGAGGTAACTCAGATGTGCAGTTGTTGGACCTGAGACCCCAGGGGCCTCTTCAAATTCTGGGGAGAGGGGAAGGGCCCACCTGAGCCCTCCATACTGCCCACCCTCCTCCCCGCACTCCCCCTTACCCTGAGGAAGGCTGATGAGGCGAAGGTGGCAAAGTCAGTGGGGACCGTGGCTCCGGGGCGCTGAGATACGGTCTCCTTAAGGACCTCATCCTGGTGGAGGAGGGGAAGAGGCTTCATTCAGGGGACCCCACCGGCTAGCCCAGTGTGGTTTCACAGGAACACTCAGACCAAGGAAGCAGGGACCCACTCCTCTTCATCACCCACTTTTGCTCTCAACTCCAACCCCACCGCTACCCAACATTCTTACTTTACAGATCCTTCAAGGCCCAACTCAGGCTCTGCAGCTTCTGGGAAGCCACCCCGACCATCCTACCCCGCAGTGACCTCAGCTCTGACAGAAGCAGCACCTGAACCACACGCTCAACCTGTTTTGCTGATGAGAATCTGTACCGAGTGAGCTCCCAAGGCAGGAACCCCGCCTTCCCTGCCACCCCGTCCCCAGCGGGCTGTCGAGCACAGGGCTGGGCTCCAGGAACCCCGGCACCTCCGGTGGAAGTGAGTGTGCTCAGGGCCCCCCAGCGAGCGCTCTGAAATGAGCACCGCAGGGTGAGAAAGGGCGGGGTCCAAACTGACCTTGAGCTTCTCGATGGTGTCACTTAGGGCCTTGAGCTGAGCCACCTGCTCCAGGAGCTGGGCCGAGGGGCTTTTGGCAGCTGTGGGGAGAGCAGGCCAGTGAGGCCACCAAGGCCCAGGCAGGCAGCCGAGCTGGGTTAAGGGTCAAGAGTGCAAATGCTGGACCCTCCAACGGGGCAGACACGGAAGAGAGCAGGCGAATCGAGCAAACTGAACACAGAGGCCACGGAGCAGTGCTGGTGGAGCCTCCCGGCGTGAGAACTGCCCGGGCAGGGACTGCATCTCTGGGGCAAGGCGGGGATCTGTGGTTCATCCCAGGAGCTGGCAGGTCCATACCTGGGCTGGCGCGGGTGATGTCCACCACGCGGGTGTGCGTGCTCAGCTGATTCAACGTCTCCAGCAGCTGGGCGGTCTTGCGGTACAGCGCTCCAGCGGCTAGCTCACTGCCAGGGCCCTCGTGGGGTGGGAGGGAGAGCTTCGCCACGTGCAGAGGGGGCAGGGCTGCTAAGGACGCCTTCATCTGGGCTCCCTGTGAAGGAGGGGACGAAGGAAGAGGGGTGGCAGTGAGAGGTGACAGCAGGCCCTGCTGCCTGTCATCAGTGAGGCAGCTACATGCCACCTCGACCCGTCCTCCCCGGGACCCCCTCACCTTGAGGACGCTGTTCTCGTGCTGCAGCTGGGAGATGTGCAGTCTCATGGCAGAGATCTGCTGAAGCAGCAGCGGCGAGTCCTTCACCAGCCCTGGGCCTGGCACAGACGCCGGAGCCTGTCCGGGGGCACCGCCTGTGGGGACCACAGCAAATGTCATCAGCTCAGGTGGAGAGGGCTGAAGACGGCCTCCACCCGCAATCATCCCCTCCTACCTCCAGTCCTGATTGCTCCCCAGGGGCAAGTCTCACCCTGCGCCCCCAGCCCCGACTCCCACCAGCCCTGTTCACCCCCAGCCAGGATGGGTCTCTACCTCGCTGCTGCTCTTCTGTGCTCAGGACAGCCCACGGGGAGCAGGAAAAGAGGAGAGAGGAATTAGATGATCTGGGCGTGAGGGGGACACACCAGAGGAATCCCGGGTGTGCGGGAAAACCTTTCTCCTGATCACCACACCTTCTCTAGCAAGACCCTGCCTCTCTCAGGGGAAAGAGCGTGTGAAAGACAGAAAGGGGAGGCCACGAGACGGGGTGCGAGGAAGAGTGGCCGCGGGAGTGTGCGCTGGAGGAAGCACGCGGGGCATGAGGCCGTTCCTGCCTCATACTCCATCTCCAAGAAAGGCAGACGGAAGGCTCCCGAGACCCTCGGTGCTCCCTAGCGGCAAAACTTACGTTGAAGATGCAGACACACTCCCTGTCCCTCAGGTCCCCCACTGCTCTGAGGCAAAAGTCACCATTTTTTTTTTGGTGGGAAGTTTCATAGATTAAGAACCAATATTTGTTTAAAGAACTCATGCTCAAACAACACAATGTGGCAATTCTGGAGACTCCTCTCCCAAGGAACATGGACACATCTGCACCATGAAGACTGTACAGTCAAGAAGACACTTGGTGACCTCCGGTATCAAGCAGCACCAGTGATGGGGCCTCCGAATGAGGAGCAGACCCTAGGTGAGGCCAGCTGACAGGAGAGGCCCAGCAGGGGGATCTAGAGATCCTGAGGATTTAATTCCACTACAATGAGTTTGTCTGCTGGTGGTGAGGAGGGTAAGCAAGAAGCGGAAGAGAGAACAAAAGCAAACTATACAGTAGATGGGAACGACAATGGCAATGACCGTGACCTTGGTCAGGAACCTGGAGAGATGATGCCTGGAAGCCAGAAAAACTCCAAGTAAGGAGCCTTGGCCACACAAAGAGACCAGGCAAAGGTCAGAACACAAGCCCCAGGTGACACTGGGCGAATTCAGCAATGGAAGGGACAACCACACCACAGGGTGAAGCCACATGGACTCAGCGGGGAAAATGTAATGGCCACGCAGAGGAGGAACGAGGGGCGAGCACCGGGCCCTGCTGGGCGCCACGGCCGCGAGTCCCGCCTGCTGCAGGCCGGTGGCCCTCGTAAGTCACGGCTGGGACAGAAAGGCCAGACCGCAGAACCAGAAGGGACATCTACCAGCGTCTAACTGATGCTGTAACGCTGAGCTTCGCGGACAACTCGCTGATGCCTCACTGCCCCCACTTGGTCAGACAACGCCACACACCTCAGGAGAAGCAAGTGCTTGGTGAAAGCTGCCACGGAGTGACACCGGGCAAGCACGTTCCCAGCTGAACGTCCAGGCAGGTAAGAGGGGGCAGAAGTCAAACTGCGACCAAGGGCGGGAGGGAGGCCTTTCAGGTTCCTCTGGGCCGGCCCCACTGCACTCACCCCCAGCAATGTCAGAGACCAGGGTGGCAATACCCGAGGGAGGGGGCCCCCGGAGCCCCTCGATCGTGCGCTTGGACTGGCTGTTCAGCCGCTGCTTTAACTCTGCTTTCTCTGCCTCCAGCTGGTCGATGTCAGCCTGAAGGGCATCCATCGTCTCCTCAAACTCTCTGTGAAGGAGAAGCTGGGCTTGGGCAGAGCCCCTTCCCCAGGGCCCCATCCCCACTCCTCAGTCCCGGCGGGTCCCGGGAGCGGCCCTGCCGGCGGGGAGCCAGGGGCAGAAGAGGCTCAGACTGGGACCACACCATGGGGCTGTGCCCCCGGGGGAGTCTCACTACGGGGGGGCCTGGGTTGGGGGGCAGAGAGCTGCCGCAGGAGGGAGGGCTGGAGTGAGCAGGGCCCGGGGGAGGTGCCTGACTTCTCCTTCTTCCGCAGCAGCGCCTGGGTCTCCTCCAGCCGGGTCTGGACCTTCTCGATGCGCTCATCTGCATCCTTGGCCGCACTGTCCAGCTTCTTCTCCAGGAGGCTCAGCCGCACGTTGGCCTCACTGAGCTCCTCCCCCTGGACGAGGGCAGAGCGCGTCTAGTCCCCTTACACCCCCATGGCCCCCCAGGGACCCAGCTAGACCGTGAGACAGCAGGCTCCCTCAGGCCCCCCAAGAACTCCCACTGACCACAGGCACCACGCCCCCCCTCAGCCAACACCACGGCTGCCCTGTGCCCCACAGTACTTCCTGGCCCCCCAGGTCCTGAGCCTTCCCTGCCCTCACCTTAATCTTGAGTGACTTCTTCAACTCCTTAATAACTGTCTCTCGATCTTCAAGCTTCAAGCCCAGGCCTTCAGCGTCTGTGATCTCCGCACGAAGGGCTGCCGCCCGCAGCTCAACAGGGGGAGGCTAAGGGTCAGGGTCAGGGCAGAGGGTGGGGCGGGGAGAGAAGGTCACCAAGGTGCTCCTTTTAGAGATCCGGTCACAGGGAAAATCTCCTTGCTTTCTCCAAATCTCTTCCCTCGGCCTCCCAGCCCTCCTGTAACAGCAGTAGCTCTGGCAGTCCAGGTCCTCCAGGCCCCCGGAGGCCTCCAAGGGGCTCCCCACCCACCTTGCTAGGGGGCCGCTCTGCGTCGTACTCTCCCTCCTGCATGGCCGTGGCCACCTTGTTCATGGTACTGATGAGGATGCTGCATGACTGGCGCAGACACTCATGGGGGCTGCTGGAGGGGGCCCCGTAGATCTGTAGGAGCCCACGGCAACAGTGAGAACTCCACACAGGGGGCCCAGCTGGCTCCCCCAGCACCACCTTCAGCCCAGCCATCCCGGCCCACCTGCTCGTTTGCTTTGAAAGCCAGCTCCTCCAGGGCAGCCACAGGCAGTCCCTCATTCTCTGCCAGCGGGGCAACGAGCTGGGCGGCAGCAGCTGCCACCTCCTGCAGCACAGCCACCACCCATGTCAAGTGCTTCCTGCAGTCCAGGAGGGTGTCAGATACCTGTGCAACCGGTCAGAGTCAGGAGCCCACCCTGGGCCCAGCACCACAGCCCCCAGCTCTCTCAAAACCATCCTTGTCCCCCAACCGATCTTGCCATGCCAGGCCCCTCCTGGTTCTACTCAGCTTCCTTCCCGTCCCCCCTCCCAGCCCTAAACCTGTGGGCCGAAGGCTAGTGCAGCTGGGATCCCGGGAGCATCCGTCCCTGGCATTCGCCTTCGGATCTTCTTGCAGAACTGGCGGATGTCGCTGCACGATGTTTCCAGGTCCCGGAGCAGGAGGGCAATATCTGAAGCCTCCTGCCCACCCTGCTCAGGGAGTAGGAAATGCATGGGGAACCCAGTCAGTACTGGGGCTGAGGGTGAGGAGGCGGGGACCAAGAAAGAAGAGGAGCCCACGCAGACCCAGCTGTGCTCTCACCTGCAAGAAGGCGCGCAGCCGGCCCGCCTCCACGCTCATGCAGTCCAGGGCGCTCTGCGTGAACTGTGAGGACGGAGGCACGGCGCTCAGCTCTCAGCAGGGGGCCCTCTGCCCTGTCACCACCTCTAAGGAGTCTCCGCCCTCGGCTGACCCCCGTACATAGTGGGCCCTCTGGCTTCCCTGATCTGGCCTTAGTGACCCTGTCCCAGTCCTACGTGACACCCCTTAAGGGCCTGATCTGATATCTTCTGTTTCTGGTCTCTCTAAGGGGCTCAGCCGCCGGCCCGGACACCTCACCTTGATGTGGTCGGCCAGCTGCATGGTGCTGTCCTCAGGCTGATCGGCGAGGTGGACGCTGTACAGATGCTGAAAACGGATGACAAAGAGGCAGACGGCCTTCAGGCCTTGGAAGAATGGAGAATTCTTCCCAAACTGCAATTTGAGCCCCAGGTATCCTGGGACTCCAGGGGTACGAGAGAGCAAGGGCGCCCAGCAGAAGAAACCCTCCCTTCCTCCCGGGCCAAGCCGGGATTCTCGCCCCAGACCTGGTAGTACTTGATGGCCTTGGTGAGAGGCTCCACGTTGACAGTCTCATCCAGCTGATCCTTGTGCAGCAGCTCGATGAGGAAATCCAAGGAGCGCTCGTGGGCACTCATCTCGGGGTAGAGGCTGCCCACCTTCTTATACACGTCCACGTGGCACTGAGAGAGGGCACTGGAGACCAGCGGAGGGCCCTGTGAGGCCAGGGTCTCCCAGGCAATGTCAGTTCCAGCCAGTCCCGGGCCCGTGGCCCTGGCGTAGGGCTCGGGGGTCACTTACTGCTCGTAACGGTGCAGGGTGGCCTGCAGCAAACTCAGCGAGTACACCAGCCCAGCAGCAAAGCTGAGCTGCTCCCCCGCAGCCCCTCGAAGCCCCGGCCGCTCTGAACAGTTCTCACTTAGTTCAAACTTCTCCTGGGCCTGCTTCCGGATCAGCTCTGCCTGTGGGAGGAAGCACCAGAGACCTGGGGCTCAGGGCAGAGAACGGAGAACGCAGACTTAGGAATACACGGAGCTGAGCAACTACGCGCGGGGCACGGAGACGTGAGGGGGAAAGCAGAGACAGCTCTCAGACGGGCAAGGAGCCATACACGGGGAGAGGGCACTGACGCGGTCACCGGTGGTTCTGGGGATCTGGGATGTGGGGATGGACGGATAGCAGGACCAGTGGGATCAAGCTCCTTCCCAAGCCTTCAGGCCGCCGCTCCTGCTGCCCTTCTCCCTAGAATGCTCTCCTGACAATTATCTCCCCACTAACTCGTAGGCATCTTCTGGGTCTCACCTCAAGCGTTATCCCTTCAGTGATGTCCCTCTATCTAAGTCAGATCCCCAGCTGTGTTCTCTCAAAGCAGCCACCTCCCCACCGTCACCCGCCACGCGTAAGAAACGTCTGCCTGGGCCCCTGCTGACTGTGCTCCTCACTGCATCGCGAACTCTGCGAGCAGGGGCGCTGCCTGCTGCCTTTCCTTGGCATCCGCAAGGCCCTGTTCAGAGCAAGGTCAACAGACTCCGGCGGAGCATGGGATGGACAGACTGTACCTTGCAAACGAGACGAGGAATGAGCAGCAGCACCAGGACGCAGTCGTGGTCCCCGCCTGGCCGAAGGAAGCTGTCGGGCATGAAGGCTGTCAGCAGGGACATGTGCCGGTTGGCCTGGGCCACCTCCATCTGCCTCAATTCCATCTCAATTGCCTGTGAGGCAGACGAAGAGGTGGGCTCTCAGCCAGTCTGGAGAGAAACTCGTAACCGCCATGCCGTGCTCCACCCCGTGCCCTGCTTCTGGGACAAGCCCAGGCCAGGAGGCTTCCAAACCACCCCCCCCACCCAGGAACCTGAAGCCCAGAAGCCCCGGCCAAGTCAGCGCACAGCCGCGCCCGGGCTGGCGCCCCAGCACTCAGCCGTCTCCGGCCCACCCACTCCCCTGACCTTGGCGTGGGCCTTCGTCTCAGCAAACTTGATCTTGAAGTCAAAAGTCTCCGGTGGCGGCTGCTGCTGCCTCTCCGCAGACGCCTCCTGCTGGCTCGCCAGCTCGCGGTTCATGTCCTGGGGCGGGACAGACAGTGAGGCCCGGCCGGCTCCCGAGGGGCCCGGGACGGCCGCGGGCAGCGCGCAGGGGGCACCAGGCACCTGCAGGTGGGCGGTCAGCTGGCGGTACTTCTTGATGGTTTGCTGATAGTCTGCCACCGTCTCCTGGGCCGCCTCCACCCGCTTCTGGGCCTCCCGGACCCGCGCGCCCGCCATGTCCAGCTGCTCCCGCAGTTCCAGCTCCGTCTCGCGCGCGTTCTCCTGCAGCTCGTCGTTCATCTCGTTCATCGCTTCCTGGGAGGCCGTGAGGTGGTGGGAAGGAAAGTCAGGGGGAGGGCACAGGCCGGGGTGGGTTCACTCACCACACGCCCTGCTCCAAGGTCAGGGGTCACAGGTCAGTCCATCCCTCAGCAAGTCCCTCCCAACCCCCCCAGGGTCAGAGGTCAGGGGCCTGCTGTTCTCTCACCAAGTCGCCCACGGTCTCCCTCAGTTCCCGCACTTTCTCCTCCAGATTCAGGTTCCGGTCCGTCAGCATCTCCACCATCTCCTCAGCACCCAGAGCGGCGTCCACCTGCGTAACCGGGAGGGGGCAGGGAGGAGGCTGCTGAAAGGGGCCCAGACAGCACCCAGAGGCGGCGCCAGCAGGGGGGTCGGCGGGGGCGCCCCGGGCAGGGTGCTGGGCCCCCCAGGCCAGCAGGGGGGTCGGTGGGGGCGCCCCGGGCAAGGCGCTGGGACCCCCAGGCCAGCAGGGGGGTCGACGGGGGTGCCCCAGGCAAGGCACTGGGCCCCCAGACCTGCTCCTTGAGCTCGTCGATGGTGCTCTCTGCCTGGGTCAGCTCCTCCTGCAGCCGCTCCCGCTGCTGCCTCACAGCTTCCAGCTCTTGGTTCTTCTTCTCCATGAGCTTCTGCAGTTTCACATGCTCCTGCTTCTCTGAAGAAGAAAGATCCCGCATCCTGGGGGAAAGTGGAGAGAGAAGGAGAGAGGGCGTGTGTCAGAGCCCCCGCGTGATGGCCGCCCTGACCCGTCTGGAGGCAGCCGGGCGAGCCCAGCAGCAGAGGGCCCTACCTCACCAGGGCGTCCTTCAGGCGCGCGTTCTGCTCCTCGAGCTGCTTGAGCTGATAGCTGGACGCAGCCCCGTCAGAGCCTGGGGAAGACCATCGACACTTTCAGACAAGGTTCCGACCCTGCCACTCGGTGCCCGGCTGCTCCTGGCCCTTACCCTTCTCTTCAATCTCGGCCTTGAGGATCTCCAAGTCGGTGGTGAGCTCGTCCACACGCTCCTTCAGCGCCTCCACCTCCTGCTGCAGGGACTCGGCCCGCTCTTCGGCCATCTCCTTGTCCAGAGTGGCCATCTCGATGGCGTCCGCAGTGTCGGCCATCTCCTCCATGTAGCGTTCCTTGGCCTCCAGCGCCTCCTTGGCTTCCTGAAGAGCGGTGGAGGTGGGCGGGGGCACGAGCGCGCAGCAGGCACCCTTTCTCACAGGACACTCCAGGCTCCGGTTCCAGCCCAGTTCCCAGCGTGCTTCCCCGGGCCCCGGGCCTCCCCAGACGCCCCCTTCATCCCAGGCCCCACCTTCCGCGCCTCCTTGAGGCGCCGCTGCAGGTCTGCCTGCTGCTCCTGCATTTTGCTTTTCCATTCCTGCACCTGCTCCAGCTGGATCTTGTGTTTCTCCAACTCTTTTAGTTTTGCCTTGTCTTCTGCGCGTTTCAGTCGCAGGGTCTCCAGTTTCTCCTCCAGGTCCCGCACCTGGGCCCTCAGCCCCTCCTCCTCCTGCAAAGGAGAGACCCCTTGGTCTATGCACAGCCACCCCACCTTCCCCACCGAGGCTGAGCGGAAAGAAACGTATGTAGCCGTCATTCCAGGCGCAGGGTCAATGGAAGTGGCATACGAACATCCGAGGGAAGCCCAACGCGTACGGGGCAAGTGTGGGAGAGGGGCAGCGAGGAAAGGGGAGCTTGGTCAGTGACGAGAGGCCTGTGTGCTGTCCCCACCCTTCTGACCCAAGTTCTGGGCCTCCCCCAGCCCTGGGAAACGTCTAAGCTCCTGCCAGGGTGACAGGCCCCTTTGTGTCTTGGTTCTTCTTCACGCTGACCCCAGTCCTTACCTTAGAGGGGGAAGGAAGCGGGGGGGCTGCTCCGGGAGAGGTGAGGGCCGGCGTGGGGATGATGGGGGCCGCCAGCGGGGTCTGGGCCGGGGTGCTGGGCTCGCTGCTGCTCAGCTCGCCTGCGGATGCTGATCCGGAGGGGCCCAGGGAGCTACTGGCCCCGGCCGCCCCGGAACTGGCTGGGCGGGTGGGCTATCGGAGAGGGTAGGGGCAGACCAGAAAGAGCAGGGGGCAGGGGTGGTAAAGAGAGAGAGACAGAATATGAGACATGGTGAGAGAAGAGACAGAGGAGGATAAAGGCAGAGAGTATCAGAGCACAATGAGAACAGAGAGAGCGGAGGGCAGACGGAAAATGACACAGCCAGAGACAGTGACACAGGACCGGGGTGAGGGGGCGGTGGCGGGAGAGGAAGGGATGGAAGGACACATAAGATTATAAGGCTCCTCCCTTGGCACTGACCCCACGTTCCTCCCAGCTCTGGCACTATCCCCTTGGGGCGGAATCCCTCACTCCCAGACCTCCCCTCTGTGACCCACTTGTGATCATTCTAGCGACTTCTTAACACTTTCCTATCGTTGCTCTGGGCCTGTGCCCTCCTCCCCCAGGGGGAAAAGTGCCTCAGTGTCCTTCCCAGAGAGAAAGAACAGGCTGATCTCTAACGTTCACGTTCCCAAAGACGGCTGGGCTAGAAGTGGGGGTACGAGGCTCTCCGCCCCTGTGAGGCCCTCCCCACTCTTTAAATGAAGCTGACTCTCCTTCCCTTGGTCTACTTCAGGGGAGCCGGCAGGTAAAAGGGCGAGGGTAAAAGTTGCAATCCTTGGCTCCCCTCAAAACAAGGTCAGTACAGTCAACCCACCTGTCACCTCCCTCTCCCAACACACAGGGGCTCCAATCAGAGGACGCTCCCCCGGCCCCGTGGAGTGAGGCCCCGAGCAGGCAGGCCTGCCCGTGCTCTTCCTCGCAGGGCTGAGCCTCCAGGCTCTCCAGCTGGGCTGACACTCAGAGACTGCGCGCTAGCCAGACTGCCCCCCGCCACCCAAAGCCTTTCACAGACACACCCACCTCCTTATTCCCTGACACTGACACAGCCAAGTTCTTTTTCACCTCTCTTCCAATTCCCCTGCCCCCCAAACACACACCCAAAAGCTGGTCAAAATGCCCTTCTTCGAGAAAGCCTGCCTGGATTAACCACAACCACTCTAACTTCTCTTCTGCATTCAAGCTACCCCCTCTGAGAGCCAAGAGTCATTTTCTCAGGAGGGGCCTGTCATTACCCTCGGTCCCCTCACTCCCCTGAAAAGAGAAGCCAGGATGCACTGTGACCAACTTTCACTTGCCCGTACACCTGCCCACACACACGCACACGCCTAAAATGTGTGTACACTCAGCAGTGGCTTGTACAGAGGCCTGCTTTTTCTCACCTTGGGCCGCCGAGTTGTGGTCTGGACAGGCAACAGGAGCCAGAGGAGAAGTAGTCAGGAAAGAAAGGACAATGGAAGACAGACAGACAGCAAAAGGGACAGCAATGAGAGCAGGAGCAGCAACAGGAATGAGGCCACGGCTAGCGGTCCCCCCCGCTCCCTCCCTCCCCACCCCATCCCCTTCCTCCAGTGAATCTCTGTGTCCTACTCCAGGAACTCAGAACTCCGATTCCCCACTGGCTCCTTTCCCCGCTTCTGTCCTACCCTTGCAGACCTCACCCCTTCAGACACCCTGGAAACCCCAGAAGTCCCTGTCTCCTAAGCTGAACCACAGGAGACCAAGGGCAGCAGCTGGCAGAGAAGGTCTCCAGAGACCAGCCTTCTGCAACACCTTCTCCCACTCCAGCCCAGAGCCCCACCCGCCCACCACTCCCAAGGACCTTCCCAGGTCAGCCCCTTTCTTCCAGTGCCAGACTCCACAGAGGACTCCCTAGAAATCCCATGTGACGTGAGGGACAGGAACCTGCAGAGGGAGATCAAGTCCCCGAGGCAGAGGAGCACTGCTGTCCTCCCGCCCCCCAACCCCCTCCCCGGGACCAGTTCCCGCAGCAGTCCCCAGCCCAGGGCAGAGGGCTCAGGTGTCAGCACCATGAATATTGCATTAGCCAGAAGCTCAGAGCCCAGCAAAGTAACCCCACCCGCCTGCAAGAAAGGAGGTGGGGGCGGGCAGCAGCACTGGGAAACCACTGCCCGGAGCCAAAGCCAGAAACCCCTCAGGTCACTGCAAAGTGGGAAACAGATGATTAACTCCAACACCCAAACGGTGTTCTTGCCACCCAGAGTCTCACAGATCTGGCAAAAACAAGATTTCCCTTGGGCCCTGCTTCTAGGTCTCCCCAGGAGACTAACCCCGCCCTCTACTACCCTGGGTGACCCTCCATAGCTGTGTGTTAAAAGCTACTCTAGGCAAAGCCCCTTGGTACAAACCCCAGCGAGGGTGGGATGCTGGCAGTGCAACCAAGGGTCATTCTAGCAAAGGTCGGGTGAGGCAGGCCTGCTAGAGGCATGAACATGTGGACCTGCTTCCCCAGATCCTCTCACAGGAATCGCTCCCAGAGCCAGTTCACAGCAAAAGATGCGTGAAGCCCAAACCTGTGAGGCCACTGGGTACAAGGCCCGGAACAGAGATTCAGAGCCAAAAGGAGGCAGGTCAGCAGACGCCCAGGGCACGGGGCACGGCAGCGACACACGCCCCTCCCTGCCCCCACCTGCATCCCCGTCCTCCTCCCCCGACCAGGTAGACAGAGGAAGGCAACCAGCCCCCACCCCCACCCCAGCAGCCTGCTGCCACCATCACGCTGGCAACCCGGCAGCAGGACCAGAGCAAGCAAGAGTACCTTTCGGGCTGTCGGTGCCTGTCTCATCATTGCAGAAAACCAGAGAGAGCCAGGGGAGGAAACAGAGGAAGGACAGACGGAGGGAAGGAGGGAGGGAGGGAGGGAGGGAAAGAGACCGAACAGAGGGAAAGGCGGCGGAGACAGGAGATTAGTGCATCAAATCCCAACAATGCAGCCTCAGCTTCCCGGCCCGGCAGCTCCCCAGCTGGCCAAGGGCTGCAGCTCAGATGCAGAAGCCCCCACAGGTGAGCGGTGGGGACAGCCAGGCTCCGGCAGGCACCGGAGAGGCACCCGGCCTAGTTCGCCAGCTTAGGCTGATGGCAGCCTCAGTGGCCGCAGCACCAGCTCCGCCTGACGTCATGCACCCACCCTCCTCTTCTCCACTGTGGGTGGAGTCACTGCTCCTCGGTCACCTAGCAACCGCCAGGCTCTGCTGGCTCCTCCTCCTCCTCATGACTGGACAAAGTCCTCCCCTGAACCAGCCCTGCTTCCTCCTCCAAAGAACTGGTTCTGGCTCCTCCCTCCCCTTCCCGAGATCCCACCCCCAAGAATTTGCTCCAAGAAATTGGGCTGGGGGCCATCCCATTTCTGCGATGACCTCTCTGGGACCAGGGTATCACTGGACAGGGACACCGGGCCTCGCTGCTTCATCAGCCTCTCTCATGCCCTCACTCCCCTCTGCCCACAACCCCATCATCTCCATTTCTGTCTCTTATACACACAGACAACACCCTAATGGTGGCTCAGGAGGTGCGGGCGCCCAGAGCACCCCTCCTGTGATGACACCAGCTCTGCAGGGCACATATGAAACCCTGGGGAACATTCCATCTGGGCAGCGGCAGCGCTAATGACAGTGTCTGGCTCCTCTCCCAACTCTCCCCTGGTTGTAGGCAGGGCTGCGTCTGTCTGTAACGGGCTTCTAGAAAGGGCTGCGCACCTTGCAGAGACGTCTGGTTTCTCTCCCGCCCTCCCCCTTTAAAAGCCCTTTTTTTGTTCTGGTGCAGCTCCCTGCTCCCTGTGAGAGAAGCACTGCGGAGGGAGACCGAGTGGGGGCCTGGACTACTTGGCTGGCACTCTGCACCCACCGGGAGCCAAGGCGCAGCAAGGGAGCCTAGGCCGGGCTTTGCCACATTTCCCCAGGCAGCTGCCGAAACCCCGAGATTCGGGCACGGCTCAGGCCCCACCCAGGGCCAGGTGGGACTGCGGCCAGAACTCCTCCACAGACCCCAGACTGCAGGTCCCTGCTCTGCTCTCTTCGGGGGCCTGCGGTAAGATGGGACCCGCAGCCAGGAGACAACAATCAAGGGGAAAAGCCAAGTGTCTGCAGCGGGTCCAGCATCCTTAAGGGCGGTATTTTCCTTCTTACATCCCTGTTCCGTCCTGAGCCAGGACCCCAGCATATTGTCTCCTCCAAGGCAAGACTCCCAAGTGAGGACCCGCCACCAAACAGACGTCAAAATACGTCTCCTCCCCACCCCACTGCCTCAACCTAGCAGCTCCCCATGCAAGGTCAGAAGGGCCAGAAACAGGCTGGCGACGCGGAAACCACAGAAACACACACAGCACAGGGCGTACAGGTCAGACAGGCACATGCGGGGGGGACAGCCCCCAGGGCAGGCGCTGGTGTGAAGAAGTGGTCATGGCAGCGACTTAGGCCAGAGCCTCGGGAGCGGGAGCGGCAGGGCTGAGCCGCACTCTGATGCTGGCCGCGGAAGGCTGCGGGGCGGGGGGGGGGGGGGGGGGGGGCAGGGGAGGCGGGCGGGCGCGGCCCCAGAGGACGGACGAGGCAGGGAGGGCGGGGCGGTCACGGCAGCCCCACCCAGAGGCAGGCACAGTGCAGGCTTCTGAGCTCAGGACTGCTCCCCCTGTGCTCTGTTCCCTGACCGCCCGCCTCCTGACCCAACCTCCTCACTTCCTACGTCCCCCACTCCCGAACCCCCGGTCTCCCCTGCCACTACCCCTCAGTTCAGGCTAAGTGAGAAGCCACTGCAACCCAGTAAACGCTCTACTCCATGCAGCTGCTGTTTCCGGTCGAATGCTCGGCATCTCTGACTAGAAGTCCGGAGGCGGGGGCAGGGGTGTGAGGACGGGTGAGGATCACCCCCAGTCAGTGCTACCTGGGCCTGGACATTGAGCCTGAGGACCCTGCACCCCTCAGAGGAATTCTGAAAGCCAGGCTGCCATGTCCTCTGGCCACCCCAGTCCCAAGGGCGCACGCACACGCACACACAGGCATGCAGCAGCCCAGGGACATGCAGGACAGCTGGGGAGGGGGCTCATGGCCCTCACCCACCCAGGCACAAACAGTAAACACACCACCTTCTTAGGCTTCAGTCCCCGCTGCATGAGGAGTAGGAAAGGGCAGAGTTAGAGAACAGAGTGAAGGTCACACGGCGCTGGCTGGCCAGACATCCTGGGTACAGGTGTTAGGACCAATTCAGGCACACACAGGTGTGGGGGGAGTCAGGTCACTGTCAAGTCCAGGGTTAAGTGAGAAGAGGGCTCTCTCAAGGATCAGCTTCCAGGAGGTCCACTACCTGGCCCAGGGAAGCTGGAGAGTCTGGAGCCCCACCTCACACACCCTGGACAGAGCAGCAGAGGGGAGCTACAGCGGGCCCTCCGCACACAGCCTACAACAGGTGGCAGAGGGCCCGGCTCCCTTCCATTCACCTGTGAATGGAGCGCGCCTTACTCCTCCAGTCCCTACCTTCCCCCTACCCTACAGCCTTCAGGTGTCGGCAGCCTTGGGGACCAAAAGGCAGGAAGCTGACACTACTAGGGTCAGACCTGGCCTCCTTAGGCCCCTGAGCCTCAGTTCCAATGGATCCAGAACTTCTGGGCCCTAACAGCTTTGCTCTGCTACCGCCTCTAGCGCTAAGGCAGCAACTCACGCCCAGAAAGCTTCCTTCGCAGGGAGAATGGAGGCTGGAAGGCTAACTCCGTTTACTCACCTACTGCTTCTCCCTGCCTAGGATGGGGTCTCCCTCCCCTCTTCCTCCTTTCCCGCTTTCTCCCTCTTGCTCCCCACGCCCACCCCCAACCACTTACCGGTTTGCTGGTCTTTGCGTTTGAGTCAGCTCCCTCTGCAGAATGCAAACAGAAACACAGTGTGTGCACTGAGGCGCAGGGGCACAGAGCACCGCGGCCGGGCAGGCAGGGTGTAACAAGGGCACACGGCGCTGGTGGAGAATCTCAGGATCCACCGCGGCCCCTGCTCGGGGGAGAAGTCCTGGGGGCTCGCGGGTGTGAGGAGCAATGCAAGCAGGTGGCGCTCACCTCTCCTGAGGACCTTCGAGGCAGAAGAATCGGGTGTCTCTGGGGAAGTAGTGTCTGCTCCATCTTCAAACACCTGGATCTGAGGCCACAGAACAGACTCACTATAGCCAGATCACGGATGGGTGGACGGAACAGGGGCCCCTGCCCAGGTCCTAAGCAAGCCTGGGGTATAGGGCAGTCTCCCTAAGGATGGCTCTCAGTCTTCCCTCCCCCACTACCTCCCACTCTCCCATCCAGAGACTTAAGCTCATACCCAGGACTCGGGAGCCCCAGCACAGCAGCTGCGCATGCAACAGAGCATGGGTCCACGCCCACGTGCGTTCCTGCACACGTGTACACACACACACACACACAAAGGAGGTGAGCACCTGGGACTGGCGCACAAAGATGCCATGTCCTTCATCACAAGTGAAGTACTTTCTGCCTTGGACAGTTCCATCATTCTTGCCCTTTGCTTCATCCAGGATCACGCCTACCCATTTGCCAGTGGCAAAGAGTGTGGCTCCAACATAGGCCACGGTGCCCCGGTGGCCTTTCCCAATCACCTCCACACGGGAGCCCACTCGCAGGGGCCGGGCGCTTGCCTCCGCACTCATTCTGCTGCCACTGGGAGTCTGAAAGACACATGCAAACGTGCAGGGTTAAAAGCCTCAGGTCAGAGGTGTCATCCTGATGGTAAGAAAGGCCCCAGTCAGGACCCTGGCCTGAACCCCATTTCTCACGGTGAAGTCCCCCCTGTCAAATTCCCCTTTGACAAATGTCAGTGATGTGTTCTAAAATTTCTCTAGACTCCTCTGGAATCTGCCAGAAATTTTTTTAAGTTTATACTTAAATTTAACAATAAATCAGAATTCACTGATAGATCTGTAAGTGTCACCCCACATGGCTGCTCCCTCAGGAACACCGCCCCCAGGAGGGGAACTGCTCAAGCAAATAACGTGGTTTAGACCAGGCTCCCCACAGCACAGTGCCCTGACTCATGGGCCAGGCGAGTCCGTGAGCGACCCCACAGAACCCTGCTCCCCTCCCCCCTGCTGCCTGTCTTCCCTGAGGTTCAGGTGGCTCTCTAAGGCCTCTCCCTTTCAGCGGCACACAACCGCCTCCCCTTCTAGCCCTCAGGTCACCACCACTCCTACCTGGGCTGACTCCCCACCCCCACGCCCCCCGTCACACTCCCAGACGCCTCAGGGAGCCCATTCAGCCATTTGACTCCCTTCTTCCCGGCCTGAGCCTGGGCTACCAACTCTCTACCCACAGCTCTGGAGAGTCTTCACTCGGGTTGCTGCTATGGAAACAAAACTGAAGGCCAGGTAAGGCAGGTACCTCAGATCTGTCCCCAGACTCCGCCCACTGGGCCAAACGGATGCCTTATCACCCCTCGGATGGACAAGCGCAGGACTGACTGAACGCTGTCCTTGGGAACCTCTCAGCTTCTGACACACCCGTGATGACAGGACAACGTGAAATTAGGTCCCAAACAGGCCCAGGGTTTAGAAGAAAATCACACCTAAGCCATTTTTAGCAATACCAGCTCCAAGAACCAGGGGCCTTGCAAACAGGTGAATGAGGCATGAAGTGGCAGCAAGGCCCTGAAGACGCCACAGGGTTCCCTTCTGACGCCCCACTTGGCTACATAGGGAACCTGGCCAGAGCCAGTCACTCCCCAACGTTCTCCCCCAAAGAGCTCATCTGGGAAGCTGATGCTAACATTCCCAGGGGCTCCGGGACCCCAAATCATACCTGAGACAGCAGAGTGGCTCTCATGGACCCAACAATAAAAGAAACTGACCGTAACATCAGGGCTGGCCTCAGACTCAGACACTCTCCCCAACCTCCTAACCCTAACCAGCCTCCCAGACCCGGGTGGACACACTGGGTGGACACTCCGGATTCAGCCTCGGCCAGAAGAGCGGGAGAGCAAGTGACACACAACAAAGCTGCTCGGAAGAAAGGCTTCACTGCAAGGCCATTCCAGCCCACCGACCCCACTCGGAATCCCCAGGACGGTCTGGCCGCCCGCAGGAACCTCTGGCCCGAGCTCCAATCAGAGTCAGCAGTCATGCCTTGCCAGTATCCACCGAGGGCCCAGCGCTGGGAAGGGCAGCCTGTGCGGTCCAGCACCAGCGGGGCTGCGAGTGGCCCCAGCCTGTCTCCCAGCCCCCACAGCAATGTCCACAGGCACCCAGGCCTTCTCCAGGGCCCTCCCAGACCAGGGCCACTTACCCGGCTGTACACGTGCCTCTTGCTCTGGGCCATGTTGCTCCCCTGGCCTCCACCCCCTCCCCCAGGTGGCCAGCGACAGAGAGAAAAGGCAGAAAGCTAGGCAGGAGGGTCAGGGCTCCGGGCCCTCATGGACAAGCGCAGGAGCCGGCAGGCATGGCCCTCCCCAGTCCATGGACCTCACTGGGTGGCCCGCTGGGGGAGGGATGGGGACAGAGATGGGGGCTGAGCAGCCAGAGCTCCTGCTGCCGGAGGATTCCTGAACCCAGACACAGGAGTCCTGCCGCCAGCTGATGAGTCTCACTCTGCGCTAGTGCTGCTCTAGACTTGTCAGGAGCCGCGCTGGCCTCTGGGTCCTAATGCCCCCCTGCTCCACCGGGGCCAGGACAAGAGGGACAGGGAATGCGGGACTGGGCCCACCGTCCTAGGGCCGGGAGCACAGCCCTGGCGGTCCTCCTAGTCTGCACGCCCTCACCATCCCTGCCACCCCCACCCCCGCCCCCAGGATCCGAGACCTCAGCAGACCCACAAGCATCAAGTGGCACTTCAAAACAGGGCCTGCACACGGCCAGAACAGGGTATCTCACTCTCCTTTCTCCCTCCCCTTTCTAACTTCTGGCCTCCGGGCCAGACCCACGTGACTAGGGTCTGGATTTCAATCCTACCCTGGGCCAGAGGAGCCAGGACCCCTGCCCAATACACAGCAAAGGAAGGGCAGCAATGGCGGCAACGTCACACCCACACACACAGCAAGTCACGTACCCCAGCCCCCACAGCACTGGCCCCTGCGCCCTGCGCTCCTGGCCTTGCTGCCCAGGCATCTCCTGAACAGAAACCATGAAAAAGCTGATTTTCTATATTGCACAAAATGTATTTAAAAATAACCATGGGTTCCTTTTATCATTTAAAATGTTTAATTTAGTAAGATGATACAGCCTAGTGAGAGGTCTCCAGAGGGCTCTGTACCCCAGACCACTGCATTCATGTACCCATCTAGCAGAGGCTGTAAGCCAGCAGTTCAGGGTCCCTGCCCCGAAGTAGCCAACAGGGTTGTCCAGGGCGCTGACCTCTGGCTCCACTGGGCGCAGCGTGGATGTAGATGCCCTGGGCCTGAAGTACCTGTCTTGTCCGCACTGGGCTTCACTGGCCGAGCAGGGTCTTCCTCCATTCCACCCTCTTGCTAAGGCAGGCCAGACAGCCTAACAGTAGAGTGATAGCCAACGGCCAGATACACGGCTCCCAAACCCCTCTCCACATCTCCAATCCTGGCCAGACTCCCTAAGAAACCATTCTTCTCCTCCCCTGCAAAAGCTCCATGTTGTCCCCTCCCTTCTATCCCCATTACACGGGTGGGCAGGGCCGCGCAGCTCCCTGCAGCCTGGGCTTCCGCAGGAGCACAGCACTTTACAGTCTACAGAGGACCTTGAAGAAGACTTGTTTAGCGCCGCGGTTCCGGTTCTAGACGGGGGCTGCTTCTGTTCGATTCCTGGCTTCAGCATATGGTAGCTACATAAACTCAGTCCAGTCACTTCCTATCTCTGGGCCTCAATGTCCTCACCTGTTAGTTGGGAACAAGCAGAGAACCTTTCTGAGAGCTGCTGCGAGGATTAGCTGAGATAATCCACGTGAAACATTTCGGACAGCGCAGAGTAAGAACTCAAAGCCAGGGAGCTGGCAACGTCGTCCTCAGGTTTGGACACCTCCATCCCCCACAGAGAGGCAGGCCGGGACCAGTGCTGACAGAGAAGCTGAGGCTTAGACAACTGAGCAACTTCCCTGAAGCTACACAGAAGGCAAGAGGTGAAGCCAAAACCGCAAGCAAAGCCTGAACCAGAACCCTCTGGGCTTTCCAGTCTGCTCACTGGGTTACATGCTTCTAGGTTCCCAAAGCCGTGCTCTTCCTCGGGGCCACACAGCCTTCAAAGATTCAAAAGGGCTCAGATCGAAGAGCCACAGCACAACTCACTAGCCACACAAGCATATACAGCCACCTAAGTCCGTGCAGGCTGTTTCCTCCCCTGTGAAAACGCGACCAGCACCTGCCGTACGTTGTGAGGCTCAAATAAGAGAACGCACGTCAAAGCGCTCTGTAACACGTGCAGAGGCTGCTGGAGTACAGAGAACTACCTCGCTGGATAAGAAGTGGTGAATAGGTCTTAAATAAAATGTCTCAACAATAAACATTATAAGGAATCACAAAGAAGAAGAAGGTGAGCTGGAAAGAAAAGGAAAACCCGACTATGCCTTGAATTACGAGTTGCTTCCGTGGCTCTGTGGAGCAGGAAGGCCTGCGACACTGCAAACTGTGGGCGCAGTGTGAGTAGCGACACAGGACTCTGCTTGCCTGGGGAAAATGAAAGATGACTGGCTGGGCTGAAGTGAAGAATTCTAGATGAGTTCTCCTATCAGACTAGGAGCCTTTCAAACCGGAGCCCACAACCTGTCCTCTTCACGCTCTCGTCACTCTCAGTGCAGGGAGTCAAACATTTCTTGAATGGCCTAGCGCGTCGACACTGAGCTGTATCAGAAGGTAAGTATGGACAGTCAGGGAGTTTAACACCAGCCAGAGATGAACTGGCTCCGGTAACAGCGGGGAGCCAGACCCCCCTGAGCAGGAGACTTGCATGATGAAAGCTCCTTGAGGAGGATCAGCAGGTGGCAGAGAACGAGGCGGAGCAGAGGCGGGAGCGACTTGGTGAAGACAGGGACGCACAGGACGGAGGCCGCGGCAACAGAGCAAGGGGTGAGGATGGTCTAAACCCGGTTCCTGAGAGAGACGGAGACAGAGAAGAGGAAATGGACCAATTCAGGGACAGTACAAAAGAGCCTGGAGAAAGCCCCACGTTGGATCAGACATGGGGAAAGCAGCGGTGAGCCTGTCCGGGCTCTGAAGGTGACAGACCTGGATACAGCTCTGCTTCTCCTAGTTCCTCACCTGCACATCAACTCCGGGGGAGGTATTTTCAGAGCACCAGTTACCCCATCTGACAAAAAAGGGGGAAGTAAAGCTGACCTCACAGGGATGTTGTGAGGATTAAATAAATAAGACCGGAGTACTTAGCACAGCGCCTACCACAGGGTACGTGCTCAACAAATTACAGACATGGTCTTCTCTTTGCTGAGAGGGGACGCTGGTAACAGTACAAACACATGTTTCATGCATAAATAGGTGGGTGAATGAATGCATGAGGAAGTGAAGGAATGAGTAAAACTTGGGCGTTTTCTAGCAGGAGGAGTGGAAGAATGATTGATAACAGAATTGGAAACTGAGCGTGTTAGCAGAGAGATAATCATCTTGTCCTTAGCATCTTCTCTGGGGCAGCTGTAACCGTGGCCACTAACACATGCATCTCATGACCTCCTTCCAAGGTGAACCTGTGATGCGGACAACACCGGTCCCACTACCTGCGTCCTACAGGCGACGGAACTGAATCTCAGAGGCCAAACGCCTCACCCAAGCCTCACGGCCGGTCACCGGCGGGGGCGCATCTGACTAAGCTGCGCAGGGAGGGAGGCGGCCCTGCAACAGCACCGCCGGGCCCCACCCCTCGTCACACAGGACAACGCCGAGTTCCACGTTCCCTCAGCCGGAAGACAGATACCCCCTGGACTTCTGGTTTCCTCCTCAGTGATACTGAATACTGCTACAAAGTCTAGGAAAATGGGAAGAGAGAAGGGAAGAGTCTCTGTCTGGTAAACAGGTTACCTGCAGTCTCGGAGCAAGTTTCAGAAATGACAGGAAAACCAGCGGATTATCGGGAATCGAGGCGCAACGAGTAAGGAGGACCAGCCCCTCCGCACCCAGCTTGCACTGTTTCTTGCTTTAACTGGTACCCGGCAACCTTGGAGCCCTTGACTTCCTCTTGCTTCACCTCACTTAACCTTGATCCTGGGATAACCCAGCTGTTTGCTTTCTCAGATCCCACTCGTAGAGGTTTGAAATCCAGGCAGTCTGAAAGCAGGGACCGCACACTTGAACTTGAACTGAACTGCATAGGCGCTGGGTATTCTGATTTGGTTGCGAAGAGATAAAATGAAACACAATGCTAATTAGCAAGATACAGATTTTCTTAAAACTAGGGTGAAGTTGTACATCTCTAAAGGCACCAATAGGGAAGGGATAAGCGTGAACTTGAGTCCCCCAGGAGTGAGGAAAGGAGAGGGGAACAGACACTCAGGGACTGGAAGCTTGGAAGGCTGGATGCCAGGTGTGCCCAGGAACCCAGAGAAGACGCACACAGAGCCCTTGGTTCCCAGGTCCTGTTCCAGCATCTGCCTTGCAGGTCTCAGACAGACAGAACTCAGACCCTACATGGACTTTCCTTACCTCTCCAGCTCCCCATTATCCCCAGAAATATCTGCAGCCCACTCCTAATCTGAATACAGGGCTACCCCCTCCCACGGTACCCCCCTCCCCCCAGGAGTACCCACTAATTGCCAGGTCCACCTCCACAGGGCCCAGACCTCCAAGAGCCAGGAAGGAAAGCTACTCCTTTTCCTCAATGAAGGAGCTTTTGCAGGAAGGCAACAGGCCCTTGAGCGCAGGCAGCCCTGTATGCAGGAACTGCAACCCTCCCAGAGCTGGCAGGAGTCCTCCTCAACTGCCTATGCAAAGTTCCTGCTGCTTCATCCCCATGAATCAACCAGCAAGTCCCTGGCACTAGGACCCTGCAGACAGGGAACCCTGAGCCTGCGCCCTAAAGAGAGAGATGCACCATTTCACAACTTCAGCAAAAGCTAAGCAGCCAACAAAGCCACGGCCACCTAGGCTGTGCTGGGCTCTGCCGTCAGGGCAGCTCACGGGCCACTCCGCAGAAGCAGGGCATTCTGTCCTTTCTCTTTTTAAATCCACGTCATCATCTGATCATCATGGAAATCAATCTCTTCAAGTCACCACGCAAAGGCGTATCCATGGCAACCTCAAGAGGAAGGACACAGAAACGATGCTCCAGCGGCTGCAGCAGGAGAAGGTAAGTCCATTTTCCACCCATGCCATCTCACCATTCTCCCCTTCCGCTCAAGCCAGGCGTGCGCCTTACCTACAAATTCTACCTATCACACCAATGGCGAAAACATAAAAGGTGAGTATTAATAATCTATGCTATTATATAAGGTTATGAGTCTGCCCTGTCCCACAGCTGGCAGAAAAAATTATTTTCTCAGCCTGCAGTACCTAACAAATCAATATCCATCACTTGTCTTTCTAGTCAGGTTGCTGGGAAACCACACAAGGATTTCAGAGTTCCCTACGTAGCTGTAAAAATACAGGAGCAACGTTGACCCCACCAACCTGCCCACCCAGGCCACCATCTGACCCCACCACCCTGCTCACCCAGGCCACCATCTGACCCCACCACCCTGCTCACCCAGGCCACCATCACACCCACAGACTGGCCTGGTAACATGCTCTCCTCAGCAGCCCTAAACTGCAGCCCCTCAAGGTCCAGAAATTGGAAGTTGGGATTAGATTTCTGCCTTTCTCTGAGGCCTCAGTGGAAGGAATGCCATTTCTGCAGAGCTTAGAGACTCATCGGACGTAAGTACCACTAAGCGTAAGTAAGTCATCCTCTCAATTCCCTCTTCTGTAAAACAGGGATAGTAGCAACACCCTTCTAACAGGATTGTTGTCAGAATCACGGGAAAATGCCTGGGAAGCACTCAGAAGAGTGCCTGGAGTCAAGCACTTACTAACTGCCAGCCACGATTACGATCAGGAAGAGGAAAGAGAAGGCTACAGTGCAGGGTTCAAGGTCAGAGGGAATCAGCGTTCCCGGAGCCCGTCTCGGGTCTGCGCTCGTCCCCTCTCCTCTCTGGGGAGCTGTTTCAAGCCTCCCTCCCCACTTTCAAGTCCCTTTCCTGCTCGAGCCCCCACCAGGGTCCCCACCCCTCAGCAGGTAAACTTGCTGAGAAGGAAAACTGAGCCTATTAGATGAGAATTCCTTTGCAATTTTAGATGCATCCATCACCGCCTCTTTCTCCCCACGTTCTCTCCTTTCTTCTGTCACTGCTCTTCAAGGAAACGATGTCCCCTTCTTTTCAGAGGCAACCCTCGCCCCTCCTCTAAGGGCCTGATTCAGCCATCACCTTTTCCTCTGTGCCTTCAAATGCCACCTTCCTACTGGCTCTTACACATCATCAGATAACCCATGCTCAAGGCTTCTAGTCCAGGAAAATCTGTCTCTAGTCTCTGCTACTCCTCCACAAGCTGCCACCATCTCCCTTCCTTCCTTCCTTCCCCGCCAAAAACCTCAAAGTGAGGGCATCTTCCGCATCCTCACTTCCCGTCCACTCTTCAATCCACCTGGCTCCCGTCCTTATGACTCCAAAGAAGCTGCTCACGCTAAATAACATAAAAAGCGCCCTGGTGACCACAATCTCCTCATTGCCCAGTCTCAAGGTACATTTTCCAAGCTCATCCTGCCTGACCTCCCACTAGTAACAGAGGCTGCTGATTCTCTTCCTGCAACTTTTTCCTCTGTCGCTCCCTGGACAACATTCTGTCTCACCTTGCCCACCAGTCCCTCTCCTCTCCTCTGGCATCCTCAGCCTTCGAGGAGCGTGGCTGGGCTCATCCATTCCAACAGCACCGACTACCGCTTCCACCTGCCACCCCCAGGGCACAGACTCTCCTCTGAACCAGACCCACATTTCCACCTGTCTGCTAAGTGCCAAAGAGCCCCCAAATTCAACACGATCCAAAACACGTGCTATCTTCCCCCCTCAAAAACATTCCTCTTCTAGAGGCGAGGGTATAGCTCAAGTGGTAGAGTGCGTGCTTAACATGCAGGAGGTCCTAGGTTCAATCCCCAGTCCCTCCTCCAAATATAAAAATAAATAAACCCAATTACCCCCCCCAAAGAAAAAAGAGAAAAAAACATTCCTCTTCTATATTCTCCCTTTACCACTGGCACCTCCACCCACCCAAAATAGAAAACCGAGTCATCCTCAACAACTCCCTGTCTCCTGTTCTCAACGAGTCGTTGCGTCAGGTTAACTCTGTCTCTGCAGTCTCTCTGACTCGTACCCTCCTTCCCACCCCCACTGACCTAATCTTTAACTCAGCCTTCAGCCAAGCCTAGGTTACTACAAGAGTTTCCTGACGTCCCTGATCCAGACTCTCCCCTTTCAGCCTAGTTCCACAACTGGCTTCCCAAAATACAATCACATCACCTCCCTGCCTGAAAACCTCCAGTGGCTTCCCTCCCACAAAACTGAATCTTAGCATAAACTACAGGCCGTTAAAAACCTGGCCTCCTTATGAATCTAGTCTCATCAGTCGCTTCTCCTTTGATCCCAAAGTTCTCTTATATTCCAGCCACCTGAATCTACCTCCCTTAGGCTTCTGTGAATGTTGCAAGCGTCACCAGGTCCATTCTCTCTTCGTCTTCAAGGCTCGACTCAGTTATCACCTCTTTCCCAAAGATTCCTTTGACGTCTCCACGTGGGGCTAGTCACTCCCCGCTCTGCCCTCCCGTAGCGCTTTGGAAAAACCTCCACTACAGTATCACAGTGTATTTAAAATGTTGTCTCACTTATCATCAATTCTTCCAGGGCAGACAGATTTTACTCATCGCAGTCTCCTAAGCACTGAGCACAGACAGCCCTCGACGCTGAGCAGAAGCCTGGACGTGCACCGCGCCAGGCGCTGGGGCACAGGCTGGCTCTGACAGGCTTCCCAGAGACGCCGGGAGGGACATGAAGTCCCGCACATGTCGCTCCGTCGTCCCCACAGAGGCACCTAAGAAACCACAAAGGCAGGGACAGCGCCAGGGACTGGAAGGTGGTAGCGACACTAAAACTCAAGTTCACACGCGTCCAGGGTCAAAGGAGCACAGGGAGACCGCGAGGCCGTAGGAGAAGTGCAGATCTTCTGGGAAAAGAGCTTTAGTGAGGCTCTGGGAGGGACAAGGGCCCAGTCGCTGCTTCAGTGACGCCCTCAGTGGACAAGCAGGCGCTCAGGGAGGTCAGACTGGACAGCCCATCTGTCCATCAGCCAAGGGTGACCAGAACTAGCCAGAACCTCTAAAGAAAAATTATATAAAACCAAATTCAGTGTCTCCAGGATGGCAAGGACCCTAAGATTTGAATCGGGTAACTGCTCAGCACTCACCTCCTCAGGGGACACTGAAGGTCCAGTTCCCACGCCCTTGGTGTGGGACAGACAGCCCCAGCCCCACACAGCACCCCCGGCTGTAGGCAGGCTGAACACCCGAGGAGTCCTCCACCGCGGTCCCTCCCAACCTGTAACTCCAGGCGGCCACCAGCGAATGGGACAGCCAGCAGAGTGCAACCCACAGCAGCTGGCAATTTTGCCTTACGATTTTCCCAACTAGTCTGACTCCTCCCTGACCACTTCTTTTCCTTTGTACCCTCCTGGTCAATCAGGCCCAACTTATCACTTCTTTCTCGGTATTTCTCCCGCATCCTTCCTTCCTCCTCCATCACCACTGTCATCACTTTGGTCAGCCACTCAACAGCTTTGCAAATTAAGGCAAATCATTTACCCTCTTTGGTGCCTCCTCTATAAAACGGGGTCACAGCTGCTCTGCCCACCTCCCAAGAAAAGACTGCCTTCTGTAATCTGTAAAATCTCACACATAAATATAAGGCATTACTGTTACCATCAATGTAAGTTCTCTTTACTGATCGATGAAACAGACCTGGCCCCCTGCCTTGCTGCTTCTCCATTTCCAACCACATTGCCCACCATAGTAAGACAACCACACACTCTAAAATACTGCTTTGCCCAAAGTCTTTCATTGTAAGTAACCTTACAATCTCACTGTAAGAAATCTTACCATTTCTTACTTTAATCAAACAATCCTGGATCTGACAAATGCAGTGTCATCTCTGCACCACTGTCTGCTGCTCAGGATGCTTTCCCCAGTTTTGCAAGCCCCACCCACCTTTCAAAGTCCAGCTACAGCCCCACTACACCGCACCGCAGAAGGGCTGAATTTAAGAGAGGGATCTGGAACAACATCATGGAAGAGTAAAGGATAATGCAGTCTGGGGAAACTAGGGAGAAACACCGTCATCTCACGCTTTAAGAGTCACCTATTTAAAAGAGGATTGCATTTTCCTTTTCTGTTGCATTCTAACAGATAACCTCGGACCAACAGTATGGAAGCTGCAGAGATGTATTTCAACAAAACAAAAAAGTTCCTTACTGAGAGATTCCAAGATGAAACGGGATGGACGCCTTATATGCATGCAGTAATTTCCCCACTATTAGAAATGTGCAAGCCCAGACCAGCCACTGGGCAAGGATATTTTAGATGGAACTCAACTGTCACAGGGGTAACCAGACTAGAACCACAGCATGTTAGATCTGAAAGGAATCTTAGAGATCTTCTAGTCCAGTCTGCTATTTTATAGGCCCGGACAGGGAAGCGATCACTCAGAAGCAGCCCAGTTTGCTGCGGAGAGCAGGGCGCAGAGCACGGTCTCCTTCAATCCAGTGATCCACATCCTTGCTGCTCAAAGTGTGTGTGGTCCACGGACCAGCAGCTTCAGCGTCACCTGGGAACCAAATCTGTATTTTATTGAACAAGAAACCCCCCCTCCTCCCCTCGGCCAGATGCATGCGCCACTAAAGTTCAAAAAGCACTGACCTACACTACACCCTTCCAAACCTTTAGTTTCGATGCTGGAACTCCATTTCCCAAACCGTTTCATATGTTAAACGGAAACAGTGCCCAAGATTTTCCATTCATATCTGGGAAACTCTCCATACTGTTTACTTCCAGTGGGAAGTTCAAGGTAAATATCATTAGCATATTGAAAACTGGCACATTCTATGGTAGAGAAAACCCTAACCATGAAGTTTCTAAACATATTTGAACACAAAACGCCTTTTGAAAACAGTTACCGTTAACTACTATCCTTAACGTCCCGTGGCTTGGGCTTTGGCAGTCAGTCAGGTAAAGTGTCAATCTCCACCTCAGAGCTCCTCGACTCTCAGGACTTTAAGCACATGCATTCGTAACTCGTCAGTATGGGCGTGCTGCTCTGCTCACTGTAAAAATGAAGGCAAGTTTCCACGTGACCGCCTCTTTAACAACAGCGGAGTTCCTCGTCTGAGTGATTTCGTTGGGAGGACGCGCAAGACGACTTCCCAAGGGTCATCCTTCCAGGTAAGGCGGGCCCCAGGAGTGGGTGGGAAACAGACACACTAAACGCACATCCAGGCCCCCATGCTTGAATCTATTTGGGCTGTTTTTTTGTTATGTTGTTTTGGGGTTTTTTGGTTTTTTTTTCCGTGTGACACAACTTCTCAACCATGTGCCCCACAGGAAACCTGTAGCTCGAAGTGGGTTCAGGGGTGCCTCGGACGCTCCCAGGAATGGAGAGGAACCCTGGCAGTTTCGGAAGAACTGGGAAGCACAAGCACTCCGACCCCGGGAGAACACCGCCAGGCTAGGGCGCTCGGGCGGGTGGGACCGGCCCAGACGCAGGCGGGCGCCCACCCCCGCCGCGGCCCCCCATACGCGCCGCCCCCGCCCCGCGCCCCCGGCTCCCGGCCGCGCCCCGCCGCGCGCCGAGCCCCCAGTGCACCGCCGGGAGCCTCGCCGACACGGGGTGGGGAGGAGACGGTTGCCAGCGTCGCCGCCTCCGTACCTGTCCTGCCAGGGGCTCCGCGCCGGGCTCCGGCCCCACCGGCGACCGACGCCCAGGCCCGAGCGGGGGGCCCGCCCCGCCCGCGTGGGCTGCCCGACGCGCCGCACGACACCCGCAGGCCCCCCGCCCCAGGCCCTCTCGCCGCTGAGGCCCAGAGGCGCGCTGGGTCCGGGGGACACGCTGCTCTTCCCCGAAGACCAGCCCGGGTTAAAAGCTGCCCCCCGGACGCGGCCGTGGAGACAGCGATCAGGCACAAAGCTGGACGCCTGTGGCGAAGCGCGCGCGTGCGCACTGCGCCTGGGAACCCGATTAGGCCCAGAGGAGGGCGGCGCGCGGCGGCCGGCGCGCTCCCCAGGCGGGCGCGGACGGCGCAGAGGCGCCGGGGAGCTCCCTTGCGTTGGGCCGGTGGGTCCCCCAGAGGGTCGCTGAGCTTTTCAGTGCCAAGCAGCTAATGAAAACAATAGTGATAAACCATATTTCGTCAGGTAGCTTAAGGAGAAGATTAAATTTTGCTGCTGCTCTGTATTGCCCATCGTATGAAGATACAGGCATTCTCACGCCCTTATGGCGGAAATGTAAAATAATGCAAATTTACATAATGACATTTTGGCATTCTTTAATTAAAAGAAAAGAAAACATTAAAAGTGCAAGATCCTTGACCCCAGTGCACCCACTTCTAATGATGTAGCCAAAAGAGGTGAAAAAAATGATAGAACATGTGTTCAAAGATATTTGTACAGGGATATTGGGAGAGCCAGGATTTGATAGACAATGGGTTCGAATTCGATTTCCTGGCTGCATGAGATCTTAGGTCGGTGACTTTACCTCTCACAGCTCTGCTCTTTTGAAAAACGAGGATGTTAATGATAGAGTCTACATGATTAGGTTTTTAGGAATATTAAGTGAATCCATGTAAAGAGAGAGCTATTGGAGGGTTAGGTTTATCCCAGTTAACTTCAGATTGAAAAACAACCTGAGAGATCCATGAAGTTGTTGGTGGGGTGGAGGTGGCGAGTTAATGGTAGAAAGGGGGAACTGGGCAACCTGTCCACCACTGCCCCTTTTGTCCCCATTTCATCTTCTAAATATGTCTTGTTCTTATTCTTGATAGAAAATGCATCGGCGTGATTCAAAAATCAAAACAGCGTGAAGACTGCACTGAGAAACCTCTCCTCACCCCTCTTCCCATCCATTCCTTCTTCCTTGCACACCGCACGTAACCCTTGTTACTGGTTTCTCATTTGGCAAATATGAATGTATAGTCTTACTCCCCCATTTCTTCTTTTTTTTCAATTTTCAGTCTTTTTAATGTTAATCATTCTTATATCTGCACTGGTTTCCCATTTTGGCTTCCAGAAGTTAATTGGTCTTTTGAGTATCTTCTGCTATGAGGTGCCTCTTCAAATCTGCTCATTAAAAAAACATAATTTTGTGTCATTTTTTTGTGTGATTTGTATAAATTCTTTATATATTTTGGGTAAGTCCTTTTGAAATGAGTGGGACTCTGTGGGACCTTCCCAGGACAGAGTGTCTGAGTGTCGGGGGTCTCTATCCTCTGTCCCTGCCTCGCTGTGTGTGAGTGTGGGGTGTCCTTGTCATCTTTCCCTGACGCGCTGTGTCTCAGCGTGGGGTGTGTTCTTCCTCTTTCCCGACTCGCTGTGTCCGAGTGTGGGTGTCTGTCCTCTGTGCCTGACTTGCTGTGCCTGAAACATAGACAGACAAATGCACTAGCCTCCTCCTCCTCCTCAATTAGGTAGACAGACACACTAAACAACTCCTCCTTTAGATAGATAGACAGAGACAAATAGACAGACATACTAGACTTCTCTTCCGCCCGCATTTGATAGAAAAATAGACGCACTAGGCTCCTCCTCCTGCTACAAGAGATAGACAGACTACACTCCTCCTCCATTAGACAGACAGACAGACAGACAGACAGACAGTGGGAGAACCACGCAGGGCTTTGGGGCCGTCACAGACACAGGAAGGCACTGTAGCCAATGTACCAAAGTGCCTGTTGGTTTCCCGTCCTTTCTCTCCCCTACAGTCTAGGAAACAGCGCCCTGCAGCTCTGTCCTTTATTGATCTTTTTTTGCCCTATGGTGAACACCTGGGCAGGAAGAGAGGGGTGAAGATACTGTTTTTGATTATGAAAACCTATATTCACCCTTTATGTCCGTGCATAGTTTTTATCTTGTAAATTAATCTGTTATTTTCCATACTTCACTCTTCTAGAAAATAATTGTCCAGTAAGCAATTGTCCTCAAACAGTTACCTATTCCATGTATATAAAAACATATATGTACTTGTAAGTGTATAATAATGCTTAAATGATTCTGAGTAAAAGAGAGAGCTGATAAAGAGAGTGGCTTCCAACTTGAGGGCACCTACAAGTAAGTGGACAGTCATAAGCTCTTGGGCCCTGGCCCCCCCGGCCCCCCTTGGGTTTTGTCTTTCTCTGTCCTTCTTGCCACCTGACCCCACATCAGGGGGACTTTTGGATTATAAGCCTCAGTCCGCGCTCAGACCAACCAGATGGCCATGCATCGTGACTGCCCGGGGTCCAGCTACGTTCCTCAGTCACAGAGTACTCAAGACTTTCCTTGTGGCAGTCCTTGCTACCCAGGCCCTGCCAGAGCCAGCTTCTGTCCACAGGACTGAGCCCCAAGGGAAGGAAGGAGTGACCCTTCTGTCTCTCGCCAGCTTCTAGGCCTAGGACAGGAGTTAGGGAATATGGGGAGGGGAGTGAGTGGGTCTCAGTGGATTAGCGGCCAACCCACACTCCCACGGGCTGCAGGCAAGCTCCCTGACACTCATGTAGGAAAGGGACAAGGGTCCCGGCACCAGCCTCGGTGCCAGTCAACGTTCCTGGTCGCCAGCTGGAAGGGAGTTAGTGCTGCCCAGCAGTTCCCCACATCTTGGACTCCTTTTTACTCTCATGAATGTTCTCATGATATTTTCTTTCTCCAGGTCCTCTTCGGTGGGCAGCCACTCTTCCCAAGATGCTGTCATTAGTTGTCTGCAGTCCAGAAGTTTCTGCATAGATACAAGTCCTCCTGTCTGCATTTCTCTCCTGCTTGTGTGGGTTTCAGCCCTCAAATGCCACCAGATACAAATTAAATAAATAAATAAATCCCAACAGAAATGGCAACTATGTCTTTGAAAGCTTATTGCTGTTAATTTCCAGGATTTTATGTATTAACCCTTCTAAGAACACACTGAACCTGCTAAAATCTAGCCAGTAGATCTTGGGAGACAAAAGTTTATAACAATAGTAAAGAAAAGTAATCATAGGAATTACACATGCTGACCCATGTTATCATAGGTTGGCCGTAGGTTTGAAAGGATCAGCAATTGGGTTAATTCATACATAGAATTTATAAAGTTATAGAAAACATTAACAGTTCTGTGGGCTTTAAATCATCAGAAGGCCTATGAAAAACAGGAGAGTTTACCTGCTAGTGAAACTTCTCTGTTTTAAGCCATTTATTTGTTTCGTCAATTTAACTCCAATGAAAAAAAGGGAAGGGTTCCCTAAGGGGAGGTGGTCACCATTCTAGAGTAGCGTTACCCACATTCACTCACTGAATAAGTATCTATGGGGGGATTCATTTTTCTCAGACTAAGGAGGAAATACCATCTGTGGACATGGGCTAAGACTGTACACAGGGAAGAAAGCGCATGCAGTGAAAATCACACCAGGAGATCAAACTGCTAAACTGAGACAGACAAGAGAGGAGGGGCTCCTCAGAGAGGCCTGTGAAGTCACTGTATTCTTCCTAATAAGAGTGACACCAAAAAATTGTAACATTTAATTTTTTAACATTTTTTATTGATTTATAATCATTTTACAATGTGTCAAATTACAGTGTAGAGCACAATTTTTCAGTTATACATGAACATACATATATTCATTGTCACATTTTTTTTTCTGTGAGCTACCGTAAGATCCTGTATATATTTCCCTGTGCTATGCAATATAATCTTGTTTATCTATTCTACATTTTGAAATCCCAGTCTCTCTCTTCCCACCTCCCGCCCCCTTGGCAACCACAAGTTTGTATTCTATGTCTGTGAGTCTATTTCTGTTTTGTACTTATGCTTTGTTTGCTGTTTTGTTTTGTTTTTTTTTTTAGATTCCACATATGCGCGATCTCATATGGTATTTTTCTTTCTCTTTCTGGCTTACTTCACTTAGAATGACATTTTCCAGGAGCATCCATGTTGCTGCAAATGGCATTATGTTGTCGGTTTTTATGGCTGAGTAGTATTCCATTGCATAAATATACCACCTCTTCTTTATCCAGTCATCCGTTGATGGACATTTAGGCTGTCTCCATGTCTTGGCTATTGTAAATAATGCTGCTATGAACATTGGGGTGCAGGTGTCATCTTGAAGTAGGGTTCCTTCTGGATATATGCCCAGGAGCGGGATTCCTGGGTCATACGGTAAGTCTATTCCTAGTCTTTTGAGGAATCTCCATACTGTTTTCCACAGTGGCTGCACCAAACTACATTCCCACCAGCAGTGTAAGAGGGTTCCCTTTTCTCCACAGCCTCTGCAGCATTTGTCATTTGTGGCTTTTTGAATGATGGCCATTCTGACTGGTGTGAGGTGATACCTCATTGTAGTTTTGATTTGCATTTCGCTGATAGTGATATTGAGCATTTTTTCATGTGTTTATTGATCATTTGTATGTCTTCCTTGGAGAATTGCTTGTTCAGGTCTTTTGCCCATCTTTGGATTGGGTTGTTTGGTTGTTTCTTATTAAGTCATATGAGCTGTTTATATATTCTGGAGATGAAGCCTTTGTCAGTTTCATTTGCAAAGATTTTCTCCCAGACGTAGGTTGTCTTTTTGTTTTATTTACGGTTTCCTTTGCTGTGCAGAAGCTTGTAAGTTTCATTAGGTCCCATTTGTTTATTCTTGCTTTTTATTTCTTCTAAGAGAAAATTTTTGAGATGTATGTCAGATAATGTTTTGCCTATATTTTCCTCTAGGAGGTTTATTGTATGTATCTTGTCTTATGTTTAAGTCTTTGATCCATTTTGAGTTCATTTTTGTATATGGTGTAAGGGAGTGTTCTAGCTTCATTGTTTTACATGCTGTCCAGTTTTCCCAACACCATTTGATGAAGAGACTGTCTTTATTTCGTTGTATATTCTTGCCTCCTTTGTCGAAGATTAGTTGACCTAAAGTTTGTGGGTTCATTTCTGGGCTCTCTATTCTGTTCCATTGGTCCATATGTCTGTTTTTGTACCAATACCATGCTGTCTTGATGACTGTAGCTCTGTAGTATTGTCTGAAGTCTGGAAGAGTTATTCCTCCAGCCTCTTTCTTTCTCTTCAGTAATGCTTTGGCAATTCTAGGTCTTTGATGGTTCCATATAAATTTTATTATGATTTGTTCTAGTTCTGTGAAGTATGTCCTGGGTAATTTGACAGGGGTTGCATTAAATCTATAGATTGCCTTGGGCAGTGTGACCATTTTAACAATATTGATTCTTCCAATCCAAGAGTATGGGATATCTTTCCATTTTTTAAGTCTTCTTTAATTTCCTTCATCAATGGTTTAGTTTTCTGTGTATAATTCTTCCACCTCCTTGATTAGTTTTATTCCTAGGTATTTTATTACTTTGGGTGCTATTTTAAAGGGGATTGTTTCTTTACTTTCTTTTTCTGTTGATTCATCGTTAGTGTAAAGAAATGCAACTGATTTTTGAACGTTGATCTTGTAACCTGCTACCTTACTGAATTCTTCAATCAGCTCTAGTAGTTTTTGTGTGGACGTTTTAGGGTTTTGTATTTATAGTAACATGTTATAGCTGAAATCTTTGATCATCATGTTTGTCTTTGTAATACAGCCTTATGACTTAATGTCAAGAGAACAGTTTTTCTCAACAAGGTAATTTCCCCGTTTATAATCCAAGAGTTTCCGTGTGACCCATCATGTCCTCCTTTTTGGCCTTGGCTTCCAAAAAGCGCAGAACTGAATGTAATGTTCAGTTGCAAAATGAAGCTGGCAGAAGTTTGGAGAGTCCCTCCCTTCCCCAGAGGTTATCTACAGGCGCTCATTCAGCAGGACACAGGGGTGTCGTGTCCCTGCCGTGGGTCCGCTCAGCTGTTTGTCGCTTCCCGTGGCTTTGTAGGGACATTGCTGTTGGGCTCAGTGCCGTGGAGGAGACCTTGTGTCCGTCCCAGGCTCCATTCCATCCGGTCCGTATTTGTCTGATGCCGTATGTTTTTCCGTTGCTTTATCCTGTCTTCCTAGGTCTCTGTTTTAGTTGTGTCTTTTAAAAAATTGACTCTAAAGCTCAATTCTTAAAAAGAACCTAATCTGAGAGTCTTTATTCTGTATGTGAGTTTAATCTTTTACAATTACAGTGACTACTAATGTATTTGAATTTAGTTTAAGTTCATTATTGTATTTGTTTCTCTTCTAATCAAGTTTCTAAATTTTTTTCCTTTCAAGTCCCTTTAATTATTCCTAAGTTTTAAAGTGTGATTTCTGGACATAAATCATGTCATAAAAATTAAGTATTTGTTAATTCCACAAAGTGTTGTTAATTAGTACTTCTCTTCCTGAGAAAATGTAAGGGTTATAGGATGCACTGAACTTCAGCTCCCCTTTCACCTTCAGTGTTTTAATTGTCCAGTAGGTGTATCACATTACATCCAAGGCACGCTATTTTTTTGTGTGTCTTTTTAAAAGAAAAATGCCCCCAATTGCAACATATAGATAACATTCTGATTTTGGAGTTGTTAAGACATGAAAAAATACCTCTTAGGATTGGTAAAATATAGTAATAATTTTAAACTCTCCTTCAGTTAATCATTATCATCACAATCATTATTTAGTAAGAGACCATACTCACTCAGATACATAGTCCTTTTTTTTTTTTAAACCAATTTGTTTTGTCATTTCTACTTGTAACCCCTCCCTCCTGGGTACCTCCTTCAGTAAGTTTCTTCGTTAAGGTCTATGAGTTTTGTCTGAAAATTCTGCTTGCTTCAACACTATTTAAGATAATTTAATGGGGCTTAGCTTTTTAGGGAATATGTTATTTATCTATTTTTTACTGAGGTATAGTCACTTTACAATGTTGTGTCAGTTTCTGGTGTACAGCGCAACACTTCAGTCGTACATGAACATACGTACGTTCATTTCCATATTCTTTTTCACTGTAAGCTACTGCGGGGTATGGAGTGTATCTCACTGTGCTCTGCAGTGTAAACCTGTTTGTCTGTGTTATGTGTACCAGTCAGTATCCCCCGGGATGTGTGTTATTTTATCAGCACTTTGTCTACAGACACATGTTCTGTTGTCTTCTGACCTTTATTGCTGACAATGAGAAATATTAGTGCAATCATGTTTCTTTGTAGCTAATTTGTCTTTCTCTTTGGTAGCCTTTCAGATTTTTATCTTTGTTTTATGATTGTAATACATTATGTCTAGGTCAGGATTTATTTTTGTATGAATAACTTGAGATTATGACCCTCATTCAACCTGAGTTTACACATCTTTAAGTTCTGAGATTGTTCTCTCCTTTTCTTTCTTCTTTTCCCCATGGAAAAAGTCCTACTAAATGTAAGTTGAACTTTCTCATTTTATTTTCCCAAGTATCACAACTTACTTGGTATGTTAAAGTCTCTCTATCTTTTTTACTGCTCACATTTTTAATCTTCCTGTTCTGCCTTCTGGGTGGATGACTCAATTCTCCTCTTCAATTCACAAATCCTTCCTTTAGCTAAATGTCCCATGTTTTTGAATTGTCCATTTAATACACTTCCGTGATCACTGCTTCGCCCATACTGACTAATCAGATCCCTGGACCAGCCGTCTGGGGGCAGAGCCTTCACTGTGCTGCACAGATGGGGGCACAGAGTTTAGGAACATCACCCAGGTGAGGTACCCAGTACCCAGGGTTTAGGGCTGGAACCTGGGGCCCAGGCTCTTCACACATCTGCGTTGAGGTTTTTACTCCTGTATCTGTTTTTTTCATTGTCAGAATTTATATTTTTGGTGTCTTCCAAGGCTTTCATTTTGCTCATTATAGTCTTATCTTCTGGGTTTCTTCCTTGAGCTGTAAGAACATTTACTTCCTTTATGGATTCATTCCAAGGTTTTTTTATTGCTGCCATCTTTTGGGGCATGTGTTTTGCCTCTTAAGCTGTCTGGACCTCTCCCTCATGGTGACCTAGTGTGGCTTGTTCTGACCGTGAGGCCACTTTGAGGAGAGGGTTTGTGGGGTATCCCGTTGCCCTTGGCTGTGGAGATGTCCTTAGAGGGCAGTTAGTATCTGTGTCCCTGAGGTTCCACGAGTTCCTTGGGCTCTAGGTGAGTTTTATTGTTCAGTTCTTGACTTGTGATACCCATTCCTGGATGGTGGGTATACACTTTTTTTCATTTTACTGGAGGTACTGGGGAGCGAACCCAGGACCTTGCACACGCTAAGGATGCGCTTTACCACGGAGCTCTGCCCCACCCCCCTGGGTGATATAAATTTGATTTCACACCTGTTCACAAGGCAGGCCGGGTCTCTGATTTCCTGTGGGGTTTCTTTGTGCCCAGAGCCTTGTGTGGGCAGTGGTGCTGGCCTCAGGCCTGGTGGCTGACAGGCAGGGGGCCTCCCCACCTTCTGCAGGAAGCTCAGGTTCAGTGGGCTGACGTGGCATTTTGTGTCCGGAAAGGCTTCCATCTGCTCTCAGAGCCCAGAACCCCTGGGCTCCCGTCGCCTGTCTGTGTGAGCTCTGGTCTGGCCCTGGAGGCATTTCCTCGTGTACCCGCAGCCTGGCTATAGAACTTGTAAGCAGCTCTTTGGTTACATTATAGTCACTATTTCTGTTTGGTGCAGATGGTTGGGGGGAGGGTGGAGGTTGCTGTTCCCACGTGGGTTAACATCTTTGTTGATCTTGGAGCTTTTCCATGTGCAGACTTGTTGGGTTTACAAAATTCCTCTTACAAAATACCTTACTGTGGATTCTCACCTACTGTGGGTAAATGTGTTTTAATCTAGTTAAAAATAGTATGTGTGCTGGGAGGTTTTTCCCTTATTGTTTGAATAAAACTCAATTTGAAATACTATTTCATCTTTAATAAGATGTGCAAAGCACTCATTCTTAGGGCTTCTAAGTGAAAACTGTTTCTCTCCTTTCGGTTGCATGCTGCCACTAGTCACCAGGTTGACCCGGAGTTCCTTGGCTTAGGTCTGGGCAGCGCCCTCCTCAACAGCCTGAAGCAGGCGGTGGGGGCCCTGGCCAGCAGCGCGGGCGTGCTGGGCACCGTGCAGGCAGCCGCCCAGGCTGCGCCGCAGGGCGGCTGGTCGGCGCTGCTGCCCACCGCCGAGCGGCGGCCCGGGTGCTCTGCGCCCTCCTGCCCTGCGCGGTGGGCTCGGGCTCAGAGCAGGGGCGCGGCGGGCTGGGCTGGG
This sequence comes from Camelus bactrianus, assembly GCF_048773025.1. Taxonomy (NCBI): domain Eukaryota; kingdom Metazoa; phylum Chordata; class Mammalia; order Artiodactyla; family Camelidae; genus Camelus; species Camelus bactrianus. Next base: position 67,963,300 of record NC_133553.1, read on the forward strand.
CTGGGCCGGGCAGGTGGGCACTGGAGAGGCTGCCAGGAGGGGAGGGGGCTTACCTCACATTGGCAAAAACACTTTCCATTTTCCACTTTCCAGCAACGAAGTTAATATCAGTCCAGGTCGGTGATTCATGATCAGTCTCGGGGCAGCTTGATGGCTGATGGAGGCTTAGAGTCTGCCTTCAATGCAGCCGTCACTGCAGAAATCCAGGCTCACGAGCTGACAGAGGTGAGCTTACCTGCCAGTGAGCTGAGATGGAAACGCCGTGCGCTGTGCTCGTACTCGTGAGAAAATAACAGCCTTTTGCCAGAATTATTAAAAACTGAAACACAAGCAAGACTTTTAGTAACGTCCAAATATTTCTGTAATTAAAACTTTTATCTTACATAGCTTTAAAAAATATTGTTACTAATATGATAAAATGCACCTGCTTCAAGTGTCTATTTAATGAATTTGACAGATACCCTGATCATAATATGCATTGTTTCTATCTCCCCAGAAAGTGCCTTTGTGCCCCCTTGCATTTGAAATCAGGACACTGTCCTGCCTCCCTCAGATGATGTCAGTTTTGCCAGTTCTGAACGTCACATAAACGGAATCATACAGTATATACTCGTTCATGTCAGCTTTATTTTGCCTTGATAATGGCTTTCAGATTCATCTGTGTTGGGTGTGTTGTTTCTGCTGCTGAGCAGTGTTCCTCTGTATGGTTATGGCACTGCTGGTCTGTCCATTCTCCTGTTGATAGACATTAGATGATTTTAACTCCATGAAATTGCTATGATCATGCTGTGTATTTTGCAAATGCAAGTTTTTCTCTTGGGTAAATACTTTGAATTCCAATTTGCCGGATCCTAGGGTGAGCGTGCGGTTACAGCTTCCCAAAGTGGTTGTGCCATTTACATTGGAACCAGCCTGTGTGAGCGTTCCAGCCCTCGACCTCATCAACATTGGGCATCTTCTTAGCTTTGGCTCCTCGGGGGGCAGGGTGGGGTGTTTGTTTGTATTTGCATGTGCTAATTGGCCACCATAGCCTCTTTTGTTACTTTCATTGTTGTAATAGTTCTCAATTTAAAAACTTACGCTGCTAAAATTAGACGGAGTGAGTGTATTAGAAATATTTTTGAAAATACACTTTGATTAAATTGAAAAACAATCAGAGGAAATCATATACGTAATGATGTTGGTAGCAACAGCCATTCTCTGTGTACCCTGTTATTTTTCAGGGACCTGTGCTGGGTACTTTACTTTTTTTCTCTTTTAACCTAGTCCACTGTGTCGAGTGGGAAAAGTTGTCTCAAAATTCCATTTTATAGACGTGGACAGGAGCACCACCGATTTGCTGAGGTGTCCTGACTGGTGAGTGGCAGGTCTGCTGACTCCAACCTCTGCCATCTTCCTGCACCCCATGTGGCTCTGTGTGATGGCTCGCCTGCTGGGGCAGTGACAGCAAATGGGCAGAGGCTGTCCTCACGTGGGCTGGCTGGTAACCTTGACGCGATCCAAGCGGTATTTTTAGAACCTGTTAGTTTGGTTAGCACCTATGTTTATTCTGTGCTTCCTGCTGCAGAGCGGGACTTGGGGGGGGGGTTTGGGATATGTGATCCCTCGGATCATAATCAAGGTGCCTAAAAATTAAGGGGCCTCTCTCCTCTCTCTCCTCAGAAGGCCATGTATTTGAAGCCAAGAATGTCTCCAAGCTACAGAAAGGCATAAACAAAACCCCTCATCACTTAGGAATAATCATTGTTAATATTTTTGGTGCACTGTCTTCCAGAATTTCAAAAGTGCAGACGTTTGCTAACGATACTGCCTGTGGTGCCAGAGCTGGTCCCAGCGACCTGCGTCCTTTTCACTCACAGGTCGCCGTGTCTTTTGTGTTGACTGTTCCGCTGCTAAGTCCGTTTGTTCGGTTGCTTTGGGGAAGACTGTCGTATAGAAGGGGAATCACTTTTTCTTCTTCTTTTTTCTTTAAATAATTTTCTATTGTTGATCATTTAGGTTTTAGATATTTTTAATACCATAAATAATTTTAACTATATTCTTGTAGATTATAAGTCATTGAGTATAAGAATGATCATTAGGAAGGAGTTCTAGAAATGAAATTGGGTCAAAAGCACACACATTCTTAAAGTGATCCATGTTGCCCTCTTACCCTTTAGAGTGGGTGGCACGGCTCCAGTCCTGCCATCAGTCACAGTCTGCATGCCCACACCCCTCAGGGTGGGGAGGGCTGTTGCATTTAGGCAGTTCTGGCTTTCTTTTTTAAATTGAAGTATAGCTGATTTACAATGTTGTGTCAGTGTCTGCGTACAGCATACTGCTTCAGTCATACATAAACGTACATATATTCATTTTCATATTCTTTTTTACCATAGGTTGCTATGAGATTGAATATAGTTCCCTGTGCTAACAATATGAACTTGTTGTTTATCTATTTTATATTAATTAGTTAGTATCTGCAAATCTCGAACTCCCAATTTATCCCTTCCCACTCCCTTCCCCCTCTGGTAACCGTAAGTTTTTTTTCTATGTCTGTGAGTCTAGACTGGTCTGGCTTTTGCCATTAGAAAATAAAGCCGAGCAGGAAAGACCTTGTTTGCTTTTTCAGAGTAAATTTGATGACTAGAACGATGCTTGGTAGGTCTCAGGAATATTGATTGCGTTGATTGGCAACAGATACCTCCTTTAAATTTAAAAAAAATAATAGCTTTATCAAGATATAATTCACCTACTATGAAGTTTTGTCTTTTAAAGTGTGTGAGTTAATGATTTTTCTTATATATTCACAGAGTCGTGCAACCATCATCACCACTGTCTAATTTCAGAACATTTTCATCATTCCTAAAAGAAACTCTGTGCCCTTTAACAGTCAGTCCCCATTCCCACTCCTCCCAGCCACTGACAGCCACCAGCCTGCTTTCTGTCTCTAGGGGTTTCCCTGTTCTGGACATTTCATGTAAGTGGATTTGTACTGTATGTGGCCCTTTGTGTTTTCAAAGTTCGGCCAGGTTGTAGCATCCATGTTGATGTGCCTGGGGTGGAGTTGCTGAGTTTTATGGTGACTCTGTGTTTCATGTTTCGAGGAGTGGCCAGACTGTTTCCTAAAGTGGCTGTACCGTTTCACATTCCCAGTAGCACTGTGTGAGGGTTCCAGCTTCTCTGCATCCTTGCCAACGCGTGCTGCTGTTCATCTTGTTTTTAATGACAGCTGTCCTAGCAGGCGTGCTTTCCTTGATGACTAGTGGTGCTTAGCATCTCTTCGTGTGCTTGTTAGCCATTTGCATGTCTTCTTTCATGGTAGATCTATTCAATTCTTTTCTGCTTGTTTCTTAATCAGGTTATTTACCTTTCAGTCGTCAAGCTGTAAGAACTCTTTCTGTATGGTGGCCGTCGTGTATCAGACACCTGGCTTAGGCACATTTCCTCTTAGTTTGAGGGTTATTGCTTCCTGTTTACAAAACAGATAGACCCCCGCCTCGGTGATCACAGCAGGGGTAGAGAGTTTAGGAACTTCACTGAAGGAGGCTGCAGACCATCAGCACTGGCCGCTTGGACACTGGGTTTGTAGGACAAATTGTTTAGGAACTGAGCAGTGAGTGATGGGTGGGTGTGGGCTTGTGTCACCAGCGGTGTTGAGTCGGTGCACAGCCAGGCTGTGGGATTAGGGCTCAGTGCAGGGTGCCGTCACACCTGCTGCTAAGACAGCTGGTAACCAGTTTCTGTTTCCTGTTTCTTGAATTACAGGCTATTGAAGCCAAAAAAGCAGCACAGAAGGAAAAAGAAATTGATGAACAGGAAGCGAATGCCTTGACATTTCACAGAAGATCTTATTAGTACAGGAATCTATGAATCTTCTGGAAAATAGTGTTTGCCTCTGGTTCAACTCATACAACAGCTTCTTAGGTAAATATTTTAACGGGAGGATGATTGGTTTTCATATTACGATAGTGAGGTGTAGTGCTGGGGTCGTCTCAAAAATGTGTTTGGTTGTTGAGAAAATGCTCTGAAAATCACCAAGGACAGGCTTTAGGGGGAAGAGCAGACTCTTGCCCTCCTTAGCAGGCAGGTAGATGGAAGCGGACATCACCAAGGCAAGTTCATTTTCTTTTTAAACTAGTCGTGTCATGGCCACATTCTGTGGATCATAGGTTCATTTGTTTAATTTGTAAGACAACCGTTAAAAGTGGAAGTAAATAAAAGAATGGTGAGGGTTATTTTTGAAGGGACTGATCAGGAGGAGGTAAGAGTCAGAGTCAAGAGTATAAACAGACGCCGACCTGGACAAGGGCTGAGGTAGCCAGACCCCGTCTACTGAGGAAACGTCAGCCTGCGCTTCAGGGCCCTTCACAGAGAGCAGAAATGCGAGGTGGTTTCTGGGAGGCGTTTGTTAGATACTGAAAAATGACTGCTCCTTTATGTAACACAGCTTTGCTGTCTGTGAACTTGGCTCCTGGTTTATTTTTCACACGGAGAGGAAAGAGAGCCCTGGAGGGTTGCCTCAGACACCCAAGTCCAGAGCAGTGGCAAGTAATATTCTGGTGTGGGGCAGCCTGCCCCCCACAGCTGGGGACACCAGAATTTACTGGGCACGCAGTGAGCTTTCAAAAGAGGAAGCTTTAGAGCTAGTTCCTTGCATAGCTTTTTAGTACATACTAACTAAAAAAAACCCTTTTCCTATTTTTTTTATGCCTAATCTGATGGTTGGGTTTCTTTGCTTGATAATTACACGTTCTGATCTTCAGTATAATGATCTGAAAGAAAGTGAATTACTTCAGTGCAGTTGGTGGTAGTGAAGAGAGCTTGGGAATTGCTCCGAGACAACGTCAGTTGTGACTGTTCGAATAAAGCTGGCAGCTGAAACTCTGCCCAGTTTGGTAACTGGGAGTAGTGACAAGAACAGTGTTCATGTTGCAGAGTGAATTAATGATCAAGTGAAAAAATGGACACTGAGTGCTTTGGAATTAAAAGGTAAAAAGTTCTAAGGCGACAAAGCATGTATCTCAGAGAAGTGCTTTCCTGAGGTCAGCTGCCTTCCTTCACCAAGGAGGCTGTGCCCAGGCCCGCCGGCGTCGCTGGCGGAGAGACAACGCTGGGCTCCTGTCCTTGTTCTGTAACAAGGTCCTGTTCTCACGAGGGAGGGGCCGGCTCTCCCGCTCTCCTGCTTGTTCTGTCTCCTGGGTGTGGAGAGAGACCGTCCATCTTACCTGCCCGCACCTGTGCTGTGCAGCCTGGCAACCACTTGCCACGTCGGCCTGATGAACACTTGAAATGCGTCCAGTGTAGCTGAGACGCTGAGTTTTTACTTTGAGTAACTAAAATTCAGATTTAAAAACTGAGACCTGATTCAGCTATTAGAAAACTTGTATGTTTGGAGTAAGCTGGCCACGAGTTTACCTTTTCAACTCTGCCTTTTTATGAGTCTTGAGTGCACATCACGTTATTTTCAGTGAAAATCACTTGCCCGCGTTGAGATGTGCTATCTGCACAAAATGACAAAGGCTTTTGAAGACTGTGTGGGAAAACTAATATAAATACTTCAGTGCTTTTTTAGTTGGTTTTATGTTGAAGTGATAATATTTGCACTACACTGGAGTAAATACCTTACGAGTACTGATCTTTTCAAGTTCTTTCCATCCTAATGTGTGGGACTGGTGGAACATTCTACATTACACGGGTGACTCCCGGGCAGCACTTTTCTGTCGGGCAGCGCTCTCTAGACCGGCCTCACACGCTGCCTCCTGAACCTTCCTCTTTCCTTTCGGTCCCTCTGGCCCACAGGGAGGAGCTGGCTCCACGGCAGGTGTGTAATGAAGATGTACCTCTTTGGAAAACAAAACAAAAATTGAAACATGGAGGGACACAACACCTTAAACACTTTTGGAAAATAGAGAAAATGTGTCGGCAGCTTTCTCACCAACAGGATGCTGTGATCCAGGCGCTTTTCATAGCACAGATAATGTGCCCGATCCCTTGCGGAGGCCAACTGTACCGTTTACTTCTTACCTTAAGGTTTTGAAGGGTTTGTGGTTGAAGGAGACTCAGTGTGTTGACTTAGCTGATGCAATTGTTGAAAAATAGTCTAAAGATGTAAGAGATTTTGGAGACATTTCATGTGCTTTACTCCTTGGGAAAACAGGTTGGAGAAACTGCAGCTTGCCCAAAATAAGACCTGAAACAGATTTCAGAGTAATTCTAATGTTGGAAAACCATTTATACTGGAAAGTAGAGAGCTATGAAGATTTTTCAGTTAGTGAACTCTTGTCTGAGTCACACACTTTGATTATGGTTCTGAGTTTCATACTTGGGAAATAAGTCAGCATTTATACTGTGTTTCATTGCTGTCTTTTGCACCATCCTATATGGCACAAAACCCAGACTCTGGGCCTGTGTCTCCTATTGCGATACGGTTACCAGGGCGTGGAGCGGAAAGAGGAGGGGGACCGCAGGCGAGGCCCTGCGCACCCACCTGCCCCTTGTGTGGCCGGGAGCGCGCCGGGCACCGGGGCTCCCCCTGCTCCTTCTCAGCCACGCTGTGCACGTGAGTTGAACTCCTAACGTCTCCTGCTCCCGTCCTCACTCCACCGCTGTTATTCCTGGATTGAACCCCGGGGGCAGGTGCAGCTGAGAGAGGTTCTCCACAAACCTGCTCTTACCTCAGGAATCAAAGAAACGGAGCAGAATGCCCGTCCACGGCCCGGTGCTGTGCGGAGGGCCCGGGCTCGCCGCCTCAGTGGCAGGGCCAGTGTGGGCCCCTGGCCCTGCCCTCCTGGCCGGGACGGGGCTGGTGTCGGGGAGCTGCTCTGACGGTGGGTCCAGGACCAGGCTCAGCGCTGGCTCTTTTCCTCCACTAACTCCCTTCCTCCTTCCGTTCTCAGTACCGCAGGTCAGGCCTCTTTCCCCTGGCGCTGGGGCTGTCCCTGGCTGGCAGGCTCTGATCTGATGTTTCTCGTGCCCTCTTATCTGCCTTCACACTGACTTCAGAGTTACCTTTATCAGACACAAACAGGATGTCACTTTCCTAGTGAAACCTCGGTGGCTCAGTGTTGCAGAATCTAGTTGCAGCAGCCCGACACCCCATCACCTACACCGTGTCCACTGCGGCCCCCCACTTCCTTGTCCTGTCTTGAACTCGCTGCCCTTGGTCCTTTGCATTCTGCCCCTGGAGCCAGAACATTTACTGCTCTTCTAATTGCCCCTTCTGCTTTCTCCCTGTTTGCTCAGATGACGTCGGATCCTGCAGCTGGAATCGGATCCTCTGCCCCTGTCCTTGCTCCTGTGTTCCTGGCCCACCTCTTACTCTGTCTGACCTGTCCTGTTTGTACCCACCCTGGTCCTCCTTCCTGTGATTTCTGAGCCCTGGGCGTCTCCCACATGGCCCACCCGGGTGCTCCCTTGAATAGGTCTGAAGGCAGACTTGTGAGGCAGATGCAGAAATTCGGGTGGATCTTGTCTTTAAGAAAAGTGTCATGTTTATGTCTGAAATGCAACTTTGGACCAAAAATAGTAACACAGTTGTTTTTTCTTTCGAGGATTTGTAAAGGAGTTTTCTATCATTTTGGGCCCTTCCCCGCAGCTCTTAGGAGCACATTTGTAGAGCAAAGGGTATCCTTCTGTCTTCTGTGTCTTCTGAGCTCCGCTGCTTATTAGCTCTGGCTGAGGTGTGCTCACTGCACGTACACCTGACACCCAGGGGGAGGAAGCCAGCTGCAGCTCACCTGGGCGTGTGAGCTTTGCATCCTCTGCTCCCTTCCATAGAAACATCGCTTCTCAGTCGCCAGATTGAAAGGTGTTGCCCGTCGGGTATCGTCACGTCTAGACTGAGCAGCACAGTCGTGGAAGATCTGCGCCACCGCATTTGCTGCTGCGTTTTCACCACCTACTTCTCAGTAAACCTCATCCAGGAGGACGTGTTGGTCAGACTTCAGGTATTTCTAGTAAGTTACTTTGTTTTCTTTCTTTTTTCTTTCTTTCTTTTCTCTTTTTCTTTTTCTTTTTTTTTTTTGGAAGGTGTTGGGTAATTAGGTTTATTTATTTGATGGAGGTACTGGGGATGGAACCCAGGACCAGGTGCATGCTAAGCATGTGCTCCACCACTGAGCTACATCCTCCCGTCTCGTGAGTTACTTAAAATGTTAGTGTCTTGTGTGTATTTCTGGCTTTTTCACTTAGGCTTTTTGACATGCCTATTCTGCATGGCCCAGATGTGTAGTTTTTACACTATTAGATGCACCAATTTTGGGAGACTTCATTTTGCATCCACTTTTTTGGGACAAATGTTCCTATATTAGATGCATTAATATTTTTTATTTTATTGTGCTAACATTTAAATTCTTTGTTTTTTTGGAGAGAAGGAAGATAATTAGGTTTACTTATTTATTTTTTTATTTAACGAAAATACTCGGGATCGAACCCATGACCTCATGCATGCTAAGCATGCGCTCTGCCTCTGAACAACACCCTCCCCCAGCATTTAAATTCTTTAGACATCACAAACAGCGACTTGTGTGTTTGGGCTGGTCTTACAGGAGATTTATCACACTTACTCCAGATGTTAGTTAGGGTCTGTTGGAGGTGGACTTAATGTGGGAATGAAATAGTGACAGTATTTGTGTGTCGCCCTGGGAAGCTAGCTGGGTGAAGCAGGAGGAAGGCATCACCGTTGGAGGAAGACTGAGGGAATCTCAGGTACAGCCCTGGTTTGTCAGCCGCCGGACGCAGGGCTGAGTCTTCTGGGCGCTGTAGGCGGCCCACTACGGAGCTGGGATGACACCTGATGGCGCCTGCGGGGATCCACGCAGGATGATGTGCAAGTGCTCAGTTCTGTGCCTGAAGGAGGGTACTTTGCACAAGCCCCGAAGGTGGTGACTGGCTCTCTCTATAAGGTAGTTTTCTCTGGCAGGGATGGAAAGGCTTGCTGCTTTTAATATTTTTGTACCCTCCCACGGCTGGTGCGCCCGCTTGTGCAGAGTTTAGGCCATTTGGAGGAGGAGAGCTCTGCGTGGACGGGCAGGGAGCTGGGGCCCCGGGCCCTTCCAAATAAGCTTGCCTGTGCTGGCGTCGTAGACCCAAGCCTCGGGGCCTGGGTGAGGCCCTGGGATAGACGGGCGTTGGGTGGAACAGAGCGGTGGGAAGCGCACCCTGCCTGTCGGGAAAGGCTGCCGGGTGGTCCTCCCTCTGCGCCCTGCCGTGGTCATCCCTCAGCGGGAACAGCTGCTCCTCCACCTTGTCCCACCGCTCCAGGCAGCTCCACAGCCAGTCGGGGTTGACCACGTTCTGCTGCGTGCACCCCTGTGCCTGGCGCACCTTCTGCTGCCGGCCCGCGCCGCGATCAGGTGGGTGGCCCTGTCGGGGGTGTCCAGGTCTGGCACCAGCTGGGTGAGGATGCGCGCTGAGCGCCGTGGGTGGTAGTGCTCCTGTGTCTTCACCGGAAGTCCATGCAGCCCACTGAAGATGATGGCGATGGTGGCCAGCACCCTGCTCCTGAGCTCAGGCACGATCTTCCGGATGTCGGGGGCCTCCAGGCCTCCCCGCGGAGCAAGCAGTCATTCTTGGTGTAGTGGTCGGAGTGCACATGGGCCAGGATCTCCTCCAGGTGCCTAGGTGGTCGTCGTCCTCAGCGTCCTCCTCTTCCCCCACGCTCTGGTCCAGGGACTCGCCCACCGTGATGCCAGGCTGCCGGCTGCTGTACAGCTCCGTCTTGGCCTCCTTCCTGTCAGCTCAGCTGCTGCCCAGCCCGCAGAGGCCGTCCCGCTCGCCCTCCTCCTGGCCGTCCAGGTGGGCACCGGGCGTGGGCTCCCTGCAGTGGTTGGTGCCTGCAGGCCTGTCCGCTGCCGCGCCGGGAGGGCCACCTGTGCCGGCGTCCCGGGGGGGCCTTGGTCTTCTTCCGGGCCCTCTTCTCCCCGCTTTTGCGGTCAGAGGCAGCGGGGGACAGCCAGCTCTCAGACTTGCTGCTGCTCCCGCCGTCACTGGGGACGTCCAGCTCCAGGTCGGGGCCCGCGGGGCCCCACACAGGCCCCTTCTCGGGCTGTGTCCGCCCCCGCTGCTGTGCACACGCCGGGGGCCCCCTGCCATCAGACCCAGGGGTGCAGGTGGTGGGCTGGGTGCCCCTCTCCTCCTCCTTCTCAGGCCAGGGCCAGCCGCCCCCACCCCATGGAGCAGTGCCCCCATTTAGCTCCCTCGTTGGCTTCCCAAGGCCGTTGCTCTGCTCAGCCCCAGGCACCTGCCTTCCTTCCTCAGGGTCCCGACAGATGGAAGCTGTTCCCGGATGTCGGCACCTCTCTTCCTGGCCTGAGGCTCCCAGGACCCGGACGGGGGCAGGAGAAAAGTCAGCAGGCCCTTGGGAGCTGAGAGCTGTTCTTTACTCTGCAGAGCCTGGTCCTGGGGGCCTGTGCTCCTGGATGAGAGTCCAAGTGTAATTAGGTGCCATTAAAGGGTTTTAAGCAAAGGAATGTAATGACCTAAGGTTTTAAAGGACCATTATGGCTGCTGTGTAGAGAAGGCCCAGCCTCGGGGAGGCTTCTGGGGTCTTGGGAGACAGATGATGGTGGCTTCCCGCTGGATGGTAGCAGTAAACATGAAGTGGCTGGAATTAAGATCCATTGTGGAGGTTACACTAGCAGAACTTCATGAACCGAGTGTGGGAGGAGGGGGAATCAAACTAACATGCTGCCTCTGGGTTTTCAGCATGATGTAGGGAAGATGGGGGAGGAGAAGATTTGGGTGTTGGATGTGGTGGCGGTGAATCAGGAATTCTACTTTGGACATATTAAGGCTGAGGTACCCATTAGACACCCTGGTGGAGATGTTACGTAGGCCACTGGATACATCCAATCTGAAATTCAAGATACAAATCTGAGTGTGTGCACCTGAAGATGCCAAGTATAAGCTACAGATGTTAAGCAATAAGCACAAGAGAAATGTTACATACTGATAAATATTAGTGTTCGGTGTATATTATTATCAAATTTCATCTAATGTATAGAGACGGCATTAGCAACCTTCATAGTACTTTCCAGTCCTATACCTAATATTTCTTCTTTAAATTTTGAATTTCACTGTTTCCTCGAAGTGTTATATGGCAGGCACTGATTTTGTTTATTTGGGTAGTTATTTTTAATTTTTTATTGAAGTACAGTCAGTTACAATGTGTCCATTTCTGGTGTACAGCACAATGTCCGAGTCATGCATGTACATACATATATTCATTTTCACATTCTGTTTCATTAAAGGTTATATAACAAGATATTGAATATAGTTTGCTGTGCTATACAGAAGAAATTTGTTTTTTTTAATCTATTTTTATATATAGTGGCCACAGGTACTGATTTTAAAATTTAAATGGCTTAGAATTAATTCTGCTTTTCAACACTTCAAATCAAGGTTGGAAATCATTATGCCAAATTGTAATAGAATTAATCTAATAATTTTCTACACGGTAATATCACTGTTACTTAGAATATGTACTCCTCTTAAATCAGACTGTTTCATAGTCACAAAAGGTGTTTTGTTTCTCTTAGACTGTTTGACAGTTTGCTTCTTAAATCACGGTTCTAGAAACTTTCATTGTTCTCAGTGTCACCAAGAAAAATCAGAACCATAAGACCCTAGTAAACTAGGATTTTGGTTGCTAAATCACTCAACTTATACACTTAATGTGAACTGACATTATTCTGTAGTCAGGAGACACTATTTTTATTGCCTGTAGCAGCTGGAAATTGAACAACATAATGCAAATTATGGGAGGTATTACATGGAATAAGCTTGTGGTTCCAATTTAGTTCATACACAGCAGGTGTCCACATTATAAACATAACCACCTAGATGGCAGACAGACTTGTCAGTTTTGGTAGGAACCCCCAGAATTGAAGGAGGAACAATTCAGCCACTCATTACACTTTCTTTCAGATCAAAACTAAGGCAGAGGAGAGCGAGGAGGCAGGAAGGACCTGGAGCATCAGAGCTTCTGCCTTAGCTCAGCCTTTGTTAATGTCTGTGGTGTGGAGAATTCACACACGATGGAAAAGGAGATGTGTACAATTTACTACAGTCGATACAGTTTTATTTATGGTTTCTTCCAGTTCCCCAAACTGTCAACCTGCCATTTTTTAGTTACCATAAAAATGGTCTCTCAAATGGGAAACAAAAAGAATACTAATGGTCTTTTCTTAAGACAACTCCAGGTGCTAACAATCATTTCAAAAACAAACATCAGAAAATGGCTTATGTCAGTGGCTTGCTATAAACCCATACTCTGAGGGTGTTCAGGATTTCTACTTCTAAAGAGCATGTTTTGGAAAAGTTACAATAAAGCAGATATCAAATTGGTGTTTAAAAGAAGACCTTTAGAGGAGTTTTCATGATTTGTCATGCAAGAAACGTGGCACAATGGATATTTTACTGGGCAAAGAAGCTACACTGGGTTCATTTCGCTACTTAAATAAACACAATTTACAGTTTCTTTAAAAACAAGTATTATCTACAGAGGAAAGAAGACAGCCGGTCAATGACTATAAGGCATATTTGTGCCAAATTAATGCCATGTCACAGACGCCGGGGGGATATATATTCCTGAAAGAACTGGGAGCTTTCCACATTCCACAAGGGGATAAATTCCGTCTTCACTATTTGAAGTTCTTCCTCCAGCTTAAAAGCTAAAGTCAGTACAGAGTCACACGAGCCTCTCCTAACAGCAACTGTCCCTAGAAGTACGGGTCATCTGAAGACACCACTGCCAGCCCCACCATGGCCGCCCTCCGTGTGCTCACTGCCACGGCCCCGAGGATTTGCACACACTTGACAGTGCAGTAACACCGAGCTACTGATGTAGGTGCAGAAACCACACTTGGAGGGAGGTGAGCTGGGACGGGGAGGGAATGGGACGGGTCTCCTTTTGCTGTCCCTTGCTTGCTACCCTCAGGCCCTCCTGCACCAGTTCTCCACAGCTCCCCTGCCTGCCCGCCCCACAGAGCTGCAGATTCCCCAGCGCCCAGGGGGACCTGCCCCCAAGGCCCACCCAGCCCCCCGATGTCCATGACTTCCATGTGGACCGGCCTCTCGAGGAGGCGCTGGTGAACCCGGAGCTGATTCACCCCTTCATCCCAGAGGGCACAGATGCTGGGCCAGGCCCCGCCTGTGTGCCTCCAACCCTGGACAACTCAGGTCTCCTGTTCCTCTGCTCCAGCCTCATTCAGCCACAGCGGGCCTACTCCATGCCTGGTCCTGTCCCCAGCCAGGCGATGAGGTCACCCAGTTCCCTGTGCGGTCGGCCCCCCGCCGGGTGCTGCTGACAGATCCATCAGGAGGAGGCAGCGCGTCCCGCTGCCGCGCCCGCCATGGTGCTGGTTCTCTGGCGGCTGCCTTCCTGGTCAGGGGTGGTCCTGGGGGAGCCCTGAGTGTACGGTGTCCTCATGTCGGAAACCCCAGTGGGAAGGAAAGTCTGGTTTGATTTTGTTCTCAGAGACATTAAACACTAGTTCAATTTTGAGATTCATTACTAAAGCCCTAAGCAGCTCTGCCTGGTGTGCGCCCCTTTCCTGTTCCTACTGACGGAAATGGCCGAGGAGACACACCCGGCCCCTGCTTCTCTGTGGTCACTGGGAAAGTGTCCCCATTCATGGCGACTTTAGTCTGGGGGGCTTCCTGGGTGCTTCATGTGCCGGAGCGCCCACGTAGAGGTGAGGTGGCGGAAGTCAAGGCCCGGGGTGGCTCAGGTTGGGGACCCAGTAAGTGACCCTCCACACCTCACGCTGGTTTACCCACATCTCCCTCAGGGTAAGGGTGAGCCAGGGCCACACGGGCTGCTTCCCTCCTCAGAGACACCAGGCAGATAAGGAGACAGACATTCCCAGAACTCATCTTAATTCGGTAAATCCCAGTACAGTCTGAACTGGCTTTTTTTTCTTATTTAATAATTTGGTAAGCCGGTTCTAAAATAGATGTGGAAATGAAAGCGTTGAGAGGAGGAGGCAGAAACAGAAGCAGAAGGAAAGGAGGAAAACTGTGAAAGGACTTACTCGACCAGGTACCAGGACTCACTATCAGGCTATAATAAACAGGACCGTGTGGTACTGGTTCACAGATAGATAAAAACAGATGAATGAGATCAATCTATTCTTAGCAGTCTTTTATTCTTAAAGTATTCGTTTTGTGCTTCAGTATTTTAATGTATTCATTTTGCGGTTAAACTTCTGTAAGCACTGGGGTCACAGAGGTGACTAGCACTGCCAGTCCCTGCTCTCCAAGCTCTTAGAGGGCAAAGCACAGTAAAGTCCAGCTGTTGCTTCCAACGAAAAGTCTGAGTGTCTCATGTCTTTAAAGATGTTTTAAGGATCTGGTCTCTGCCTGTTGGTCCAGCCACATCTATAGACTCCAAGCTTCAGTCTAGCTCAGTTTTCTGGTATCTCTGACCTCCACATGAATGTGAGTTTGCTCCCACACCCTGACCACTGACCCTCAGCCAGTTCCACTCTCAAAGATCCTAACCTTAGCCCACCCTACAGTGACCCTCACCTTGACCTTGAGCCTTACACTGAACCTGACACTCAACCTAAACCTAATAGTTAACCTGATCCTATCACCCTGACATATACACTCACTCTCACCCTCACTCAGTTCTTTGCCAGTCCCTTCCCCACCCATACCTGGCTTTGATCTTGGCATTGACTCCAATCCCGCTCTACCTGGAACTTCACCTTGTCCATGAACTTGGCCCTCATCTTCACCTTAACACTGACCCTCTAATGGACATTCCTCTTACTTTGATGCTCATTATGACCTGGTTTCTGATGCTGAACATTAACGTGTCCCTCACACTCACCCTGGTCCTGACTTACTCTTGACAATGACAACTTCTCTCACACTGATCATGACTCAGAACACTATCTTGAATGAGACACCACCCTCAATCTGATCCCGACTGTCAACCTCACTTTGCCCTTACACTCAATCTGCACCTTGACAAGGACCATCATGCTGACCCCCCCTGCCCTTGAACTTGAGCCTGATGCTGAACTACCCTGTACACTCAAGCTGAAACCGAAGATAGTCTGCATGACAAGCCTGACCATGACCCTGACACTGATCTTGACCTAAAATTCAATTTCACTCTGACCTGGGTCCTCATCCTAACCCTGAGCCTCACACAGAACCTGGACTCACACTTTGTGGCTGTCATCACTGACACCCTAATCCCATCATGACACTGAACCTGACCTAGACCCTGACCCTGAAATTGCGCTTCACACTGACATTGATCTTCATTATTATGTTGACCCTCGTTCTCAGGTTAATCACCTTAATGATGACCATCACCTTGACTCAGTGTCACATTGAACTTAGCCTTGAACTTGACCGTGAATCAAATTCTGACCCTCTGTGATAGGCAGAATAATGCCCCACCAAAGAGGCCCATGTCCTACCTAGCCTGTAAGTACTTTGCATGCACACAGAAGGGACTTTGCAGATGTGATTGAGGGCACAGACTTTGAGATGGAAAGAATATCCTGAATTATGCAGCTTGGGCCAAAATAACACGATGAGGGAGGGAGAGGTGGAGGAGGAGGAGGGTGGCAGAGGAGGACTTAATTCCTTCCAGGAGTAATAGAAAAGGAACCCCAACTTGACTTATAATTGACCTTGAACTTAACAATGAACATCATGCTCACCCTGACCCTGACGCACATTAATCTTGATCCTGAACCTGACACCGACCCTAATCCTGATCATCACCCTCATCCTCACAGACACTGAATCCTTGACTTAGAACTGGACGTTCACTGTCAACCTGAATCCAACTTTCAATCTTACCTACACCTTGATGATAACCATCATCCTTACCCTGACATTCATCCTCTCACTGATCCTCTCTAATGGATTCTCAACCAGACCCTGACCCTGACTCTCACATTGACCTTGACCTTGATCTCGAACCCAACCCTGGGCCTAAAATTGCCCTCACACCGATCTTGTCCTCGAACCTGATTCTGACACCATGGCCTTGACCATTCTTTTATCTTGACCCTTAACCTGACACAGAAATTTACCCTGACCTGGATACTCACCCTCTGGTTCTGATCTTCATCACTCTGTCCCTGATCTTACCCTTGTCCTGACCCTGACCTGCTGACAATGAACTTGATCATGATCCTCACCCTCACACTATGGTGTGATTTTGACCAGGGCCACAACCAAGTCCAGAGCGAGGTCAAGGGTCAGGACCAAGGCTAGGCTGAAAGCCAGGGCAGTGGCCATGACAAGGGAGGCACCAGGTTTAGGGCCAGGTCTTGGGGGCCAGTGCCAGGGTAAAAGGGAGGCTGAGGGTCATTGAGAAGGCAATCGTGAAGTGGGGGTCAGCCAGGGCGAAGTTCAGGGTGAAGTGTGTGTTAGGGTGTGTCAAGGTTAGGTGAGGGTAGGAACAGGGTACCGTAGATGTCAGATGCTAATGAGGTCAATGGTGATGATTAGGGCGAGGCTGAGGAAGAGAGTCAGAGTCTGGATAAGGGCCAGCACCAGCGCAGGGGCTCATTTAGTGTGGAGTTCAGGGGCATCACAAAGTCTAGCGTGAGGGTCAGTGCAAAGGCAAAGGTCAGAGCGAGGAGGAATGTCAGTGTAACGGGATGGGCAAGGGTCTGGGCTGGTGTCAGGGCAAGGGCGAGGGCCAAGAAGCACCCGGCGCGCCGTCACCATGGAGAGGCCGCGAGGAGGCGGCGAGCAGGTCCGCAGCGCAGCGGGCAGGGCGGCGCGGGACCGCGCGGCTGGGCAGCGGGCAGCGGGCAGCGCGGAGCCGCAGCTGGGCTCGCAGGAGCTGCTGCGCGTCTTACTGGAGGCTCGACACTTGCTCTGCGCCAACCAGGTGGACAAGGCAGCGCTTCCTGGCCCGGGCGGGAGGCCGCGCCGGGTTCGGAGTCGCTGGGGTGGCCGCGGCCCGGCCCTGCCCTGCCCTCAGCACCTCGGTTTCCCAAATCTGGGAGGGGGCGTCGGGCCGCCCTGAATCCGTGATCCTCCGAGGACGCTCTTGGCCGCTGGGGCGGTGACCTCGGCGGTCTTCGGAGGGGTCTCTCTGAAAGCCTCTTGCCCCTCCGTCCTTCCGTCTATCTGTGCGTCCAGGCCTCCTGCGTGGTTGGCCTGCGCTGGGAGCCTGTGTACAGGATTTACCCCCAAAGGTTGGTTTAGGGATCCCACCTCTTCTGGAATATTCTGGAATTTCCCCTCTGGGGCCTGCCTGGAGAGCCACATTCTCCGTGAGGGGAACCTCCCACTGCAGACTCAGGGCTGTTTCTTCCCAGCCAGTCGAACTCCGCAGCTGGCTGTGCTCCCTAAGCGCCTGCTGGAGTGCGTCAGTCTGACCTGCGCTTCCGCGGGTGTCACAGGCGCCTGAGCTCTTCTCTCTCCTCTGTGCTCGGCCTCAGCACAACTGTTAACAAAATGATGGCGCAGCACGTCTGTTTAATGTCTTCTCTCCCCACCCCGTACCCCACTTACCCCTGTGAGCAGGGAATTTGTCATCACTGTATAATCACCGTGTGTATACCCCTAGTGTATGGCTTGACATTTAGTGTACTCTCAGTTTGTTGAGAAAATTAAATTTCTTTACTTTTAAAATACATTATTATATCATGTCATGAAAAGACTAATAAACAGCCCCTGATCTGAATTCTGTAATTATAACTTTAAATGTATCAAGTGAAACACAGGGTTGTTATCCTCATTTTTACCAGTAAGGAAAGTTATCACAGTGAGTGCGTTGGCGGAGGGCCACCAGGTGGTCCCCCAGCAGACTGTGAAAGGGGGGTGCCTCTTCCTCTCTGATAGCACCAGTTTCTCCAGGTTCTAGTTTGCCAGTTAAGTAAAATGAGGTCAATAAGCCCTGCCTCACAGGGTCACCCTGAAGACAAGGATCTAGCAGAGAGATCCGCAAAGGTGGGGAGCACTTACTGCGCAGCTCATATTATGTGCTGTGATTCTATATTAGGGAAGTAAGAAGCTCTCAGGTGGGTTTTGAACTGGGAACTACTGAAAATAATGCATAAATCTTCCTACCTGGTTTGATTATTGCAAAATATCAACTTTACATTGCTACCAGCCAAAGAGACTTCCTAAGGGCTGAGAAACTTTGATCTTGGCCGAGTGAGGGCTGTGGGAGTGAGAACCTGGGCTCAGAGGGGATGGTTATTTCTCCCAGGGCTCGGACGGCCACACATCTGGATGGGACCCTCGGTGGGTCTGATCTGGGCCACAGAAAGCTCCTCAGTGGCTTCCACTGAAGCTGCATAGGCTCCAGAATCCAGGGTGGCCCAGCTGGAGAGGCCAGGAAGTTCCAGGATGCAGGTGTGGGCCTGACGGAGGAGGAGGCGTGGCACTCTGATCCTTTCCCAGGGCCATCCTGAGCCTCTTCCAAACACTTCTGCAGAGAGCAGTTTGTGGGCACGGGGCCTATGCGCCCTCCCCTAGGCAGCAGTTCCATTCCACCATCTTGGCATCTCTGGGACATCCCTTTAGCCTTAATATGTGCCTTAATTTACTGCATTGCAGCAGCCTTCTTACAGGCCCTGCTGCTCAGCCCGCATTTCCAATCCTTTCTTCTCATAGCAGCCAGTGATCTTCCTGAAACAGTGTGACTTGCCGCTCCCCCGTTCACGGTTCTCAAGTGACTTCACTGCTTTTGCCCCATGAGTTCCCAGAGTTGGTCTAAGCCTGCCTCCAGCTCCTTTCCCTGTGCTCTGGTTAAGACAACTTGCTCATCCTCTTTTTCACACTTCAGAGTCTTTGCCCAGGTGGGTCTGTTTCGCTCTGAAATGGGTAGTTTTCTTAGAGGACAACTACTCAGCCTTCAGGAGCTGATCAGTAACTACTTCTAAACCCCTTGGCCCCAGTTGCGTTAGTCATTCTCTCCTTTCTCAGTCATGACTTGCTTGATCGTCTGAGTACGTCTCTAATTCCCCAGGGGGAGTGCTCTTGCGTGCAGGCACTGGGTCCGGATTAGAGCTCCGTGCCCTCCGCAGGGGCTGGCAGGCTGGGCACTAAGAGTGTGTTCACTGACCAGATACTGTCTTCTCTCCTCTCTTGTTCTAGGTCTGGAATGAAGTTTGAAGGACCAAGGGACTGGAGGTGTGTGAAGGAAGAGCCACGCCTGATCAGGAGAATGTCTCTCAAAGGAGAGAGGTGTACACTTTTCAACACTCACTGTGTTTCTATTGAGTAGAGACAAGAAGGGACAATCCACAGTCCCTCCCAGCAGGAAACTCCTCCTTAGTTGGGGGTGTAAGCCTTTTTAAAAATAGTATATTGAAATATAAGAGATTATATTAATCAAGTAGAGGTTGATATAAGGCGGTGGTACCAAACTCAGCAAATTCAGTGTAGCTGGCTGATAGACAAATCAATAGACAAATAAACCACTACGGTGTAACAGCATAGCTATATAAGCATGTTTGATGTTAGAACTTAAAAAGTTTCAAAAACAAAGTTGAAAATAAAAAATATTTTAATCATTAAATTATTAAAATTTTCTTTTCTGTTTATTCCTCCTTTGGAAGATGACATCTTTTTGTTTTAGGTTTTTTTGGGGGGCAGGTAATTAGGCTTATTAATTTTTTAATGGAGATACTGGGGATTGAACCTAGGACCTCGTGCAGGCTAAGCATGCGCTCTGTGTCTGTCCTCACCACCACCATCTTTCCTTTTCTCCCAAGACACAAGTGTCAGATCTGCCTCTTGCTGCATATGGGACAGCCTTGACTGTCGACTAGGAGCTTTATGCAGTTTTAGTGACTCATGATGGGAAACAGCTGTTCACATGAAGTTTCCTCCAGAAATGGAGGGAGTCTTTCTTTGCTTGATGGTTTTTATTTTTAGGATAACTGTGCATTGATACATTGAGAATTCTGGAATGCCAGTGTTGCCATATTTAGTTTTCACGATCATATACCATTGTTCTGTTTGTTGCTTTTTATTCATTTTTGCTGCTAATATTAATTAGAAAAATGATGTCAAGCTCTAGTCGGTTCTGAAGTCAGAGAACTTCTATTAGATCTCAGTCTGTACAATTTGAGGAGCGTACTCTAGATAGCACACTCATTTCTGGAAATTGATTTTTCTGGGGATAAGTGGACAAGTGTGTGTCTTGCCAAATGTGATTCTCAAAGACACTGTGTTACTGAAATAAATGAATTGGCTCAAGATTGCTGTAACTATCTGTGGGAGCCCCTGCAGAGCAATGCTCACACGTTGAAATGGATAGGATGCCAACCCCAAACCATAGTCTTTGTTCTCGACTTTACAGATAAGCTGGAGTAGGAATTTTCATCTGAGCAGCACAAGCAGGTATATCTCTTTCAGGAGTTCCAAAAAATCTCCTCCGCAGCTTGTCACCGGACCTCCCCACGTGTAACGTGTATGTTATCACATGTATTCCCATGTGTAACAGGTATGACCATGCACGTAACTCCAAGTTCCTCAAGCAGATTGTTCAGCTGTCTACAAGCCAAATCACGAATGGGTTTTTTGGTTCATTACTATTTTATAGTTTTTGGTGCTAGGCTTTTTTTTTTTTTTTTGCATAAAGTCATCCCTTGGGATGGTATCCTTGACCTATGTTCTTACAGAAACACTGGGTTTATGTTTCTGGAGCTGGGGCAACAGCATTCCAGGAGCAGCATCGCATGCGCGTGTCGTTTCTGATGCTGTGCCTGCTACGGGTACCAGACCCCAAAGCTCTCAGGCCCACAGCAGTTCTCATGGACACAGTAAGTGGACATGGTTAACCAGTCGTGTATTTTTTATTTGTACTCTATAATTCTGATTTATGAATACTGCAAGTTACTTCTATAAATGCCTCATGACCTTTTAAATTCTGCCACTTCTTTAATACACTAAGCATTCAATGTTTTTAAATTACTGAAGTGTAGTTGATTTACAGTGTTATTTGCAGGTGTACAGCAGAGTGATTCAGTTACATATATACATACATACACATGTATTTTCCAATTCTTTCCCATTATAGCTCATTACAAGAAGTTGAATATAGTTCCCTGTGCTATATAGTAGGTCCTTGTTGTTTATCTATCATATATAGTAGTGTGTATTGGCTAATTCCAAACTCATATTTATCCCTACCCCTCTTTCCCTTTTGGTAACAATAGTTTTTCTGTCGTTGAGTCTGTTTCTGGTTTGTAAATAAAATTTGTATCTTTTTTTTAGATTCCACATATAAGTGATATGGTATTTGTCTTTCTCTGACTTACTTCATGTAATATAATAATCTCTAGGATTATCCATGTTGGTGCAAATGTCATTATTTCATTTTTTAAGGCTGAGAAATATTCCATTGTGTGTGGAATACACACACACACACACACACACACACACACACACACACACACACACACATATCTTCTTTTTTTTAGTTTTCATTACCTAAATTATATTTTAAAGATTGTTTTATTGTCATTTTAATATTAGAAAACGAAGTAGTGATTTGCTGGGCAATGTCAAGAAGTTGACATGGTTCTTAATTACATTAAGAATATTCTAGTATTTTGGCTCTGTGTGAAATGTAAGTGGTGGTTTTCACCTCGTCCAGCACAGACCTACCCTATCAGATACATCATATCTTCTTTATCCAGTCATCTGTCGATGGACATTCAGGTTGTTTCTGTGTCTTGGGTATTGTAAATAGTGCTGCTATGAACATTGGGGTGTATGTGTCTTTTCTAATTAGAATTTTCTGCAGATATATGCCCAGGAGTGGGATTGCTGGATCATATGGTAAAACTATATTTAGTTTTTTAAGGAGCCTCCATACTGTCCTCCAAAGTGGCTGCACCAATTTACATTCCCACAAACACTACAGGAGGATTCTCTTTTCTCCACACCCTTTCCAGCATTTATCATTTGTAGACTTTTTAATGATGGCCATTCTGACTGGTGTATACCTCACTGTAGTTTTGATTTACATTTCTCTAATAATTAGCAATACTGAGCACCTTTTCATGTGCCCATTGGCCATCTGGACTTTTTCTTTGGAAAAATGTCTATTTATGTCTTCTGCCCATTTTTTGACTGGGTTGTTTTTTTTTTGACATTAAGCTGTATGAGCTGTTTCTACATTTTGGAAATTAGTCCCTTGTCGGTCACATCATTTGCAAATATTTTCTCCCATACTGTAGGTTGTCTTTTTGTTTTGTTTATGGTTTCCTTCGCTGTGCAAAAGCTTTCAAGTTTAACTAGGTCCCATTTGTTTTGTTTTGTTTGTTTGTTTGTTTTGCTTTTATTTCCATTACTCGAGGAGACAAATCCAAGAAAATGTTGCTGTGATTTATGTTAAAGAGTGTTCTGCCTCTGTTTTCCTCCAGGAGCTTTACAGTATCTAATCTTAGATCTTTAATCGATTTGGGATTTATTTTTGTATACGGTGCTAGAGAATGTTCTAATTTTATTTTTACATGTAGCTCTCCAGTTTTCCCAGCACCACTTGTTGAAGAGATTGTCTTTTCTCCATTGTATATTCTTGCCTCCTTTGTCATAGATTAATTGACTATAAGTGTGTGGGTTTATTTCTGGACTTTCTGTCCTGTTCCATTGATCTGTGTGTCTGTTTTTGTGCCAGTACCATGCTGTTTTGATTACTGTAGCTTTGTAGTGTTGTCTGAAGTCAGGGAGCATGATTCCTCCAGCTCTGTTCTTCTTTTTCAAGATTGTGTTGGCTATTTGGGATCTTTTATGTTTCCATACAAATTTAAAATTTTTTTCTTCTAGTTAGTTCTGTGAAAAATGTCATTGATAATTTGATAGAGATTTCAGTGAATCTGTAGACTGCCTTGGGTAGTATGGCCATTTTAACAATATTAATTCTTCCATTCCAAGAACACAGTGTATCTTTCCATCTCTTTGTATCATCTTCAGTTCATTTCATCAGTATCTTACAGTTTTTGGATTACAGGTTCTTGGCCTCCTTAGGTATTTTATTTTTTTTGGTGTGATGGTAAATGGGATTGTTTCCTTAGTTTCTCTTTATGTTATTTTGTCATTAGTGTATAGAAATGCAACTGATTTCTGTATGTTAATTTTGTATCCTGAAACTTTACTGGATTCATTGATGAGGCCTAGTAGTTTTCTGGTGCTGTCTTTAGGATTTTCCATTTCTAGTATCATGTCATCTGCAAACAGTAACAGTTTTACTTCTTCCTTTCCAAATTGGATTCCTTTTCTTTTTCTTCTCTGATTACTACGGCTAGGACTCCCAAAACTATGTTGAGTAAAAGTGGCGAGAGTGGTCATCCTTGTCTGGTTCCTGACCTTAGAGAACATGCTTCCAGCTTTTCACCACTGTATGATGTTGGCTGTGGGTCTGTCATATATGGCCTCTATTATGTTGAGGGATGTTCCATGTATGCCCACTTTCTGAAAAGTTTTTAATCATAAATGCATGTTGAAATTTATCAAAACTTTTTCTGTATCTATTGAGATGACCATGTGGTTTTTATTCTTGAATTTGTTAATGTGGTGTGTCACATTAATTGATTTGCAGATATTGAAAAATCCTTGCATCCCTGGGATGAATCCCACCTGATCATGGTGTGTGATCCTTTCAAGGTATTGTTGGACTTGGTTTGCTAGCATTTTGTTGAGGATTTTAGCATCTATGTTTATCAATGATATCGGCCTGTAATTTTTTTTCTGATATCTTTATCTGGTTTTAGTATCCAGGTGATGGTGGCCTCATAGAATGAGGTCAGAAGTGTTCCTGCCTCCTGTTTTTCAGAATAGTTTTGGAAAGACAGGTGAGAAGTCTTCTCTAAATGTTTGGCAGAATTCCCCTGTGAAGCCTTCTGGTCCTGGACTTTTGTTTGTTGAGAGTTTTTAAATTACTGATTCAATTTCAGTGCTGGTAATTGTTCTGTTCATATTTTCTATTTCCTCCTGGTTCCATCTTGGCAAATTGTACCTTTCTAGGAAATTGTTCATGTCTTCTAGGTTGTCCATTTTGTTGGCATACAGTTGCTCACAGTAGTCTTACGATCCTTTGTATTTCTTTGGTGTCAGTTGTAACTTCTTTTTTCATTTCTGATTTTGTTAATTTGGGCCCTCTCCTTTTTTTCCTTGATGAGTCTGGCTAAAGGTTTATCAATTGTGCTTATCTTCAAAGAACTGGCCTTCAGTTTCATTGATCTTTTCCATTGTTTTTTTAGTTTAAGCGTTTAGCTTAAGCATTAGGCATTTAGATTAAACATTAGATTTTTGGTTAGAAGTAAAATTGCAAATATTTGCTTTTGTTTAAGGTCCATAATTTCCCTTGTGTACAACAGATTGTTTTGCTATTATTTGCTATTTGTGAAAGGTTTTAGAGCCATGGTATTTCTTCATTTGACACATCATTGTATTTCAGAGGCAAATCACGTACTTTATTCATATTCACACTTTGACTTTGTTGACAGTTTACCTTTTTTTTTTATTCAAATCAACTGGTTTTATTTCTTCTGAATGTTGGTCATGGGCCCTACAGGTCATTTGATGTATAATGACCTTGTATATGTAGAAAAAGAATTCATTTCCATAAAGAAATGAGTCATCTCCCCTTTTTCTTAAAACCGTATTATCTTCTTGGTCTAGCTTTTATTTTCACACTGTTTAGATTGAGATACGGGTACAAGATATTTCCCCTTCCACTTATTACAACTAAAAGAAAATCAACAACATAAGAATGACAATAAGACACAGCTGACACTCAGCCTCATAGTCCAGGAGCTAAAAGGGATGGAAGCCAGGGTGGAGCTGAAACCTCATTCTTGTCTGAAGGGTACAGTTCTGTGTGGCCCAGACAAATTTTGCCAGGTGGGAATTTGATTTCGGTATACCTAGATCTTCTTTTACCTGATTTACATTTGAAATCTCTTGATTTTTAAATGTTTGCAACTAGATCATGCGGGCCATCCTATGTGGGCCAAACAAGGTAATCTGGAGGCCCATTCCGCCCACTGTGTGTCAGCATGCTACTTCTGGTAGAAGGAACAGTTTCAACAAGCACAGGGAAACCTTTGTCCACCGCAGGCACTGGATCTTTCTCTCTCTCTCTTTTTTTAATTTTTCAAAAACAACTTTATCCATGACACATACTAAAATAAAAACTCCCACCCTCTGGAAGTGAGCTGAAAAAAAAAAATCCACCTCCCACATCCCTGTTCCCAACTCCTCCCATTCCCTGCAAATAAAAGGGGAAAAAAGGTGAAGAAAAACAAAACAAAACAAAACAACTGAAAAATGAAAGCCCTCAAAACCCCCCCAAAACAAGGCATTTCCCCAGGGGGAAGGGGAATTTACACTGAAGCCGCTGGGAGTGGAACAGAGATCTTCCAGCTACAGAGTACATTACCCAACTACACGCTGTCTATAAAAGACTCACTTGAGAGCTAAGGATATAAACAGTTTGAAAATAAAAGGATGGAAAATTATATTACTTGCAAATAGTAATCAAAAGAGATCAGGAGTGGCTATACTTATATCAAATTAAGTATACTTTAAATCAAAAAAGCTTATAAGAGAAAATAAATGATACATTAATAAAAGGCTCAGTACAGCAAGGAGATGTAACAACTATAAATAATTATGCACTTAATAACAGACCACTGAAATATATGAAGCAAAAACTGAATTGAAGGGAGAAATAGATGGGTCTACAATAAGAGTTGGAGATGTCAATACCACTCTCACAGTAAAGGACAGAACCACCAGACAGAAGACAAATAAGGAAATAGAGAACTTAACACAATAAACCAATTAGAACTAATACATACACTCAGAACACTCCATTCAACTACAATAGCACACACACTTTTCTCAAGTGCACAAGGGACATACTCCAGAACAGACTATAAGGTAGGCAACAAATCAAATCCCAAGATTTTAAAAGACAGGTATCATACAAAATATCTTCTCTTACCACAATGGAATGAAGTTAGAAATCAATAACATAAAGAAAACTGGAAAACCCGCCAAATTGTGGACATTAAACAATATGCTTTTAAATAACCAGGGAATCAAGAAAGAAATTACAAGGAAATTAAAAAATTTTTAGAGATAAATGAAAACAAAAATACAACATACCAAAACTTATGGGATGCAGCAAAAGTGGTGTTAAGAGGGAAGTTTGTATCTATAAATACTTACATTAAATAACAAGACATTTCTCAAATCAACAATCAAACTTTACAACTTTAAGAAACTGAAAAGAACAAATTAAACATAAACCTAGCAGAAGGAAGGAAATGCTGAGGATTAGAATACAGGTAAATGAAATAGAGAATAGAAAAACAGAGATAATCAATGAGATCAAAAGTTGGTTCTTTGAAAAGATCAACATAATTGACAAGTCGTTAGCTACATGGACTAAGAAAAAAGACAAGACTCAAATTGCTAAAATCAAAAATGAAAGTGGAGTCAATACTACCAACTCTACAGAAATAAAAAGGGTTATATGAGAGAACCGTGAACAATCTTACACAACCCATTGGATAACACATACAAAATGGAGAAATGCCTACAAACACAAAACCTACCAAGACTACCTTACACACCAAAACAAGCAGTCTGAAAAAAATCAGCCATGATGGTGGAGTAGAAAGACCCTGAGCTCCTCTCCTCTCAGAGGCACTCCAAAATTTAAACTATTTTTAGTTTTAGTTTAAACCTATCAAAACTAACAGAGACGTTTATAATAATATATACCTACATTGAGGAAAGAGAAAGACCTGAAATAAAGGACCTAACTTCATATCTCAAAAAACTAAAACAAACTACAAAGTTAGAAGAGGGAAGGAAATAGCAAGGATCAGAGCAGAATTAAATAAAACAGAGACCAGAAAAACAACAGAAAAAAAAATCAATAAAATTTAAGAGTTAGTTTTTTGAAAAGACAAGCAAAATTGACAAACCTTTAGCTAGACTAATAAAAAATAGAGAATACTCAAATAGAAATGAAAGAGGAGGCATTACAACTGATAACACAGAAATATCAAGTGGCATCGGAGGTTACTATGGACGATTATACAGGAACAAGTTAAACAACCTAAAATAAAAATTTCCTAGAAACTACACCCAACCAAAGTGAATCATGAAGACAGAAAGTCTGAACAAATCTGTAACAAGCAAGGGATTTGAATCATAATCAAAAACCTCCTAATGAAGAAAAGCTCCAGGGCCAGATGGTTTTCTTGGTGAATTCTACCAAATATATAAAGAAGAACTAATGCCAATCCTCTCAAACCATTTCAAAAAATTAAGAGGAAGGAATGCTCCCAAACTAATTTCACAAGGCCAGCATTACTCTGACATCCAAGCCAAATGAGGCCACCACAAGAAATGAAGATTATAGGCCGATACAGATGCAAAAATCTCAACAAAATACTAATGAACCAACTTCAACAGCACATTGAAAGGATCATACACCATGATCAAGTGAGATTGATCCCTAGGATGCAAGAATGGCTCAACATATGCAAATCATTAAATGTGACACACGTCAATAGAATGAAAGACAAAATCGTATTATCATCATAATAGATGGGGGGAAAGCATTTGATGAAACACAATATCCTTTTCTGGTAAAAAAAAAAAAAACAAAACAACCCACTTCTCCGTAAGTTGAGTATAGAAGTAATACAGGCCGTATCCAACAAGCCCACAACTAAACTCACACTCAAGGGTGAAAGAGTGAAAGCTTTTCCTCTAAGATCAGAAACAAGACAAAGGTGCCCAGAGTGGCACCAATCATATTTAATTTAGTATTAGAAGTCCTACCCAGATAAATTAGTCAAGGATAATAAATAAAAGGCATGCAAATCAGAAAGAAAGGAGTAAAGTTGTCTCTGCAGATATTCAGGATTTTCTAAAACTCCACTAAAAATGTTAGCACTAATAAAAAATATTCAGTAAAATTGCAAGATACAAAATTAACCTACAGAAATCAGTTGCATTTCTATACATTAGCAACCAAATATCTGAAAAAGAAGTAAAGAAAACAATCTTATTTATAATAACATCTAAAACAATTAAATAGGAACAAATTTGAGGAGGCAAAAGATCTGTATACTGCAAACTATAGGACTTTGATGAAAGAATCTGAAGACATAAATAAATGGAAAGATATCCCATGCTCATGAATCAGAAATAACATTGTTAAAATATCCACATTAACCAAGGCCATCTGTAGATTCAATACCATTCCTATCAAAATTCCAATGGCGTTTTTCATGGAAATAGAAAAAACAATCCTAAAACTCAAATGGAATCACAAAGACCATGAAAAATTAAAGCAATCTTGACAAATAATAGCAAAACCAAAAGTATCACACTTCCTGGTTTCAAACTTTATCACAAAGTTATAGTAATCAAAAGAGGATGGCATCAAATCAGACACACAGACCAGAGGAACAGAGTGGACAGCCCAGAAATAAACCCACACATATATAGTCAATTACTACTTGTGACAAGCATACTCAGTAGGGAATGGATAGTCTCTTCAAATAATGGTGTTGGGAAAACTGGAGAATCACATGTAAAAGATGCAGTTGGACTCTTAACTTACACCAGTCACAAAAAAATTAATTCAAAATGGATTAAAGACTTAAACATAAGATCTGAAACTGTAAAACTCCTAGAAGAGAACATAGAGTAGAAGCTCCTTGTCATCTGTCTTAGTGATTTTTTAGATGTGACACCAAAAACACAAATAACAAAAGCAAAAATAAAAAAGTGGAACTACATCAAATGAAAAAGCTTCTGTACAGCAAAGAAACAATTCACAAAGTGAAAAGGCAACCTATGAAATGAGAGTAATATTTGTAAATAAAATATCCAATAAGGAGTTAATATCAAAAATACGTAAGAAGTTCACCCAGCAACATACAACAGCAAAAAGCCCAAACAATTCAACTTTAAAATGGGCAGAGGGCCTAAACAAAGTTTCCCAAAGAACACATATAAATGGCCAACAGGTACATGAAAAGAGGCTCGATATCAATAACCATTAGTGAAACACAAATCAAAACCACAATATCACTTCACATCTTCTGGAATGGTTATCATCAAAAAGACAAAAGGTAACAAAAGCAGAGGAAAAGGAGCCCTTATACACTGTTGGTGGCGATGTGAGTTGGTACAGTCATTATGGAAAACAGTAAGCTCAAAAAATTTAAAAAGCCAAATGTATACATGTATATGCATGACTGGGACATCGTGCTGTACATCAGAACTGATGGCATTTCAACTAAAAAAAAATTTAAAAAGAAAACTACCATATGATCCAGTAGTTCTACTTCTGGGTATATAACCAAAGGAAATGAAAGGAAATCACTATCTTAAAGATATATCTGCACTCCCATATTCACTGAAGCATTATTCACAATAGCCAAGACATGGAAACAGTCTTAGTGTCCATCAACAGATGGTTAAAAAAGATGTGACTGATACAAGCACGCACACACACACGTATCTACTGAATGTAAATACACACAATGGAATATTACTCGGCCATGAGAAAGAATGAAATCTTGCCTTTTGTGTGACATGGGTTGACTATGAGAGCGTTGTGCTAAGTGAAATAAGTCAGAAAGACAAATACTGTGTGATATCACATACATGGAACGCAAAGAAGCTGAACTCATAGAAACAGAGAGTAGGATGGTGGTTGCCATGGGCTGGTGGTTGGGGGAAATGGAGACATATTGGTCAAATGGTGCCAACTTCCGGTTATAAGATGAGTAAGTCCTAGGGATCTGATGTATGGCATGGTGACTGTAGTTAACTATTCTGTATTACATACTTGAAAGTTTCTAAGAGTAGATCTTAAATGGCCTAACCACACACACACACACACACACACCAGTGATAAATGGTGATGAATGCTTAATAAAATGCTGTCCGGGGGAGGTAGGAAAGCTTTCATTATGGAGTTTCACAGTTTACCTGGTGCAGCTATTCTCAACATGACTAAATTCAGCATCAGAGAGCTGGGAAGAGATATGAACCACTGACTATCCCAAGCTGGTACAAGCCAGTTCCAGGGCACCCCATCCCCTTTCTTATGAATATGTGCACACAATCCAAGTGCACCCTGACTAACACCCTGAACTCTCACTCCAAATGAACAAACAAAACTACACTAGACATCGCCAGAACATATTTTAGAACATACAATATACACTAAACACACCCTTACAACTGCTACCTGAAACCCGAACAGACATACAAACCACCTCTTACTGCCTGGTTTTTTATACAAATTCATACTCACCTTGAATGTGTATGAATATAAACCCATGCACACCACCTGTATGTTCACAACAGATACTCTACAGACACACAGGCCTTAAGAAACCACCCCCCAAAATACCGACACACAATCCTAAAATACATATATTTCAAAATTCCTCACCACACAAACCACACAGCCTGTTTGTCAATACACACACTGAACGTCTCCCGTCTGTCAGAGTACACACCCCGTAAGCCCCTTGAACCCAGACACACACAGTCACACAAACAACTCAAATTACTAAATATACAGAAGACTCTACCACAAACACTGAAAACACATAGAAGCAACTGCACCAAGTTCTTCAACCATTACCTTCTAGAAGTAACACAAAGGGGGTCTCTGAATGCTTTAATACACACAAAATCCTTATGCACACACTCACAAACTATCCATGAATATACACCCAGCACCCTCCGATACACACGAAACACAAAAACAACAACAATATGTTGGAAAGTATATTAGATTTAACCAGAAAAAAACCTAAAAGCATTTTCATACATGAAGACACGTTGCATTAGTATTTAGCTGCGTACCACATCTCCGAAAACATTTAAATGCAACTCAAAACAACGGTTTCCTGTGTGAAAGAGGATTGGGATGACAGGGGAAAAGAGATGGGAGGAGGACTCACGATGGCATATTCCACTTGACACAATTTCACTGTGAACCATGCAAAGGTACTACTTGTTCAAATACTACATTACAATCATTTAAAAAGTAAAAATTAAATATTTAGCAACAATATATTGAGAAACAAAAATGAGTGATTTCTCTTCTTAGACACACGGGCTGCATGATCATTTTTTGATGGACTGGGGCTTTCCAGCAGAAAGGATCATTAGTAAGGCTGGTCCTGCTGGATATTCATTGGCGCAAAAGGACTGCTTCCTTACGAATGCTGTGCCGACAGAATGGAACAGACAATCTTAATTTCAAACACTCAGTTTCATGGAGCCATAAATACCCAAGTGTCTAGCAGACTCTTAAGTTCTCAATTTTTTCAAAGTCTAGTTTCTGTTGAAGTCAGTCAAGAGCCAGAAAGGAAACAGAGTGGGTTGAGGGACACAAAACTAGGTTGACGGACAAAGAAGTGAAATAAAGGGAACATCAAGTAAAACCTTCATGCTATGAGTCTAAAAAACAATTTATAAATTGCCGAAAGCCTTAAACATAAAACAAGACACTGTAAACCTCTTGGGCAAAATAGTATTGGACATACATCTCAGCAATGTCCTCCTAGGGGACTCAACCCAAGCAACAGAAATAAAAGCAAAAATAAACAAAAGGGACCTAATTAAACTTACAAGCTTTTGCACAGCAAAGGAAACCATAAGCAAAACAATATGACAACTTAGATAATGGAAGAAAATACTTGAAAAATATGAGACTAACAAGGGATTAATTTCTAGAATATATAAACACCTCCTACAACTTAATAAGAAAAAAACAAAACAACCCAATCTAAAAATGGGCAGAACTAAACAAGCAACTCTCCAATGAAAAAATAGAATTGGCCAATAGTCACAGGAAAAAACGCTCAATGTCACTAATTACCAGAGAAACGCAAATCAAAACTACACTGAGGTATCCCCTGACACCAGTCATAATGGTTGTCATTCAGAATTCCAGAAACTATCAATGCTGGAGAGGCTGTGGAGAAAAGGGAACTCTCCTACACTGTTGTGGGGAATGTAGCTTGCTGCAGCCATTACCAAAAACAGTATGGAGATTCCTCAAAAGGCTAAATAAAGATTTACCATATGGTCCAGCAACCCCACTCCTGGGCATATGTCCAGAGGGAACTCTAATTCGAGAACACACCTGCACCCCAGTGCTCACAGCAGCACTATTCACAAGAGCCAAAACATGGAAACAGCCTACATGTCCATCGACAGATGACTGCATAAAGAAGTTGTGGTGTATTTACAAACTGGAATACTACTCAGCCATAAGAAATAAAATAATGCCATTTGCAGCACCAAGGGTGGCCCTGGAGAATGTCATTCTAAGTAAAGTAACCCAGAAAGAGAAACAAAAATACCATACACTATCACTTATATGTGGAATCAAAAAAAAAAAAAAGGAAAAATGAACTTATTTACAAACCAAACAGACTCACAGACATACTAAATAAACTTATGGTTACCAGGGCAGAAGGCAGTGGGAAGGGATAGCTTGTGAGTCTAAGACTTGAAAATACTGAGTGGTATATATAAAGTAGATACATAAGGTTACACTGTATAGCACAGGGAACTGTATTCAGTGTCTTGTAGCAGGTTATGTGAAAAAGAATACAAATATTATGGTGAAAAGGAATACAAATACGAATATACATATATTCATGTATGACTGAAGCACTGTGCTGTACACCAGAAAATTACAAAATGTTGTAACCTCACTGTACTTCAATTAAACAAAATTAATAAAATCAAATAAATTGCCTACACAGACACACACCAGGTGTGCTGCCACTCTGCCCTGTGGAAGGAAGTTCTGGTTCTTGCCTTCCTGTCAGAGCCCTGCATGGAACGTCTCCCCACACCCACCCAGGACCACCTGCCCTCTGCCCCTCCCCCACTACAGAATGTCCTGAGCCTCACATTCTACTGTTGAAATTCAAACTTCACCTGCCTTTGCTTGAATTCTGAGCATCTGCTGGAGCAGTTAACTCACTCTCTGGGTCTTCGTCTGGATTTCTCTCATTGAGGCTACCAGGCAGCGCTGGTCTGTGCCCACACTTTACAAGTGGCTTTACATTTGGGAATGGCTTTACAAAGAGGTAAGCCTGAATGCTGGGGATATGGTCTCAAACACTCTGCCATCCCTCAAATCCTTGGGGTCACGCGATCCTTCATTGTGGGCACACAGGTGGACTAAAGTGGAAGAAGGAGGGAGCCCTGGACGCCCAAGGACATCTCCCCTGGGAGCCTGGGGACATGGTGGAAACCAGAGATCGCAAGGGGAGGAGGGCTCACTGAAGGAGGATCAAGGAGGCTCAGGGGAATTGCCCTGGGTGTGGAGAAAGGACAGCAGCAGGCAGGGTGGGGCTTTGTAGAAGGGAGACAAGCCACTTTGAAGCCTGTGTGTAGGGTTAGGAGGTCTGAGCTGGTGGCACAGGGAGGGCCACGGGGAGAGCCTAGCCCTGTGCCTTGTTCCTCAGGCACCTGAAGCTTGCCCCACGATTTCCTTCTAAGGGATCTGAACCGGGGCATCCTGTATCTAACAGGGCACGGGGAGAGAAGGGCTCAGCCAGAAAACTATTCACCGAGGGGTGGGGCGGGGTGGTCTGTGGCCACATCTGCTATGAACTTTCTCCAAGAGCTAGTCAGGAAGGTACTCTAACTGCCACAGCCCAGAACTGCTCCCCTCCTTCCAGCCCAGAGCTCGCTCCTCAGTTCAGGTAACTGTTGCCTTGGATTCAGCAGGGGATGGGCAACCTCTCAGCTTCAACCAAGACACGGCTTGAGGTCCCCAGTGGTTCTGAATTGTTCTTCCTTTTGTGGAAACGCAGTTCTGCAGACACTTGTGATACTTGTCCAGCATCTCAGGCAGGACCGTCAGGCCTGCCTGTGACACGAGGAGTTTGTTCATGTTTCACGCCAGCATTTCATGGACAGGGAAGAGACGAGGAGTGCGGGTGGTTCTGCTGGAACGTCTATGAAGGCTGATTCCTTTTTAAAGGGGGGAAGGAGTATAGCCCAGAAGCAGGAGGACAATCTTCTGTGTTGTTACTACACGCCCTGTGGCACATGTTCTGATTAATTAGGTGCACTGGGGTGAGTGCCTTGTGCTCCTGAACAGGGATGTGTTGCAGACAACATCATCAGTGATGGGACCTGGCTCACGCCTCTTTCTTAGTCTGCCTTCAATTTGAATGACTGGGAACTGGAAGAGGACGGACCACAGACACTACGTAGGCCCATGACCAATGTAACATGACCATTCCCTGGACTTCTGTACTCTTCTGTGGCCATCACTGGCTGTGAAAGGATGGAAATCACACATGTGACTGCTTCTCAGACCCTTGTTCCGGGAGCAGAACTCCTGAGTGATGGCAGTGACTTTGGGCACTGGGGATGGGGTGGCAAAACCCGGCCCGTGTTAAGTGTCTGCTGCGGGTGGCCCTGAGGTCACGTGCACGCTGGGCCAGTGTATTACGGATTTGTATCAGGGTTCTGTGGAGAGAGATGTTTCCAGCATTTTTGTTTTGTTGTGTCAGGCCACGAAAGAAAGAGGATTTATACTGAGCATCAGGAAAAGGAGGAGGTGGGGCCTTAATATTTTAGACACTGCCTGGTTCACAAAGGCCATTTGGCTGCCCTCAACTTCCCTTGCAGAAGCTCTCTACCTGCTAGTGAGCCTGCAAAGGAGCAGGCGTCCACCCACCTCCAGGACTTGGGGGACAGCCTGTGAGAGTCGGGTGCAAGGGGGTTCCTTGCGGAGGCCCTGCGAGACACTGCTTGCTCAGGCTGTTTCTTCTCGGCACGCAGGGGTCGGGGCCTGGGTGAATGGGAGCAAGCTCCCTACTGGAGTAATTCCCAGCTAGAGGTCAGAGCATGAAAACTAGTCCAAGACACCTGCACATGGCACAGTCTCCCCTGTCCAAATGTCCTTCACCTGTTGACACTGACACTCCAGGATTCCCCGGAAAGCCCCAGTCCTGGTTGCCCATTCTCCTCCTCCACTCACCCCTTTCCTTTGTCTCAACAGCATCTCCACTGCTGGGAACGGATGTGCTTATGAGCACTGGTGCCTCCCTGACTCCAGTCACGGCACTTCCCTTTCCACCACCTGCTCCTGGCCCCGAACACTGGCCACCCTGGGAGCAGCACCTGCCACCCTCATTGACCCCATCGTTCCCTCCTGGAACCACCCTGTTGCTGCCAGCTTTCCCCATGACACCTTTGGTGGCTACTGGTGGCCAGGTCCCCATGGCCACTGGGCCTTGCAACATCACCGTCCAACTAAGGTCAGAAGGGAGGCCAGCAGAGCCCCTCCAGAT
This sequence comes from Camelus bactrianus, assembly GCF_048773025.1. NCBI lineage: Eukaryota > Metazoa > Chordata > Mammalia > Artiodactyla > Camelidae > Camelus > Camelus bactrianus. The sequence continues at coordinate 67,998,612 of NC_133553.1, forward strand.
GCAGAGCTTCGTTCTTACACCAGGAACTGTCACCTGGGGTGCTCCAGGGGCCCTCAGTGGGAGTGCTACTTGCCCTGCTCCCCTATCCTTAGCACCCTCATTGGCGACCCCAGCTGTTGGGGTAACTCAGGCTGCCATGGGAGGCTGGGCCCCAGGCCTTCCCCCTCTAGCTCCACCACCAGCTGCCCAGCGGGCCCCCAGCATTCCCCCCATCAACGCTGGGCCACGGCCACCTGGCACTTCCAGGGAGGGGAGTCTGGCCACCTCCCAGTCTCAGCCCCCGCAGGTTGACTCCTGTAACCGCAAGAGCGTCTACAAGAACTACCGACGTTGGCAGCGCTTCAAGAGCCTGGCCCGGAGGCACCTTCCCCAGAGCCCTGATGCAGAAGCTCTTTCCTGCTTCCTCATGTGAGTGAGTTCTCGGGGGGCACGTGCGCTCATCTGGAGTTTCACGTGGAGGACCTTGGGGTGCACCTGCAGGTTAGGTTTCTAGGGATCCTAGAAGGAAGGTCTGAGGGTGATGTCCATGCTATGACATGGCACTGTCCATCATACACTCACACTTCCAGTCCATGACATCCTTTCAGTGCCTTCTCTCAACTGAGCCCAACACCCTTGATGAGTCCAGCTGACTTTCCTTCCATTATTATCTTGGGAATATTTACTGAAGACTTGCAGTCAGAGAGGGTGCCGGGGGAAGGTGAGGAGCCACGGATGGGGTGCCCCCCTCTCCTGTGCTGCTGTCTCCTCTCAACACAGGACTTGAGTGTGGGATGGCCAGGGGATGCCACTGCAGGGAGGGAGGACCTACAGGGCCCAGGGGAGAGCTGTGTGTGTGCCTGGTCCTCACTGTTCTGGAGAATTCTCGCTGAAACAGGGAGATGGCAGAGCTCTCCTGAGGGCAAGGACTGTCTCCTACTAGAGCTGTGAGCCTGACACGGGGACAATTACAGGTGATTCAGAGGACTGGGCAGGAGCCCCCTTGGGCTCATCTGTGAAGAGACATCAGGTTCCCTGGCACAGGCCAGGCCTCAGTGATGACAGGGATCTGTATTATGAAAAGTCAGTCGTGAAGAGGAAAAGAGCTCCCCGAGGCACAGTGTCCCAGCTATGGTGTGGGAGTGGATGGTCTCCCTGCAGTGAGTGGGAGGGGGCGACAACAGTAGCCAGGAAGGCCTGTCTTTGTCTCCCAGACACCTGCCTCTGCCCCTGCTAATGCTCAGACATGCTGTGATGGGGGACGTGTGGTCCATGATGCCGGGGGCGGGGGGTCAGGCTGGTGGGGACTGGGCTGTTCACTGAGGCTGACCCTGACGGTTCACAGCCCAGTGCTTCGATCCCTGGCCCGACTCAAGCCCACCATGACGCTGGAGGAGGGACTGCGGCGGGCCGAGCAGGAATGGGAGCGCACAAGCGACTCTGACCGAATGATGTATTACGCGATGGCGGCAAAGTGAGTCCATGTCCTGGGCCCAAGGGCTGCAGCGGGTGAGGGTGACACCCCAGAGCAGGATCTGGCTGTGGTCACAGAGGAGGAGGGAGGAGGCAGCTCCCCGAGCACAGGGTCCCCGCAGCCCAGAGGCCAGACTACACTCCAGAAGCCTCTCCTGCACCTTGACAGCTTGGGTCTATTTGTCCTCTGCCCAGGGCTCTGCCCTCCCCTGAAGTGGCCTTCTTTGCCTTGATGAAGGGCTCACTTGGGGTGGAGGGGGGAAAACTGTGAGCCCAGTGGGGTCAAACTCCAGCCCTCGTGGCTGTGCAGGGAAACGTGTTCCACCCGCCAGCCTGCTGCCTCCTTAATGCTGGGGGCCTGGCGGCCACTCACATGGCATTTCGGACCCTCTCTCCTCCCGAAGTGTGGCCTGACTTGGTAACCTGGTTCCCTCCTGGAGAGGCTGCGGAAGCCAGAGTGTCTTTTACCCCAAGGGTCTCTGGCTCTTCATGAGACTTCTTTGGGCAAACCCTTTATTTGAAAAACTGAAAACAAACCAGCATTTCTCAGAGGAAAGGAAAAGGAAAGCCTCTCCACTGACCTTAGGGTCCACATCCTACAACCTGTCCTGGGCCCTGTCTCCAGGCTTGTATTCCAGGACTCTCAGCCTCAGCCCAGGATCCTGGATCCGGACAAGGACCCCCGTGGGGAACACGTGCTTGATCTGGCCTCTGGCTGTCAGCCCTTCCTGTGTTTCTGGGCATGGGCAGGGGGCAAGTGGATGGTCCCCTTTGGGCCTTCCACGCAGGCCTGGTTCAATTCAGCAACCTGGGTCTACGCTGTTGAATGGCCTGCAGTGCTGGGGAGGCAGGGGTGTCCCCAGATCTGGTATTTGCCCCAAGAGCAGCTCCCTGCTGGGGACACCACCTCACAGGGCCATGACCGCCCCCAGCAGAGCGTCTCGTGATCCCTCTACCTCTGCACCCTGGGTGGGCTCCAGGGCCCAGGACTTTTTCTCAGCATGGCCTGGGCCACACTAACCCCTCAGGTTCAAGGAATTTGAGGCAGAGGAGGAGACGCAACTTCAGCAATTGCAGTCCATGAAGGGGGTGCAGGGCCTGCCTCCTCCAGCCCCACCAAAGCCGGAACCTCGGGGGCCCCCAGCCCCAAAAGTGGGCCCACAGCTAGGTACCCACGTGCCCACTGGAGCTCAACGCAAAGGTAACAGGGACCTAGGGATGGCCACTGTCCCCACGTCAGCCCTCTTCCCTCAAGGGGGGCATTGGTCTTTCCACCTGAACAGCCACCCAGAGGGGGTCTCGGCTGCCCTTTGTCACTATGGGGTATTGACCTGGTCTGCTGTTGAGCTCCTCTCCCACCTCCCTGTCTGAGGGCCAGCCAGAAAGTCTTCCTCAGAAGTGCAAAGGATGGGGACACCTCTGAAAAAACTGGAGGTTGCACACTTGCTCACATGTGATTCTCTTAGCTGCTCCCACTCACCTCTCCCTCCTCACTCCCCATCACTGTGGGTGACAGTGCTGGTGGTCCTGACCCCACCCACACCGACTTCAACGTCCCCCAAACACTGCGCTGCCCGACAAGCCCCCCCCCTCCCCCCGTGCTCAGGAGCTGGAAGCGGGAGCCCCTCACCCTCCTTCCCTCCTCCCGCTCTGCCTTAGCCTGTGTGCCCAGGAAGGCCGGCCCCAGGGCCAAACCCGCCCGCCCTCTGCCACACACATCCCAGCGGCCCCGGGAGACCAAGGCACCCAAGGAGATTCCCCTTGAGGCTGTCAAAGAATATGAGGACATCTTGGAGGAGCTGCTGGGGCCTGTCCACTTGGCCACTGAGGAGACAGATGCAGAATGCCCAGAGGACGGGACCTACCCGGACCCGGGTCTCCTGAGCTACGTGGACCAGCTGTGTTCCCAGGAAGACTTCGTCACGAAGGTGGGCTGGGCCTGCAGCCTTGGGGCTGCAAGATTCCAGGGACTGGCACTCTCTGCACCCAGGATTGGGGTTCTGCCCAGGCCTTTGGGACTTAAGCTCTATCCCTGAGCTCTGTGTCTGTGTGTGTGTCTGTGTGTGTGTGTGTGAGTGTCTCTGTGTGTAGCTGACTGCCACAGTGGTTTAAAACACGCCACCTTGTGGAGGAGAACAGGGTGGGTCTCTCCTGTTCACTATTTCTCCAGGTATTCGTGGCTCACAGGTTACTCCTGCCCAAGGATGCTCACAGCCTTATCCTTCCATCTTAGGTGGAGGCCGTCATTCACCCTCAATTCCTGGCAGCTTTGCTTTCCCCAGAACCACAGCTGGATCCCTTGGCACTGGCTGAGGAGTTAGAAGAGGAGGAAGGACTCTCTCTTGAAGAGGTGAGCCAGAGGAGGGAGGGACACTCAGGGAGACAAGGGAGGGAGGGATTCCAGGTACAAGAGGGAAGGCAAAGGACACCGAGGGAACCAAGGGAGGCAGGACCCAGGTCAGCCAGGGAAGGGATGGGACTCCAGAACAGGAGGCCCACAGCGCTCTACTCAACCCTCCCCTACCTGGAAGGCCTGGCATTGTGGAGGGCCCACTAGGGACTGGGGCAATGCAGGACCATAGTAAGGAGAGGATGGGGGCCCGGAGAGAAAGGAAGGACACACAGCTGGGAACACGCCCAAGAGGACAGCAGGAGCGCTAGTGTGCGTTCTTTGGAGTCCTGGAGACAGTCCCCCCTACAGCCCCTCACTGCCATCATCCCACGGCCCAGCCCTCCTACTCCCCTCACCTGTGTGTGCGGGGCCAGTCACCGACCACCTCCCTCCTATCAGCTGGTGCAGAAACGACTCCTGGCCCTGAAGGAGGAGTTGGGTGTGCAGGCACCCACCACTCACCGTGCACCCCAACTGGACTCAAGTCCTCGTCAGTCTGATGTTACACAAGATGCCCAGAGGCATGATGAAGGCCCTCAGCTAGGGGTCAGCGAGGAAGACAGCCCACCAGAGATGGAGTCTGAGGAACTTCCAAGGTGCAACGGAACAGAGAGTGGCCTGAACACATCAAAACACTGGATTCTCTCTCCAGATCATGAGGGTTTCCCTCTATCTGAGGCTGGACAGCCCCTCTCTCCTCCCCAGGGTCAAAGGCACACTCCACCGAGCCTGGGACCCACGGACACCTCAAATCTCAGAGAGACCTCTCCTCTTAGGGAGGACGCAGGGCCAGGGCCAGAGGATGGGTCCAGTGAGGAGAAGGAGGAGGTCCCCAGCCTGGACTTCATCTTGGCCACTCAGTACTGCCTGATGCCCTGGGGAGGGAAGTCCCACAGCTCTGCCCCAGGGCCCTTGAGATTTCTCTGCCCTGGAGTTCGGGGGGCCCCCCAAGCCCCCTCCCCTCATAGAATCAGCCTTAGCTCAGCTCCTGCACCAGCTGCCGAGTCCAGGAAGCGGGATCTGTGTGGAGGCCAGGGGTCTGATGACAAGCTGCCCCAGCCCACGCCCGACCTCAGCATCTCTGGGAGGCCAGCCTTGTCTCCGGAGCTGGTGCGCCCCTCACAACCAAACAAGAGGAGGTGTGACCCATTTGTCGCAGGGAGTGTGAGGAGGAGGAGGAAGAGGCACTGCAACAACTAACAAGCCTCCAGTGCCAGCCCCCCAGGCGGCCCTCAGGGGAGTTCAGGGGCTCTTCCTCATCCAGTGCTGATCCTGGCTGATGTGCGGGGCAGGGAGGGAGGGCGGGACCATCAGGGCCAGGGTGGGATGGGGTGGGGTGGGGTGGTGGCAGTTAGAGGGCTGGTGATGTGGATCTGGTCAGCTGTGGGGGGGGGGGGAGTAGCACCTTGCGGTGATACATGTAAAATGGGAATAAAAATAAGTTTTGTTTGGAAATGTTCTAATACCAGTGTAGTCTTATTCGTGTCTGCACTGCTCTACAGAGAGGGCTCCTGAGAGGGAGGATGAGGAGGTCCCAGGAGCTATGGATCCACAGGGGGCCAACTAGATCTTCCTCTGCATTGACACGGGGTCCTCAGATGCTCTGGGAGCCCCCAGCTCTCACTGTCCCCAGGAACCCCCACATCATCCTTTTCACTCAAGTCTGCTTGGCCACAGGCCTGTGGGACATCCCATCATCATATGCATCCTGGAAAAAACTAGGGATGGAGAGCTGTCTTCGTGCCTTTCAGACCTCAGGACACTAAGCAGTTCTCTAGAATGGAGCCTCGAGACAGCCCTGGTCTTTGGGGAGCTTCTCTCTGCTTTCCTGAAGCAGCCAGACCAGAGAGGAAGAGCCTAGGCCTGAGGGACAGGACGTCCTGCCTCTCTGCCCTGTCGTACAGGGAGCCTCCTCTAGTCTCCTGGGATTCCTGCAGTGGGTGAAGTGGAGGAGGCAGCTCCCTATTAATCCCAAGGACACGTGGGGAATGGGCTGAGAGTAAGTTCATGGGCGCCTGTTAAAGGTGTGTGAAAGGGGAATGACAATGGATGCCGCTGTGGGACTTGTGGGATTTCTGTGCGGGGGCATCATGTCCAGCTGAGAGTTTGTAACACGCTGGACTTTGCTGATCCGGGCACTGGTTAGTTGCATGGTGTGTTTAGTTTGTGAATAGTTATCAGGCTGTAAGCTTGATATCTGTACTATTCTGCATACATATTATACTTCACTTAAAGTCAAAAGTTAAAAAATAATAAAATTTTCTTTAAATTTTTGAAGTAAAACAAAAAAGAGACACAGAGAAGAGCAATTATCACAAAACTGAGGATCGCGGTCACCTCTACAAGGGGATTTGATGACATTTCTAAGGTTCTCACAATGTTCTAGTCTACAACTTGCACAATAATCACATTATTGATTTCTTTTTTAAACAGGTATCTTTTACATCTGTTTCAATACGTGAAAATCGAATTAGATGTAGTAAAAAATACAGCAGTCCAATAAATGTAAAAACAAGTAAAATAAATTCCTAGAAAAATAAAAATTATCAAGAAAAAATTAAAGACACAGATAATGAAAAGTCATGTAAACATTTGTTAAAGAATTTTTGAATCAGTAACTTAACGTGTTCCCATCAAAATCAGACAAATAAAATTCACGCTCAGACTGCTTTACAAACAAACAGTGAAAGCTTCACTTTAAACATCAGCAATGCCCACTCTCACCACTGCTCTTAAGACAGGGAAAAAAACAGTCTAAGTAATGAAAATAAACCAAATTGTCATGATATTCAAATGATATGCTTGTTGTAAAAGAATTTCAGCACAAGTTATTGCAATAAGACTTTAGCAAGGTTGCAGGATATCATAAAATCAACTGGTAAAAGTCAAAGGCCTTTCTCAAAACCAGTGCAGACAGAAATTACAGTAACCACAACAAACATAAGGTAGCAAGGAATCGATTTAACAAAAGATATACAAGAGGAACAGCATAAAACTTTACTGGAAGAACTACTTATGAAAAAATTGTGGCATCACCTAGTGAACACGCATGTGCCCTCCCACCCAGCAACTGCACCCCTGGGGATGCGTCACTGGGGAAACTCTCCTGTATCAGGAGAGATGTACCAGGTTTTTCTCAGAAACACTGGAATAACAAGAAACAACCCAAAAGTCCACTAATAGTAGAATGAATAAACTGTGGTATATTTATACATGAAAGTAGTGAAAATGATTAACTATACTCAGACACATGATGAGTGAACAAAGCTACCTGAAGAACACACACAGTGACTCCACGTACATAAAATTCAAACCAGGGAGTGCTAAGCACGACACTGCTTCAGGAGCATCACAGGAGGGGGATATACATGAAGGTGCTTAACGGACAAGAAGCGCTGAAGAAACAGCAGTCCCATGGGGGCTGTGGGGAACCACCTGGAGGGCGGGCCAAGAAACACAGACCAGCACAGCCAGTGGTCACACGGGGACACTCTCCACCGCACGATGAGGTCGTCCCAATGCTACCTCACAGAATAGAAGAGCTTCCAAATGCACTTCATGACGCCAGTGTAACAATAACCCCGAACCAGACAGCCTGCGCACACACACACAAAACAGACATGATACCACTCATGAAGAGCAGCACAAAATATTCAGCTTCTAGCAAACAGAACCCAACTGCACATTACAACAGACAATACAACAAATACCAAACACCAAGTCTGGTTTACTCCCAGACTGCAAAGGAGGTTCAGTAGATGGAAACCATTAACACGATCCTCATGCTAATAACTCTGAACAGAGTGTTAACCTCTCATTAACGATCATCTTCATGGAGGCAAAAAACACACTTGACAAAATTCACTCATTTATGTGAAAACAAGCAAAATGGCAAGTGCTGGCTACTTCCATAAATAAAATACACCTCAGCTCAATGCCAGCATCTTACTTAGCAGGGAGACACTAGAGGCTTTCCTGCTCAAGCCAGAAACCACGGAAGGCCAAAATATTCACCAATTTACATTAGAATAGGTAAGTATTAAATTCTAGGATGTGAGAGGAACATTTACCAACTCTTGAATGCTACATCCCGCCTGCTGGGGTAACCAGAAGCACTCCTGAAGTTTCTATAAAACTTTAACCTTCTTATGACTAATTTCTGTAAAGGGCTCTTTCTAGCAGTTAAGTCAGAGTGGACACAGACTCAGGAATGTCTTTTCTTTCCAGCTCACTTAGGACTAAAGAAAGGATTTACAACACTCCTAAAGAATATCACCTTTATCATCACTTGAATGGTAAGGGGTCAGAGCTGTCCTGAAAGGATGCTTGAAGACATCAGCGAAATACAAAACACGCGGAATGGCTCAATGTGCAGTACCACTCACACCCTCTCCAGACGGGACAGAATCAAAAAGAGGGGCTGGGAAGGAGGTGAAGAACTCAAACACCTGACACCTGCTGACAGAGGGCAAAGTGGCACTCTGGAAAGTGGTCTGATGGTTTGTTAAAAAATTAAAAACACACCAATCTGCCGAAGTGTCAAGGCACTAAAGCCAAAGGAGTGTGAGGAACTGCTCTGTCCTGAAGGGGGTCAAGGAGACAGCAGGTAACTGCAACACGCACCCGCCACGCAGGGTCTGAAGAGCAGGGAACCGTCCTGGGCTGGCGCTCACGGCCCGACGGGCATGGCTGTGTGACGGGTACACAGGAGGGCCGTGTGCGGTGCTCTGGGGGGCCGGGGCACTGTACCAGCGATTCACTCTCAAATGATGCAGGGGAGAACCTTCTTTGTATTGTCCTTACACTACTTCTATACATTTAAGATGGCTGAAAGATTTGTTAGATATACAGCATTTAAAACATCTTAATTTATTACAGGAAAAAACAAACCATGCCCTCCCCTTACACTCTCTACCCTTTTAATTGTTTTGGTTTTCTTCACAGCACCTACCAGTAGCTGAAGCATCATGTGTGCAGGACAGTCCACCTACCCTCTGAGAGTAAACGTCTGCAAGCGCTGGGACCGGGTCTGGTCTCCACGCTGCTCCAGTGCCCGCATGGTGGCCAGCGCACAGGGTGTTCAAATCAGTTGAATAAGTTAACCTGTAGTCTTATACCGGTTTAAAATAAATTCATTTACCATCCCCCACCCCCATAACACGCACACATCACTCCCCCACAGCAACTCTACCCATGTGTACCCAAGAAAAGTCAAAACGTATGTCCACATCAGAACTTAGAGATGAATATTCATTGTAGAATCATTCACAACAGACAAAAACTGGAGACATTCTGTCTATAATCTAGTGCAGCCATCCAATTAATTAGTATTTGAAAACAAAAAGCAACAGAACTACTTGTCCTGACAGTAACATGGATGAATCTCAAAATATTGTAATTGAAGTAAACACCAGATGAAAAAACTTTCTTATATGATGAAAATGTTCTAAAACTGGACTGTGGTGATGACTGCACAACTCTGTAAATTTGCAGTGAGCTGAACATTTAAATTTTATGAATTTCCTACTATGTTGATACAGTTGTTTAAAAATAAAAAGTAGAGAACAAGGGACAGCCGCCTTTTGCTTGCTGTTTGGTCAATTTTTAAAAAATCAGGATGGTATAAAGAGAGGGATGAGCATCTGAAGAGAGCTTGTTAACCAGAACTAATAAAGTCCAAACTGCAAGATGTGGGACCCTGACAGTCAGGAGCAGTGGCAGTCTCATGCTCCCTCCCTGTGCCCGGCCCCTCCAGTCCGCCTCAAAGGCAGTTCTCAGAGTCTGCCTTGACTCCACCACCAGCAACCCCCCAGCACCCAGGCAGGAGGCTCTGGGAGGACCTGGGCTTGGAGACACAAATCCATCAGTGCCAGCGCTAACTGCACACTACAAAGTCTGAATTTGTATAGAAGTTCTGACTGGCTGAAAAAGAAATTTAATTTTCGGGGTTAGGATGTGCCATCGACTTTTTATTTGTCAACCATAGCTTTATGTCTTACAACAGACTATGCAATTCTTAAACAGAGGGGACAATCATGTTATGGTTTCAAAATCTCAAGAATTATTTTAGGGGGCGCATGTAAGAAAAAAGAAAAGTATCTGCTAACTCCAGGAACTGCTCAGAGGTGGTTTATCTTCATTTAATAACAATAAAAAGAACTACCCACTTTAAAAACAGATTTGTGCATAAACCACATTTTTCAGTTTTCCAAAGGCATAAAAATGGGGAGGATAATTTAAAATTAAATGATTTATCAAAAAACTCTGAAAAAAAAAGTATCTTAGACCTGTGTTTGTGATAAGTGCCATAAAAAAAAGAGAAAATAAAAGAAAACTCTTTAGAAGGAACCTAAAGCCAAGGCCTGACCAAGCCTTTTTAATCCTCTCTCCAAGCCAGGCATCCACCGACCACGAGCAGCCTGGGGACCTGGTGTTTTGTTCACTGAAGTAGCTGAACAGCTAGTCTGCGTACCACTGCAGACAGACACCACTTGCTGGATTAATCAGAAACTGGGAAGCCCAGGTGGAGTTAGCGGCTTTGTCCAGAATGACCTCCTATCAGTGTTTTCACAGAGTGACACAGTAATCTACTTCGTTATCAGTCTGTCTCCAACAGGACCTGCAGCATCCCTCAGGGAGGGTCCGAACTGAACCAGGGCCTGGCAGAGAAGATGCTCTGACTGTTAAATCTCACCGGGAGGAGGGGCTGCCCTAGACCACACACCTATGTGACCCAAGTCTAACAGTCTCACTTCTGCAGACTCTGCTTTGCGATGCAGGACGGTGTCCAAGAGACTGAGGGGAGGGAGGACCCCGGCCCCACCAGGCCCATTCACTGCCAAGGAGTAACAACTAGAGCGTTAACCCAAGGCTAAGGGCTCAGCGCTCACCTATGTGTTTCATCCAATCCTCCCAACACTGAGGTGGGTATCACTACCCCTTCTCTACAGGACAGAAAAACAGACTCAGGTCACATACAGGTGTTCAGAGCCCACACTCTTACCCACTCTACTGTACAGACTCCCAGCCACGGATCAGAACATGGGCCTCAGATAATCTGTTCTGCCGTCAGTCAGTGGGTTTTTCAGTGTTTACTGCATAACTCACATGTTACATATGTATCAAATATTAAGTAAGTTATGAAGAATGCCACTCAGATTGGCTGCCACGCACATACTACCAGAGACAGGAAGGCAGAAGAGCCCTAAAACCAAGCCGAATCCCCTGCTCTGCCTATTTTGCCCTCCCCTCTTTTCCTCCCCCCAGGCCCCCAAAACAGGCCTCGGCCCAGCACAAGAAGAGCAGGGAAGCAGCACCAAGAACTAACCTGGTTAGTCAGAGGTCAGCGGGAGACATCTCATGACCACCGCCACCTCACTGCGCCACCTTAGAGAGGTCCAGCCTCATCAAATGATTCCACCTGGGCCTCAGGTGCCCTGGATCCAGTGGTGGACATTAGCCCAACCTGGATCAGATTCCCTCCCCCAGGACTCAGAGTGCTCTGAAGACACACACCTCTGGGAAGCTAGGGTCAGCTCTCTTCTGCCAAGTGCACAGGGATGTGGTAAAAGTGAAAAAAGTTGAAAAAAACCCAAAAACCCAGCTGTGCAGAGATGCAGGATGCAGGAAGATTTTGTAAGTGTAAAGAGGAAAGGGAGTAGCTGCCTTGGTCTCGCTTTCAGTTCCTGGTTACATCCGAACCTGAAGCTTTAACTGCTCTTCCTGTCCCTGCAACACCATGAGAAATATCCCTGGATATTAATCACAAACTCCCCAATTTCTACAGCCCGTTTTCTACAAGTCGTGCCTGAAACGCTTTAGCACCCTTCCCCACCTTTCACTCAGCTAGCTCCAAGTCATTCTCCAGGTCCCAGCTTAAACAGCACTTCCTCCGGAAACCCTCCCAGACTACTCTGCGAACCTTTGCTCCACTTTTTATGGGTATAAAAGATAGCACTCTGCGCCTTGTCATATTCAGTACATGTGATTGCTTTCCTGTTAGACTGTAAACACCAAAGTGTAGAAACCAGTTTCATCCTCCTGCTTAGCACATAGGTCAGGTACACACTCAATAATATTACTAAATGAATGAAAATCAAGAAACAGGTGGAGGTACGTAGGAGCGAGAAGGATCAACACTGATAAACACTCTTCTGATGAAAATGAAGCGGCTTTGACCCTACCTCCCTCACCCCTTCCAAGTTTCTGGTTCCTCCCTCTCCCATCTCCACAACAGGCCCAAGTTAGTCATGACAATCATCGTTTTATAGTTTGTTGCCAACACATTCAGGAAGCCAGGCTGGAGGAAGGACATTTCCCGGTAACTCGCTGTGACAGAGGAAAGTCTATAGTAGTTCAAGGGGGAAAAATTTACACGTTTTGAGGTCTAGACAAATCTCAGTTCTGCTGTATGTTTACTGGCTAAGAACCCTAGAAAAGTTACATGAGACCTGGTTTCTTTATCTCTAAAGTGAAAAAAAAAAATTTATACCTCAAAGGTGAGAATGGAAATGACTTTGAAACCACAGCACCTAAGGCAAGCTTGCAACTAATGTTAGCCAGCTGGTCACGATGAAGTCCATGCAGACCTCACCCCTACATCCCACCCCCAGCTTCTACCAGCCACAGATGGGTTCAGAGCCCAGAGTGTGCTGAAAGACTGAGCATCTGAGAGGGACCCTGGAGAACATCTATCCTGTTGTCTTTCAAATGTACAGGAGCCCCAAGAAGCGAAAGAGAAAAGAGAAGCAAAAAGGAAGAAAGACCATCTCAGGGTCAAGGAGGTTGGCGGGCAGAGCAGGCTGGACGCAGGGTGGGGTAGCTGGAGATGTTTGTTGGGCAAATGGTTGTTTTCTACTTAGTAGGTACATTACTGAGAGCAAGATGAGGAATAAACTATACATAGTTCCCAGAAAACTCAACTTGGATGCTTTGCATAAGAATCTTTTATTAATGCTTGAGAATTGAGAACATACAAGTCAAATTCATCAGAATGACATCAACTACAGTCACCACCAGGAGCACATTATTAGTGATGTTACTGATACCAAAAAGAATTCTGTTTGCATTTTACTTGCACTCAAAACTGTTCAGAAACTCTGGATTTTCTGTTGCTCACGTAAGATGGTCTCCTCACATCTTTGAGCTCCAAAAACCATACAAGAGACTTCTTTGTTAAAGTTACATTAACAGTTAAGCCAGCACAGCCAGGAATCTGGTCTGGAGCATCTGTAGAGGATTTATACTGCTGCTGGCCCTGCCTTTCAAACAGGTGGCACCAAAACCCAGCAAAGTTCCAGGGAGGGGTGGGCGGACTGCTAGAGCCCAGAGTAAGAAGGAAGTTCATGGAGAAGATGACTCTCCCAGGAAGGCAGGACCTGCCCAGGGCCCAGCCCTTCTCGGGGATGGGCTGGAGGGAAACACCACTGGCATCTTAACAGGACACTCCTCCGCTGCAGGGACCAACTGTGCTGCCTGTGCGCTGCGTGCAGGTCATTGGGCACGTCCACCTCCACCACATACACACCGAAGGCCAGTAACACCTCCAATCAATGGAACAACAAAACGCAAAACAAAACTCACATACATCTCAAAATGCCCCTGGAGACAGGGTAACAATCACACCCACTGAGTACCCCTAAGTAAGCAGAAAGAAGAGAGAACAAGTACAGCGGGTAGAAAGTAAAAGAGAGACGAGGGAAACACAAAATTTGATGAGGAACCAGCAGAAAAGGGGCATCTGTCAGTGATTTTCCCCTACCATCTCAAGTCCCAGCTCCTTAGAAAACAAAGGCCTTCAGAACTCGGCCTCGCCCATCCCAGCTGCCTCCCCTCCAGCCTTCTCCCCAAGGCACGCACCCACACCCTCCCTTCCCAGACAACTCCTGGTTTTCCTGACTGGATGTGCCCTGCTCAGACCTCTGTGCCTTGGCATGTGCATTCTGCTCTACCTGGAGTGCGCTTCTCAAGGCAAACTCCCAGTCATACATCCACACCCAGAGCCAAGATTTGTGAAGCCAGACCTCGCCACCCCGGCCTTCTGCCCCCACAGCACTCCCCACAGGCCTTCTGTGCTCCCACCCAACTGCACCCCACTGTCTGGAGCAGGAGCTAATGAAGGGCAGGTGCCTCTTGAGTCCTTGCAGGGAACTGGTGCTCGATGAATTCTAAGTGAATGACCTTGCATGAAAGGTTTTCGTAAAAGGCTAAAAAAGCAAATCACACAGAAAGCAGACAATAGATATTTTTGACTATTGAAAGCATGTATTTTCTCAACTCTGATCTTTGGTTGAATATCATCAGGAACCAGACAGAGATGCTCTATCACTTCCTAGTTGGGTATCTGTGGGCAAATTAAACTCGCTGTGTCGTCTCCAATTTCCACTTACTGAAAGCAACCAGCCCTGCAGTGTGGCTAACAGGACTAATTAATATACGCTTAGAAACAAACAAACAAAAAGTAACAGAAAGCGTTGACTAAACGGTCGTTCTGACTAGCCTGCCGTGATCACAGACACCTTAACAGGACCAAATACTGCACCGTCAGGAATGTGAGCACAACGAAATTTTGGCTAAAACTGTTTTGTTTTGTTTCGTTTTGTCTTGTTTTGTTTTTAGGTGAGCTGAAAGTCAGCAAATCCAACAGCTTATCTTCCAGCTGCACTGTGCCCTCTACAGTCCTCAGTACTGATCCCTAGTGAGCACTTGTAAGAGTAAAATATGCTAAAATTCCAAAATTATTATTAATAACACTAATTAAAGAAAACACGGAGTAATGAAAAGGGCTCTGGCAACGGAAACAGGATCTCAGTCTACAATCTCAAGTCTGACTCTTTAGTTGTACGACCTCAGGAACTGGCTTCACCTTTAAATACTTTCTCATCTGAGAGAGAAGGAGAGCACTGCCTTTACCTTTCTGCAAGGTGGCTGTTCAGGTGACATGAGATAACAGTACCTAGTAGAGTACCTGACACGAAATGTTCAGAAATAGTCTGCTTCCTTCATTCAACACGAAAGACACACTCACATGAAGGTTTAGGTGTAAGTCAGCACAAAATACAACGTGTAGTTCATTCTAATAAAACAACACCACCACCATCACCCCCATTCCACCAGAGCTTCTGAGGGAACTGGAGCCAGAGAGGGAGCCGGCACGTGGTTCTGCAAGAACTGCATCAGGGCTGCATGCACACTGAGCACTAAAGCAGTAACAGGGAAAGTCCACAGTCATTGTGCTAAAACGTCTGGATGCCTTTATGCTACTACGAGAGCTCACACAGGGTAAAGGAGGGGAAAAAAAGTCAAATTAGGTCCAACTCCAAATGACTCCTTAAGAAATCAAGACAGCGATGCTGACTTAACTTTCCTGAAACACCAACAGTACCATCCCAAAATCCGTTTAAAAACTTCAAGATTGACACATTCCTCGCCAACACTGGTGCCGCTCATGGTGTTTAGAAAGGCTGCGCAGGAGAGAATCCCTGGCACCACGGAAGGTGTTGAACCAAAGCCGGCCGCGTTAAACACAGGCGAGGGGGGGCAAACAAGATGATGATTTCGGGGTTGTGCACGCACGCCGCTCCAACCGCTTTGCAGACCATGGCCGCCACCCCGAGCACCTGAAGGACTTCGCGGCTTCACAATCGGCTGTCAAGGGAAGGCCGCGAGACCAGCACCGGGGGGTGGGGGCCCCGTTCCCGTCCTGGGGGTCTCTGGGTGCCGGGATCCCGGCCTCCACCCCCACCCTCGCGCCACTCCCGGCGCCCAGCGAGGACCGGCCCGGGAAGCGCGGCAAGCAACGCCCCAGCCCGAGCGGCCCGGCCCCGGCCGAGAACCCCCGGCGCGCGGACGGCGGGGCAGCGAGCCTGGGGTCGGGGCCGGGCTCGGGGTCGGGGTCGCGGGGCCCACGCCGCAGCTGCGTTCGCCGAGGCCGGGCGGGGGTCCGCGCGGGCGGGCGGCACGCGGGGCGCGGACACTCACCACACCACGCCGCGGGAGCCCTCGCCGAGGCAGCGGGCTGCTGGAGCGCGGCCTCCCGTCGAACACCTGCCCGCGGACCGCCTCGGGGCCCGCGCCCGCCGCCGCCGCCGCCGCCGCGCTGGGCACGAAGCTCCGCGGCCGCCGCTCTGCTCCCGCCTCGCCTCCCGGAGGGGCCGGGCCGCGCCGCCGCCGCTGCAGCCGCCGCCGCTGGCGGCAGGGAGCAGGGGCGGCGTCGCTCGGGAGACCCGCAGAGATGCCAAACCGCTCCAACCGACTGCCGCCTGCCTGCCTGACGAAGTGACCGTTGGGCGGGCGGGGGGATCAGAGCGGCCAAGGCGGGCGCCGGCCGAGACCGGGCAGCGCACGCGCGCGGATTGGCTCCCGTGGCCCGGGGGCGTCGCCGGGCGCTCAGGGCAGAGACATGGGTGTTAACCGGCGTCCTCACGGATTTTCTCCATCATACTTTATCTATAATCACTACATCATCAGTCTGTTTCAGAATCACTTAGACGACGCAGCTGCAAATACTCCTACATATTACAGTGTATTATCCCCCAAAGACTGTCTCCATAAACACTTTACAACACTTTTAACCAAGAAATTAATATCAACACAACATTAGCAACCAGTGCACAGATCCCATTCAAAGACTGCCAGCTTTCCCAATACTACCTCGTTCCGTTTCTGGCCCACGATTCTGTCCAGGATCACACATTGCATGCAGTTGTCTTCTTAGCCTCCTCCAGTCTGAAACAATTCCTTGTCCTCTCCCTGTCTCTCGTGCCCTTGAGGTAGAGAGAATGAGGTCTGATGTTCCCTCACGACAGGCTCAGGCCACGGCTCCTCAACCGGGACAAAGCTGTGCTCAGTGCACGTGCTGTCTACTCTTCCCACTTCTGTGAAGTGTCACCTTGATCATCTTGGTGTCCACGGCAAAGTCACCATCACCTCCCTCGTAACTGATTAGTATCTTGTGGAAGATGCTCTCAAACTACAGCAAATATCCTTTCTCCATCAAGTTCCACCCATCAACCACAGCATCTAGTAATGACTCTTGCCTGAATCACTATCCTTATAAAGATTTCCAAGTGATTCTGCTCTAATTCCATCATTCCTTTTACAAGTATTCATCATTAGTCCTTTTACATATATTACATGTACTCTACTCTGGGGAAGAACTTTCCCTCTTCCATTTACTCAGTTATTTGTAGCAGTAGGACTCCTGGGTGCCTATTTCACTCACACTGTAATCCATGACTATCATAATTTATTCTGATGCTCAAAATTTTCAACTTGTGACTAGTAGAAGCTTCTTTATTTTCAATCCTGTATCTTTCAGACACAACTCTATCATAAGGAAGCACTGAAAAGCCCCTCCGCAATTTCATACCTATTTGCTGGAAAAATGAAAAGTACTCTTATGTCATAGATTATCAATTCTCCGGCATTCTTTTCTTCCTTTTTTTTTTTTTCATGAAAAATTTAGTTGAAGTGGAGATGGGGCTGATAACCTGTTGGATTTTCTAGCTTAGACTTTAGAGATCTTGGTCACTAAAACTTATTTCCCATTAATGTGAGATTTGGAGGATTGGAGATCTGGACCTGCTTGTTAAAGACAACTCCTCTGGCTAACCAGCTGTCTACCCACAGGTAACTGGCTTGATGTGGCCTACAGGTCACTGTAGGCCCAAGCTGGAGCACTAAACCAGCCCTGATGTTTGTGACACATACTGTGTCATTGCTGGCAGTGCTCAGGAAATCCGAATCCTTCCCACCCCATTGTCCATACTAAGCGTAGAACCCGACAGAGTCACTTTCAAAGACTAGTCACTCTCGTTTTAAACTTTATAATGACAAAATGAGTCATATGCAAATGGACATGCTGCCAAAAATATTGATCAAGGCTTGAATTAATTTATTCATTCAACAATTTTTGAGTATCATGTATCAAACACTATTCCGGGTCCGGGAGATAGACCAAGGGGTCTTTGTGGAGACTGAGAGAGAAACTGACCATTAAAAAGGTGGGCAAACCCCAATGTTCATAGCAGCACTATTTACAATAGCCAAAACATGGAAACAGCCTAAATGTCCATCAACAGGTGACTGGATAAAGAAGATGTGGTATATTTATACAATGGAATACTACTCAGCCATAAAAACCGACAACATAATGCCATTTGCAGCAACATGGATGCTCCTGGAGAATGTCATTCTAAGTGAAGTAAGCCAGAAAGAGAAAGAAAAATACCATATGAGATCGCTCATATGTGGAATCTAAAAAACAAAAACAAAAACAAACAAACAAAAACAAAGCGTAAATAAAGGACAGAAATAGACTCACAGACAGAGAACACAGACTTGTGGTTACCAGGCGGGTGGAGGGTGGGAAGGGATAGACTGGGATTTCAAAATTGTAGAATAGACTACACTGTATAGCACAGGGAAATATACACAAAATGTTATGATAACTCACAGAGAAAAAAATGTGACAGTGAGTGTGTATATGTCCATGAATAACTGAAAAATTGTGCTGAACACTGGAATTTGACACAACATTGTAAAATGATTATAAATCAATAAAAAATGTTAAAAAAAAAAAAGGTGGGCAAGTTAATATGCAGCATGTCATCTGGTGACAAGTGAAAGGAGAAAACTAAATGGAGTAAAGGGAACAAAGACTCTAGGTCTGTGGGGTGGAGGGATGTTACTGTGAGACAGTATTCAGGGAAGGTCCTGCTGACACAGCGCCGCTTAAGGAAAGGCTGGAAGGACATGAGAGATGATCTGGTAGAAGAGTGCCCACTCTCATCAGCTAGGATGCAAGTTGGTGGTGGGCACGTCCCTCACATGTCTAAGAAGCAAAAGAAGCCCGTGGACTGGACGGATGGAGACAGGGGAGAGGATTAGGACATAGGACGGAAGAGGTGATGAGCATGGAAAGTCTTAGAGGCCAATTTAATGGATTTGACTTTTACTCAGAGTGAATGGGGCATCCTGAGCAGGTCTCAGACCAGTGTAGCCCAACTTGTGCTTTAAAAGATTCTCTTTGGATGCTATATTGACAGTGGATTATAGGAAGGCAAGGGCAGAAATATGGGCACCAGTTGGGAACTATTATCATAATCATGGTGAGAGGCGGTGGTGGCTTGGACCAAGGTATAAATGATGGAGATGGTAAGAAATGGTCAGATTCCACACTATTTTCAATGTGGATGCAAAAGGCTTGGCTAATGCACTGGACATGGGATGTGAGAGAAAGATAAGACTTGGCATTTCCCTCAACTATGAGAAGGCTGGAGTGGCTACTTCCTGGATGGGAGTGCTGTGAGCTAACCACGTTGGTGGATGGACTCTGAGGGGGCCAATTCTGAGATGCCTGTCAGACTTCCTAATGGAGAGTAGGCAGTTTAGGAGGGAGGCTGGGATGCAGATTCAGATATAGACATAAATTTGGAGATACAGATATGGTTGGTGTTAAATGCCATGAGACCAGATGGGTGCAACTAGGGAGTGAGTGCAGATAGAAGAGAAAAAGAAAGGTGCAAGACCATGCTTTAGAACGTGCCAGCATTCAAAGATCAGGGACGTGAGGAGACCATGTACGAGTGGCCTGTGAGAGAGGACAGAGCCACGGGGTACATGGAGTTGAAGGGGAGAGGGTATCTCAAGCAAGGAGCAATCGACTCCATCAAACCATGTGACAGGTCAAGTCTGGTAACAGCTGGGAATTGGACATTGGATTCAGCAAAATTGAGGTCCTAGACCATCTTGATAAGAAGAGTCTGGTAAGGAGGTGGAGACAAAGCCAGGACGGAGTGGGAGGGAAAGAGGAGAGAAAAATGGATATAAGCAACATGAAACAAAATGATGGAAACATTTTTCAGCCCTTCCCTGACATGCTGTGAATAAGGTGAGATCCATTTATCAACCAGCTCCAGGAACAAGGAGCAACTTCCCCAGTCTCTGAATGCCACAGATTTCTCATCAGGCAAAGGAAAAAGCAAGTCTAACCCAGACTTATGGTTACCGGGGGGGGGAAGGAGGTTGGAAGAGATACAATGGGAGTTTGGGATTTGCAGATACTAACTACTATATATAAAATAGATAAACAACAAGGTCCTAATGTATAGCATAGGGAACTATATTCAACACCTTATAATAGCCTAGAATGAAATAGAAGATGAAAAGGAATATATATATACACATATATATGAATCACTATACTGCACTCCAGAAATTAACACATTATAAATTGATTATACATCAAACAAACAAACAAACAGAATGTTGGCTGATGCTGTTGAGGTTTGGTAACTGGGGAACAGAACAAGAGTAGCCTTCAAAGAGGCACATGTCATATTATCAGCTCAATTAAAAGCACAGGATTTTCAATGATTATTAGGAAGACCACAGGAAGTCCTGAAATTCCCATGTCAACTAATGGCCTACAGATTCCTTTTAGTTTTGAAAACAAATGCTTAGTAAGTCTAGGCAGAGTCTCTCCATTCCCATTATTGGCCTGTCATCATTAAATGGAGACATTCTACAACCAAGCTTCAGGCACATCATCATTTGCCTTTAAAATAGGCTCTCATTAGATCTGAACCCTGTGCATTTTATTTGGAGAGGAAAACCAAAACCTAGCTGAAAATGTTGTATTTCCCACAGTACTGTCCTTACACTCAGCTTGAGCTGACACTGCATGATATCCATATGCTGAGATGCCTTCCATTTTTCTAAAATGGCTTTAGCTACTGTCACTTCGATACGAAAGTGAACAGGGCAGGGCTTCACTGGACTTTCCAGACTTGTCTGACCCCACTAGGAGGTCTGACCAAGGGTGACAAGAGAGGAGAGGGAGACTACCCGAACTGGAGTTACTTCCAGAGATTTTTAAATGTAGTTTAGACATGCAAGTCAACTTGGGGAAAAAGAAATAATCTTGCTACTGTTGTTCTGTTTGGATGGAAGCATGATCCATAGCAAAAGACTTGAGCATCACCTAAGAGCCCACTGAGTGGTCAGCCTGGCCTGGAAGGGATCAGGAGCCAGACAAGGGAGCCTGCATGTGGTTCTGCAAGAACTGCATCAGGGCCGCATGCACACTGAGCACTAAAGCAGTAACAGGGAAAGTCCACAGTCATTGTCCTAAAACGTCTGGATGTCTTTATGCTACTACAAGAGTTCACACAGGGTAAAAGGAGGGGAAAAAAAAGCCAAATTAGGTCCAACTCCAAATGACTCCTTAAGAAATCAAGACAGAGATGCTGACTTATCTTTCCTGAAACGCCATTACCATCCCAAAATCCATTTAAAAACTTCAAGATTGAGACATTCCACGCCAACACTGGTGCCGCTCATGGTGTTTAGAAAGGCTGCGCAGGAGAGAAAGGCTGCGCAGGAGAGAATCCCTGGCACCACGGGAGGTGCTGAACCAAAGCCGGCCGCATTAAACACAGGCGAGGGGGGCAAACAAGATAATGATTTCGGGATTGTGCACACACGCCGCTCCAACCCCTTTCCAGACCATGGCCGCCGCCGCGAGCACCTGAAGGACTTCGCGGCTTCACAATCGGACATCAAGGGAAGGCCGCGAGACCAGCACCCAGGAGTGGGGGGGGCCCGTTCCCAGCCTGGGGGGTCTCTGGGTGCCGGGATCACGGCCTCCACCACCCCCTACGGGCCTCTCCCCCATTCCCCGCGCCCAGCGAGGTCCGGCCCGGGAAGCACCGCGAGCAACGCCCAAGCCCGAGCGCCCGGCCCCACCCGGGAGCCCCCGCGCGCGGATGGCGGGTCAGCTCGGCTGCGGGCGGGGCCGGGCTCGGGGTTGGGGTCCCGGGGCCGGGGACGACGCCGCAGCTGCGCCCGCCGAGGCCGGGCGGGGGCCCGCGCGGGCGGGCGCGGCCGGCACGCGGGGCGCGGACACTCACCACACGACGCCCTGGGAGTCCTCGCCGAGGTAGCAGGTTGCTGGAGCGCGGCCTCCCGTCGAACACCTGCCCGCGGACCGCCTCGGGGCCCGCGCCCGACGCCGCCTCCATGTTGGCTGCCGGGCCGCCGCCGCCGCACTGGGCACGAAGCTCCGCGGCCGCCGCTCTGCTCCCGCCTCGCCTTCCGGAGGGGCTGCGCGGCCGCCGCTGCAGCTGCCGCCGCTGGCCGGAGGGAGCAGGGCCGGCTGCTAGGCAGACCCGGCTGCTAGGCAGACCAGCAGAGCCGCAGCCACTCCGACCGACCGCCGCCCGCCTTCCTGACAAACTGACCCTCGGGTGGACGGGGGGAGGGGAGGAGTGGAGGAGGGCGCCGGGCGGGGCCGGGAAGCGCACACGCGCGGATTGGCTCCCGTGGCCCGGGGGCGGGGCCGCGCGCTCTGGGCAGAGACACCTGTGTGAACTAGAGTCCACACAGGTTTGTATTCTTTTTGTCTATTTTGAATAATTCGGCTATCAACATTTGTATACAAGTTTTGAGGGGATATATGTTTTCACTTCTCATATATATTTTTTCCATATATTTTTCATTTTTCATGTACCTGAAATTGTCATGGCTGGGTTTCGATTCTTGCAGTAGTGAGAGGGCAGGGTTTACTTGGTCATGATCGTCTCCCTGCAGGAGAAAGGCTGGACTTCCTTAAGACTTCATGGACATTGACCACAGCCAAGGCTTATAGCTGTCAAAGCTGGTAAAACCTCGTCTTAAATACCCATTCCATGGAGAAAGCTGGACTTGGGGCCTCCGTGTCGCAGTGCTGGTTCTAGTCCCTGCCCACACTGGGCCTGGGCTTCTCTGATCGTCCCGTATAAAGTACCAGAGCCCAAAGTTTCAGCCCCTCTCCTGGATCCCTATTGAGTCCCTGTGTACCAGCCCAGAACATAATGTGCAGTGGGGACCCACAAAGTCCCCAGTATTCCTGTGTCTGTGAACTTCCCCTGATAACCACATCTCCAGGATTCATATTTTCAGGGAATTTCTTTATCCTTACTCTACCAGTAAGTACAAAAGACTGAGAATAACTATGTAAAGTTAATATTTGAGAAGTTCATTCCAGTGGTCTTTGAAGAACCTATATAAAGTACCAAAGCAAACATAATTGCATTTAACTCTTCTGTGTCCAAAATATAAGCTTTAAATTGTATAAAAATGAGAATAAGAAGAAAGCCTCCAGATATTTGGAAATTAAGATGCATACTTCTAAATAATCCATCATATTAAAGAGGAATCGCTAGGAAAATTTTAAAAATAAATAGAAATAGATGAAAATAAATATACATCACATAAAATGTGATAGGATCCAGATAAAACATTGGCAAGAGGGAAACAAATGGCACTAAATGCTTATAATAGAAAAGAAGAAAGGTCTCAAATCAATAATCTGAGCTTTTACACAAGGAAGTTAGAAAAAATAGCAAGATAAAACCAACATATGAAGAAGAAAGGATTGTAACAAAGCACTATGATCAAATGGAGTCTATTCTAGGAATACAAGACTGGTTTAACATTTTAAAATCATCCATGTAATTTGCCATATTAATAGATTAACAAAAAACCCTGCATATTCACATCACAGTGGAGAAAACGCATTTGATGAAATTCAACATGCATTCATGTTAGAAACTCTCAGAAAACTAGGAACAGAAGAGCACTACTTCAACCCAATAAAGAACATCTACAAAAAACCTATAGCAAACATCATACTTAATGGTGAAAGAATGAATGTGTTCTTCCTAAATTAAAAAACAAGGCAGAATGTCCCCTCTCATCTCTCCTTTTCAATTTAGTACTGTAGGTAGGTAGTAGCCAGTGTAGTTATGGCAAGAAAAAGAAATAAAGACATGCAGATTAGAAAGGAAGAAATATTAGTGTCCATGCTCATGGATGGCATAACTGTCCACATAGAAAATCCCAAGAAATCTATAAGAAATACCTGATAAATGGCAATTGCTTTATCAGTCTCAGGATACAAGATCAACACAAAAATACTAATCCTATTTCCAATTACTAACAGTGAACAACTGGAAACAAAAACCAACATATGTCGTACACAATGGTTCCAAAAAGTAGTATATTTGGTTATAAATATTTTTACTAGAGGATCTGTATGATAAAACCAAACAGGACCTAAATAAATGGAGAGACATATCATATTCATGGATTGGAAGACTCAACATAGTAAAATGTCAACCTCCAACAGAAATTTTTTGTCAACATGGGCAAGCTTATTCTAAAATATGGAAAAGACCAGATAAAGGTAAAAGGCACAGAGTAGCTAAAACAGTTTTGAGAAAGCAGAATAAAGTTGAAGGATATGAAGACAACATAAAGCTATAAGTACGCACGGTGGTATTGGTGGAGAAATAGACACATAGTTCAATGAACATGATAGAGAATACAGAAATAGACAGACATTGATACAGAAAACTTTTTTTATGCAGAACTTTAAAAGCAATATAATGGAAAACGGATCATGTTTTTAACAAATAATAAAATTAACTCAAAATAGAACATAGATTTAAATGTAACTTTTTTAAACTTTAAAACTTTTACAAGAAAACAAGCAATAAATTTTTGGCTCCTAGGGTTTGGTGAAGAGTTCTTACAAATGACAGCAAAAACACTACCCATGAAAGAAAGAATAGAAAATCGACTTCATCAAAATTAAACATTCTCCTAATGGAAAGACCCTGCTAAGGATAAGAAGCTATAGCTATAGCTTTGGAGAAACTGTTTGAAAACCACACATCTTACAAAAGTCTTGTGTCTAGAGTGTATAAATAACTGTCAAAACTCAACAGCTAAAAAAAGGAACAATTCAATTAGAAAATGGACAAAAGATATGAAGACATATTTCACCCAAGAGGACATATGTTTGGCAAATAAGCCATGAAAAGATGTCAACATCACTTACCATTAGTGAAATTCAAATTATGAACACAATGAGAATTGTTATATGTCAATTAGGACAGCTAAAATAAAAAATAATTTTATGCCACTGAGGATGCCAAGCAACTGGATTTCTCATACTATTGCTAGAGGGATTCAAAATGACACAGGCATTCTGGAAAATAGTTGGCTTGTTTCTTACAAAAACTAAATATATGCTTACCATATGGCCCAGCAATTACTTTCCTGGCTGTTTATCCCAGGGAAATGAAGTCTTCTGTCCACACAACGATCTGTGTATGATTGATTATAGCAGCTTTATTTGGAAATGTCAAACGTTGGAAACAACCCAGATTCCTCCTAATAGGTAGGTGAATGGTGAAACAAACAGTGGTACATGAATACCAGGAATACCATTCAACAATAAAAAAAGAACAATCTGTTGATACAGCATTAAACTGGACGGATCTCAAGGGCATTATGCTGAGTGAACAAAGCCAATCTCAAAATGTCACATACTGTATAATTCTATCTATGTAATATTCCCCAAATGACAAAATTGTGGACTTTGAGAAAAGATGAGTGGTGGCCAGGGATTAGGATTGTGGTGGGTATGACTGCAAAGGGGCAGAATGAAGGTCTTTGTGGTGATGGAATCTCTATTTTGACTGCCGTGATGGTTACCCAAATCTTCATATGTGACGAAATAACAGAACACCACAGACACCTGTGCCAACGTCAGTTTGCTGGGTTCAACATTGTCCTGTAACTATGTAATGTGTAACTACCTTGGGGACCCGGGTGGAGAATACAGAGGGTCTTTCTGGACTATTTTTGCAACTTCTTATGAATCAATAATTATTTCAAAACGTTAAATTAAACAACTCAAACAAACAATAGAGGCAATCAGTAAGTTGACCCCTCTATGTACTTAGTGAGAAATTATATACTTCAACTAATTTTTTTAATGCTTCTGAAATGTTTCTTGGCTCTTGGAGGCTTATGGTAGAACTATTCCTGTCTTAATGAGTTTTGGGTGTAGTGCTGTGCAGATTGAAATTAGGGTATCTTTAAGTGTGTATATTGCGGCCAACATATACTGGGTCCCGTTTTTTACCCACTCTGACAATTCTGCATTTTAATTGGTGCACTTAGACCATTGACATTTACAGTGATTATTGATATAGTTGCATTAATGGCTACCATATTTGTTACTGTTTTCTCTTTGTTGTCCTTGACCTTTGTTTCTTTTTTGTCTTCCACAAAGAAGGCATAAAAATGCCCTCTCTGATTTGACTTGAGCATTTTCCAATTCCATTTTTCTCTTCTCAATATTATGAGTGCACTTTTGGTTTTGGTTTTTTTTTTACATTTTTTTAGAGGATGCCCTTGATTTTGCTTTATACATTTACCGTTAATCCAAGTTCACTTTCTTTTTAAAAAAAATTTAAAAATCGAAATATAGTTGATTTACCATATTGTGTTAGTTTCTGATGTACAGCTTAGGGATTCAGTACTTTTTTATTATATGTTATTACAAGCTACTGAATATAGTTCCCTATGATATACAGTAAGATCTCATTGTTTATCTGTTTACACACAGTAGTTTGTATCTACTAATCACAAACTCCTAATTTATTCCTCTCCCCTTCCCTGTCCCCTTTGGTAACCCTAAGTTTGTTTTCTGTGTCTGTGAGTTTGTTTCTGTTTTGTAAATATGTTCATTTGTGTCATTTTTTTTTTTTTTTTTAGATTCCACATGTAAGTGATACCAAATGATACCTCTCTTCCTCTGTTCCTTACTTCACTTAGTATGAGAATCTCTAGGTCCATCCATGTTGCTGCAAATGGCATTATTTTATTCTTTCTTATGGCTGAGTAGCATTCCATTGTATGTCTATATTACATCTTCTTTCTTATTTTTAACTTTTTTATTGAAGTATAATGAGTTTACAAATGTGTGTCAGTTTCTGGTGTACAGCACAATATGTCAGTCATACATGAATATGCATATATTCCTTTTCATATTCTTTTTCACCGTAAGCTACTATGTAAGCTACTACAAGATATCAAACATAGTTTCCTTTACTATACAGTATAAACTTGTTTATCTATTATATATTTACCAGTCAGTATCTGCAAATCTCGACCTCCCAATTTATCCCTTCCCACTCCCTTCCCACTGGTAACCATAAGTTTGTTTTCTATATCTGTGAGTCTGTTTCTGTTTTGTAAATAAGCTGATTTGTCTGTTTTTTTAAGATTCCACATGTGAGTGATCTCATATGGTATTTTTCTTTCTCTTTCTGGCTTACTTCACTTAGAAAGACATTCTCCAGAGACATCCATGTTGCTTCAAATGGCATTAGTTCAGTCTCATTTATGGCTGAGTAGTATGCCATTGTATAAATGTACCACAACTTCATTATCCAGTTATCTGTCAATGGACATTTAGGTTGTTTTCATGTCTTGGCTATTGTAAACGGTGCTGCTATGAACATTGCAGGTGTCTTTTGAACTAAGGTTCCGTCTGGATATATGCCCAGGATTGGGATTGCTGGATCATATGGTAAGTCTATTTTTAGTCTTTTGAAGACTCTCCATACTGTTTTCCACAGTGGCTGCACCAAGCTGCATTCCCACCAGCAGTGTAGGAGGGTTCCGTTTTCTCCACAGCCTCTCCATCATTTGTCATTTGTGGACTTTTGAATGATGGCCATTCTGACTAGTGTGAGGTGATACCTCATTGTAGACTTGCATTTCTCTGATAATTAGTGATACTGAGCTTTTTTTCATGTGCCTCTTGGTCATTCGTACGTTTTCATTCTTAAATAAGATCCGAGATGTGCATTTCCTTTAGTTGTAATCCCCTCATGTACAGGAACTCTACTTGGTGATGGTGAGGTATGTGGTGGGTAGAAAGTATTCTGTAGTGTATCATTAGGTTTCAGTCTTTTAGTGAGTCTGTGTCCCTGGGCCGTGACCTTCACAAGTGCTTCTCTGTACCACTCCCTCCTCTAGGTGGGATAGGACGGCTAGAGGGGGCTGGAGCTGGGGATTTCCCTTCTTCCAAGTCACTTAGGCTGTTAAAAAAAAAAACCAGTAAATTAAATTTTGTTAGAGTAGTTTCTCTGCAGGGCAGGCTTTTGTTAAGTAGAATAGAATGCTCTGGGTATACGTCAAAATGGTTACATTCTCCTTCCCCCTAGCAGAAGCAGGCAGGGGTTTCCTCTGATCTACACTCTGAGACCCTAAAAAGGATGTTGGAAGAAAAACTCATGAAAGAGGGGGCCTCCCTGAAACTGGACCCCCTGGAGCCTTCAACGCTCAAGCTCATCCACACAAAGCCCGCGGCACTTCATCAGTGACAGTGACAGTCCTCTGCGCCACTCCTGGCCCTGGCACCTGGCTTCCGCTCTTCGGCTTCACTCAGGTAAGCTGTGGTTCTCTGTATCTGCTTGTTTCTCTGAATCTCAGGGCATTGCTTTGGCCTGTGACCTCAATTCTCTGAATGGTCTAAGAAGAATTGGTGCTTTTCAGTTTGTTCATTTTTTCATGTTTTTAGGATAGGAGGGATGACTTCCAAGCTCCTTACTCCCTAGACTAGAAACTGAAAGCCTCTGATTGATTTTTGTTAGTTTCTTCTCACCTCCGTATCTTGTCTGTGGTTGACTTTGGCAATGAGCACTAGGAGCCCATGCCAGCGCACTATTTGCGAGGGCAGGGAGTCCCTAAAGACAGACTTTTCAAGTCCCTCTCCTTGGCAGTGACTTCAGTGACACTCCAGGCCGCACTCCCAGGCTCACTGGCTCCTTCTGTCCTCTGCTTAGCCCTTTCCCTTCACCCCTACCTTAGTCTCTCTATTCAGTTGTGGGTATCTGGGGTTTGCTCTTGGGACAGGTTAGAGTAAGCCTTCCCCAGGTGATGAGGGGAACTCAGATGGGGTAATAGGCATCTGGGTACAACATGCAGGAGTGAGAAGAACAAAGATGTTCAACTTCTCTCAAGAGAGGTCAAGTTTTGAATTCCTGTTCCACTACTTCCTACCTATGTCATCTCTGAAAAGCTACTTCCAACCTACTAGGCTTCAGTTTATCTTTAAAAAAAAAAAAAAAAAAAAAACTAAACCAGGATAATAATACTAAACACTAAGTTGGTTTCAGGCAATGGGGAAACTGGGCTGGAGCTGAAATTTGGTCATTGTGTTTTGAGGATGAGGTATGTATTGGGATCCCTTAGAGGTCTTAGAGAATCACCTAACTTCAGGAACAGGGTATATGAAGGCCAGGCCCCCGGGGCACAGCCAGCCCAAGTCTGCTGTGGTTGGGCGGAGAATAGGAGTTTAGGGCCAGTGGAGGGGCTACTACTGCAGCTGAACTGCCTGAGCTCCCCTTGTGGAGAATGTGGGTGAACCACATGCCATCTCAGTAACTCACAGACATCCAGAGGCCTGAGCAACCCAGCCTGAGACCCCATAACTGAGTTTACCACCAAGGGAGGGAATGTTTGTCTTCCCCCTACCAGAGACAGCTCAACTCTTAAGGGCCGATGGTGGGCACATAGCTAGCCATAGTGGTACCTCAGTGGTAGAGCTCCATCTAGAGAGATGGCCAGAGACTAGGACTGCTGGCGATGCCTAGACAGGTGTGGATGCTGGGAAGCCACTTTCTTGAGGCCTCCCAAGATTACCTTGGGAAGGGAGTTCCTGTGCACGTTCCTGCTCAAGCCAGTGAGATCCCAGTGTTAACGTGCATGTGAGTCCGTTTGCGCCCATCTGCCAGTGAGGGTGGTGTATCATGTTGATTGATAAGCATATGTCGAACCATCCTTGTGTCCCTGGGATGAACCCAACTTGATCACGGTGTATAATCCTCTTCATGTGCTGTGGGACTCTGTTTGCTAATGTTTTGTTGAGGATTTTGCATCTATGTACATCAATGGTATTGGCCAATAGCTTTCTTTTTGGTAGTGTCTTGGTCTGGCTTTGGTATCAGGGTGATGGTGGCTTCATAGAATGAGTGTGGAAGCGTTCCCTCCTTTCAACCTTTTGGAAGAGCTTGGGGAGGATTGGTATGCTCTCTTCTTGGTATACTTGGTAAAATTCCCCAGTGAAGCCATCTGGTCCTGGACTTTTGTTTGCAGGGAGGTTTTTTAGTGCTGATTCTATTTCACATCTAGTGATCGGCCTGTTCAAATGATCTCTATCTTCTTGGCTCAGTTTTGGTGGACTGTTTGTTTCCAGAAACTTGTCCATTTCATCTAAGTTGTCCAGTTTTTTTTATTGCCATATAGGTGTTCATCTGGAATCCTTCTGGCTGCACAAGGGCTGTGTGTCAGACAGATGGGCATGAGGAATGACGAAAACATTGCTTCAAGGCTTATTGCCAGGTCGCTGAGTCCTGAGCCACCTAAGCAGAAAAGGAGACATGAGACTCCAACTGCCGGAGGTGTGTGGACTAGCTGGGGGAGGCTGACTTGGTTCCTTGGAGAGAAGGGAGCAGTTTTGTGTGGGACTGGGGGCCAGGAAGGTGGGCAGTGAGTTGGTCCCCTTCAGACAGGGAGAGCAGGGCTTTGCGGGCAGGTGAGGAAGGCGCTGGGAGTTGACTCTAGGAGCAGAGGTCTAAGGACTGCCAGCCTGAACCCCAGCTCTCAGCCTGGCCTCGGGCCTCCGCTGTCTGTTCCCACGCCGTCTCCCAGACCCTTCACGCTCAAGAGCCCTCTGTGCTGCAGGGTGGAGCCCTCTTCCCCACGGGCCGGGTCACACGCTCCAGTCCAGCTCAGTTGTCCCGCACCCTGGAACTTCCCTCCACCTCCGTAGGAAGTTGGTCCTGACTTCTCTAAACCCCAGGGGTAGCGTTTCTTTACTGTGAGAAAGCTCCACTGCTCTGCACTGTCGTCACCTGGCAGAGTGTCTTGCTTCCTGTTAGGGGCTGAATAGCGTCCCCCCAAATTCATATACTGAACTCCTAACCCCCAGTACCTCAGCATGTGACTTTATTTGGAGCAGAGCTTTAAAAGA
This sequence comes from Camelus bactrianus, assembly GCF_048773025.1. NCBI lineage: Eukaryota > Metazoa > Chordata > Mammalia > Artiodactyla > Camelidae > Camelus > Camelus bactrianus. The sequence continues at coordinate 68,029,334 of NC_133553.1, forward strand.
GATAATTAAGTTAAAATGAGGTCACTAGAGTAGGCCCTAATCCAATATGACTGGTGTCCTTATAAAAAGGGTAACTTTAGACACAGATACGCACAGAGGGAAAATGATGTGAGGACACAGGGGGAAGATGACCGTCTATAAGCCAAGGAGAGAGGCCTCAGGGGGAGTTAACCCTGCCTGTACCTTAATCTCAGACTTCTGGGCCCCATCCAGAACTATGAGATGATAAATTCCTGTTGTTTAAGCCACATTGTCCATGGTATTTGTTATAGCAGCTGGAGCTGACTGATACACTTCCTCTGAAGGCCTGTGCACTCCCATAGCAGGAGTGGAGTCCACAAGTGAACACATCCTTCTCCCTCCCCAGCTGGCCTCCTTCAGCATCCTCACCCCTGTCTTCCTCCTGGGGACAGTCTCTCGGCCAGGTCCTGTTTCTTGGTCCAGGGAGCCAGACGACAAACCTCAGGGGAAGGGGTGAGCGCTGAGCATTAGGAGGGGCAGCAGGGCCCAAACACAGGAACAGGTTGAGTCTTTCATTTGTTTTTATTTGATTTTTCAGGCTTGGTTTGGGGAGTGGCAGCTGTTGGACTGGAAAGCCAAGAAGGGACCAATGAATGCTGATGGGGCTGGGGGAGGGGAGGAGTGGAACATTCCAGCCAGAAGACTGGGGTCTGAGGCAGAGGGAAGGAGCAGAGGGGCTTGGCGGGTCACCACAGGGCCTGCCACGGGGCCTGGAGCAGGAACAGCAGCAGGGAACAGGTCTGTGAAGGCACAAAGCCTGTGCTGGGCCCCGGCGAGCCAGCAGCTTGCAGAGACTGGTGTGGAAACTGGGTCTGAGGACAAGCAGACATAGCATCAGGGAGCGGCGTGAGCCTCTGGATCTCATCCATCCAGTCAATGAAGTAGGAGACGTTGGTGAAGATGCTGGGGTAGATGGGATGTCGGCAGTCCAAGCCCCAGCTGGCCAGCCCCACCAGAACCCAGGCATCGGTGAGGTCGCAGACAAGGGGTCCCCCGGAATCACCCTAGGAAAGAGAGGGGAGTCAGTGTGGGCGGCTGGGCCAGCGCTGAGAAGACCAGGGAGCAAGGCCGGGCTCATGAGTGTCTGCCACCCAGGCTCACTCAGGTGGACCTCTTTGAAAATCCAAACACCAGTGTCCCCCTGCAGCCACAGTCATGCAGGCAGGCGCTGGCATCACACTTCAGGAAGCTCTGACTGACCCCCAGGATGGCTGTGGATTGAAATCTACAACACGTGGACACTTGCACCCAGGGAGGCCACTGTGGTCCAGGACAAGGCCGAGAAGGGACAGCTGCCCCAACAGGGCCCAGGAGGACTGGTCTGTGAGTGGAGCCTGGTCAGGTCAAGCCACTTCAGACCCCAGTTCTTGCAAAACCCTGTCCTGCAGCAACACATCCCCACCTGGGTCCTCCCCCTTTTCATTCATTTAGGCCTTTGGTTTTCTCTCAACCTCTTAAGAGAAAAGAGAGATGCTCTTCGTGAGCAGCCTCAGAAAATGCTCATACCCAGGCCTGGCGGGGGCAGCCTGCGTTGCTCAGGGAGCAGGAGGGGGTCCCCAGAAAGCTGCTGGGAATTACTGGAGTCTTGAAATACTGTCAGGGCAGGACCGTCTGGTTGAAAATCCTCTCATGTCATCAGCCAAAGGGAGGGTCTCACCCTTGGGCGTGGGGGGAGTGGAGCGGGGCCACAGCCATGCCTGCCGCTCTTCCGCTCCCCTGGCCACAGGCACAGTGAGCATCCAGGGCAGCCTCCGCCCCCGGGCACAGGGGTGAAATGACAAGGCCCCTCCCCCATGGTGCTTTTGTCATTAAGCCCGCTAGCCTGCCGTGGTCAGATGTGACGTGTGGAAATAAGCCATGGAAGGGACAGGACAGGCAGGGTGGAGGCACAAAGACTTCCTGAGCTGAGACTCTAACCAGGAAAGAACCTAACCTTCTGATGCAGGAGCAGAGGGAGCAGTAAGTGCAGGCGAGGAGAAGAGGGATGAGCCAGATGGCAGATGCGGGAGTGGGCTGTGGGGCTGGGGAGGTGGATGGGCTCTCGTCTGACTGCTCGCTTTGATGTTCTCGGTGAATTAAGAAGCAAGACCTCTGGCTGAGAGGGAGGGGTGGGGGAAGCGGTGGCTTGAAGGAGAGAGACGGGTACATGGTGTGGCCAGCCAAAAATAACCCTCAGAGATGCCCATTCTCATCCCTGGAACCTGTGGTTATGTCACCTTATGTGGCAAAAGGGACTCTGCAGATGTGGAGTTAGGGATCTTGAAGGAGGAAGCTTATTGTGGATTATCTGGGTGGACCCAAGGTAGTCCCAAGGGTCCTCATGAGGAAAGAGGGAGGTGGGAGGCCAGAGTCAGATGAGATGTGATGACAGAAGCAGTTTGGAGTGATGTGCTTTGAGGCCGGAGGAAGGGGCCATGAGCCAAGGAATGCGGGCGGCCTCTAAAAAGCCAGAAGAAAGGCAACATCCTCCCCTAAAGTCTCCAGTAGGAACGTGCCTGGCCAGCACCTTGATTTTAGACCTTTGACCACCAGAAACCTAAGGTAATAAATCACTGTCATTTTAGCCACCCACTTTGAGGCGGTTTGTCTCAGCAGCCCCAAGAAAGTCATACATGGGGTTCCTTGGAGACAGGGAATGTGCCGTCTTCCTCTCAGCTCCTCCCCCTGTGGTCCCTGCCTGGAGATCCCTCGGCCCTCCCCACAGTGTTCCCACTCCTGGTTGCTCAAGGCCAGGGGAAGGCCTGGTCCTTGTCCACTCCAGGCCTCAAGGATTCATGCAGATGAGCCACGTGGTTGCCAATATCATGATGGATTCTGGGCCAGTCTGGGGGAGATGGGAAGGGCTCCAATAGCCTCCTGGCCCCTGGGGAGCTCTCAGAAGGCAGAGGGAATCCTGACACTAATATTTCCCATGCAGAGTGAGCTGTGGTTTGCACTGCTGTAGAGACAGAGCCAACCGTGCGTATGTGTATGTGTGTGCACGGACACACACGCGCATGTGTGGTGAGTGGGGCCAGGGCGGTGAACTCCAACTTGAGTGAGAGGAAGGTCTAAGACAGGCCCAGAACAGGTACAATTAAGATAGAGGGGGGCAGACCAGGCCAGGAGAATAAAAGCTAACACTTGTTAAGCGCCTATGAGTGCCAGGCACACTACTCAAATTTTTATAAGAACTTTATTAAGTGGAGGCTGTTAGCGACCCCATTTCATGGGTGAGGAAACTGAGCTGAGGCCACAATCCCCGTAAACAACAGATTAATGCCTGGAACCAGGTCTGTCCTGCCCCACAGTCTGAGTGCTGAGTGCCCCTGTGGCCCTTCTCTCCTCAGACCTGTTTCTGGGGGCCCTGTCCAGGGGAAGGGACACTTTAGGAGAGAGAAGAGAGCCCCGGGTTGGAGGATGGGGGCCAGAGCAGGTGACGTGGCAGAAGATGACTCTAGAAGGAATCTCTCAGATGGGCTTGGGTGACTGAAAGGCTGAGGGAGGCAGGAGGGGGTCATCTGCTGGGACTCCTGGGTGTCCAGCTCAGTGGTGTCCTCAAGCCGGGGGGCAGGGGGGGCTAGAGGAGGAGCGAAGTCAAGGGGCAGTGTGCATGTCCGGCGGGCAAGCCCTGCGCTCCATGGGCATGACCTCTGCAGGGGAAGACAGGTGGAGGACAAGGCTGGAAGTGGGGTCTAGGGTGACAGCCAGATGGGGACTTAGGAGGCGGTGGGCTGAGCCCTTTGTTTCACCTCTGGGTGCAGCTGACTCTGTGAGAAGGACAGGCCAGGCCAGACAGTCAGCAAGTCCACACCATTGGTTAGGGCCTGGGCACCAGGAAACCTGGGTCCGTCTCCTACCAAGGGGGCAGGTGGCCAAGCTTCCCCCCTCGGGCTCAGCAGCTCACTGGGCCGTCATGGCAACTGCCATCAGCGTGGCCCTCCCACAGGCCAGGCGCACCTTGTCCCTCCCGTGTGGGTTCCTGGGGCGCCACAGCATATCACCCCAAACTGAGTGACTCTGCAAACAACAGAAATGTGTCCTCTCACGGTTCTGGAGCCAGAAGTCTGACACCGAGCATCTCTGTGTCTCTCTCTCTTCCTATAAGAACACAAGTCATTGGATTCAGGGCCCACTGCAAATTCAGAGTGGTGTCATCTCGAGATTCTTATCTAGTCACATCTGCAAAGCCTCCATTTCCAATTAAAGTCATATTCTGAGTGGATACAAATTTAGGGGACATTATCCAACCCACTACACCAGCCTTTCAACAACCCCATGAAGGAGGCCTTAGAATCCCACACTGCAAATGAGGACACAGGCTCCGGGGGTGAAAAGACTGCCGGAGGTCACAGGTATCTTCTGGGTGTGCCTGGTGTGCTGGTACAGCTGGGGGTTTCCTAACAAAACCAGGTAGTTCTCTAGGACGTGAGGTTTTCTGGAGGAGGACGGGCACACGGTCACCATCATCTCTGAGTGTGGGCCAGCTCTCTTTCCCTGCATCCTCATCTAACTGCCCACACCCCTCTGGACCCCTCTACCCACCATGATGCCAGGCAGCTTTTGTCTCCCCATTTCTAACGGTCAGGAGCCCTTCTTTCTTGAGGCTAATTGATACTCTACTTACAACGTCAGCATATGGCTTCTCCATCACACCCATGAATTGGAGGAGCACTGAATCCTAGTGCTGGGTGGCGGGGTGGGGGGCCATCAAATGAAGGCCTTGTGGTTGTGTACAGGAGGAGTCCTGGCTCAGTCCCAGCTCTAACTTCACCCTTCCCAAGGCTCCTTACAGCCCACCTTCTGGCCCTGCACTTTTCCCGACCCCTCTTTTCTTTAAACATCTTCCTGCCCAAGGGCTGCTTGTCCACTTAGTTATAAGCACTCACAAAAGATTGTTAAATGAGCCATTGAGCGCAGGAAATGGAACCTTGCCTTGTTCCCTGAACATGGGTGGTGAAACTTCCCACCTCCCTGACCTTGCATGCTTCGCTCATCCACCCAGACACCCTCCCCCTTACCCCCCTCCAGCAAGCCCCTCCCTCTACATGCCCACTGGAGCTCGGAGCTTCTCCTGACCTCCCCCACCACCATGTGGTCTGCTCTCCTCACCCAGGTTGGGCTTTCTCTCCTGACAGGATGGAGACACGGTGAGGTGGGATCTTGCCACTCCCGATGCCACAGAGGGGCATGCATGTAGCTTGGCACAGAGGAGGTGCTGACAGGACTCTGGGTTCTCAAATCTCCAGCTCCTGGACCTGGGCTGTGATGCCCTTGCTCCCTGGAGACCCCTCCTCATCTGTTCAGAAGCTGGGAACTGGGCCAGGCCCAGGAGAGGCAGTGAGTTAGACTCCTGCAAAAGCCATGTCACTCTCCAGGGAGCCCCATCTCCCACCTACGCAGCCTGGCAGCAGGGTTCCCCCCACTCACACCAGTGACCACAGCTCCTCCTGGGAACTCAGTTTTGCACAATGGCCCAGCTGCTGGCCATACACACAGTTCCAGTTCCCTGCCCAGAGTCTGACACCCAGGAATGTGGGGACACTGAGAAGAAGCTGTGGTCTGAGGTTGGTCCACACCACATGGCAGCCAGGATCGACACTGCCACTCTCCCGGGGCACATCTGTGTTGGGGGACAGGCACAAGGGCTGCGGGCAGAGCATGAGGAGGCTCAGACAGGTGAGCGAGGAGGACAGTCCAGGTGGAGGGTACGCAGGTCAAAGGCAGGGATGACATGCATTTGAAGGCCACAGACTACCCCAGAGAAAAGCCCAGAGGGCTGCTGTGGGACGCCCATCACCCCTTTTCTCCCCTTCCCCTGCACCCCTCTCCCCAGCCAGCGCCGCTGCCGGCACCCGAGGAAGGAGGACTCACTTGAGAGAGCAGCGGGCAGCAGCAACCAGCCAGCAGGAGTTGGTGAGGCGGCGCCTCAGACATGCGAGCCCTGGAGCCGCAGGCAGGCTTGCCATGGCCACGGGCCCGCTGCCGCGTCCCGGCCGCCACAGACCTTCCCTGTCACCTTGGGCTTCCCGCGTGCACTGGAGACGCCCCTGCCTCCTGTGACAGAGACACTGGTAGTGCCCCAGGTGCCACTGCCAGGGAGGCCCCGTCCACTTCAGAGATGGGAAAACCAAGGCCAAGCGTCCAGAGGCCTACCAAAATGACAGCGTGCCACTGAGAACTGGACAGCAGAGCACAACTGAGCAAGTCGTGTGGGGATGAGGGCTCAGTGGTCTGGTGGGTCGGGCAGGGGGACCAAAGGCAGCCACAGCAGGTGACAGCAGCACCTCCAGGGTGACAGACATCCCTGAGTGAGCCTGCCTCACTCAGCACACCTCAGGGCCTGCTCTGCAGAGCCAAGAACTGCAGGCCTCAGAGGCTGCCAATATTATTTCTTCAAGATCATGGTTGCTAAGGGCTTGTGCCCCCTCCACGTCATCCCAGTATCTCAGGGAAATAGATTCACAGGCAGAACTCTGTGGTGCTGTGTGACCTAAGGAAAGTCACTCCCCCTCTCTGACTCAGGATCCTCCATTTCTAAAGAGGGAGTGGGCTAATGAAGACAGCCCTGGCTCTAGGACCCACACTTGGGAGGGCAGAGGTGTGCCCAGGCCCCCTGAGAGTGGGCATCCTGGTCTAGGGCCTGTGCTCCCAGGGCCTCGGGGAGGGAAAAGAGACCCCTGGGCCTCAGACTAAGGGCCACTTATTCAGCAGTCCCTGTGCTTTCCTCCAGCCAGCCTCCCAGCCTCAGGGCCGGAGCCGGCTACCTGCCCAGTTCACAGCCCCACCAAGGTCCTGGGGCGGTTCCCACCCAGAGGCCCCAGAGTGGGGGCCTGTGACCCACTGTGTTGAGGTGGTCTCTGGGGGCCTGGCTGGAGGGAAGGGCGACAGAAGACGAGGCACTCAGGCCCTGGTCACAGCCGCGCCCCCCTGAGGCCCTCCTGTGTAACCCGACCCCGCCCCGCACTGAGGCCCCAACGCACCTGCGGCCCCCGGAGCCAAAGGCTGCGCGTCAGGGGTCAGAGCGCCGCCTCCACCGGCCGCCCCGCGCCTGGGGCCCTGCTGGCCGGGCGCCGCCGAGGCCCTGGCGGAGGACCCCCCCGCAGCGCCGGGGTGGCAGCGGGCGGCAGCAGCAGCCAGAGGAGCGCCGCAGGCCGTCCTTGGCCTTGGGGAGCCACGCCCCGTGCCCATTGTCAAGGTTGCTGACCCCCGCCTGACCCCGGTCTGACCCTGGCCTGACCCAGCCCTGAGCCTGGGCCCTGAGCCTGCCCGGGCCCTGAGCCTGCCCTGGCCCAGCGCCGATCCCTCTCTGCCCTTATTAACTTTGAACAGCTGTACTGAGGTGTGATTTATATACCATGAAGTTCACTTATTACAAAGGACAATTCAATGATTTTCAGTACATTCTTATTTCTTTCTTTCTATTTAAATAAACTTTTTATTTTAGAATAATTTTAGATACATGAAAAACTTGCAAAGACAATGCAAAGAGTTCCCATATCCCCCTCACCCAGTTTCCCCTAATATTAAGATCTTATATTACCATGGCCCATTGGTCACACATTAATATTAACTGAAGTCCATTCTTTCTCTCTTTTTCATTGTTTAAAGTTTGAAGTGTACATTGATGGAGAAATCAACAGCTTCACAGATAAACAAAAACTAAAATATTTCAGCACCACCAAACCAGCTTTACAACAAATGTTAAAGGACCTTCTCTAGTCATCAAGCCATAAAAAAAGAGAAAAAGAAGAAAGTGAAAAACAAGACCTACAAAAGATTGCTTTGGCTGTTTGGGGCCTTTTGTGGTTCCTTATGAATTTTGGAATTGTTTGTTCTAGTTCTGTGAGGAACGTCGTGAGTATGTTGATGGGGGTTGCGTTGGATCTGTGGGTTGCTTTGGGTAGTGTGGCCATTTTGATAGTGTCGATTCTTCCAGTCCAAGAGCACAAGAAATCTTTCCACTTCTTTGTGTCATTTCAGTTTTTGGAGGATAGGTAATCTCTTTGGTTAAGTTTATTTCTGGGTATTTTGTTGCTTTTGATGTAATGGAAATGGCTCTGCTGGTTATAACATTCTGGTTTTTGAAGTGAAAAAAAAAGTGAAAGAAGGGCTGCAAATGGCAATACATCCTTCTTTCTTATGGGTGAGTTATATTCCGTTACATGTATGTATGTGCTGCATCTTCATTATCTATTCAACTATGGGTGTGCAGTAATGATGCTTCCATATCTTGGCAATTACAAATAATGTTGCTGTTAATAGCAGGGTATATGTATCTTTTTGAATTAATTCTTATTGTGGTTGGCTTTATTCCTTTGATAACTATATAAGCTTAAAAAGCTAAAGCTCTAAACATTCCTAGAAACAATGAACAGTACATACATGTAAATTTAAAATATATATGCAGTGAAAAATGATCTATCAAGGCATGAAAGACATGGAAGAAACTTAAAAGACATATTAGTGACTGAAAGAAGCCAGTCTGAAAAGGCTACAAACTGAACAATTCCAACCAAATGACCTTCTGGAAAAGGCAAAGCTACAGAAACAGTAAAAAGATCGTGGTTCCCAGGGGTTTGAGGAGAAGGAGGAAGGAATGAATAGATGGAGCACAAGGGATTTTTAGGACAATGAAATTATTCTGTGTGATGCTATAGTGATGGCTACATGTCATTGTGCATTTGTCAAACCCATAGAATGTACAATATCAAGAGTGAACCCTAATGTAAACTATGGACTTTTGTTGATAATAATGTGTCCATGTTGGTCATCGATTTTACCAAATATGCCACACTGATGAGGGATGTTGAGGGTAGGGGAGTGTATATGTGTGGGTGGGGAGGGCTATGTGTGAACTCTGTATTTTCTGCTCAATTCTGCTGTGAACCTAAAACTGCTCTAAAATAATTAATCTATTAATAAAGTTTTTTTTTTAAAGTTTAAGGTGTATAGCATAATGAGTTGACTTACATACATCATGAAACGATCATCACAATAAATTTAATGAACATCCATCAACGTGTATAGATACAAAATTAAAGAAAGAAAAGAATTTTTTCCTTGTGATGAGAGCTCTTAGGATTTACTCTGACAACTTTCATATGTAACATACAGTAGTGTTAATGATATTTATCATGTTGTATGTTACATCCGTAATACTTACTTATCTTATAACTGGGAGTGTGTACCTTTGACTGCCGTCATCCAGTTCCCCGTCCCCCCAGCCCCCGCCTCTGATAACCACAAATCTAACCTCTTTTTCTATGTATTTGTTTTTGAAGTATAATTGACCTACAGTACTGTGTTAGTTCCCGTTACAGAATAGAGTGATTTGGTATTTCTGTACATTTCAAAATGGTAACTGTAGTTATCACATGACACCACACAAATATATCACATAGTGACTGACTATACTCCCCACACTGTACATTTCATACCTGTGACTCATTTATTTTGCAACTGGAAGTTTGTACCTCTTAATTCTTCCTCACCTGTTGCTTTCCTCCTCCCCAAACCCTCCCTTCTGGCAACCACGTGTTTGTTCTCTGTATCTATAACTCTGTTTCTGTTTTGTTATGTTTGTTCATTTGTTTTATTTTTTTAGATTCTGCATATACGTGTAATCACACAGTATGTCTTTTCTGTTTTATTTCACTTAGCGTAACATCCTCTAGGTCTAGTCATGGTGTCGCAAATTACAGGATTTTATTCTTTACCAGATATGTGATTTGCAGTATTTTCTCCAAGTCTGTGGCTTGTCTTTTCATTCTTTTAACAGGGGATATTGAAGAGCAAGAGTTTTTAATTTTGATCAAGTCAATTTACCAATTTTTTCTTGTATAAATTATGCTTTTGATGTTGTATTAAGAGGTTGTGAAGATTTTCTCCTATGTTTCCTTTGAGAAATGTTAAGAGCTGCCTTTTACATTTAGATCTATGATCAAGTTTCAGTTCATTTTTGCCTAGTGTGATGTAAGTTTCCATTTCTTTGAGGGTTGTGTGTGTGTGTGTGTGTGTGTGTTGTTACTTTTCTTGTGGGTATACATTTACTTCCGCACCTTTTCTTGATTAAAAAAATAAAACAAGTTTCCTCCCATTGAATTGTCTTGGGGCCATTGTTAAAAATAAATTCATAGTAAAAAGTAAGGTTCTATTTCTGGACTTTTAATTCTTTGCTGTTGAACTGTGTTCCAATCCTTGTGCCAGAAGCCCATTGTCTAGATGAATACATGTTACAGTAAAATTTGAGATGAGGTAGTGAAAGTTCTCCAGCTTTATTCTTTTGCCAAACTGTTTAGACTATTATCATCCTTTGCATTTCCATATGAATTTTCAGACTGGCGGTCAGTTTCTACCCAAAAGAAGTCAGCTAGAAGTTTTATAGGGACTGCATTGAACTCAAAGATCAGTTTGAGGAAAGTTGCCTTCTTGATAAAATGAAATCTCCTGATCCATGAAAATCTATTTCTCCATTTATTTAGATCTCTAATTTCTCTTAGCAATATTTTGTAGTTTTCAGTATATAGATCTTGCATATCTTTATTAAATTTATTTCTAGGTATTTTATTCTTTTCTAAGCTATTATGAATGAAATTATTTTGTTAATTTCCTTTTCATATTTTTGTACCTAGTGTATAGAAATGCCATTGGTTTTTGTAACAAATATTGCTTCTTATTACCTTCCTAAACTCGTTTATCAGTTCTAGTCTGTTTTGCTATCTGCCCTGCACTGGTTTTTATTCATATTTGTATCCTCATGTCCAGTTTTCTGTCAACATGTACTGAATAAAGGAGACACTTTGCAAGAGTTAAGGTTTGAGCAAACTCTGGATTTTGCTGAATTTCAAACAGAAGGGATCGCCTTTGATATATATAGCCTGCATACTTTTAACCAATTAAGTAATAATTCTTTGAGAGCTGGAAAAATGTCCCCCAGCCCACTAGAAATACAATTTCTGAGGCTACAAGGAACCGCCTATGGATATATGAAAAGGAAAATACCTAAATGATGTTCATCATGGTCTTCACACGTAATCACAAAAAAATTAAGAGTCCAACATTGAAAGCATGATTTTAAAACTATCGTACACCCAAAAAAGAACCCATCGGCCTTTAACAACAATTAATGTAGAAGAATGTGTATGAAATAGAGTTAACTGAAAAAAAAATTAACAATTCAAAAATACAGATAAAACTTTGGAAAGATAGTCCTAAAAGTATTGAAAGTAATTGTTGTTGGTGTGTATTTCCTAATTTTTTTTTTGCTTGAACCTGGCTATTATCATATTGAGAAAACTTAATGTTAAAAAAATTATTTCACCTAAAAAGCTTGTGTGGAAGGGTAAATGGTACTATCTAGGGTGGTTGCTGACATACAGACACTCAGTAAATACTTTTGAATAAATATTTATTCAACATTGACATTGTTAAACAGAAAGAATATAACACTTATGTAATATTCAGAATATTTCTTCACTCTGTAATGATAGGTAAATAACTTGGGTTCTGGTTTGGAAACCCTAAAAATACACTGAATATATAAATGGATGAATCTTAAGTCTGATAACAGTTTAAGGAAAACAACAAGGAGCAAGAAAAACAATAAATAAAATTGCCTCCAAAATGGCAACTGTCTTTTTTAACATATGCATTAATACTGTGAGTGAGTCTGTCTTATGAGCGCATGAAAGCTGCATAAGAGTCTTGTAGGGAAAATTATAGAGGAAAGACTTAGAGGAGAGGAGGGAGAGGAAACAGAATGTGTGAATCCACTAATCTAACAGCAGGGACAGAGAAAGATTTTGAGCAAGACCTAGCAGAGGAGAGGAAGAGGAGAGACAAGCTACAGAAAAGACAGGCTGCCTGGAAGCTGAGCTGTGGGGACATTAGCTGAGTTGGGCACAGAGCAGTGCTTATACGATGGCCAAATGACAAAGGCCTGTTCTTCAAATATGAACAGGCTAAAACGAACAGCTGGTTCCGGAACTGACGGCACAATGTAGGATTACTAACTTTAACCTCAGACAGCACAATAGGAATTAATGGAGAAAAAAATTAAATACATCTGTTTTCACACAATTTTCTTTACACACATAAGTTAGATTTTTTTTCTTACTCTGGCATGACTTCCAAAGCCAAACCAGATCTCTGGTGGCAAGGGGATTTTTTACAGAAATAAAGCTCATGGAGCGTAAGAGGACTGCTCTTTGCTGTTGTGGCGGTGACACTCCACCTGTCTACCTGCAAGAAAATACATTTTGACTTTGAAAAAAAAGTGTTTAAAAAAAGGCTGGAGAGTTTAATATTTCTATTAAATTAAGGGGCCAGTACAAGCTCCCTGCAGTGGCTTTTTAACACCTACGATTTTGAGAGCTTTCTCACCAGAGAATACAGCCTAATAGATAGGTTTTTCTGACTTTCAAAGGTTATGGACTTAAAACCCATTGCCTTTTCTTTCAAATTCTATAGTTTACGTTTCTTCTTTAAATTGAGGGTTGAATTTTTGCCACTTCATTATATGTCTAAATAAATTACTTCTCCTTAAAAAAAATCATACTTTGTAAGTACAAAAGAAAGTAAAAGGAAAAAGGTCAATCGTGAGTGTGATAACTTTGAAATGTGCCAAGTGACAAAGGGTCAGCTACTCTGACAGCCAAGTTAAACAGGGCATTTTGGGGCTCTCTTTCTCCCCATTCCCACCATTTCTCCCCAGAGACCCCTGGTATGGGTTTATGAACACCTGAGGGCCCCGATCTCCTAATTGTGTCTCGTGTTTAACTTGGCCATTTCACTGTCTAAGTGCTCCCCTCTCTCCTTCCCAGCTTTATAACTTGGCTCTTACTGAATACATCACACCTGTATGAAGTGGACCACTATCTTACAAGTGCTTTTTGCAGTAAATTTCCCAAAATCAGTTTTTATCAGGTAAAATGGCTGAGACACTTTCAACCGAGAAGCACTACAAGAAATAGAATGAAGAGCCAGCAAGAAAAATAGAAATAGGTCACAAATGATCAACTTGATGCAAGTAAGTTGCTGCCCCTGAAGACAAGCTGACAGGAGAACTATTTCCAGGCAGGTGATCTGCTCAGATATCATGTCTCCTCTCAGAAATTGAGATAAATATCCAACTAGTACAAATAGGGCAGAAGGCGACTCATTCAGCTGTCTGACCATCCATGCCTCTAAATTCTGGCTTTAACTCCTGTCTCATTAAATATAGAAAGAATTATTCTGAAGATCCATAGCATAAAGACAGAATAAGCTTCTTGACTTGGTGTGTGGACTGAGAGAATTTTGATGCTAGGCCTTTGAGAGGCAGGAGGGGTAAAACAGTTCCATGTTTCAAAATACAGCTCACAGATTTCACCAACAAAAAAATGAATCTTTTCGGTGTTACCAGTTTTAATGCCCTTTAGCGGTAAGGAGACCAAACAGGGCAGGCTCCACTGCAGCCAGAAGCCTGGTCCCCACTCCCAGGGGGTGGGCTATTAGGATAATTACACAAAAGTTTGCTATGAACAACAACAATGAAAAAAAACCTGCATAATTTTTAAGTATGAGAATAAACAAAATAAATACAACTGGAAATTTTTGGAAGTCCTTATTTTTAAGCCTTTGGTTGAAAATGAAAACTCCAAACTTAACTGTCATTTTGTTTTAACATTTTTACCTGCCTTATGTAAACTATTCCCCTGAGATATGAGTTTCAAATTATGACACTGGAAGTGACAGCCATATCAGAAATATCTTTCAAACCTTGTTTGTTAAAGAAATAGTATAGATGTAGGAGACAAGTTGGAGACTGACTGTGGATCCTCATGTTTGATTTAGAAAGGCACATTGCATTTCCCTGGTTTCCAATGCCTCCTTCAAGTGGCTGTGAAGTAATCTGCAAGGTTTTGAAATACTGTCATTTATCTAATAAAATCACCATTTTTATCTTAGTTGCAAAACGACAAATCAGTTTTCAAAGAAGAAGAAACAAATCAAGGCTGCCTTTCTATGCCTGCTGATAGCAAACTGTCGCTCATTGCTTATTGTTATTTTTATGCCAGAACATTTCGCATACCAATACTTCCCTGGCTCTTCTATGATCCAAGTGTGACCGTCCAATGTACTGCACAGAATACGCGTACTTAGAACACTCCTCAAACACATTGTGAAAAATGGAGACTCTTCCAGGTAGACATAGGGAAATGAAAACAGTGAAGAAAAGGCGAGGCATTTAAGAAGAGCCATCTAGAATGCCATTCTACTGCTGCACACCCGCTACTAACACCACAATGGTCATCTGACATAACTCACCTAAATACGTGTTTTTCCAGGTAAATGCATACCCTGAAGAAAAACAAACCCGCTCCTCAGTAAGGACTGTACTATTTTTTTCCTGTCTTCAGCTTCTCACCCCAAAGCTCAGCCAGCCCACCTGAGGCTACTCGCTCTTCTGGGAGCCGTCCAAGCAGCTGACAGAGGAGAACACCACTGTGTTCCCTGCCCACACAGAAAACAGAAGCTAAATCTTTGTTTTTTATGTAAATATTTTATTTAGAGCTTGGCAATTGAAACAGATGCTGTGTCTTCATGGAGAAGATATCCAAATGTTTTTGTGTTACGACAATGTTAACAAAAGAATGAAATGCCTTCTACCCAGTTTCACTTGCCTTTTTTTCTTTTCTTTTTCTTGTTTGGCTTATTAACTTAAAGGCTGCACAAGTCTCGGTCCCAGGTATTTTGCAACTCAACTTGCCAAAGACTGCCCTGCGAATACCAACTGACAGCTTCACTGACCGCCCATAAAATCTTAGGTGCATGAGAATAAATCCTCTTTAGGAAGCCCAGAAAGCACGTGCACCACAGTCAACAGAACGTTCCCCGTGAATTCACTCCAAAGGCAGGCAAGCTGAAAGCTCAGAAACTGCAAATGAGCAAAACTACCGATTGTGCAAACTTCAATAAACTCTTTTAAAATGAAACGCCTCCCTAATCACTTAGGTTTCTGAAGCCTCTAGCAGCTCTTCAACCCGGGCTGACACCAAGCGCTCTCCTATCAAACCCGTAAAGTTCTTTCCAAGAGAGGATGAAGAGGTTGGTCCTGGTGACTTTTAAGGCAGCTGAGTCTCACGGCAAGTTCCCCCGACACGAGCGCCGTCCGCCGTTACCCTGACACCGCACACACCCCCGCGCTGATTTTTTACCTCTCTATGCCCACATCTTTCAGGCCCTTGCTCTAGATTTTCCCAGAATATGTGTGGCCCACGAGAATGGAAACGACCACAGAAACGACCACAAAAACTGTGTCAAGACACATGTCGATGATTCACCTCCTTTTCAAACTAAAACTTCTGTGCTTCAGGAAAAAGAGAAAGCGTTCTATTCTGCGAGGCCCTCCCCTACCCCATCCCTTCCCAGGAGAAGAAAGGGCGTTGTGTGTGCGGTGAGGGCTCCTTAATCGAGATCATGAAAACACATCGGCCAGGGAGGCGCGGGGCGCCCAGGTCTGCCCATCCCTTCCCCGGGCCGGCGGCCGAATCGGGAGCGACAAGGGCAACTGGGCGCCAGGACCCGGGCCACCGAGGAGGAAGAGGATGCTGCGCCGCCGCCGCCGGGACCCCGCGGGCGCACAAGCCGCCCTTCGTCCGCCGCCGAGGTCGCAGGGCCCCCCCGCCGCCTCCAGCCGTCACCCCGTGCCCCTGCCCCGATTCCACGCCCGGCCTGCCCGCACCTCCTGTGGTCCTCCCGCTCCGCTGCTCGCCCTCCCGGCTCTCGGCGTCTGAGCGCTCGACCTCCCACGGCTGGCGGCCGCCCGCCCCCGGTTTCCCCGGGAGGAGGCTCGGGAAGGTGGAAGAGCAGGCGGCCAAAGAGGAGGAGGCCGCCACGTGACTCTCCTCACCACCTTCCACCACAGCCAACAGGTGGATAACTTCAGTGTCCCCCGTCTCCAACCTCCCCCCGCCGCAGCCAGCCAATGCACCCCCCAAAATCTCCCCACACGCAACCCGCAAACTTCTGTCTCCACCGGGGGAGGCTGGTCGCCGGAACCCGTCTCGCAAAGCAAAAGACCAAAGAGGGCGGCTGGAGGAGTGAGGGGATGGTCAACTTTCTCGGAACGGCCAAGATGGGTGCCCTGCGCAGGGAGTGGGGGGCCGGGGCGATCCCGAGCCGGGTGCGGGCGGGGAGGAGGCGGCGGCTGTTGTGTCCTCGCCCTGGCGAGGCCGGAACCCCGGGCCATGCTTGTAATGAGCAGAAGCTGTTCACCCCTCTTCAAAATCACTTTTTTCTTCTTCCAGAGAAAGGAAAAAAGAAGCACCACACGGTTTTTTTATTCTCTCCGAAGACACAACAGAAACCTCTTCCTCCAGCCCAGATGTAGAGCACAGACGGGACTTTTCTCTTCCCCTCCGGATGATTTCTATTCTTTTTCCTTCTCCTTCCCCGTCCCCTTCCCCTTTGGTTGTCTTTTCCTGCCCACTGTTTACCGCCGCTCCACTTGGGGATCCTCCTCCCGTCTTCCCATCTTCCCCCAACACGTCCCCACCACCCCCGACACATCACCCTCATGCCACCTGCGAGTTAAACAAGGGAGGGGAGAGTGCGCGCCCCCGCGCACACATGCCTCGCGGCCACGCAGCCCTCGTTCTGCTACCCACAGTGACACTCATGGCTGGGGGAGGAAAGTGGGACTAGGGCGGGGGGGTGGTCCTCCTTACCTTTGAGGGATCTCGGTTTCGCTTGCTTGAGGCGACGCGTCGTAAAAGCAAACATCTTGAGTTCTTTCAATTCAACCCTGTGAGAAACTACACTTCCTCGTGGCCGCGCGCCCCGCGCCCTCCGCTCGGCCTCCCTCCTGCCCTCGCTCCTTGCTCCGTTCCTCGCTCCGGCTCCTGCTCGCGCTCGCGCGCGGGGCTCGCGGCTGCCCGGCCTCCGCGTTCTGCGCGGCGGCGGCGGCGGCGGCGGCGGCGGCGGCGGCGGCGGCGGCGGCGGCGGCGGCGGCGGCGGCGGCGGCGGCGGCGGCGGCGGCTGCACCAAACTTTCCCAGCCTTCGACCCCCAACCCCCACCCTCAAAAAAAAAAAAAAAAAGAAAGAAAGAAAGAAAAAAAGCTGAGAAAAAAAAAAAACTTTGCAGGACAACGTTTGAAGAACCGCCAGATAAACACTATTTCCACTTAAATCAAACTTCACATACTTAATTCCAATAGAAAAAAGGCTAATAAAAAGAAAAGCATTTTTTAAAAATCGCTTTCTCTTCTCAACAAAATTCCCTCCTGGGGAAAAGAAATAGCAGTGATTTGTTTACAAAGCCAGTCGTGCTCTTGTTGTAGTTTGAGGGGGGACGGATGTGGGGAGAGGGGATCAATCCTGCAAGGTGATAAAAAGGACTTGAAAAGTCTCCCACCATCCAAGGCAGATGTGAAGGGGCAACGAAAATAAGCAAAGAGAAAAAAATACTTTTTTTCCCTTCCCATCTCCCCTCTCCTTTTTTTTTTTTAAGTCACACTAAAGTAATTTTTTTAAAAAAGATAAAAACACCTCCACCCCGAGCCGGTGGCCCCTCAGGTGGTGTGCAGGTCTGCTTGTGTGCGGAAGGGTGTGTGCGAGGCCCGCGGCTCGGGGCGCCCGCGCTGGACCGGGGGCTCTAAAGTCTACGGCTGCCTGGGCGGCAGCGGCGGCAGCAGCGGCACGGGCAGCCAGAGCAGGAGGAGGAGTAAGAGGAGGAGTGTGCTGCGTGCTACGCCCTCATCACAAACCTGCAAGGTCTCGGACTGCGCCGCCGCTCCCGTTAATAGTACAGGTAACAATGGGAAATGGAAGCAAGGGCCCCAAAGCCATCAGGATGGCTGCAGAGGGGGCCCCTAACCCGCAGGGACTCGCTCTGTACGCAGTCACTGAGGACATCATTGTCAGCCTGCCTGCACTCACTCACAGACAGAGGAGCAGGATTAAAAGGCGAGCTCGCGGGGAGCCGGAGGGTGGGGGGGCCCCGCCAAGACCCGGACTGGAGGCGTCGCCGCGGCGCGCGGACCCGGAGCCTGACGGCGGCCGAGCGCCCCGCTCGCTGCCGCCGCCTCCATCGCCCGCTCGCCCGCTCTCTCGCCCGCTCGCACACACCCGCGTCCCGCCCGTCGCCGCCGAAATGTTATTAGAGATGCGCGGCGGATCTCGGGGCTCTTCTGCTCTCTTTTTTCCTCTCTTGAAATTAAAGCAGAGGAGCATATGAAAGTGGAAAAAGCCCCCCCTCCTTCTGGCAGGATGGATGTAAAAGGAGGCAACAATTTGTCCTTGAGGGGGCAGAAAGGGGAAGCAATGCCTCGCCTGGCTTTGCCTGGTCGGGCTTTTAAAACAAAGTGTGGCGGTGCTTGTTGCCCACACTCGGGAAATCTTTTTCCAGGGCAACCACAGATCTGCCAAGTGTCTCTTACTGGAATCTTTTTAAAGGCAAGTTGCTTGGACTCTTTTTTTTTTTTTCTTTAGCGAAAGTCAGTGACGCTGAAGAATGTCGTAATGTGATTCAAAACAAGACAGCGTTCACTTCAATCCTTTAAATACTATTCTTAAATTAACATAGATCTCTGGCTGGAAGATAAAGTTTTCTTTTGGTTTAAAAAAAGAGCAAGAGATAAGAATATATGCACGTAAGAATATGCTAACAGGATGATAATTCCTAAAACACACTGGAATGTTTGCAGGTTGGTTGGATTTTTATTTTCATCAGAGTTTTGCTTTCTAACTTTTCACCTGCTCCCATCCCCAAGTAAGAAACTGTCACGTGTTAACTTCTTCTACCTTGTCCTAGGAAGAAGGATATTAAAATTTTGTTTGTTTGTTTCGCTGCTTGTTGATTGGATGTTTGTCAAGTCATAAATGTCAGAGAGGACTACCAAAATAGAGCTTAGGCCTGCAAGTCTTTGTGGAAATTAAGACATTCAGAATAGATTTAATTAATTACACAAATGGGCAGAATTTAATCTTAACCAGATTTTTAAAAATTCTCCATTCAGTAAAATTAAGATACAACTATTTAATTGAGAGACCACCTAGAGACATGAAAGCTTAATGGAAGTTGTTATTTTTCCCCCCAATCTAACCTTTAAACTGCTTTGACCCTGAAATACATACAGCATATGTTTTCCCCAACGTCTTCATTATAATTAGATGAGTTTTCAGTACATCTACAGTAATTTCTAAAGTAAAATCATAGTTGCACTCAAATAAATATAATTCTGCAAGGCTGTGAAATAATAAAGCATAGGACTTTAGCTGCAGAATCTATGTTTGAACATTCAGGATTCTAGATTTAACTTTATAAGCATTCAGTTTCACAGAAATCCTTCAGAAAGGGAAAAAATGTATAAACTCCAAGTTTTCACATCGTTTCCTTTCATGTGGTAGCCGTATGTGTGCAGGATGCCATGGCGCCAGGTATGTGTGGTCCCAAGTTATGCGTGATGTGATCTACAATGCTGATAGCATCTAAACCTGTTTTTATTGGAATGTGAAAAATTGTTAACGTGTTACTGAAGTGTAGTCTAATTTAAGTTGTCTTCTGTGAGGGTTGATAGTTTTTCTTCTTCCTCTATTACTACTTTGTCTATTTGTGATGGTTCTTTCACCTCCTAATGTTAATATTTCTCTTGCATTCCTCTATAAGAGGTGGAATAAAGGTCAGGGAATGTAGCTCTGTTTCAAGAGTCTCAGATTCCAGTTTAGGATAGTACTATATAGTATTTCCAGGGAGAGTTAAAGTGCCAACCCCCAAAAAGACAAAAATAACGATTTTTACCTAAATCTCACATATTAACCTACACAGATAGTGAGAAATGTTTTTTGAAACATTTCTTTAAATACTTTAACTTCAGTATCGAATGGTGGGAGTGGCTGGGGGAAGGAATTACTCCTTATGCTAAGCATAAACTCCAAACTCCATCCATAAACCCAAAGCCACTATCTCAAAACTCTGAGTAAAAACATCACTTTGTAAATACTTGAATGTCCTGGTTGGTGATAGATAATAACACATAAAGGAACAAGTAAAAGGAATTTCACCAAAGTCAGGATAGTTGTTTTCCTAGGACTCATCAAGATGTCTGGAAGCCCAAATGCATTCATCGCACCTTTTGGAGGGTCTAGTATTTCTAGACCTGGTGGACAAAACCCCACTGGTCTCAGCATCCCTTGCCGTTGTGTGCCATGTGGGTTAGTCAGTTACGTGACATTGGTGAGCACTTGTATTTCATTAAGCACTGCTGCGTAGACTCATAGTTACTTTCCATGCTTCATAAATAAACAGACATTAAATACGTACAATCTATTCAAAACATACGATGAAGGCAACACAGATGTTAAAGAAGGAAGATGGTCTTTTGTCAAGAGAATATAATTAGTAACTACAAATATGTAAACATGCCTAATTAGTAAACATTTTTCTTACATAATAAAATTTATTTTGGGTATAGTGAACTGCTGTATGCGCAGTTACTTATCTTTCAGCTTTTAGGTACATCATTCCCATTTTAAAATCAAAACTAAAAATTAAGCTATAATCAAAATGTCATACATTCAACAACAGTATATTGAACACCATTTTCCATCAAGTTGTGCTGTACACCAATTAATCTATGCAACATTTTATGAATAAATAAAAAAGATGAATGTAAGGCTTATAAATGTTAAGTATTATATACAGATAACCTGAATAATAGTATAAGGTTTAAAATGAGACAGACCCTCTTAACAGAGTCCCTCAGTCCCTTCATGAAGACCTTAAGCACCTATATAATTAAACTTTCCATCTCTTTTCAATGTATGATTTAGTTAACTTCCAGGTTTTGGGGCTTTGTTTGTTTGTTTGTTTGTTTGTTTGTTTTGCCTTACACTGACTTCCTAGCATTCACTTTTAACATATTTTGCACTTTTAAGAAAATCTTGTATCTGTGAAACAAATAATGCCTGGAACTGAGAACCTCATTTGAAAAAGATTAACTTTTTTTTTTCAATTGCTAATTCCAGCAATCAAGATATTACTAAAGGAGTGATTAATGTTAAAGGCATTCTGTGTCTACGAAAACTGACCGCAAAGGAATTAATTACAGAAGACATATTGGGTACCAGTACAAGTAAATCTTCCATTTAAAATGTCAGTTACAAAACATAAATTTCTTTGTCAAGTTTTAAGTCAGTGTCAAAGTTGCAATCTGGAGTCTAAACCAATTACAAAGGAAATACTCTATTCATGATTTTATGAAACTATCCCTAACATATGGTTTACTTTCGTGTACTTATCTGTACTGTGTAACAATTTCATATTAACATTTTCAGATTGTTCTACAGACTGGTTCCAGATTTTTTAATTTAACTATTGCAAGTTTATTTCAAATCTAAGTGTAGTATCTGCCTGAGCATTATGCTGTGTTACTTCCCAGAAGCTTTCTTTTAAGGAAGATCATTTAGAAAGACCTTTTAAAGTTACATGAAGGGATGATGTTCCATCAAAAGCCATCTGAGTCTAGTGTGGAAGTGTATGTGCGTGTGTTTAAAATATCAGTGTTACACACATGAACATATTACAGTTAGAACAATATATGAGGGGCTTTTCAGTTAACATCTGTTGACAGATGTTTATCAACATTTGTGCAAAATATCACTGATACATATGGGGAGGCAATGTTTTTAGTACACAGAAACAATTACCTATCCCCAGTTCCTTTACTTGTCCCCCATGTAATCCTCAGTAAATTACTGAGATCCACCCCCCATACCCACAACCAACCCCCCACCTCTAATCTATGACATGGGTAGCAGCATTTGACTACAAAAGCATTTAAGAACTTTACATGGAACAGTCTGTACTAAATATATAAATGTAGCAATGTATTTTGCCATTATGAATAATAAATACTGTTTCAATCTGTTTTTTTCACTGTCATACTAACTTGACTTTTCTTTCTTTGATACAATATGAGTCATTAAAGGCTCCTTTTAAAATTTGATACACATGCATAAGTACTTTTCTATATCGTGGTGAACTATATCAAGAAAGAAATGTTTTAAAAATGCACAGTATACATCATTCTGTTGTACTACACTAATGTAATTCACTGAAATTTAAAAATTTTAATTACAACATGTATAGAAACATTTAAAGCTCAGTGTTTGTCACTATCATCTTTTCCTTCTGAGGTTTTTATAACTACCCCAAAGGTCCTTGTTGATCCACTGAAACAATAAAAAAGGTGAAAAGATCCTTTCTTTACTGTAGAAGATGTGAAAAGAAAAGAGAGATCTTGCACTAGGATGAATAAAAGGTACCTTTGAAGGTATCTTTAAAAGGTGAGGCATCAACTCAGGAAAATAGATTGCAGCATATTAGAAAAACCAGGTGGGATTCATTTGAGAATTCGAAAGAATTTAAGGATATAGGTAAGTAATCTACTAACAAAAAGGAGCATGTATATACCATTGAAAGAGACCATAAAGGAAAAAACAGTTGATAGACATTGACTCTATCTTTTTAATGTCACTAATACTATGTATTTGTAGAACTTAGTGGCACAAATTAATCACTGTAATCAGAGCTATAAGATTTATATATAGTGAAATTTAAAAAGGAGTAATATTTCTTAAAATAGCAAATTATGTTTCCCCCATGTTGAAAAATGTATAATAAATAAACTTTTTATGATATTGTATCTAGATAATGATGCCTATGGATAAATATTTTTAATTTAGATATTATATACAAGTGAATTAATTTTACATATTTGAAATAGAACCTGTGATTTGTTTTATACTCAAAATTTTATATTGAACTTTTTGTACAAATAAGCACAAATGGGTATCTCTGGTTTTGCTATAATTTAACGATTATCATTAAATTTTAATATTATTAAAATGCCAGAGTATCTGATTAACACTGTAGTTCACAAAACCCAAAATATTGGTCATTAAAATCTGGACATAATTAAAAGAAACGCTATACCAATAAGTGGTAATTATCCTTAATAAAAAGAATAAAATTCAAATTTAAAAGTTAGACGCCATACACGGCAAAGGAAAATGTAACCATCTGTGAGAACCAGCTATTTGGAAGTTATTTTTTAAAATTACATTGATATCTCTCTGCTGTGATATAATGCTGGCAGAAGAGACAGCCAAAACGCATTTCTGAAGCAGGAAATCAAAAACACATCACAAACCTTTCAACTAGACTAAACACATTAAATCTGCTGATATTAGTAACTCTCACGAGGCTGCCAGGCTCAGGGAGCAGCAGCTCCTGACGGCTACCCGCTCCCTACCTTGGAACACACTTTTCTCAGATACTTTGCTGAAGAAAAGTGAACAAATATTCCATTGTTGCTGCAGTTTATTAAATGGTCCCTTGGAATTCCCTGCAGACACTGCTTAAACAAAAATAACGAATGGGACACCCATTTGATGCACAACACACATCTGAACTGAGAAGCAAAATACAAGGTTTCAAGTGACATAGGCCAGAACGCGTTTGAGCCTCCCGCCTAATAAATCGCTAAAACATCCTTTCTCTACACTGCCTTTGCTTTCGTTTACTTCAAAATACGTCGTATTAACTCTTCACCCATTTTACCTTAATTTCACCTTTAAATAGCAAAATAATATTTAAAAAATTTGAGGATCTGAAAAGTTCCCAGCCCCTCCCCCAACCAAAATACATATATGGGTCAGTTTCATGTGGACTTCTGTTTCCTGTACTGCCTTCTTATTGCGGAGGCTTTGTGAGATTTTATAGTATCTGGCATTTCAAAATAAGGCTTATGTTTCTTTTCTGTTGGTTTCACTTGAAGGGCAGATGTCTCTCTAGCATCAGTTAACTGTTTGTACAACATCTGACCCATTTATTCACATGGCCGGACTTACTCCTTTTAAGCTGCCTCCTCTGTTTACAGTGAGTTCTTTCCCACTGCTCACCCATCCGCAGCCCATATTTCTATCCGGTACAAGATTAAGGAAAAGGTGGGAACCTGTCTAACAAGAGCACACACCGCACTCTCAGGCAGGTACTCCTGGCGGCCCCCTTTCTCAGGAGATCACCATCACGAAAGATGCCACATGGAACTACAACAATTATAAAGGTGCTGGTTAGCACCTCCTGAAAACCCTTAGGCATTTAGAACTAAATGGTATTTACCTCACAGGGCACCTTCCCCTTGTTCCCTTTCCCTCCTCCTCCACCCCCTCCAACAAAAAACAGCCTTCTGTTTTCATTTATCATGAAGCTTTATAAAGTAACTGGTATTAAGGAAATGTACATGAATAATTTTCTGACACTATGAAATTGACAATGTTTGATCATTGCCATCCGTTTTATAGAAATTGTAGTTTCAAAGTGAAAAGATTTGATAATTCTAGTCTGAAGTAAAATTTCAAAAATGAGTCAGCTACAGTGAAGGAAAGACAAAGGAGGTGGGGAAAGCCCACAAAAACCCAGCAGAAAACCTTCGAGTAAAGTGTTTTATTTCCAATTGTTTTCAATGCCTGGCTGATGAGAGGGTCTAGGAGGAGACTGGTGCATCTCCCCTTGGCAGAACTAATTGTTTCCTTTATCACAATCATCAAATGCAGCCATATTAACCTCTCTGGTTATTAACTTGATTCTTACACATTAAGATTTAGATTTCATTCCCTGGGACCATCTATTAATGCTTGAATTTATGGCCACACCCTCTCTCAGTCCATGTTGGATTATTAAGGGGTCCTGAACAGAAATGGGAATTCCACAACGTGCAGGGGATTCTGGCAGTGGACCCATCATTTGTTATTTTCTAGTTTATTGTGATGTGTAGCTTGCATGAACCATGACAAATGGATTTACAGGCTGCACTCTTTAAAGAGTGGAATTTCCCCCCTAGTTTTATGGAGAAATAATGGGCATATATCACTGTAAGTTTGAGGCATACACCATGATGCCATGATTTACATATATGGTAAACCACAACAGGTTTAGCTAAAACCCATCATCACAAATAGATTCAGTGAAAAGAAAAGAAAGAAGAAAAGGGAAAAGTTTTTCTCCTTGTGATGAAAACTCTCAGGATCTGCTCTCTGAATGGCTTTCCTGTGCAGCACACAGCAGTGTCAGCTATAGGCATCCTGTTGGATGTCACATCCCTAGTGGGTACCTAACTCTGTAACTGGAAGTTTGTACCTTTTGACCACCTTTCTCTAGTTCCCCCTTCCCCTCCCCTCTGCCTCTGGTAACCACAAGTCTGATCTCTTTTTTTTTTTTTTTTAATGTTTTTTTATTTCACACATAAGCGAGATCACACAGTATTTGTCTTTCTCTGATTTATTTCACTTAGCACAAGGCCTTCAGGTCCAACTATGTTGTCACAAATGGTAGATCTTTCTCGGTTCTTATGGCTGAATGACATTTACATATGAGTCTATATATACACATATGTATATGTCACAACTTCTTTACCCACTCATCCATCAGTGCACACTTTGCTGTTGCCACATCTTGGCTATCATAAATAATTCTGCCATGTGTTGAGGGTGCAGATATCCTTTTGAGTTAGTGTCTTTGTTTCCTTTGGATATATTCCCAGAAGTGGAACTGCTGGATCATATGGTAGCTTCTGTTTTTAATATTTAAGTGTCCTCCATTGATACTGGTATACTGATTTGCAATCCCATGAACAGTACACAAGAGTTTCCTTTTCTTTACAGCCATGCCAGCATTTGTAATCTCTTGTCTTTTTGATGATGGCCGTTTTCACAGGTTTGGGGTGATATCTCACTGAGGTTTTAATTTGCATTTGCCTAATGACTAGTGATGTTGAGCATCTTTTCTTGTACCAGTTGGCCTTTTATTTCATATCTTCTTTGGAGAAATGTCTATTCAGGTCCTTTACCCATTTATTAATTGGGTTATTTGGATTTTCGCTATTGAGTTGCATGAGTTCTTTACATATTCTGGATCTTAACCTCTTATCAGATAGATGGTTTGCAATTTTTTTTTTCCCATTCTTAGGTTGTCTTTAAAAACAGAATTTTTATACTATTTTGTGGTAACATGCGTGTAACTATGAAAATGGTTGGTACTATAGAGAGGCTCTCCAGTTATTTCCTGGAAGTGTATCAAAAAAAGTCATTGAGCTTAATCATGAATTATACATTTTTAAGCAAAAAGATATGTCCCGAATTTGCTAGTATTTTTCTGTGATAAAATGTGATCAGGGTTTTTGTTTGTTTTTTGTCTTCTTTTTTAAATCAGTACACTGCATCTGTATCTGGCAGGTAAATGTGACTAAACAATGAGAGAGAAAATAGGTATTTTGGAATAGAAATTTCTGATATGGAAAGGACATTCTAAAAAAACGATATTAGAAATGTTTTCATCATTATGATTTTGTTTTTACTGAAAATGTTATGTTACCTACCAAAATATTTAAATCTAGAAACAAATCCAGAAAAAAATATTACCCATTTATAAATCTTCGAAGTTTCAGTGTTTTGAACCTGTTTAGTAAAATATAATGATTTCTGATTATTTTTTTAAATAACTGACTAAAACCAGACAAGATGAACATTTACTAACTGAATTTTGACAACAATCTTTCTGTAACTGGTATATAGGGCTGCAATTTTAATAAGTACAGCCAGGAATTTATGTCTTTCATTTGGACAGTCATATTTTAGTGAAGTGTATTTTAAACTGTGATGGTGACTAAAACAAAGTCAGACCTCCAAATTAATTATATCACTGTGTTAAAGCAAAATTAAAAAAAAAATGGATCATTATAATCATATTACTCTCATAAAAATATTAGTTCAATGTAATAATATAAAATCTTATTTACGTATAGTAATAATTTTCCCCGAGTGCAAAAATGTGTCCTGCATTTTTAATAAAGCAGATGAAAATATTTTTTGAAGTATTATTTATTTCAATCATGTAACATTTCCATTTTTGTGTGTGTTTTATAATGTGCATAGTATTTTAGTGGTGCATGATTTAACCTATAAGTGTAGAAACATTTTATACATATATTAAGGTATGCATGCTCAATTTTTTTTTACTGATGAGGAACAGTACCTAGGGGTAGGGACCGATGCTGTAAGTCCTTGATATATATTTTCCTAATTAATCCTCTTAACAATTTATGAGGTACGTACATTCCAGTGGTAACATTTAACATTCCATCTTACAGATGAAGAACGAGGAGGACCGGAGACCTTCAGCAGGTCAATAGCTCACCCTTAGGCACAGGGTGAGTGGACAGTTGATTGGAAATTTGTAAACTCTAGCACCTGATGTCAGAGCCCATGTTTGGTACTAGAGCTACTGGACTAGGACAGCTTCTTAGTAGAGGACATGTTAAGAACCCAGAAGGGCTCAAGGTCAAGTCAAGCTGTGGTTGATAACAGTTACTGGTTGATGATTAGGTGCCAAGTTTTTACCTAAGGGCCCATTTCCTTACATCTTACTCTAATTTTGCATAGTATTTATTTCAGGCTCGGGTTGAGTGTTGAAGGGTGTACTGATTATCCGTGTTGTTCCCCTCTCCCATGGGAGAACCTACAGTCTGGAACACGAGGCACTAGCCAGAGTACCACAGCTCAGCTGTGGCAGCATTCTGTAATCGCAAGCAATGGATTTAAGAGATACTTCATTACTGTCCATATAAACTCACGCCCAAAAAAGTGACAGCACAATATGACACCTGTAAATCTTATAGTCATCCACAGAAATGATTGGGGGGAGGGTGATTGGATCTTTGCTTTATCATAAACATTTCCACAACATTTATACAGTCAATTTATGTACAATGCGTAGGAACTTCTGAAACTTGGGTTACTCTGACAGGCAATGATGTCTGCCATGGGGCCACTGTCGTCCATCACGTCACCATGTGCTCTTTAACAGGGAGATTGCTGACCAGACGGAGCATAATGACAAAGAGGAAAATGTTCAGATGTTACTATCTGCCGTGTCAGCTCACTGTCCACAGCCTGGCAAAGGTCAGCTTGTTACAGCGTCCTCATAGGCCAGCAAGCTGAGGCCACGTAGCTCACTGAAATAATCCCATCATTTTTATTTTATTCTTATTTTCAAAACATACCCAAAGGCTGCAAGCACTCTAATATGTCAAGCTTCAGGCAGCAGTGAATTTCCAAGGCAGGTATAAGCCTCTGAAACAGGGCCTTACAACGGGAAAACTGGCAGGCCCTTAACGATAGCTGCTCTAACAGGGGTCACTGTGACAAAAGCTGGCTTCATAAAACACAGTTTGGCCCAACTGGGCGGGGCTGCTTCAATCTCCAATAAGACTGATGTTCATCCTGACCCAATAATTTGTGCTTTTCAGATTGTTACACATTGGCAGTTTCCCAATGGGTTCCTTCTACCCCTAATGGAGGCTGTGGGATGAATCCAGATTCCTGGTTTGGGCAGCCAGGCCCCTGTGCCTGAGGTTAAACCAGTGAGTGTGCAGTAAGACCTGCCAGTGAAAGAGGAAAGACTCAGAGGTAGACTGAGGGGGAAGTGCCTGCTTCACCGGCCTTAGCGGTGGGGAGTCGGAGCCAGCAGGCTTAGAGGCCGTCAGACTGCGGCTGAGAGGGCAGGACGGCAGGTAGAGCCTGCGAACATCAACCACACTGTCACAAAGCCAGGGGGTCGGGCGTGGTGCCAAGCCCTAAGGGGACGACATAATTATTTCCCTCAAGGAGCTGATAGTTTAGTGAGAGATAAAAATGTCAAGAAATACAATTAATTTTTTTTTTATTTTACCCCCCATTAGGGCAGGATAGGATGGGAGTGTTGAGTACCTTGATTTCCCGGTATCACTTACCACCGTATCACCCGCCTGTTCATCCGCCACCGGCCACCCATGTATCTACCCACCCACACATCTGTCCATTCATTCATGTGACATGTACTGAAGGTCTCCTATGTTGGGCCCTGTTTTCTTTCAGCACGCAACACTTTGCCTTCAAACCAGCATCTATTCCTGTTCAAAGTATCAGTGTTCTTCCCTTCGCACCTTCATCCTTACCACCTCCACATGCGGCATTTTTCTTCACCGGCCTAGTTGCTCCTACTTCCTCCTTCCCATTCCTGTAGTTCCCGCCCCAATACAGGCTCTTAGGCAATGAGGAGAGTGCCGACTGCACATAAGTGTTCGATGTTTGACTTGGAGCTGAATCCACTTACACACTGACAATTAGTGACCTGTCTCCCCATTTCCTGTCACTCTTTATCACATTATCCTAATTCATTTTTCTACATACCCCCTTTTGATGGTTTAATAATTAGTTACATGCATTTAGGGACCTTATTTTGTCCTCTGCTGACAAATGAACCTCATGCCTAGATGGATCGTACCCATTTTTATTCATGCCAGTAAATACTTACTGAGCGAATGCTTCCTCAAAATCAGCCCAGCCTCATTTCCTCCACGAAATTTCCCACGACCTCTGCCTCCCAGCTATGAATCATGAATACACACGTCCCCTGTGTTCCAATAACACCTAGAACATAACTCTATCAAAATGCTGACAAAAGCACATTCTCATCATGATTGACAAGTCAATCTGCCACCGTTGTCCCAAGAACCCGAGGGTGAGGATGTCCTCTCCCGTGTGAATTTGCATCTCCATCCCTAGTGCCTCTCACAGACTGATGTACATGTCTGCTGAATGATTTTTTAAAATAAGTGAATATTTAAATAAATGGATTACAGAAATAACCATGAGCTGCAATCATATTCACAAGCCTTGGCTACCAGGATAGTCAAAGAGTAAAAAAAAATCATCACTTAAATGAGTTTTTGATCAATTTGGCTGTTACAACTATGACACTGAATGTAGACTTAATATTTTCAGTAGAAGAGATGCAGATGTTTGCATTAACATCTGTTTTGACTCAGGCCAGGAATAGGCTTGAGACCCCGAGTGTAATCGATGCTCTGAATCGCTGTGAACTGGAAGCCTTTCAACCAGGATTTTATTTGAGCCATTCTCAGACCCTCAGACTCAAGAGTCCCCTTGGGATTTAGTGGGAAAGCACCTGCGGGAGGAAGGAGAGACTTGGGAGCAGCAGGTGCCCTGAGAAGAGTGTAGCTGACTAAGATGACACAGACTTGAGTAAATGTCCACAGTTTACTAGAGCTGGGGTTTCTGTCTTCTGTCTTCTTCTCCTTGGCTCCCGGGTTCAGCCCGGACTTGGGTAGAGCAGACTCAGTAACCGGAGGCACGATCTTCCAAGGCAGAGTCTCAAGCACCTGCATGTGACTTGTACTTGTGTGAAAGCTGCTCTTGCGTCCTTTCTTTCTTTAACCTTCCCCTTCCTTCCTTCCAACCTCTCTTTCCTCTGATACTCCGTTTGTTGAGTGCCTAATATATTTTAGACCCAGAGCCTGGCCTTGCAGAGGAAAGTCTGAGTATTTGCCCCCAAGAAATGGATGATCTAGTTGGAGAACTAATTAAGCACACATACAATAACAACTCAAAGGAGTGTGAGATATGTGTCATCAGAGCAGTTCTGAAGAGCTCGTTCACAGAAGAAGGCATATGAGGGGCACTGGGAATACAGTGATAATTGAGGTACGATCCTTTACCAGCACAGTAATTTTCCGCCTATCGAGAAAGACTGGCATGTAAATTTATTATTATAAAATTAGCAGTATTAGGAACAGTGCTCTAGAAGGACAGATGAGTAGCATCTTACACAACTGGGGACTCAGAGACGGCTTCCTAAAGGGATGACTCCTGAGCGACACCATTGTTGATTTACTGAGCTGTCACGTAGCACTTGATATGTGCCAAACATTGTTCTGGACACTGTTCATATATTAGCTCACTTAATCCTCACAGCAATCCTATAAAGTCAGTACCATTATCACTTCCATTTTATCAATAAGAAAACAGACACAGAGAGGCTAAGTAACTTGTTCAAGGTTGCACAGCTCATAAGTGTTCAAGCTTGGATTCAAGCCCAAGTAGTTTGGTTCTTGAGTCTAGTAACTGTGCTACGCACCTTCCAGCATTCACAAACACCACAGGTAAAATTTGAAGGCAAACAATAATCTGGCAAAATGTTTTTATCACAAAACAGTGTTAATGCTATACAAATTTTTTTCAAATTACTTATAAAAAGTTAAGCATTCCAATAGAAAAATGGGAAAAGAACACTAAAAGGAAATTCATGAGAGATATAAATGATTACCACATATGTGGGAATTTTTAACCTCACTAAAAAGAAACACAAAATAAAACAAGATTCCTGTATTACCCGCTAAACTGGAGAGTTTCATTTAATTATTGCTACAGCATTTCTGAGAATAATTTGGCAATTTAAGTTAAAAGCCTTAAAGCAGTGCATATCTTTTGATTTAACAAATACATCTTCAAAAATTTATATAAATGAAATTTAAGTTTATGTTCAAACAATTTCATCAATAAGGATAATATTTATCACAGTATGGTTTATAACTATGTAAAATTAGACTCCAAAGTTCACAGAAGTGACAGGTATCAAATTCAGTAAAGACAAAATGGCCTGCATATGCCCCTCGCAAGATGTGATACAGGGAAGGATACACTGTTGCTTACATAGTGCTCCTGCCACGTGTTTAACCTAGGTCTAAATACGAGTAAATAAATTCAGGCTATGGGTTACTCTACAACAGAATTGGCCTGTACTGTTAAAGTTTCAATGTCTTAAGGACAAAAATAAAATTAAATTAAAAAGGGAGGGTGATTATTCTAGCTTAAAGGAAACTAAAGAGACAATCAGATATGACAAGTGAAACGTAATTTGATCCCAGATTTTTGAAGATTATAAAAGGTCATTTTTGGTGCCAATCAAAACTACAGTGATGAATCACCTCACACCAGTCAGATGGCCATTATTCAAAAGTCTACAAATGATAAATGCTGGGGAGGGTGTGGAGAAAAGGGAACCTACTTACACTGTTGGTGGGAATGCAGTTTGGTGCAGCCTTGTGGAAAACAGTATGGAAATTCCTCAAAAGGCTGAAAATAGACTTACCATATGACCCAGGAATCCCACTCCTAGGCATATATCCGGAGGGAACCTTAATTCAAAAAGATACATGCACCCCAATGTTCATAGCAGGACTATTTACAATAGCCAAGACATCAAAACGACCTAAATGTCCATCAACAGATGACTGCATAAAGAAGTTGTGGTATATTTATACAATGGAATACTACTCAGCCATAAGAAAGAATAAAATAATGCCATTTGCAACATCATGGATGGACCCGGAGAATGCCATTCTAAGTGAAGTAAGTCATAAAGAGAAAGACACCATATGATATCAGTCATATGTGGAATCTTTTTTTAAAAAAAGGACAAATGAACTTATTTACAAAACAGAAACAGACTCACAAACATAGAAAACAAACTATGGTTAGGGGGAAGGAAGGGGGAAGGGATAAGTTGGGAGTTCAATATTTGCAGATACTAACTGGTATATATAAAATAGATAAGCAAGTTTATACTGTACAGCACAGGGAACTATATTTGATACCTTAGAGTAGCTTATAGTGAAAAAGAATACGAGAATGAATACATGTATTTACTGAAGCATTGTGCTGTACACCAGAAATTGACACAACATTGTAAACTGACTGTACTTCAATAAAAAAAAAGTAAAAAACAGAAGGTCATTTTGGGATAACTGGGAAATTTGGTCTGGCATGTAAGGGGCTTGGAAGTCACCACTCCATCCTAATAAGTGAAAATCCCAAACACACACAATTTAACAGGTTTTATAGATCTGTAACTGAAGGAGGGTCACATGGCATACTGCTGCCCCCTAACTGGAGAGGCAGACAGGTAGAGACAGAGAATCAGGACTTACCAGAGCAGGAAACCGGTGAGCGGAAAGCTCCACAGGAGCCGGTGCCAGGGTAGGAAAACCTGAACTGTAACTGACAAATTGCTGGAGGCTCCACGTGGGCGAGTCTGAGAGTCAAAACTCCAGGGGGGTCCAAGTCCCAGGGAAGCCTTTCAGTTTTACCTCCAGGAGCTCAACCATGTTCTCAGGTTGACTATCAGAGAAAAATTCCCTCTTGATTCTAGCAGTGGGAGAAGAAAAGTAACAATTTTGAAATACATCAGAACATTCTGTTCTTCTCAACAAGGTCTGCCCACAGAAAAAGCTAGTTAACCAGAGCCTAAACTGCTGGGGTGTTTTCAGAGCATAAATTACGTGGGGGGAAAGGGACATACTCAATTCCTGTCCCACCTGGGGGAGGAGGGAGGCGTACTTAGAAACACTTGTGAAGTTCACAGCCCAAAGATAGGTTCACTAGAAGACCGAGGCCTACTCAAAGGACTGTGTAAGTGCTTCCTCGCCACCCACACCGCGCCACCACATCACTAAACGCCTGTTTGCAGCAGGTCCTTCTACTTGGTCCATCATGTTCAGCTATCAAAGAAAATTTGCAAGGCGCCCCTAAAGGCAAAAAAACACAGTTGAAAGAGAGCAAGAATCAGAACCGAACTCAGATACGGCAGGGATGTCAGAATTTCAGACCAGAAACTGAAAACAACTAAGATTAATATACTCAGGGCTCTAATGAATGAAGTAGACAGCATAAAAGAACAGCTGGAAAATGCAAGCAGAGAGGAGATTCTAAGAAACAATCAAAAAGAAATGCTACAGATCAAAAACACTGATAGAAATGAAGCCTGCATTTGCTGGTCTCATCAGGAGACTGGATATAATTGAGAGAAAAAGAACTCTCCAAGGTGGAGGATATGTCAATAGAATCGTCAAAGACTGAAAAAGCAAAGAGAACAAAGATTAAAAAATTAGGACAGAATATCCAGGAACTGTGGGACAACCACAAACGGTATAATGTACCCACAATGGAACTATCAGAAGGAGAAGAAAGAGAGGAAGGAATAGAAGAGATATTTGAAGCAATAATGGTGAAGAATTTCCCCAAATTAATGTCAGACACCAAACCACAGATCCAGGAAGCTCACAGAACACCAAGTAGGATAAATGACAAAAAGCTACACCTAGGCATATAATTCTCAAACTACAGAAAATCAGAGATAAAGAAAAAAATCCAGAAAGAAGTCAGAGGAAAGAAATACCTTATCTATAGAAGATCAAAGATAAGAATTAATACCCGACTTCTCAGAAACCATGCACGCAAAAAGAGAGTGGAGTGAAATATTTAAAGTGTTAGGAGGAAAAACCACCAACCTAAAGCCAATCTGACATTTTTTGTATGGATAATGGTATTGCAGTTAAATAGGAGAATGTCTGCTTAGGAGACAGATGCTGAAATAGTACGGGATGCAGCATAATAACATCTGCAGCTTTACTTTCAAATGTACAGATGAATGTTCTCAATTAGTGAATTTTAAAAAATAGATATACTGTGTTTATAGTAACTACAATAGAAAATTACCTGTAATATGAACAAAATAGACTGTTAAATTATAAAAATGGCATTTTCTGATCTGAGGTCTGTAAGACACCACTTCCATCTCTCTCAAATCCAAAGCGCTGCCCATCTTAAGGAGGAAATTGTTAATTGAGCAAGGCAATATAGACTGTAAAGCTAAGCGATTTAGTGATAATAGTTTAGACCCAGCAATCCCAGTCCTATGTATTTACCCCCATGAAATGAAAACATATGTTTTCACACAAAAACATGCATACAAGTGTTTATAGACTCTATTTATAGTCACCCCAAACCAGCTCCATCCCAAAAGTCCTCCAATGGGCGGATGGATGAACTGTGTTGCATTCGTGCGATGGACACTACTCAGCAGTAAAAATGAATGAACTGCTATGTGTGCAGCAAGATGGGTGAGCTGCAAAAGCATTACACAAAGTAAAAGAAACCAGATTCAAAACATTACATGCTTTAGGTTTCCGTTTATTTATGACATCCTTGAAAAGACAAAACTATAGGACAGAGAACAGACCAACAGTTGCCCTTAGTCAACTACAAAGTGCAATCTCTTTACTCACGAGATAGATTTTCGGGGCGATGGGGCTGCTCCATGTCCCGATTATGATAGTGAGTGCATAAACCTATACCTGTGTTAAAATTTTTAGAATTATACACTAAAAAAAGATCAAGATTACTATATGTTAATTAGAAAACAAAAAAGGAAGCAGAATAAAATTCTGTAACACTTGAATTTGAAATTTTTGATAGAACACTCAAAGACAAAAGAAGTTAAATGGATGATAAGAGTATATTTAAATGACATTGTAATATTATCATCATCTGTAAAAATTCATCATGTTGTACACTTATGATTTGTACACTTTTCTGAATGTGTGTTACACTTCAATAAAAAGTTTAAAAATATAAACAGTTTGCTCTAGTAGATGGGTTCCTTTACAGGTGAAAATAACGCTTTGATTGAATAATATGATAGAAACATCCCCTGCAGGTCCAGAGTTATGGCCTGATTTCAAACAACTGTAATCTTCTTTTTGTTGCTTCAAACTTTCCCTCGTTTCAGGGAGGAGAAGGGGCATAACCACCACCTTTCTTGGCGTGAAGACATGACAATTCAAATACTCTGCTCTTCTGTTTCTCACTTAAAATATCACGTGACATCTGTGTGTCTGCTGATCCTGCTGACAGAGCAACGGCCACTTCCTTTCACTCTGTGAAAACTTACATTATTGCCACGTGCAAGTTGGACTGGGAGTGCTGATCTGGCCAAATAACTGAGTCTCAGTAAAATGCCTGATGATCCACTTATTCTAGAGTTTAATCATAATGCAGTATGTCTTGTATTTATACCATGCTTTATATTTTTGAGGGGAGGAATGGAGGAGTAAAGGAAGAAGAGATTTATTGAGTGTTTATTAAATGCCAGGTATGGTGTTCAGTGTTTTATATTTGTTATTTCATTAAATTCTCACAATTATCAATTTAGCTCAGGTTATTATCCCCCCCTTTTTTTCCACAAATGTGGGAAATGGCTAGATTTTTCCAAGGTCTCAGAACAGGAATGACGTAACCAGGACCCAGCTTGGTGAGCTTCAGAACCAGAATTAGCAAGGTAGTTATCGCCCCAACTCCTCTGTGGTGGCAGGAGGCCGTCCAGACCAAAAGTGCTCTCCACGATGAGGACAGTCGCCCCTCGGAGGCTGACAATACCTTTTGTCCTCAGAGATCCTGAGGCTAGTGTATGTGCCCCAATGTAGGGTGTATTTGCTCCCAGGGAGTGACTACACCAGTGACTGACTGAGGCCATTAGTGTCAATACCATAGTACCTCAGCCTCAGGAACGCCAAACTCCATAAACATCCTATTGCTTCCGACACTCAGCCTGAATTCTGCGAAGTGATGGAAATTTGCCTTCAGTGACAACCTCCTCATCACAGGACTTGTGGACTCACATCCTTGGATTTCTTCCATGGACCAATTCCAGCTGGCCTACGTTTTGAGGGTTTATTTCAGATACCTTCCAGAACTTCGCCATGAAGAGACAGCAGGAGTCCTAGAGGGCTGTCATGGCAACCCCTGGACACCATCTTCAGAGTGCCCCACGGCTGTTGGGCCAGATTTTGCACAGTTACACTTACACACGGAAGGCAAGCTCTTGCACAGGCACCCAGACCCCAGTAAACAGATCTAGTTTGATCACGCTAAGACTGCTGGCAGCAAGGTTTTAGGGAGCTGCTGGCTTCCTGGCGGCTGCTTGCCATATTTACGTGGGCCTGTACCTCTAGAGCCAGTGGGGAGTAAACAGCTATCCAACACTTGCATTTTGTCACAAAAAACTTCAGAGTTAAGTTTTATAAAGGCATTTCATGAGAAATTTGTATCAGTTGCCCTTCTCTCCCTAGAGTGAAGAGAGAAGGCTGAGGATGTCAGAGGTTCTCATTTTCATTTCCTCTGCCTCATGCACCGCCCTTGAAACAACGGCAGCACAAAGCCCAGCTACGCAGCATCCGCCTCCAAGAAGGGCAGCGCTGAGCCTGCCCAGCACCTTGTGCGGTGGGCATTTGTCTAGCGTGGTCACTGCAATTTTTACTGCGTCTCACGATGTGCACAGATGTGCTCGGTAAGCGTCCCAAGAGGAAAAGAGACTCAATATCCTTGTTCCCAAATGGCACTGCCTTATAGAATCACTTTCTGGACTACCTCCTTTGGGATCCTTTAGGCATTTAAAGTCTCTAGATTTTAGTGTTTTAACAAGGGTTTAATTACTAAGGTAAGTGTATGCACCTGCTAAGGCATTCCTAATTATTTGATAATGGTGCAATCTTTCTCAATACAGCCAGTTTTGTGGTGTAAGCTACACTAACGAAGCACACTGAGAGCACACATTCCCCCAATGTTGGGGAAGCATATTTAAATTAAATAAATTTGCAAAGGGCTGAATTTTTACCACTGGCCTCAACAATTATGCATCAGCATCTCATGCTGGAAGCCAGTGGGCATGGTGTCGGAATGAGACACACTTCCCATTACTTGTTCTCAAAGTGCCTTTCAGAAAAATTGTCACTCTTAAAATTTTATCCTTTCCAGATTGTTTTACATACCTCTCCTTGTTCCACCTTTGTCTTGAAAGGAAGAAAGAAAGAGAGAGAGAGAGAGAGAGAGAGAAAGAAAGAAAGAAAGAAAGAAAGAAAGAAAGAAAGAAAGGAAAGAAAAGAAAGAGAGAAAGGAAGGAAGGAAGGAAGGAAGAAAGAAAGGAAGGAAGGAAGGAAGGAAGGAAGGAAGGAAGGAAGGAAGGAAGAAAGGAAGGAAGAAAGGAAGGAAGAAAGGAAGAAAGAAAGAAACCCTAGCTTACATCTTTTGCTGTTCACTTGGCAGCAGTTCGCAGAAGCGCTGCTTGGACAGTGCTTGAGCAACCACTGTAATAATCAGAGCTGACATTTACTGAGTGCCTAGGCTGCGCCACACACTGTTCTAAGCCCTTATGCACCATCTGGCTTAATTCTTACACCAACCCAGTGAGGGAGCTGCTGTTCTGATTATCTTCACCCTATAGTTAAGGATGCCTTGAGGCGCAGTACAATTAAGTTAGCTGTCCAAAATATTAAGGCCAAAATATTAAGCGGTGGAATGGGACTAAAATCAAGACTTTCTAACCCAGAGCCCTTGCCCTGTATGTTTTCACACCAGTTGCTGTGCTAAGAGCATGCTCCTCGCCCTGCTTCATTGCCAGGCAAGCCCCTGTTCAGCCACTAAGATCCAACCTGGGCAACGTTTCCTTGAGGCCGCATTCAGTGACCAGCTTACCCATTTCCACAGTCCCTGTCCTCCTCCACAAGGGCGGCAGGAAAGATCACACACAGGCTTTGGATTCATATATCTGGGTGAGGTCGCAGTCACCCCACCTAACCGTGGGAGTGTCAGCAAGCTGTTTCACCTCTCTGAACTTGTCACTCTGTATTAGTTTTTTAATTCCATGTCACTCAAAGTGCAACTCTTGAATCAGCAGCAGCGTCACCTGGGGACTTGTTAGAAATGCAGAAAGTTGAGGCTTTTCCCAGACCTACAGGCTTTGCAGGGGGCTTGTTTGCAAGCCTGAGGAAATTCTGATTTAATGATGTCTCTGTGAAGTGCGAGTTTGCTGAGGACGGGGATTGCTCCTCCTTGCCTTCTGTAGGCCTAGCCCCTGGCACTGTACCGAGAATCTCCACTAGAGATTTGTCTGGGGGATGGGAAAGTGGATGGATGGGTGGATGGATGGATGGATGTACGGATGGATGGATGGATGGATGGATGGATGGATGGAAGTACCCCAGGGAAAGGTACTTGGCTGGGTTGGGAATCTGGGTTGGCTGTGGAAGGATCTTCAAGGTTTTAGATACCAACAATTACCTCTGCTTAATGTGTTCAGCTGCTGAGACAAAACCCCTGTCCTGGGTTTAAAAAAGCCTCTCTTCCCTCTTCCATCTCCCCAGAGCTTTATAGGAGTGGTGACAACCAGGGCCCCTGTAGACTTGCTTTAGTGCCTTCTTTTGGATTAATAAAATCTTTTTATCAGTCTCTTATTGGTTACCCAAGTGATGGCACCTTGATTTATTACAGAATGATACAAATGATCGCTTTTACTACTTCTCTGATAATACTGGAATCTTAGAACTCATTCATTGCATTTATACCCCTTCAGGCTTTTGCACTTATGTTGCATGTATTTTAATTCTATATACATTTTAAACCTCACAAGACATTACATTGTTATTTTATGGAGTCAGAATCCATTCATATTTACTCACATGTCTACATTTTCTGTTGCTCTTCATTACTTTCCACAATTTCGTGTTCCCCTCTGGGATCATTTTCCTTGTACCTGAAGAACTCTCTTTAGTATTTATTTTTTAGTGCAGGTTTGCAGGTGATAAATTCTGTTTTGTTTGCTTAGAAAGCATCTTTATTTTACTTTTATTTTTGAAGTGTATTTCTGATGGTATAGAATTATAAATTTGCAGTTATTTTCTTTTAATACTTTAAAGATGTCAATCCATTGTGTTCTGACTGCCATCATTTTGGGGGAAATGTCAGCTGTAAATCTTTTTGTTGCCCCTTTGAATGACTGTCTTTTTTTTTTTTTTTTTCCCTCTGAATGCTTTTAAGATTTCTCTTTGTCTTTGGTTTCAGTGATCTTACTATGATGTTGTCAGTGTGGCTTTCTTTACATTTGTTCTGCTCGAGGTGCACAGAGCTTCCTGAATCCATGGGTTGATAACGTTCATCAGTTTTAGGGACTTCCTGGCTATTATCTCTTCAAATATTGCTTCTACGTCATTCTCTGTCCCCTCTCCTTTTACGATTCTAATTACACAAATGTTAGATATTTTCAGAGTACCATATGTTTTCTTTTTTTATGAATATGATAATAAGAGGTAGGAATTGGAAAGGTAAGCTGAAGAATCTGGGTAATTAGCATGCTGCTTTCTTCATTTTTTAAATTTAATTTTTTAATTCAACTTTTAAAGGTTACACTCTGTTTACAGTTATGACAAAATATTGGCTATATCCCCTGTGTTGCACAGTACATCCCTGTAGCCTCTGTTACACGAGTGCCATGTGTTTTCAATGCTCTTTTCCTGGTCTTTCTTTTCTGTCTTTTCTTTCCATGTTTTGGTTTAGATGTCCCAGTTCACTGATCCTGTCTTCCATTTTTTCTAATCTACCATTTAACATCGATTGAGATTTCAATGTTTAGCATTATGTTTTTCTATTGAGAATTTTCAATGATCTTTATTATAGACTTAAGTCCCTGGTGAAAATTTTTGTTATTTTATTTATTTTGTTCATATTCTCCTCTCTGTCCTTCTTAAGGATATTATTACGTTATTCTGGATAACTTGTGGATTTGTTTCCGTGGTCTATTGTATTGTTTCACTTGGTCTTTGGTCATGTGGTTCTGCCTGTGTGTGTGCCTGATAATTTTTATTGAGTGATGAACATTATTTATAAAAACAGAGAAGTCCAGATGATGTTATTCCTTCCAGAGAATGTTTATCCTTCCCCCCACTAGGCAGATGGAGTTGTGGCCGATCACCTTACACAGTCAGCAGCTAGAGGCTGGTTTGCAGTCCTGTAAAGTCTCAGCCTATTTCTAGTTTGCCCTTGGTTCTCTAGGATTTTCAACTAAGAGCCTGGTCTGTTCTGCAGAGCCCCTTACCCTGACAGATTTCAAACCCTAATTTTTGTCTCAAAACTAAAAATATGTCTACTCTGCTTTTTCAGAGGCTTTCTGCTTAGGTTTTTAGCCTCATACCACACACAGCCCCAGTATTTGGCAAAAGTGCTGAGGAAGAAACTGGCCTTCTGCTATGCTTGTCTGCAAGTTTCTGCCCAAAGCTCTGCTAGTTTTCCTGACTTCCAGCCTAGATTTCCAGCCTCCTGCCTGTGTTCAGAATTAGCAAATGCCTCCAGGGTAAACACAGCTGTAGAAGGGAAGCTTACCTTTTGTAGCTTTGTCCCTTTCTGGAGTCTTGGCCTTCTAGTTCTTATTGCCTCAGGAAGCCTCTAATGTCATCAGATGATTTCTCAATTTTATCTGATTTTTTAGTAGTTCTAGGCAGGAATACTGGTCTTGCATGAGACTACTCCTTTCTATTTGAGAGTAAAAATTTGAGCCTGTGTCTTTTTATAGTCAGTAACTAAGACAGGACCTAGAATCTAGAAGGTATTCTGTAAATGCTATATGAATGAATGAGTGAATAAACGGTTGGTTGAACTTTCTATTTTCTATTCTAGTGAAAGATCAATTAACCCATTTATTTCAACAATGTAGATAATCCAAAGATCTTTTCTACTTGGTTTTTAAATGTCCTGTTTGGTTTTTTAAGCAGCTTTATGGAGGTATAACTGACATGTCACCAACTACATATACTTAAAAGTTTACAGTTTGATTAGTTTTGACCCATGTATACACCATGAAACCTTTACCACAATGAAGATAGTGAAGAGATCCATCGCCCCCAGAAGTTTACTAATGTGCCCTTGATCATCACTCCATCCTGCCTCACCTTGCCTTCCCACTGCCACCCCAGGGACCGTTTTCTGTTTCCTATCACTATATATTGGGCCCTTATTATCTCTGAATATTTATAGAAATTATTCCTTTATTTGAAAATTTATAGAAACGATAGTGATGTCACCTCTTTTATATGTGTCTTTTCTGTTTTTTTCATGATCAGTCTGGCTAGAGGTTTATCAATTTTATTGATCATCTCAGAGAACTCACTTTTGGTTTGTTGATTTTTCTTTATTGACTTTGTTTGTTTATTTACTTATGCTCTGATCTTCATTATTTCCTTTCCTTGGTGTACTTTGTATGTAATTTTCTCTTGTTCTGCTTTCTTGCAGTAGAAGCTAAAATCATTGATTTGAAAGCTTTCTTTTTTTCTAATATAAGTGTTGTATTGCTATAAAATTCCCCTTTTAAGCGTTGTTTTATTGCATCCCACAAATTTTGACATGTTGTGCCCTCATTTCATTCCATTCAAAACAGGTTCTATTTTCTCTTTTGATCTTTTCCTTGATCCTTGTATTATATTTAAAATGTGTTAGTTTCCAAATATTTAGGAATTTTCCAAATGTTGTTTTGTTGCTAATTTTTAATTTAATTCTACCGTTGTCTGAGAACATACTTTATATGAATTAATTTATTCTAAATTTATTGAGTCTTGTTTTATGGTCCAGAATATGGCCTGTCTTGCTAAATGTTCCCTATGCACTTGAAAGGAATGTGCATTCTGCTGTTTTTGGGTAGGGTGTTCTATAAATGTTAATTAAGTCAAGTTGGTTGATTGTGTTGCTCAAGTCTTCTGTATCCTTACTGAATTTCTGTCTTATTATTCTAGCAATTATTGAGAAAACGGTTTTGTAGTGTCCCCCTATAATTGCAAGTTTATCTATTTCTTTTTTCATTTTCATCAAGTTTTGCTTCATGTATTTTAAAGCTCTATTATTAGGTACAGAAACATTTAGGATTGTTGTATTTTCTTGATGAATTGACCCATTTACCATTTTTAAATTACTTCCTTTATCCCTAGTAACATTCTTTGCTCTGAAATTTACTTCATTGTTATTAATATAACCATTCCAGCTTTCTTTTGATTCACATCAGCTTGGTATATCTTTTTCTATACTTTTGTTTTTAACTTATTTGTGTCTATATTTAAAGTGAGTTTCTTGTAGGCAGCTGGGTGTTGATTTTTTTCAGTCTAATCTAGCTATCTCTGCCTTTTAATTGGGTTTTTAGATCATTTACAGTTAATGCAATTATTAATATGGTTTGACTTAAGACTATTTTATTTTATTCTATTTGTCACATATATTCTTATTTCCCCTTTTTCTCTATTTTGCCTTCTTTTGGACTGAAAATTTTTTATCATTCAATTTTATTTCCTTTGTTGGTCTTTTAGCTATAACTGTTTAGTTTAGGGGTTGCGTCAGGGGTTATAGTAAACATCCTTAAATTGTCAGTGTACCTTCAAATTATGTTAAACCACTTCACATATAGCTTCATGAATAGTGCACCACCATTTCTTTCCTCCTGGCCTTTATGCTACTGTTGTCATACATTTTATTTTCATATATGTTACAAACCCCCACACTACGTTATTTCGTCGTTGTTGTTTAAATGGTTGGTTATCTTTTTTAAAGATTTACATAAGCAATAAGAAAATTTTATTTATTTATTCATGTTGTTAGTGTTTCTCATCCTTTTTATGCCTTTGTGTAGTTGTGTATTTCCATGTATTATCATTTTCTGAGGGGAGAATATAGCTCAAGTGGCAGAGCACATGCCTAGCGTGCACAAGGTCCTGGGTTCAATCCCAAAGTAACTCTTCTAATAAGAAGTAAATAAACCTGATTACTTCCCCCCTAAAAAAACAAACAAACAAAAATATCATTTTCCTTCTACCTGAAGGACTTCCTTTAACATCTCTTATAGCGCATGGATATTGGAGATGATGTCTTTCAGCTTTTGTATACTGAAAAAGACTCTATTTTGCCTTTGCTTTTGAAATATATTTTTGCTGAGTATAGAGTTCTGGGGTGACTCTTTTCCCAGTAGGGAAAGGATCTTGCCCCATCATCCTCTCACTTGCATTGTTTCTGAAGAGAAACCTGCTGTCATCCTTATTTTTGCTTCTCTATGTGTAATGCATCTTTTTTTTGCTCAGGCTGCTTTTAAGGGTTTCTCTTGGTCACTAATTTTGAGCAATTTGATTATCATGTGCATTGTAGTTTTATTGTTTGTGTGTGTGTATTTGGGGTCTGCTGCTTAAGTTTTTTGAATCAATATGTTTATAGTTTTCATCAAGTTCGGAAAATTTTCAGCCTCTTTTGAGAAGTCCAATAACCCATATATTAGGCTGCACTGAGGCCTGGAAACTCTCACAAACCAGGGAGTCAGGGTAATCATAGG
Source organism: Camelus bactrianus (assembly GCF_048773025.1). Taxonomy (NCBI): domain Eukaryota; kingdom Metazoa; phylum Chordata; class Mammalia; order Artiodactyla; family Camelidae; genus Camelus; species Camelus bactrianus. Next base: position 68,073,241 of record NC_133553.1, read on the forward strand.
GCCCATTATGTTTCTCATCTCTCAGAGATCATCATTCTCTTTGGTGTCTCATGTCCAGAGTCTTGTTTGATATATTTTCTCATTTTGGGGTTAGTTTCACTGGGAGGCTAAATCTAGGTTTCATCTTGTTACTCCTTCTTGGCCAGAAGCAGATCTCACTCCTGTTTGTATTTTAAAACTCAACTTGACCAGCTTGGTTGTTTTTCTTATCAAGAATAACTTCAGCAGGGAGGGTATAGCTCAAGCGGTAGAGCGTATGCTTAGCGTGTGTGAGGTCCTAGGTTCAATCCCCAGTACCTCCATTTAAAAAAATAAAAATTCTGTTAGATGCACTCTGAATACCAGTGTAAAACTGAATATCTAGAAGCTGGTTTGAATTTTGAATTTTGCTGTGAATAATTGAGAATTGGAAGATGACATAGAATTTGGCTGTAATTGATTATCATCTGTGTAGAGCAGTGGTGTCAACCCCACTGATCATTCAGTCCCACCCCAGACATTCTGATTTCATTTGTCTAGAGTATGGCCTGGACATCAGGATTCTTGGTAGCCCCCAGGCATTCGTCATGTACAGCCAAGGTAAAGAGTGTCTGGTGAGGTGGATGGCTCCTGTTCCTCCTCCATCTCTGATCCACACCGTCTTTCTGTGCCCTCCCTCCCCCAGCAAAGTCCAGGTTCTGTACGGGGGGGATGGACCTCTTTGATCACGAGGTATGCAGAACCTTCAACAACGACATGCTGACATGCTCCCGGCCTTCAGCAGCAGCAGCTGCATCGCCGCCCTTGTCTACATCCTCACCTCCTGCTCAGGTAGGGCTTCCCTGAAGACCCCGCATGGAGCCAGCCCCTTCTCTCCTCCCAGTGTGCTTCTCTCTGAACAAAGCCTTCCCACTCAGGAATGCCAGAACTGGTCTTAAATCTGCCATGCCAGAGCTGGCGGGGGAGGGGTGCCCAGACATCACCTTCTAACCCCAGGCAGGTGACTGAGGTGCAGTGGCAGGTTGGACCACACCTGAGGGCCCCTACTGCAAAGACCTCCCACAGTTGAACCTTTTGCCCTTTGACCGTCTTCTTGCTGATAAACTTGCTGATATGTTTTGGGGGGTCTGGAGTATTGGACACGTTATGGATTATTCTGTAGCCTGTTTTTCAGTCCCAGGTCAGCTGCCCTTAGTCCCCCGGTTCACTTTTCCACTGCCACCTCCCCATGTGCCCTGGCTGCTTCTTTCTGCATATACAGCAGGTACTCTGTATTGCCCAAGTGAGTGAGAGGTTGGTCACACCTTCAAAAATGGAGAAGACGTTCGTTCATCAATATAACAAATATTAATTGGGTACCAACTGTGTCCCAGATGCTCTAAGGTGCCAGAGTTCCAGTGGTGAACATCATGTTTACACTTCCTACCTCCATGGAACATCTATTCTACTGGGGTGACAGATGTTAAATGTATAATAATTCCCTACTGGCACTTGGGGTAAGTTCGGCAAAGATGAGGGCCCATGAACAACATGACTTGCTCAGAAATGCCTTCATCTGCCTCTCAGGCCTCCTGCCCAGCCCCTTCTCTGGGTGTAGAGAACTGCGCTGGGCACAGATGGGGTGGTGAAGGCACTCCCCGGGGTTGGGGGTGTGTGAGGCAGGACCCAGCAGGGGTCAGGGACACTGAAGGAGTGTGTTCTGCTGGGTCCCCCCACTTTATCCCCTGTGCCCCTTGCCCTGCCCAGTGTTCCTGTCCTTCTCTGGGATTGCCAGCATCGGCCTCAGCTGCCTGATGGCACTCTTCCTGTACCACGTGGTCTTCGGTATCCAGTACTTGAGCATCCTCAGTGGGCTGGCTGCCTTCCTGATGGTGGGCATTGGTGAGTTCCCTCCATCGCCATGGCAATGGGCCTCCCACTGGGGAACTCTGTTCCTAAAAGAATCTTCTTCCAGGATGCAAAGACTGGCTTCCATGGGGGCTCCAAAAAGTCCCCTCTCAGACCTTGGAGACTCGGAATTGGGGTGAGGGGTTGGTAGAGTATGAGTGGGGGGCGATCCTCTTCATATTGTGGGTGGAGCCCCCGAGAGGTGGAAGGAGCAGGCAGGCATGCTGGTGGGAGGTTAAGAGTAGTGGGAAAGGTGGGAAGGAGGCTAAGATTTGGAGGAAGGGGCCCAGTTCTGGGGAGGGGATAGGGCCAAGGAGCATGGAGGGCGGGGCTCGGATTCTCAGCCCAGGTTGGGTCTGACCCTGGGGACAGCAGAGTGATCCTGAGCCACCCAGCTGGCCCGGGACCCCCTCCCGTAGGCGTGGACGACGTCATTGTGTTCATCAACACCTACCGCCAGGCCACCCACCTGGAGGACCCGCAGCTGCGGATGATCCACATCATCCAGACGGCGGGCAAGGCCACCTTCTTCACCTCCCTGACCACGGCCGCCGCCAGTGCGGCTAACATCTTCTCCCAGGTGGGAGACCACCCTCTGCTCCTGTCCTGACCTCCCGTTCCCCCCAGGCACCCCTGGCCTCTGGTCTCTGCTCTTCCCGCCCACCCCTTCTCCTGCAGCCACACCAGCCTGTGCCTCAAGGTACTTGCCACATCCCTAGAGTTTTTGTTACTAATCGCCATCACCAGAACTTAGCAAATGGGAACATGATAATAATACAAATAGTGTTTATTGTTGATTCTCGTAATAATAATCCAGCGTCTGCCCTGAGGGTTGTTTGGCAGTTTCCAAAGGTCCCAGAGCTGTCAGTGGTGAGCCTGCCCGAGCCTCCTGTCCCCTGGTCTGGAGCTCTCTCCCCCCACCGGCTCCACACCACATCGTCATCCCTTCGCTGACTTTCCTCTCGCTGGCCCCACACTCCTTCAGGTCTCCGAGCTGGGCTCAGGAGAAGGTTCTTCGGCCAGGGCTGCGGTGCTGACAGAACCTGAGAGGCAGTGAGCCTGCCTGAGTCTGAGAGGCTTTAGGACCTGGGCTGAGTATCTCATCTAGAAACCACCTGATGCTTTGGGATTCTCCAGGCCTTCCTAGAGAGCCACATCCAGAAAACAGGCAGAGCTGGGTTCAGACCCTACCGTTGCCATTTTCTGGCTGTGTGGCCTTAGGCAGGTTGCTTAACCTCTCCGAGCCTCACTTTCCTCATGTGTGGATCATCAGGGACTGAAATGAGACGGTTGTGAAAGCACTCCCCAGTGAAGGCTCTTCTGCTTGTCGGCTGCAGCTGCCTTCTGACACTACGCCACACACCCACTCCTCCTGGGCCCAGCCCCCCTGTTCCCATCAGGGTGGCTTTCTCTCCCTTCCCCCTCACTACCTCACGGCCCGCTCCAGCAGGGTGTCTCCCTCTGTCCTCATGTAAGGGCAGTTACGGAGCGCTTGTTCTGTGCCAGGCACTGTTCCGGGCAGAGGCCTGCAGCAGAGACCAGAGGTGGGATTCTCTCTCCCCTCCCATGCTCCGAGCACCAGCCCTTGCCCTCTGATGCCCTCCTAGGCTAGTGTCTCCATTCCAGCAGCCCCGGCCTCCTCATCCTGCCTCAGCCTAGTGGTGCAGGGTCCTGAGTGCCTGGCTGCAGAGTCCCCAGGCTCCCTGGGCTCCGGGCCTGCCGGCCCCACACCCCCCTCTCTCTCTCCTTTGCCAGATCCTGGCTATCCATGACTTTGGCCTGTTCGTGTCTCTTATCGTGTCCTGCCGCTGGCTGGCTGTGTTCTTCACCATGCCTGCTGCCCTGGCCATCTGGAGCCTTTACATGGCACCACTGGAGAGCGCCTGCCGGGCCAGGTGAGCTGGGCCAGCGGAGGGGCAGCGGGCCACGTCCTCCTCTCACTGAATATCCGTAACAGACCTTGGGGGCCACTCAGCACACCACCCTCTCTCCAGGAAGCCTTGTGATTCACCATTGAGCACCTTCTGTATGCCTAGTCCTGTGCTAGGCACCACTAGGGGAGCACAAGAAGGAGGAGAGAGTCCTGTCTGGTGGTTATATGTGTGGTCACCTACTGTGTGCTGAGAAGTGGGCAAAGCACTTTTGTACAAGATCTTACTGCCTCCCCTCCAAGGAGCTGCGTCCTCTTATTTCACCCATTTTACAGACAAGGAAACAAAGGCTCAGGGAGGTTGGGCAACGTTGTCAAGGTAACCCTTTTAACAGGCAGCAGAGCCAAGATTTAGACCCCATAATCTGACTCTTAATCCCACACTCTTAGCCACCACATTAAATGTCCTTGGGGTTCCCTCCCCTGGGGGAGGAAAAATTTTTAGATGCAGCGGACCCTATGCAGAGTTGAACTGATCGGTGCAGAGCTGCTGCTGAAGGTGGAGGAGTTGGGGTCTCATGAGCCATGGACCAGGTGGTCTGGGGAGGGAGGGATGGTCAGATGAAATCTGTCCTTGGTGATGGCCTGCGTTGGGAGCACTGAGGAATGAGGGAGGGTCTGGGCTCGGGGCAGGGTACACAGAGGCAGAAATGTCAGGGGTCCATGACAGTGTCCACCTGAGCCAAGGAGGAGCAGGAAGGACACGAAAGCCCAGCAAGGAGCCCAGCCTTGGGCCTAGGATGGAATCCTCAGCTCTCCTCCTCACACCCCCCTTCAGGGCACCATGGCTAGTGGCCCGGGTTGGGCACTGCACAAGGGCACTGTGGCTGAGGCACAGCCCTCTGCACTGTGGACATTCAGATGTGACTGTTTCTATAACAGTTTTGTGACATAGAAGTAAAGAGTCTTGGGTAAAGGGCTTTTTTTCTCTAATCTCTACGAAGACACCAACCAAGGCCCACCCCGCCCCGCCCCCTAGTCTGGGGCAGTGGGCACTGTAGTCAGCCCAGTCCTGGGCTCCAGCCTCAGCCTCTTGGCCTGGCAGCTATGGAACTGTGGGCGTATTACTTAACCGCTCTGCATCTCAGTTTCCTGTTCTATAAAATGGGTACATATAATCCCCGTAAAGACCGGGAGCATCCGCACGGGGCGCCAGCTCACTGCCCGACACACAGGACTCATCAAGTTCGCGCGTTATTCTTGTTCCCAGTCCCTGGGCAAGCCCTGTCCCCTCCACGTCCCCTCCAGCCGCGGCCTCAGCTGTGTCCTCAGCCCAGCCCCGCTCCCCCCCTCCCAGGGTTAGGGCCCCAGGGCCGCACGACAGCGACAGCGGAGGTGCGATTCCCCTGCTTTGGTCTCAATGTGTGGGCAGCTGTGTGCTGTCACCCCCCTTCCTGGGTAACGGCTGCTGTCGCCATTTGTCTCCCCGGAGGAAGAGTGGCACCTGAGGGCCCAGGAGAGATGGCACCGGAGAGAAGTGGGGCGCAGGAAGTCTGCGCTGCGTGTCCTGTGTGAGACGTCAGCGGCGGCGGGGTGCCTGCGCTCACCCACCCTCCCTGGACACCCAGGACACTCCCCTCTCCCCTCCTCACGCCACAGCTGCCCCCAGAGGCGTGGCCGCGAGAGCTCCCCGCGCTTCCCCGGGGACACGCCTGCCGCTCCGAGCGGGCGGGGGGCGGCCCTGCGCAGGGCCCGGGCCCTACCTGGGGGATGACTCCCCTGGCCGGACGCGGAGGAGCAGCCAGCTGAGAGCTGGGGCCGCCTGCCCCGCTGAGCCTGGCGAGACCCAGGGCCTGCCTCACCGGGGGGTTGGTCTGACAGGATGGTTTGAGGACAGGCTGGGCTAGAGGCGGGGGCTGGGTGAGAGGGCCGTGGGGCTCCCCATCAAGCATTTGGGCTTCCCTGGAGAGGACCGAGACCGGGGTGGGCTGTGACTCGTGTCTGGGCCAGGCCTCCGATGGGCCACTGCTCTGCCCTGGCAGTGTCACTGGAGCTGAGAGACGTGTCCCTGGTGTCTGTGCCCCCCGAAGGCCCGCAGCCAGCCCCCGACACGGGCCGCCGGGGCCACTCACTGCCCAGCTGCAGGAGCTGCTGCGCCGCTGGGTCCTGTGGTCGGCTGTCAAGAGCCGCTGGGTGATTGTGGGTGACTGAGCTCTCCATTCTCCTTCCCCGCTTCCTGAAGCTTCTCCCCAGTGCCTGTGGCATGGGGATGGACCCCCCCCTCCAAAGAACAGGCAGGCACTGGGGATCCACCCCTGTCCTGCTAGAGAGCTAGAGGTCAGAGACCTGGGCTGGTGGCCCTCTCTCTCTCTCAGCCTCACTGCCTTCCTGCGTAGAACAAAGCTGGTCCCGCAATAGCTGTTGCTTGTTGAGCTCCCTCTAAGTGCCAGCCCCATGCCGGGCAGCAGAGCAGGGCTCAGCGCTTGGGCTCTGGAGTCAGACCAGCTTGGCTGGGTCAGAATCCTGATTCTGCCACGTACGAGCAGTGTCACCTTGACTGTGCCAGTGGGTCTGAGCCTTAGTTTCCTTGAATATAACTGAGGATAAGAATAGTGTCCATAGAAAAAAATAAAGAATAGTGTCCGTCAAATAAGGCAGCTGTGAGGAAAGCTATAGGGCGTGTGAAGAAACAATCCCCTTTAAAATAGCACCCAAAGTAATAAAATGCCTAGGAATAAAACTAGCCAAGGAGGTGAAAGAATTATACACAGAAAAGTATAAACCATTGATGAAGGAAATTAAAGAAGACTTAAAAAATGGAAAGATATCCCACACTCTTGGATTGGAAGAATCAATATTGTTCAAATGGTCACACTGCCCAAGGCAATCTACAGATTTAATGCAATCCCTATCAAATTACCCAGGACACATGTCACAGAACTAGAACAAATCATAATAAAATTTATATGGAACCACGAAAGACCTAGAATTACCAAAGCATTACTGAAGAAAAAGAAAGAGGCTGGAGGAATAACTCTCCCAGACTTCAGACAATACTATAGAGCTACAGTCATCAAGACATCATGGTATTGGTACAAAAATAGACATACAGACCAATGGAACAGAATAGAGAGCCCAGAAATGAACCCACAAACTTTTGGTCAACTAATCTTCGACAAAGGAGGCAAGAATATACAATGGAATAAAGACAGTCTCTTCAGCAAATGGTGTTGGGAAAACTGGACAGCAGCATGTAAATCAATGAAGCTAGAACACTCCCTTACACCATACACAAAAATCAACTCAAAATGGATCAAAGACTTAAACATAAGACAAGATACAATAAACCTCCTAGAAGAAAATTTAGGCAAAACATTATCTAACATACATCTCAAAAATGTTCTCCTAGGGCAGTCTACTCAAGCAACAGAAATAAAAGCAAGAATAAACAAATGGGACCTAATGAAACTTACAAGCTTCAGCACAGCAAAGGAAACCATGAGCAAAACAAAACAACCACCTACGGAATGGGAGAAAATCTTTGCAAGTGAAACCGACAAAGGCTTGATCTCCAGAATATATAAGCAGCTCATATGACTTAGTAAGAAAGAAACAAACAAGCCAATCCAAAAATGGGCAAAAGGCCTAAGCAAGCAATTCTCCAAGGAAGAAATACAAATGATCAATAGGCACATGAAAAAATGCTCAATATCACTCATTATCAGAGAAATGCAAATCAAAACTACAATGAGGTATCACCTCACACCAGTCAGAATGGCCATCATTCAAAAATCCACAAATGAAAAATGCTGGAGAAGCTGTGGTGAAAGGGGAACCCTCCTACACTGCTGGTGGGAATGCAGTTTGGTGCAGCCACTGTGGAAAACAGTATGGAGATTCCTCAAAAGACTAGGAATAGACTTACCATATGACCCAGGAATCCCACTCCTGGGCATATATCCAGAAGGAACCCTACTTCAAAATCACACCTGCACCCCAATGTTCATAGTAGCACTATTTACAATAGCCAAGACATGGAAACAGCCTAATGTCCATCAACAGATGACTGGATAAAGAAGAGGTGGTATATTTATACAGTGGAATACTACTCAGCCATAAAAACTGACAACATAATGCCATTTGCAGCAACATGGATGCTCCTGGAGAATGTCATTCTAAGTGAAGTAAGCCAGAAAGAGAAAGAAAAATACCATATGAGATTGCTCATATGTGGAATCTAAAACAAAACAAAACAAAACAAAGCATAAATACAAAACAGAAACAGACTCATAGACATAGAATAAAAACTTGTGGTTGCCAAGGGGGTGGGGGGTGGGAAGGGACAGACTGGGATTTCAAAATGTATAATAGATAAACAAGATTATACTGTAGAGCACAGGGAAATATATACAAGATCTTATGGTAGCTCACAGAGAAAAAAATGTGAAAATGAATACATGTATGTTCATGTATAACTGAAAAATTGTGCTCTACACTGGGATTTGACACAACATTGTAAAATGATTATAACTCAATAAAAATGTTTTAAAAAAGTTGTGTTGTTTTTCTTATTATTGTTATCATTGACTATATTTAGGGCTGTGTAAGATCAGGTGGATGTGCTGGCTCTTTATAAACTGGTAAGGGCTCTGAGTGGTGGCTGATTCTTGTCTAGAAGTGAGCTTGTAGCTTATAGTCTAACCCCCCAAGTGATGCACATTGCCAGCCCCTCCCCTGGAGGACTGACCCCCCAGCAGCCTCTCTGAGGCTGGCATGCTGGGCCTCTGCCCACTCCCTTGGGACACCCTCTCCTCCTCCCCCTCCCCTCCCCCGTGAGGGAGCAGCTCTTTCCCAGAGCTCTGGAGGCCCCAGCTGTGAGTGTGCCTCCCGGGCCCCAGCCCCGCCTAGCGTGGCACCCTTTCCTCGCAGGCATATTCGTCTCCATCCTCACATCCTGTCCCTGGTGTTTGCTAGCCAGCTCCGCCCTGCCAGCCAGTCCCCACTGCTTTTCCACCCTGACACCAACATCCAGGTGCTGCTGGACCTCAGGTACAACCTGAGCACCGAGGGCATCTCCTGCATCACCTGTTCAGGTGAGGGTTTCCAGCCAGGGTGGCCCCTGTGGGACCCTTCCCTCTCTGTAATCCAGATCTCAAAGACGAGAGATGGGACATCCATCCCCATCACTGCATAACCTCAGGCAAATCACTCCACTTCTAAGCCTCAGTGTGCCCACATTTCATTAAACAAATACTTCATGGGTGCCAGCTGTGCTGGTGCTGGAGAGACCCCACTGGGCAGTCCAGGCTCCTGAGCTCAGGAAGTTTGTTCCACTGCTGGGACAGGCCATGTAATAGTAGATCTGAGCTGTGGTGGCTGGAAAGCAGGGTGCCTGGGGAGCTCAGCATCATGGAAGGCTTCCTGGAGGGGGGAATGTCTAAGCCAAAACTTGACAAATGGGAAGGACTTAGCCTCACTGGGAGGAGTAAAAAGGGAAGGAGTTAGCCAAGCTGGGAGGGGAGAAGAGGAAAGAGGTCTGGGCAGAGGGGAGCACTGGCGGTAGGAATGACCGGGACCAGCTTCGAGAGAGGTATTTGCAGGAGCTAGGACTAGCCAGATGGGCTGGGCCAGGGCCTGGTGGGCTGAAGTGAGGAGTCTGGATTTTACCATAATTGTACTGGAAGCTAGTGGAGGGTTTTAAGCAGAGAGGGGCCATGATTGAGCCCCCCAGGTGCTGTGTGGTTGGAGATCCAGCGTGGAACTGGCTGGGAGACCAGGTGGGAGGCTGGTGCAGTCACCTAGATGAGAGACGGCGGGGGCTGGGGCGAGCGTGGCCGATGGTGGCGGTGAAGTCAAGGTTTTTAGGAGACAAAATCTGTAGCACTTAGTGATGGAGTGCGTGCGGGGGATGAACAAGGAGGTGAAATAAAGACATCTCCTTGCCTTCGTCTGATCCAGGCTGTCATCTTACAGAGGGGAGACTGAGGTCGGGGTTGGGGTGGGGGAAGTCAACCCAAGGTCGCGCAGCTTTGCTGGATGGTTAGAAACCAAATGAGAAGACGCTTGGGCGAGTGCTTCCAGCTCCTGGGGGAAGCCCCGCTGACGGCTGTCATTGCCTTCACTTAATTAGGGCGGTGTTCAGATTAACCTGGCCTTCCCCCCGTAATGGCATTAGCCAAATGCATGATAATCAACTGCAGCTCAGAGAGGTGCCCAAAGAGCCCCTCCTAATTTGGAGGCAGCCCTGGCCACGTCCCCTGCTCCTTTCCCGCCTGCCTGGGCATCAGATCCCACTCCACTCTCGCTGCCGCTACAAATCCTCCCGCCGTCCCTCGGGGCCTGGAGGAAAAAGCCATGTCTGCTCCCACTTCACAAACAGACAAACCCCAGGATGATCCCGAAGTTCCTGGAAACATCTGGAGAAGGGCCAAGACCTCAGCTGGAGTCCAGCCTCCAGCCCCTTGTATCTCAGCCTCTGAGCTGCCTCCTAAAGGGACCCCTTCACTTTGTAGCAGAAAGAGCTTCGGCCTTAGGTGTGGACAAGACCCATCCTGATGGGGCCCTGCCTCTCACTTCCCCTGCAGGTCCTGTTCCCTTCCTGAACGTCTGCTTGCTTCTCTGTCAAATGGAGTTAAGAATAATGACCTCTTAGGATTATTGTGAAGGTCAAATTTTTGAAGATGTAAAATTCCTTTCATTAAAAAGCAAAACAAACTAAAAAATCACCCACCATGTTTGGCACAAAACTAGAGGTCTCCCCTCATCTCTGCTTGTTGATAACATGCCGTTTCTAATTGTTCCCGTTTACTGAACATTTTCCGCGAGCCAGACACGTTGCTAAGCACCTGAGCGGCGGCACCCCATCTGGGCCCTCGGCCCGCCTCTGGAGGCGCCCCTTTGACAGAAGAGGGAGATGGGACGTGCTGAGCGTGAGCAGGGAAAGCTTCAGAGGGTCCTTCTCTGGGTGGGGCTGGCAGGTGTCTTTCTTTTGCCTTAAGAGTCTTGTAAATTCAACATTTGGTGTTTTTTTCAGTTCCATCTAGTTTCTTGCAGACCCCGACACCACCCCTTTCTCAAGCTGAGGGCCCTGGGGCCTGTGTCCCTGGGGTCATCACTGTCCTAGCCTCTGCAGGGCCCTGCCAGGGAGGCCCTTCTGTCCCTGACACAGCGCGGGGGTAGGTCTGTTCCAGGAGAAGCCCCACAGCCTGCAGAACAACATCCGGACATCCCTGGAGAAGCAGCTGCCGGGCTGAGGGGTGTCCTGGGCCAGCCGGCCTGAGGCCACCCTGCAAGGACAGTGGGGCGCGTGGACTGGCTGGGTGGGGGTGTTGGGAGGTCCTGCCTGGTGCAGGGGTGCAGGGACCTTGTGAGGAGAGAGGATTAAATCCAATCTTTCTTTTTCGAGAAAAAAAGCCTGTGTTCTTGGGTCACTATGGAAGGGTTGGGTGGGGGGAGGGTGTTGAAGTGGAGGCCCTTGCCTGTCGTCCCACCAGCTCTCCTCGGCCAGAGCAGCGGGAACCCCTCCTGCCGCTACCCCAGTCTGGCCTGTGGTGCCCCATAAACCTGCCTTGTGTGCCAAACCCGTCCTGAGTATCGGGGGGAGGGCTGGGGCATCCTGAACGCCGGACGCTGGCTTATCCCTTCTGGGTTCACCATCGGAGGTGGGACGCAGGGATGCATGTGGGCATTAACCCTTGTCGCCCCGTGGCCATCGTCACCCCTTCTGTGCCCACCATTGCCATCAGCAGCCCAGCCCCACCAGGCACACGGGGCTCCCCATCATTAGCACCACTGCCAGCACCACAGCCCCACACTGGCTCAACCTCACCGTGACTTCGCCATCTTTGCACTCCCTCCACCTGTGCTGCCGCCCCATCGCAGGGACCACCACCACGTCCACCTCCATCTGTGCCGCCATCCCACCCCAGTGTCCACTGCCAACGACCTTTCTCCCATCATTGTCCCGGGCTTGATCCAGGAAAGGGCAGGGCCAGCATTCGGAGATGAGCCCAAGGTCGGGGCTCAGCTCCTCGGTCAGCAGAGCAGAGGGTGGGCTGCTACCGGGTCAGGGGAAGCCAACGAGGTGATTGTCATCCCTCCTCCACCTCCCATTTGTCCCTAGACGCCCCAGGCACGGTGTATGCCTCCAAGGGGAAGACCAAAGGCCACCCGGCTGTCTGCAGGTTCTCCCTCAACGCCAGCCTACCTGCCCCTTGGCAGGTCGTGTCCCCCGGGGACGGGGAGGTGCCCTCCTTCCAGGTCAGCCAGGGCTGCCATGAAGTTAGTCACCACTACTGGGGAGGGGGCCCTCAGTGCTGCGCTGGTGGGCACTGGCCACGTCAGGGGTGGGGACAGGGTCTGTGAGGATGCAGCTGCCCCAAGCTGATGAGGACCCTCTCCCGCTGTCAGCCATGTCAGCGGCAGGGACCCACAGGGTGGTGACAGCATGGGCTTCTGAGGCAGCCAGACCTGGGTTCAAGTCCTGGCACTGCCAATTATTACCTGTGTGTCTTTGGGAAGATGACTTAGTCTCTCTGAGTCTAAGTGAAACGGGGATGTGAAAGGTACCAGCCAGGGTTGTTGGAGGTGCACGAGGCAAGGTCTGTGTGTTACGGAACGTCTGGGGTGCAGTAAACGCTCAGTAAACGGGAGCCACTAGTCAGACTGCTGCTCCCGACAGCTGCTCCCGCACCTCAGAGAAGGGCCTCCGAGGGCCAGCCCGGGCCTCCGGCTTCTCCCTCTCGGGAACCATGTGTTTCTTTAACACGTTACACCCCAGGGTGACCATCAGGCCTGTCACCTTACTTGTTCAGGGTTTGTATTTCCATCTCAGAGATGGGCTGTGTGAGGTGTTTCCTGACCCTGACCTTTGCACTGCTGTCCTACTGCCTGGAAAGCTTTCCTTCCCACTTAATTCACGGCTGATGTCCCAGCCAGGTCTCAGCATGAGTGTCACCTCCTCCCAGAGTGCTGTCCTGGCCATCCCTCTCGGTTTGCCCTCCTTTTCTGCTGCCCGTTCATCCTGTGTCTTCTCCTGATATTTAATTCAAAGCCCTTAAAAGAATCTGAAGCCATCATAGTTGGCAGCTGGCCGTGGGCAGGGACCAAATGCGTCTCCCGCTGCCGTACCCTCGGAGCACAGCTCAGGCCTGGCCCGGAGTGAGTAGGTCCTCAGGCGAGGCAAGGACTGAGGCTCAGAGAGGGAAGAAGGATTTCCCCAATCTTTAAACTCCAACCCAGGCCTCCTGAGTCTCTGCTCGGAGCTCTGTCCCCCACTCTGGGGTCTGAACCGGGGGCAGGGGGCGGGGAACACGTCGAGGAGGGAGGGGTACAGAGCCTGAGGCCAGGCCCAGGCTGAGGCAGCCTCCTGGAGCCACCTGTCTTATCTCTGTCCATCCACTTAGGTGTATAGAGCGCCTTTTGGTAACTTCACCAAGAAGCTGACCGCTCGTATGTCTACAGCAGAGCTGCTCCAGGCAGTGAGCCCCTCCTGCAAGTGGATGGTGACGACCTGGGCCTGTGATGCCAAGCGGGGCTGGAAGTTTGACTTCAACTTCTACGTGGCTGCCGAGGAGCAGCAGCACACCCAGTAACCTTGCAGATAGGCCTGTTTCTACCAGCCCGCCCCCCCTACCTCACCCCCAATAAGTGATGCCAGCAGGCACCTTTAAGAAACCCATGTCCGTTTCCACGTTTGTCCACACAGTTCCCTGCCTGGGACTGGGGAGTGGGGAACACCGAGATGACAGGCCCATGATCTGCACCCCCATCTGCCACTGTCCCTCTGGGTGGCCCTGCAGGATGCACAGTGGCCATCTGGCTGCCCTTCAGCACACCCACCAGTTCCCATCACAGGACTTCTGCATTTGCTGTTCCCTCGGCCTAAAATGCTCTTCCCCAGCTCCTTATGTGATTGACTTCTCTAAATTCAGGTCCTTGCCCAGAGGTACCCCCCCCTGGAGAGGCTGCCCCTGACCAGAACACCGGCCCCGTCTGAGATAGCCACGCCTGGTCTCTCTCTGGGCGTCACCCCTCTGCTCTCCTTCCAGCTCCCATCACCACCTTGAGTCATACTGACCTACTGGTTTATTATGGTTTATTAGCTGTCTGCCCTCAGAAGCACGTAGGCATTCTGCAGCGGGCACCTTGACTGTGGCCCCTGCTGTATCCCCAGCACCCGACCCAGTACCTGGTACACAGCTAGTGCTCAATAAACACTTGCTCAATGAGTGAATCAATGAATGAATGAGTACACTCTGCACTCCTCTCCAAGGTGCTCGCCACACTATATAATTAATTCGGAAGATATGTATTTAATGTTCCTCCGCCCTCAGATTGTGGGGTGGCAGGAGAGAGACAGTCTCTGTTCTATTTACCTACCGCATACGCACGCCCTGCCTAGTGCATGGCATGAAGTCAGTGCCCCAAAATGCGAGTGACCGCATTCTGTGCCTCAGGGGTCTCCGAGCCAGCTGGGGGAATCTTTTCCTAGGTTTCTTCTCCCATGTTCTGGCCGCTGAGGCTGTTAGCGGAAGATCTACTCTTTCGTCCACTCGTTCGTTTAACAAACCTTCAGCACCGACTGAGCCGGCCCAGGGCTAGTGCTGGGGCTGGTAAACAAGACAGACGTGGCTGCCGCCCTCGGGCTGACCAGTGGGAGACAGCAGCTAACGAGTCAAGCACAATGTCATTAGAAACTACAACACGTGCTCTGAAAGAAAGAGCTCACTGTCGTAGTCCAGAGAATGGCAGTGCAGGGCCGGCAATAGGGACAGGGACGTGGTCTTCACTGACAGGGCCTGGCCTCGGGGCACTGGGCACCCACACCAGGCTGAACTCCGCTTGGGGCGGGGGTGTGGTATGGAGGCCCCGGGATGACCAAGACGGGCTCCTCGGGCCCTTCCAGCCTCACGCACCTTGGCACGGCACTGGGGGTCCCCCTGCCTGCCCTCCACGGCTGGGCTCCCTCTGCACATACACAAAAGCCACTGGGGTCTGGCTGCCTGGGTGAATTCAGAACATTCTAGAAAGAACCTTGAGCCACCTCAAGTCCCACAGTGGATAAGCTGACCGTGAAATCCTTTCCTTAAACAAAATCTTGAGGCTCTGTGACTGTTCGGGTTACAGCAGGGCAGGGGGCTTCTGAGCAGTGACCCTCCCCAACCCCCAGGCTGGCCCCGGGGCCCCTCTGAACTCTTGCACCCCCTGGAGGACACTTTGGAAACTGCTGGTCTCCTCCACCCTTCATGCCACAGGCAAGGAGACAGACACAGAGAGGAGGAAAAGGGGAGGATGTTAACCTGAGCCATGTGGTGGGGCTAGACTAGAACAGGTGTTCAAACCCCAGCCCTGAACCTACAACCCAATCCCCGCACTGGGAGAGCCCGAGTCCACCCCCTGTGCTCTTCTAGTCCCTGCACACGGCCACGTCTGCCCCACCTCCCCAACTCCTCCCGGCCTTCCCGGCCTCAGTGCCAGCCTCCTTTGCCTCCACAGGAAACTCTACTTTGCTCAGTCCCACAAGCCTCGACGGGCCGACCGAAGTCATCTTCTACGTGCCCAGTGAGAAGGGTACCTGCAGGGAGGCTGCAGTGGGACCTTGGGAGGCTGAGCCCCAGCTCCCCGTACAGCTGTGACTCCCTCTGCAGCGCCCAAGGCCCGCCTCTCCGCCACGTTCGGCTTCAACCCCTGCGTGAACACAGGCTGCTGGAAGCCGGCGGTGCGGCCGCTGGTGGATACAGGGCCCATGGTCTTCGGCATTCTTGGTACCAACCGCACGCGGCAGATCGACAACCATGTCATCAGAGACCCAGTACGTGGGCCCACGTTGGGCAAGTGCCAAAGGGCCCAATCACACCAGGCTTGCTAACAAGTACTAGCCCACAGGCCACCACCCCAGCTCCCCACACTCCCTCTTGGCTCTGACTGCTCCACCGGCCCAGACAGGCCCCCGCCACGGGCTCTTGGGGTAACATTTCTCTTGAAGACCAAGCAGGGTCGAGCTCTTAAAATCGCCCAGGAATCTGGGTGCAGTGGGGCCGGACCGGCTGCCCCGCGTCATTAAGGCTGGAATAGAGGTGAGAATACAGGTGCGTAAAGACCTCCTGCCCTCTTCCTCCTCCTGCAGGAGGCCCTCCCTGTGCCCACAGCCCTTGCTGCGTGCCTCGGCTGTGGTGCCGTCTGCTTGGGACAGTCTCTCCCCTTGTACGTGTTTGTGTCCGGTGCTGGGCCCTTGGCAGTGGGGGGGGGGGGGGAGAGAAGCTGGTGGAGCTGTGAGTGGGTGTCTCCCTGGCACGTGATGGATACTGAGACGCGGGGCAAGGACCGTGGCCGTAGTTACAGCTGATCGTAACCCCTGCCTTGGGAAGTTAGCCTGACTGAGTGTACAGGATTTCAGACACAAAGTAATTCAGGAGCCAGGTGGGGTCAGAGAAGATCCGCTCAGTCCTGACCATGAGTCTGCAGGTGTTCAGGGGAGGGTTGGGGAGGCGATGAGGAGAGAAGTCAGATGCCCGAGGACAGGTAGGGTTTGACTGTGCAGAAGAGGGGAAAGCAGGCAGCCCAGGTGTGTTTATTCTGAGTAAAAGCAAGGAGGAGAGGCAGAGGAGAGACTGAGGACCCCATGCAGGGGAAGCAGTGAGAGAGCAGAGGTGCTGCTAGGGGCAGGACCCTGGGCGACCAAGCAGAGGGTTCCGAGGGCTGGTAGTGGGAACTGCAGGTGGTTTCTCCCCAGGGGTGGGACCCCAGGCTGAGCTCCTGACTCACCGAGCAGCTGCACTGGACTGTATCTCCTTGGGAAAGGATAGCATCATCTACAACAGCAGCTTTAACCTCTTCAAATGAACCAGGCACTTGTATCACCTTTGTAAAGCCATCGCAGAGAACTCGGAGCTGGTGAAGCCAGGCGGGGTGCAGTGCCTGCCTTCAGATAAGTAGAAAGTCAAGGGTGGACAGCCCTAAGGATGCACGTGCCGGAATAAAGATGTCTGCAAACAGTTGCTTGAAGGTGTCCATGTTACAGAAAAAACGTGTTACAGCTCAGTTGTGACAGCAGTCTCGATCTGAGCGAGAAACCAAGCAGCTCTCAGAGTTGGAGAACTCAAGATTTGTTACCCAACAAGCCCAGACACGGTAACACTCCAAGATTTGGATCCCATCTGTAGGTTTACACAGGCTTTTATAGGCTGCCAGTTTACACTTTGCAAGGTCATATGCAAATAAGGTATGACAAAAGTTGACTAATTAGGAACAAGCTTTGTTGAAATGGAGCAATCAGTAGAGAGAGAAATAACCAATCAGGAGTGAGGGAAATGGACCAATCAGGGGTGAGAGAAATAACCAATCAGGAGTGAGCTCCATGCAAATGAAGTACTACAAATGGACCAATCAGAAGTTAGGGAAATGGACCAATCAGGAGTGAAGGAAATAACCAATCACCAATCAGGAGTGAGCTCACGGAACCAATAGAATTTTAGGGGTAAGTAAGCCATTTCAGAGGCAAAAAGTGAGATAGAACCTCTGGGCCAGGAAACCGGATGGCGCTGGCAGGAGTAGTGGCCCTGGCTAGGGGGTCCTGCCGGTCTTTTTATGGGGCTTCCCGCCTCATCTACACTGGGGTGAGGAGTGTGCAAATCTTCTGGATGAGAGCAGACTCGGGCTTGAAGGTGAATTGGAACAGAGCCGCACATGCGTGGGGAGGTGTGCGGTGCTCAGGGGAGAACCTACAGGAGGAGCTTTCCCAACATCCGGAGCGAGAAGGGGCTGGCCCTCCAGCAATCACCTGGGTCCAGGGCTCTTCCTGAGAGGGCACAAGGTGTCATTTTACACCCCGATGGCAAATGGTGATGTAGGTTTCTCGATGTTGCCAGTGGTTCTAGACACTTTTTAAACTAGGAGGTTAGGGGAGGGGCGTGTACCCCTTGCACACTCACACCCAGATGGGTGAGTGCACGTGTGCAGGCGGGATCGAGGGGAAGGGGTGCTCCCTTCCCAGGTCCCCACCCCTACCCACATCTTGCCCTTTTCCCACAGGCTACAGCATCTCTTCCTTCCTGCAGATGTTGCACCCTGAGTGCAAGGAGCTGCCCGAGCCCCACCTGCTCCCAGGTCAGCTGTCGCACGGGGCCGTGGGTGTCAAGGACGGCCGCGTGCAGTGGATCTCCATGGCCTTCGAGTCGGTGAGCCCCGGGTGGGCCACCAGGCACAGGACAGCGTGCTGACGTCGCAGAGTGCACTGTCACCGCCGGTCCCCCCACCCCAGAGAAGATCAGTGGGATTGCTCTTCTGAGGGGATACTGAGGCTGAGAGGGGTGAGGTTGTTTGCCCAAGGTCACAGGGTTAATGAGCGTCAGCTTCCAGCGCTGACCACTGAGCTCAGCCTTTCTGTCACATAGGATGACTGCCAGCTGCCAGCACCCTCCCTCCCTAACAGCCCAGGGTTCAGATGGTTTTGCAGGAGCAGGTGACAGTCCAGGATGCTCCTCACTGTGAGGGGCCAGGTTCTGGGCCACAGAACCCGCTGTGCTGGGCCTCCCCAGGAGATTAGAAGCCAGGGGACTGGCCATCCCACACTTCACTGCCTCCTCTCTCACCCCTGACACTCCCTGGGCTCTGCCCAAGGAGGCACCCATGCACACACACGCGTGTGCACGCACCCGTGTCCCCGACCTGGGCCTCGCGGGCCTTGTGGCCCTGGCGCTTCACACTGAGGCTTGCTGAGTCTGCCCCTGCTGCCTCTGCGCTGAGCCCCGGGCTCCAGTCCTTGCTCTGATCTCCCTGTGCTCTGTGTCCTCGAGCAAGCCACTTGTCCCCTCCAACCTCTAGTTCCACCTCTAAAGAATAGGGTTACAGGTGCCGGTGTGCCCTCTGGCAGTCATCAAGAAGCTGTGGTGAGATCGCTCCCCTGAAGGCCTTCGGGGACGAGAATAAGGTGGCAAGTGGGCAATTCTTGTTCTCTGGTCCCAGCCCTGCTTTCCTTCCCGCCACCTGTGCCACTCAAGGCCCGAGCAACCAAACCGCCAGCCACCACGGGGAGGACCCAGACCCCCCAAGCCCACAGTGAGCCCCAGGCTAATGCAGACACCAGTTCAAAGCTCAGGCAGTTTTTAAAAATTGTGTTAAAATATATATTAAAAACTGACAGTCTTAACCATTTTAAGCATATAGTTCAGTAACATTAATTATTAAATCAATTAATTTATTATAATTTATTATAAATTAATAAATAATTTAGCATATTCGCACTGCTGTGCAGCTGTCACCAACGCCCGTCTCGGAAGCTTTTCATCTTGCAGAACTGAAACTGTCCCCATTCAACACTGACTTCCCATTCCCCTCCTCCGGCCACCACGCTCCTTTCTGTCCCCACGGATTTGAGTCCTCTCTGTCCCTCACACACAGCATGGGTCTTTTTGCGACTGGTTCATTGCACTTAGCATAAGGGCCTTCAGGTTCACCTATGTTGGCGCCCGTGTCCAAATTTCCTTCCTTTTTAAGGCTGAAGCCACAGGCAGTCTGGGAGACGAGAGAATCCCCTCTCAGGCCCCTCCGCACAACAGAACATCACCTCCCAGCTGACCCCACCAACACTCAGACCCACACGTGCACAGACTCACCCTAAACTGGCTTGTGCTCAGGCAGAGCAGAATTGGACCAGTGAGGTCACATCTATGACAGTTCCAGAGCTGGGCACCATGAACCGGACTGGCCACCTGCCCTCCTGGACTCACAGTCCAGCCCAGGAGATGGGCAGGTTGCCAGGCAGTGATGAGAACTCCGATGTGGAAGCATCAAGGGTTCACAGAGCCCAGAGGATGCCGGTCTTGGGGCATCCAGGATGGCTTCCTAGAGGAGACGGAACCCTAATGAGCCTTGAAGGAGGAGCGGGAGCTGGCAGTGCAGGCAGAGGGGAACAGCATGGGCAGAGGGCAGCTGGGAGCTCTGGGAGCTGAAGCTGGTTCTGTTGGGAAGGGACAGGGACTTTGGTTGTACCGGGATCTGCCGCCGCTGTAAGAGACACGTGTGCACCCAGAGGCTGGTTGAAGTGGTCTTGGATGGGGTCACCCTCCACTCCCACCCACACAGCACACTCCATTTGCAGGTGGTGGAGGGCCGGCTGCAGTTGTCACAGAGCAGACTGGCAGTCACCAGGACAGGGTGATAGGCCCCCACCCGCCCCCCCACCCCACCCCAGCCGTCCACCCATCTCACTGGCTCATATCCCCACAGACCAAGCACAAGGGCAAGTCCTCCTTCCAGACCTACTAGGACTACCTGCGCTGGGAGAGCTTCCTGAAGCAGCAGCTGCAGACGTTTCCTGAGGGCTCGGCCCTGCGCTGTGGCTTCCAGACCTGCGAGCATTGGAAGCAGATCTTCATGGAGATCGGAGGCGAGCGGCAGCCCGGTCCCCCTACCCCCGGGTCTCGGCAGGGCGGGCGGTGACAGCAGGGCGCATGGGGAGGTGACCTGGGCAGCGAGGGCCTGGCCTGTCTCAGCCACACTTGTCTTCTCAAATCTGGCCAAGGGCCCTGGAGAAACTGGGATGACAGTGGCCGGGAGCACCAATCAGAAGCCAGACTTGGGGGCCCCATCTGCAGGATCATCAGGCCCTCTGATCCTGACTTTCGCCACCTAGAAAGTCATGGCAATGGCCATGATGACAGCTCTTTGTCCTTGGGAGCCCTTCTGGAGGCCAGGCGCTTGCTGAGGCCTGACCTGTGCTCTCTCTTTAAACTCCAGACAAAGCTATGGAGTCAGTACTGCTATTCCCCCCATTATACAGATGAAGAAATGGGGGCTCAGCGAGGTCAGGTGGCTCACCCAGAGTAACACAGCTGTGACAGCGCCCATCTGTGTAGCCCCAGTACCTCTGAGCCATGGGGAGGAGGGGGTGAGGGGTGCCCCGTGGTGCAGCCCAGCTGAGGGCCCTCTCCCATCACCTTCCAGGGGTGCAGAGCGCCCTGTACGGTCTGGCCCTCTCCTTGCTCATCTGTGTGGCTGCGGTGGCCGTGTTCACCACCCACGTGCTGCTCCTGCTGCCCGTGCTCCTGAGCATCCTGGGCGTGTGGGCCGGGGACCAGGAGTGGGCAGGGTCTCCTTGGTGGCCTCAGGTCAGCTGGTTTCTCTCCACATTTAAGTGCCCCATCTCTTCAGTCTTCCCGATCACCCCACTCCCACCCCAGGCAAAAAGAGCCTCTGTGACAGTCATTCATAGGACTGTGTGCTCCCCGAGGGGAGCCAGATGTCGGCAGGTGGTAGCTCTTGGCCCAGCGATGTGTTGCAGCACCTGATCCCTCTTTCGGGGCCCCCCCCCCAGCTCTCTCTGGCCCTGTGCCTCCTCGTCCCACTGGTCACCAGAGCTGGGGGTGCTCCACTGTAGACTTCAGCGCATTCTCCAAGGGCCCTCTGAACTCGCCCACCGCCCCTCCAGGACCGGATGAGTGGGGCTGGTCCAAGCTGCCCCCCGCCGTCCACTGCCCTCTGCAGGCATCGTCTGCCTGGTGGTGACCATCATGTACTTGAGTGGCTGGGAGATGGGCACCGTGGAAGCCATCTCCCTGTCCATCCTCATCGGCTCCTCCATGGATTACTGCGTCCATCTGGTCGAGGGCTGCCTGCTGGCTGGAGAGAACCTGTCCCCACACTAGGCCGAGGTGAGCAGCCTGCCTGCCCTTCCCCTCCCCAACGAACATTCTCCCACCCCCCCAGTGCTGCTGAGGACCCTCGAGGGTAGCCGCATACCCCAAGCCCAGTGCCCAACCGGGCTGTGTTCTAGGAGCCTCTCCACGCCTAGGGGACTCAAGCTCAAGTTCGGAGGCAGCTCCACCAAGCATCGCTGTGGGCCTTGGGCAGGTCCACTCCCCCCAGCCTGTCTCCCTAAGCCAGCACGAGGGGTCGGACCAGGCGACGTCCAAGGGCCCTGCCTGCTTCTACGTTCCCTGAGTCCGTCTCATTCTCTGGCCGGGGGAACAGATCTGAGCCCTTCTGGTTCTGACTGTGAGGTCACCAGCCCCATCTCTGGCCCTCGTGGCTTAGTGAGGACATACCCATGTACTCAGGGCCAAACCCAGCTCTGGGTCTCATAAAGCTTTTGTTTTTTTCCTGGTTTGGAATTGGTGTGAAATCTTCATAAATATGTAAATTCAGTTGTTTTTAGATTTAGCTGCTTTTGGTCAAAAGAAGGAAGTCAGCTCCAAGCAGGGCTCCCATTTTTGAGGACCTGCTATGCAGAGCATCAGTGTTCTGGTCAGAGCAACGCTGAACGCGCCCCCACCGCGTGCTGTGCGCTGGGCGCTGCTGCAGGGGAGCCGCCCCGTCTTCCCTCCAACCCCGTGGAGCAGGCGCGGTCATCCTCCCTCTCTGGGGTGGAACCGGGCCTGCGGGGGCAAGGCTGGCCTTGCACAGCGCGTGTGTTTACCCGGGTCCAAGCCCCCATCCCAAGTCCCAGGCAGGGTGGGATCCCCTCCGGCGTTTGGGGCCGCAGCTCTGTCTCGCCCACACCCAGGGTGCCCACGCGCAGCGCCAGGGGCGGACGCCGGAGGCCGCGCGGCATCTGGGCGTGGCCATCGTCCCCAGCGCCCTCGCCACGGTCATCGCCACGGTGCCCCGCTTCTTCTGCGTCATCGCCCCGTTTGCCAAGTTCGCGAGATCGTTGCCCTCAACACGGGCGTCTCCATCCTCTACCCGCTCACGGTCAGCACGGCGCTGCTGGGCATCGTGGCGCCCGGCTCCTACACCCGGACCAGGACTTCCTTCCTCAGAGCCCTGGGCGCCGCGCTCCTGGCGGGGGCCCTGGGGCTGGGTGCCTGCCTCCTGCTTCTCCAGAGCGGCTATAAGATCCCCCTTCCCAGCGGGACCTCCCTGTAGCCCTGGCACTACGTCCGGACTGGCACACCTTTGGTCCAGCGGGTGGGGGACAAGATGCTCATTCTCTGGCCCCAGAGGCACTTTGTCCCCAACTCGGCTACAACCAGCTATGCTGTGTGATTCACACTGCCTTTGTCACAGTGCCAGCCAGAGGTGGGTGGAGAAGCCGGCCCCCACCCCACCCTGCGGGGCTGCTGGCAGCCGCCCTGGGCTCTCGCTGGCAGTGAAAGAGGCCAGCCCTCCTCCTGTGCCTGGTCAGGTGGTTTTTGCAGGGGTTCCCCCCCATGCGGCCTCAGTGCTCACAGCAACTCTCTGATGTGGGTGTTACGGGGCCCCCATTCTAAAGATGCGAAAACCGAGGCAGCAAGAGGCAAAGTGACTGACGTGTAGCTGGGTCAGTGGCACAGTCAGAGCTGCCTCCCTCCGGGACTTTGCAGGAAGAGCACAGTAGGTTCGAAGGCAGGGCCTCGCACCTCTGCCCCCTCCCACCCCCACAAGCTTTACAGTGGCCAGGGCTGGGTGGTCCTGGGGTCCTCCTCAGGCCCCTTGGTCCTGGCCGGGAAGGACGGAGAGACCAGCCTGGGGTTCTGCATGTCCTACCCCCGGCCCCAGCCTCAAGGGGCTCCTCTCCTGGCCCGGGGGCCCCAGCACAGCCTTCCTCTGGGGGTGGAATCTGGGGCGGGGGGGGGGACAGCCCCTGGGATGGGGAGCTGGCTGTGCCTGCCGCCTGCTCACAGCAGATGGTTCTTACTAAAGTGAAATGAAACTGCAGACCACCGCCACTAACACAAGCATCTTAAGCATCGCTGGCTCCATTATGTTCTTCAAACTGAAACAACTAAGTGCTCACATGCTGCCCGGAACCTGGCCCTGGAGGGGGAAGGAGGTGGGGCTGGAAGCGCCAGACCCTCCAGGGAGCAGGTCGCAGAGTGCTCTGTGGGTCCAGGGTGAGGGTGGGGGCACACTTTGGGAGCGGGGCTCCCCAGGCTCCCCACCAGGACATTCATTAGCACCTTCGGGGGGCCTGGTATTATGCTGGGCACTGACCTTCCTCCTTGGGACAGACATTGACACTGGGCTTTAAGAAGCTGGACACAGACTGAGCCTTATACGGTAGGAAAGACATCCCCAAGGGTGGTCTCCAGGTCAGCTCACCTGCTCATCTGTAAACATAAACTAGGGGGCGGGGCATGCATGACAGACGGGCAACATGTGTCCCCGCCCGGTACATGCCTGGCACCCAGCAGGTGCTCAGTATTTGCTGAGGGAACATCAGATCTTCGGACCCACTGTCTATGGTGAAGACAGGCATCAAACAAGCAATTAATGGCACGAGTTGACACACAGCACTTACTGCCGCAGACCCTCTTCAAGGGTCTGTCTTAGTCAGCTTGTGCTGCCCTAGCAAAGTGCTGCAAGCCGGGTGGCTCGTAAGAGCAGGAATTTATTCTGTCAGAGTGCTGGAGGCCGCAAGTCCACAGCAGGGTTTTGGCAGGGTGGGTCCTTCTGGAGATGCTGAGAGGGACTCTGTCCCGTGCCTCTCTCCTGGCTCTGCTGGTTGCTGGCAATCCTTGGTGTTCGTTGGCTCGTGGATGCATCACCCCAGTCTTTGCCTCTGTCTTCAGCTGCCCGTCGTATCTGTGAGGGTCCCATTGCCTCCCCTCTCATGTTGGATCCTAATGACTTCATCTTAACTTGGTCACCTGCAAAGACCCTATTTCCAGATAAGCTCCCATGTACAGGTATCAGGTTAGCTTCAGTGTATCTTCTGGGGGACACAGTTCAACCCATGACAGGGCTCAGCACTCATCAGCTCATTTGTTAACCTTAGGGAGGGGGTGCTCAGACCCATTTTACACATGGGGATAGCAAGGCTCCGAGGAATGGACTTGCCTGGGTCACGCAGCCAGTGGTGGTGGAGCCAGTTCAACCCCAGCCAGGCTGTCCCGGTGTGTGGGCTCCCCTATGCGGGTGAACAGCCTCTCGGGGAATTGTAACAAAGGGTGATAACGTTACAGGGATGTTCAGTCAAGAGGCCTGTTCTTAGAGAATCGGGGATGGAAACCCTTGCATTTGTTCAATGCTTCACCCTTAAATGTTTCCCTGTCAGCCTTGTATGAAGTCTGAGCCCTCAGAGGCCCAGCAGAGGGTGCTGTGTCTTAGGGGCAGTGTTGTGCTCTGGACCACAGCCCTGAAAGGCTGATCAGGGATTCAGGCAGGTCAACCCAGGCTCTGGCAGCCCCTGTAGGTGGGGAGGGGCCACGGCTGCAAGGTTGCACCTCTTCCAGGGACCGCCCCCAACTTTGGGAGAGATGGGCACGATTACAGGAGAAGGCCGGGTGGGAGGGGGTGGGATAGGGGAGGGAGCTGCCAAGTTGGCAAGACATCCCAGTAGGTGCTCAGAAGAAGGACTGCCATCTCCAAGTCCTTGTCCTGAGACCTTCCCAATGACCTAGTTTTAACACGGAGGCGGCATCATCTGCATCCCATTTGCGCGCAGTCCAGATAGTCCCCACTTGTGAAGAAACCCTCTCTCCACCCACTTCCTGGCTTTTAAGAAACAGCTCCTCTTCCTTCCCACTGGCCTCTTATCTTTTCAAAGTGTGGGGGTGGGGAGCAGGCAGGTCAAGGGTGGAGGAGGCCAGACCCCGGTGTCACTGTCACCTCCCCCACCAGGTGACTGGGGCTCCCCTGTATCAGTACAACTCTCTCGTGACCCTCATAGCTCTCCTTCCAGCTGGGTTCCCATCTTACAGGCGAGCCCTCGGAGCCCAGAGGGGGGGGGCACAGAACTCAGCACGCGGCTGGGCTGCTTCTCCTGGCTCGGGTCCCTGCCCCGCTCCGCTTTCCTGCCGGACTCGCCTCTGTGGATGGTATTCTTAGCTTCAGATCTTTATCTCCTCTTCAAAACTGACCTGTCCTGGTCCCTCAGCATGGGGACTGCTCTGTCTAGCTCTGGGCCAGCACTGCTCTCCCTCCAAGGGGCAGGGGCCGGGCCAGGGCTGGGGAAAGGAATATGGAGCTCCGAGGAACTTTGGACACACCCTTGGCTGCCTACTCACCTGCAAATAAGTCCCTCTTCAACCTGTTTGTGAATATTGGTGCCACAGGGTCCCAGAGGCACTAACTCCCATGAGAAGAACCTTGACCTTCCTCTGCTGCTGATGCACAGCTCGCGGTCTTCATGAGCTTTTGCTGAGCGTTAATGAGATGCCTTCATTGGCTCGGGCACAGCAGTTAGCCTGAGCTCTGCGAGGATGTACAGGCCCTCGGCGGGCCAAGGAGGGGCAGCGGGTGCAAAGGGAGCCCAGAGAAGAGGGACCCCTGTCATCTACAAGGTTCCCTGAGCCCCTGCGTCTCTTTCCTTCCCTCAGAGGCCAGGGGTTATTACCAGTGAGAGCCAGCTGTTCCGAAATGCCCACTGCGTCCCAGGCTCCATCCATGCAAGCTCGGGGATTCTCACAGCGTTCCTCAGAAGGGAGTGTTTTGATCCCATTTCACCCCCCCCCCCCGCCGGCCCTGTGTTTCCCCTGCAGTATCTTCCCTATTGCCCATCTCTGATTTTTCTTCATAGCACACATTCTAACCATGTAAAGTACTTAATTATCTTCCCCTTGGACTGTAAACCCCCCGGCACTGGGGAATTTAGTTTCTTTGTTCTCTCCTTAACCCATGGTGACCAGAATAGTGCCTGGCATGGAGTCAGTACTTAGTATTTATTGAATGAACAAATGGGGAGACACTGAAATGCACTGAGCAGAGTAATGACGTACTGATTTATGATTTTTTAAACGTTGACTTTTATTGATATTTAATTGACATATGGTGAAGTGCGTGGATCTTATGAGTTATGGTTTGATGAATTTTGACAAATGCATGTGGCTGTCTAACCATACCCCTCTCCTAGTACAGAACATTTCTGCCACCCCCAGGAGCTTCCTTGTGCTGTTTCTCCTTCACCCCCACTGTCCCCAACCCTGTCTAGAGGCGACAACTATTCTGATTTCCTTCACATAGGTTCATTTTGCCTGGCCTAGATCATGTAAATGGTTTTCGAGATTCATTGTGTTGTGATGTGTATCAGGAGTTCCTTTGTATTGCTGAGCAGTTGCCACTGTATGGACCACAATTTGTGTCTCCATTCTCCTGTTCAGCGACTTTTGGATTATTTCCATATTTTGCTTATTATGACTGAACATTCATGTTCAAGTATTTTTGTGGGTATTTGTTTTCATTTTTCTTGGGTAAATGCCTAGGGATCAAATTACTGGGTTACAGGGTAACTGATGTTTAACTTTATGAGAAGCTGCCAAAGCGTTTTCTAAACTGGTTTTTGCGTTCCCACCAGCAAGGCCTGAGAGCTCCAGTTACTTCCCATCCTTGCCAACATTTTGATTTACGTTTTAACGAATTCATCCTGGCTGCTGCGTGGAGAACCGGCCCAGTGTCTCGCTGTGCTGGCTCCTTTGCAAGACGATGTTGGGAGAGGGGGGTGTGCCTAAAAGGAGGCTCCCAGGTAAGACACATCTCTGAATCAGGGGAAGCACAGGAGCCTTGGGCCACGTGTTGGACACTCGGAATCGGGGCTTTCTCCTCAAGGGCGTTGTCGTTTTCTGGCCTCAGATAACCTCAGGAAGGTTGCCAGAGCTCTCTCACCCCTAGAGCAGGTTTGTGGCTGATTTCCGCGCCGGGTCCTTTGAAGGAGGGGCGGGGCTTGTCCTTGCAGGCGCAGGTGTCTGATCCACTTTGCGCACACTGTTTATGGGCGGGCGCCCTAAGGAGGTGTTCTCGGGCACTCTGGGCAGAGGTCAAGGCTGTAGAGCTGTTGCGTTTCCTTCCGTAGCCGGAGCCCTGAAGCCTGCCTGGGCAGCTGAGAAAATAAACAGGAGACGAGCAGGCGCTGGCGGGAAACCCGCTAGATCTGTGCTGGGAGCGTTCCTGCCCGGCGTCTCCCCCGGGCGGGGGCGGCGCCCGAATGTGTGAGCGGTTGCGAGGACACCGATTTCCTAACTTGGAACTGGAGCCTGGCTACGTGCTGCTTCAGAGACCTTTCCCCTAGAGGGCGTGTCCTCAGACAACCAGAGTATTTATCGAAACACGGCTTGGGGAGTACAGGATTAGTTTGCCGTGTGTTAGTGGGTGTCAGGGACCATGCTCGTTATATCCTTTCCTGGGGACACTTCATTCCAAAGAACCAAGGGTGGTCATTTAGCCCCAGAGAAATCTCAGCCACTCGGGCGGAGGTGAACTTGGCTGAGTCTCCTTCTTTGACCGCCGTGCCTTTAGATCCTCTGCAGACCATTGTCCCGTATCATTTTAGGCTGTTCAAGTGCAACTGATGACCTTATAGTTATTTTTGTTTTGTTTTGTTCTTTAATTTTCTGATCTTGAGGCCATGCCTCAGTAGCTTGGTTAGATCAGAGGTTTCCCACGCTTCTCTAGCAGTAAGTGGGTGGACCACCTCTTTGAGAGCATGCCTCTGACCTTTCCCATTGCTGCTTTGCTGTTTCTGTCCAAGTGAGACATTTTTCCTGACCTCGGTCCCAAATTCCAGGTGCTTGTTACTGTAGCTCTGTGTTCAGTTCAGCCTCAGTGCCAAGCACTGGGGAGCCAGCTGTGAACAAGCCAGGCACAAGGCTCTGCCCTCGTGAAACTTACAGTTGAGTAGGAAGGACAGAGATTAAGTAATCAGAGTGTGATGGAGCTTAGGGAAGTGGAAGTCAGGGTGCTGGGAAGCATACTGCAAGGGGACCGAATGTGGCCTAGGGCTGAGGGAGGCTGCCTTGAGGAGCGGTGTTTAAAGACTTAAAGGATGAGTAGGGGTTAGCCAGGCAAGGGGCTGGGTGAGGGGTTTCTGAAGGTCCTAAGGAACTGAAGGAAGTATGTGTGGGGAGGGGAGGAAAGCTCAAAGTGGGGCAGGAGGGAGGCAGGGCCGGGCCAGGTGAAAGATCTGTGGCTTTTATCCTGAAGACAGCTTGTTGATATGGGTTTTCAGGTGTATGTTGGGGAGGGGCATGGCCATCTTAGTATTTTGGGGGGATCACTCTGGCGGCAGTGTGGAGGTTAGATTAGGGAGAGGGGAGGGGGCTGGTTATGAGAACGGAAGAGACCAGCTGGGAGGGTGTCGCAGCATCCAGGTGTGAGACGACCATGACCTGGGTTTGGGGGTGGAGGGAGGCGGGTTGGAGCGTGGCCCTGGGGACAGAGAAACTGGGCAGGTTTGAAAGACGTGGATTAGACAAGATTTGAAGTAGGTTAGCAGCAGCACAGGAAGGAAAATGAGGGATAATTTAGTGTTTTAACTTGACGGGAACCAGAGAGGGAAGCAGTGTTGAGCTGTCCCTGTCTTGGCTGTTTTACTCATTATGTGGGTTAGCTTCTCTATGTGGAGTTTGGAATCCCTGAAATTTCGCTGAGATTAACTGGGGTTTTTCAAAACCAGAAGATGCTTCCAGAGGTTGTGGAGGAAGGAGACAGAGAAGTGAGAGGCTGGGCTGGGTCTTCTGCAGGGGACTGATCTAACGGTGGCACCGACAGAGGCGGCGTCCTGCAGGGGGCAGTGAAGGGTGGGAGGAACCCAAGCTCTGGATCGTAAGGCCTGTGAGACCCTTCCCGTCTCCCCCGTTGAACTGTGTGTGACTGGGAACACCCTGCTCTTTGTTGGGGGTCAGCAGGAAGGACTCGGGGATGATGCTGAGGCTGGACTGGGTGCTGAACAATCAGTGTTTTCTGTCCCCCTGGGTCATTGGAGAAGAAATCAGATTTTGTTCTGGAAAGGGGAGGGAACTCAATCGCTGCCCAGCCTCACAGCCTCAGAATGCACCCTTCCCAGCCCAGGGGGCCTGCCTTTTGACTGAAGGACAGTCCCTCAGTTTCCAGCCCCTGATCTCACACCGGCTCTCTGGGTTTCTGGCCGTAGGAGTTGGATTCAAGCACGTGGCCCTGGGAGACCTCGTCACCCTCCTCACTTCTGGCCGGCTGGCTGTGACGTTCGCCTGCGCTGTCCAGGTGGGGTCCCTGGCGGTCTTCCCACTGGTCTACGCCATCCCCCTTGCCCCCAGCACCGAGGCCATTCTCCATTCCAACAACAGCAGGGACATGGAGTCCGACCGGGAGGCTGGCATCGTCCCGCTCGCCATCCTCATCGGCCCCGCTCTCTCCTGCATGCTCTACAACCTCTTCCTGCCCTGCCTGGTCCTCAGCGTCCTGGCCACGCGCTGCGGCATCAGCCTGGCGCTCCCCCGCTCACCATTCCCATGGCCTTCTCCCTCAAGAGACAGTTCTGAAGCCAGACTTTCAACAAACTGCCCCAGAGGACTGCCAAACTCAGCCTTCTGCTGGGACTCTTCTACATCTTGGCATCATTCTGGCACCAGCAGGCAGTCTGCCCAAACTCTAGGGGGACCGGTAGCTCCCCCGACAACATGCCCCCCTTTCTTAGAATGTGTTGAAGGCAGAGCATTTGAGGAGGGAAGTGATTTGGGAGTGAGGGGCCTATGGACAGCTTGTGAACTCTTACTTTTTAATTATCACGTTCTTAGAGAATGTTTTGTTTTTGTTGTTTTATGGGGACTCTTGAAACTACTCTGCTATCAGATGAAGGTAAACTGGATGCATGACCCTTGTTGTATTTATAATTTCCACTAGAGGGTGCTGTCGGGTCACGTTTCAGTGGGCTCCGCTGCCCTAAGGCTGTGAAGGAGCCGCCGGGCTTGGGTTTCTGTCCTGAAAGAACAGAATTGCGTAAGTTCCTCCGTAGCAATGGAGCGAAGCGCCCCCTCTTGCCTTGGTTTGGCAGGATGTGGCAGTGGTCCCCGTGGCAAGGAGCAGCTGTCCGGCGCGGAGCACTGCGGTCCTGAAATACCCCGCTAGGGAGAGAGAGTCCCTCATTAACAGCCCGGCTTGGCTCGCGGCTTTTTGCCTCAATTGTGATTCAGACACGTTTGCCCTTCACTTCACTTGTTGCCACAGTTGAGGAAAAGCGCCAGGTCCCCCCGCAGCAAGACCGCCAGGCCGGGGCCTGGGAAGGGGGGAAACCCGCCCTGGAGGCAGCTGAGAAAACCCGCTCTGCTTTTGGACAGAAACCGGTCGGGCAGCTGTCTTGCCTTTGTCGAAGACTCCGGCCCTTTCAGTAACGCGCAGAGCTCAGGTTGCAGAGGCCCGGCTTCTCAGAGGGCTGCTTCCAGCCCGCAGGGCTGCTTCAGGGCTGCCCCTCCGCCTCTCCTCGCGCTCCCCTCCGCCTGCCCTTCTCCCGGGTTCCCACCTGTGTGCCTGCCTCCCACCCGCGGGGCCCTGCGGGCGGGGCAGCTGCTTAGCAACCGAGTCAGGGACGGCGGCCTCTCTCAGCAGAACCACAGGACCAGCGGACCAGGGACACCAGCTCCTCCGTGAGGAGGTGCTGACCCTGTCCGGCCACCATGACGGGCCTGCCAGTGCAGGAGCTGCATCTTCTTCCTTGAAGGCAGATGCGCAATTTTGACCCTCCTCCCCCCGAAGGCTTCAGCCGCCTTGTGCAGAGGTAGTTTGCACCTGGGGGCGGGATTCCAGCGTTGATCGAAGCTGCTTTACACTTCATTGCCTGGGCAGTATGGCTTCTGCGCTAGCATCCTGTAGTTGCATTGAGTTGAAGTCTGAACAGGCTGGGGGCACTGTCGCTACGCTTTCTGCTGTGATGGCCATTTTGAGGGGTATTCCGGGGTCTTGGCCTGCAGCAAATGACGTGAGAGCTAGCTCTTAATCCTTAAAATCAGGCCAGTTATGATTTGGCTCCTTGAGTTAGAGTTGGGCAGCTTGCTTGGGAAAAACGTATTTGGAAATTGCAAAAGTTCCTCCTAAGTTAAAGGTGGTTTGTCTGCAGAGTTCCAGAATCCTCGAATCGTGGTCGAGCCCGTAAGGGAAAGGAGGACAGCCCCTCTCCTGCCGTTGTCCCCAGCACCGCTTTTGTTTCATGCCAGGCTGGTGGCATTTGGTGCTCACAGGAGTCCTGTCTTCAAAGACAAGCATTTTGGGCTCCTCTTCAGGGCAGGCCATTGTCACTTAAAGCCCACCCCTGAGGACGTAGGACCAGGAGCGCCCTTCGTCCACAGGCCAGGCCGCCTCGGGGAGCACTCCCCTAGGGAGTGCTGTGTTCTCCCTCTGTGCTGTATTCCAGTGCAGGTTTTAATGCTTATTTTCATATATAGATCTTTCTAAAAGGCCAGATTTGGTGCCAGGTTTTAGATTCAGGTCACTATAATTTGTAATACATTCCCTGATTCAGTGAAGGTTTTCTTTAGACTGGTTAATTAAAAGAAAATTAAAAATTTAAAAAAGGATATTTTTATCAGTGGTCTGGCTTCCAGTTTTTCTTTGCTTTCCTCCTAGTTCTTGTCCTGTTGTCTGATTGTGAATTCTGACTCATGAACCTCAGGAGACCAGCGCAGAGACTTCTGGTGGGAGTAGGGGGCGGGGTTCCTGATCTTGGGTGAAGAGTGTGACCAGATTTGATGAGCTCTTGGAAGGGGCAGTAGGGACCCCTCCGAGTCAGTATGGCTTTGCCAAGAGCCAGTCAGGCCAGATGAGCCTTGCTTCCTTTGGTCCTTTCCTACTTTCATTTTTCCTGATGGAGTCACTGTGCTCCTAGATTAAGAGCATTCAGCAGACAGCGTGCGTCTGCTTTTCTGCTAGGCGTCTGATGATACATCCTTAGGAACGAAGCAGAGACATGCAGAGTGGACAGCAGTCCAGTCAGGTGAATTTCGGGAGACCCCGCAAGCTGCGGGGGCGGGCTGGCCGGCCGGCGTGTCGAGGGCAGCCGGGGAGCAAGCCTTTAGCGGCGTGCGTGAGCCTGCCCGCTGAACCCTTGTTGTTAATGACTGGAATCGGGCAGCCCAAATCGCAGGTTTTGTAAACCACGGAGGAAGAGCTTATAAAGGAAATCAAAAGGCTGCTTTGATGTGTCAAAGGGAAAATTTAGCATGAAAAGAGAACCATTCTCGGGTCTCCAAAGCCAACCCAGTAACATCAGAAGGAAGGTCCATGGAGCGACGGCAGTAGATGTGGGTGTGAATTTTATCGATGACCCTGAGGTCCAGCTTCACGGGCCTTGATTTCTGTGAGTCAGATTTATTCTGCTCCCCAGTGGGGGTGGCTGGAAATTAAGCCACAGCCACCTCTTGGGCCTGCTTCCATCTCCCTAGGACCACCCAGGACCCCTGGGCCTCCGTGGGGCTGGAAGCCGGGGGTGCTGGCTGGGTCCTTGCTCCATCTGCTCACTGTCTGTGAGGTTGTGTCCCAGCTCCTTCATGCTGGGGCCCGGCCTGGGAATCCACCCTTGTTTCTTAGATAACTCTGCTCTAGAAGTGTTCAAAGTGCCCTGACAGTGGCCCTCCTTGCTGAGTTCTGTGGGCCTGGAGGCCACTCGTCCCTGCCACCCCATCCCCATTTCTGCCCAGTCTTGGGGAGGCTCCCAATTCCTCCATGAACAACCTCATCCACCTCCCCCACTCAAAGCATCTCCCTCCTTGCCCACCCCTTGTAGGACCTCTGCACAAAAGCCCACCCAGGGGGCCTTTAGAAGCTCAGTGCTGGCCTTTTCTGGAGAACATCATATGTTATCCTACCAACTCATCTGTTACTCCTTTATTAAAACCAAAATCTAAGCCTGTAACCTGGCCCAAAGCTCAGTTTGAGTCAGTGAGGAGTTTTGGCTTCCGTGATGGTTAATATGATCTGAGGTGGAATTAACAGTGTCCAGAACAAGGAAGGCGTGGGTCCTGCCCACCCTGTGTTGTTGAGACCACACGTGGTGGGCCGGCCCGTTCCTGGGCATCTTTCCTTCTTTCTTAGTTTCTAGTTTCTTTCTTTCTATTTTTAAAATGAAGGTGCTGGGGCTGAACCCAGGACCTCGTGCATGCCAAGCATGCGCTCCACCTCTTGAGCTATCCCCTCCCCCACTCCAGCTCCTTGTTTCCTGATGGAGCAGTTGCGGTGGTAGATGAAGAGCATGCCAGGGACGTAATGCACTTGGGCTTCAGCAAAGCATTTGACAAATGAGATGAATTGTGGAAGGCGTGAAAATACAGCTAGAGGAACTTCACTTCCACCCGCACACGCGTGTGTGTTTTCGCACCGGTAACAGCTGCGGCCGAGGCTTTTTGTCTCTCAGCGTGGGAACCACATTCTGAAGATGTTATTAACAAACTGGGTCTTGTCCAGAAAGCAGTAGGCAGACTAGGCACGTAAC
This sequence comes from Camelus bactrianus, assembly GCF_048773025.1. Taxonomy (NCBI): domain Eukaryota; kingdom Metazoa; phylum Chordata; class Mammalia; order Artiodactyla; family Camelidae; genus Camelus; species Camelus bactrianus. The sequence continues at coordinate 68,107,065 of NC_133553.1, forward strand.
ACCATGTCAGCATGGAAAGGAGACTCGAGAGGGCTGTCCTGGGGGAAAGGGATTGGGCTGTGTGTGTGTGTGTGTGTGTGACCTCAAAGGCAAAGCCAGGACTCATGGGTAGACATTATATGGCCCCAAGTTTGCGCTCTCTGGTCAGGAAGAACTTTCTAGCTGTTGGAGGAATCCACAAGTGAGATATTTGAAGCGCCCAGTGGGCAGTGAGCTCCCTGTGACTAGAGGCATTCAAGTGAAAGGATGGTTCCTCGTCAGGAACACTGAAGCAGAGTCGGACGTCGGCGAGGGGGTGTGCAAGAGGACCTTAAGTGTCTTCTCCTCCTGTGACGTGGCGGTTCTGTTATTATGGGATCATCTCTCAGACCTGCCCCCAAGGTTTGGGAGGACAGAGCACAAGAAAGATGTTGACAATTCTCCGTGATGTCAGATGGTTGTCTGCCCATGTTAACAGGTGCGGCTGTGATTGATACTGCTTTTTTTTTATAAGATTATACACACATGCGCGCACACACAAATACACGCACGTACACACGCGAGCTGATTCCCCCCTGAAAGCCCTTGGCGTGAGGCGGATGACAGCTCCTCTCCTCCGAGCCCCTGGACCACTCTGCTGCCAGTGGACTGTCAGCCTCTTTCACGAGGGGCTCCAGACTGCAGGCTGGTGTCGTGTAGAGGTGGTGCCTCTGGCAAGAACCTGGCACTTGGCTCTCAGCCAGCTGACATTTGTGATTTGCCCCTTTTCAAATCGGGACAGGCCTCCCACCGTGAGTGACTAAGCCAGGATGCCAAGCAGCGGCATCAGCCAGGTCGGGTCCCCTGCCTGAAGGAGTAACGAGGGCCAAGTCTGGGCTCTTCAGGTGCGCCTGCAGGCAGGTTCCTGGGGTGGGGGAAGGGCTATAATTGCAGGACAAAGCCCCCTTCAGTGCTCCTGACCCTCCTCAAGATGCGGGAGCTCTGGGAGGCTCCTGGGCATCTCGAGAGGGACAGTGAAGGCATTGCTCCCCTGCTCTCAACCGGACTTTGGGGGTGAAAGGAGGTGGACCTGGGGCCCTTCTATGATGCCGATACATCCAGAGAGGCAGCCCTCTGCCTGCTGTGGCTCTCGGGGCCCCCAAGCCCACACTTCGCACTCCTGCCATATCCTCGTCCCCCTCTCCCCCAGCCTCCCTTAGAACTGACCCCCTAGGGTCACAGTGGGTTTAACAGGGAAGGCGACAACACGGCGTCACACGCCTGTTAGTTTGTCAGCATGTCTGCTGCGAACCGCCCCCGGCAGGCGCGAGGACTGAAGAGCTTTGCTTGCCGTCCTCGCGCGGCTCGTGCGCGGGGCCTGGGACTCAGAGCGGCTGCCCGGTCACCGGTCACCGGCGCTAAAGGGCTGGGTCGCGCCCGGGAGGCTGCTGGTAGGGCTGACCGGCAGGTGAGGGTTCGGGCCGCTGCGTCACACGTGCTGCCCCTGGGCAGGAAGGGGGTGGGGTGGGGGACAGGGCGGTGACGCTTAGGATCCTTTAAGATCCGGCTCATCCGCCTGCCACATGGAAGCCTCTAAATGAATAAATGTTCGCTGAATGACTGAGTGAATGAAAGCTACCGCTGTGTGCCAGGCGTGGCGCTTAAAGCTTAAATACATTCTTTTAAGCCTCGTAACAACCTCATGAGAGGGGTATTAAGGTCTTTTTTTTGTGAGAGAGGAAACTGAGGTGCAAGGAGATGATTACCTTTGCCCAGGGTCTCCCCTAGTAAGTGATGGAGCCGTGGTTCTGCCCTTGAACTATTTCAGTGCAAGGTCTGCTCCTCTTCGCTGTCTTTGTGGGCCCTGCAGCACCTTGTACGCTGGGACTCAGTCAGCTGGTCTGCCCTTGGGAGTGAGGGGGGGTGAGGGAGGGGAAACCAGGCTGGTGGTGGTGGGTGCCAGAGAAGCGGGCTTCAGGAGCATCAAGGGGCACCACAGCCTTCACAATTTCCCTGGCCCCACCAGTGCCCTTAGGCAGGGGCTCCTGGGGTTGCTCCCAAGAGTATGTGAGTGACTGAGTGGCTCAGGGCTGGGGGAGGCGGTTCCCGTCCCAACGGGGTAGCTGCCTTCTTGCTGGAGGAGCTCTAACCCGGGAAGCAGAGAACTTGAGACCCGGCACAAGAGACAAGCAGCTGGAGATAGTGGAGGTGCCATGGGCTGGGCACTGCCCTTGGCCTTGGCACTGGCCTGCTGCCCTCTGCTCTTCCAGGTGAGGCCCCCTCATACCCTCTGCCCTGTGCCGTCCAGCACCCTCCGGAGGCCAGCGTGAAGGAGATAATAAGTAAGCCCACTTGCCTAACATGCTCTGGCTCGTTGGACTAAGGTTTTGGGTCAGATCTGCCCATCCTTGGATGATGCCCACTCATGACGACGCAGGAAGGTCCGTTCTCGGGTTAAAGTGAGACTCCTGTTCCCTCATCTGCCTGTCTTCATTTTCTCTCCTTCCTGCAGTCCTCACCCAGCCACTGAATCAGTGTCCGCATCAGGAATGTGGGGGGCTCTGCTCCTGAGAATGTGGCTGAGGGAGACGGAAAGAGCCCCCTGCTACCTTCTGGGTGAGCAGCACGGGGAGCTGAGAGTGACATGTGTTTGGGACCCAGAAGACTTACTCTTTGGGTTCAGTGAGAGGAGGCAGATGCATGTCAACTATCGAATAAACCCTGATGACCCCAATGCATTGAGGGTAGAGATGGAGGATGCTGGACGGAGCTAATCAGGAAGGCTTCCAGGAGGAGGCGATGATGATTCATGATCAAGGCTTCCAGGAAGAGGTGGCCATGAGGGTGATGGTTTCCTGGGAAGCTGAGGTGCTGAAGGACAGCTGCCCCAATTCGCCGGGTTGGAGAAAGTCCCTTGGTTGCTGCCTGAGAGTGTGGGCGAAGTTCCCCTTAATCAGCCTCTTTGGCAGCACAGCCAGATGGCTGCAGCATTGAGGTGGGTGTGCTAAAGGGCCATCGTACCATTGCCAAGGTCAAAGCCTGCAGAATGAAATGCCCTGACACCTCCTCGCTGAGAAACAAACAGGAGCGGATGGTGGGGTTTTAACCAGCCAAGGCTGCCGATATCTAATCAAGATGAATGGCCTTGAGAGACGAGGCCCAGGCCCAGGGAAGGCATCGAGCTGGGAAAGTGGGAAGACTGCCTCGCTCTGGCTGCACGGAGGCCAGCAAATGCCAGGTGATGAGGAGCCAGATTCAGGGAAGATGCAGAGGAGGTCAGAGGCCACCACTGTCACTGTCACCAACATGGGCCTTCTAGCTAACACTTCTCCTGGCCAGAGACCGCTGAGAGCCCGCTCTGGGCCAGCTCTGTCCCAGGACTCAAGATAAATGAGGCATGCCCTTGCCTTTTAAGGGCTGGAAGTGAGCTGGTGGGAGAGTTCACATGCGTACGTTACTCTGATGCCAAGTGTCATTAACAGAGGCACAGAGGGCTGTAGGAGAAGGAGGGCAGCAGAGATTAATTTCCCTGCTCCCGACTGTTGCAGACCCTGGTCAATTCACTCCCTATGACACAGCCCTCTTTCTCACCTCTGAGCCTTTCTGGCGCCATCTGCTGGCGACTCTGAGGCCAGGCAGTCACTCCCAGTTAACTGAGCAAGTATTAACCGTACCGCACTTGGCCAGGCTCTGGGGTCGAGCAGGTGCGACTCGGTCCCTACCCTCAGGAATCTTACAGTCTCAGAGGAAAGAGAGACAGGCACCCCTTACATCACTCATGGAGCTTGACTGGTTAAACACGGAGTCTGACAGCACTGGGTTTAATTAAGTCCAGGCTGTATCACTCGCCCTGTGGAACTGCTCAGCCAAGCTATGTAACCTCTGTGAGCTTCCAGTTCCTTCTCTCCAAAGGAGGATGACAGTATTTGCCTTGTGGGGTAGTTCTGAGTTTAAATGAAACATTGTTCAGAGAGTACTTACTTAGCATGGTGCCTGGGATGTAGCAGGCACCTCAGAAAGCGGGTCCCCTTTCCTTCCTTATTGATGAATATTTTAGAATGTGGTTGTTTCTGTATAATCTCGTAATTCTCTGCTAAGGGGCAGAGGACCCAGGGCTGATATGATGGGGTTCTTCAAGTGTCAGCACAATGCCTGGTACGGTCATTCATTCACTCAACAAACATTCATTGAGCACCTGATAAGTATCAGGCACTGTGATAAAAACTAAAAATAGAAGGGGAACAAGACCAGGTCCCTGCCCTTATGGAGCTTATAAAACAGTAAGGGAGGCAGAAAAGATAAACAATTCTTGTGAAACTCTATGTGTGTGTGTGGGGGTCCCTTTGGTGCTTTCCTGGGGAGCTCTGCTCTGGCACCCACACAAGGTTCTATGAGGAAACCAAGGGATGACCCATTTGAGCCTTTCTGTCAGGGAGACTGGACTCCCAGAAGGTTGCCCTTCTGCCTACCAGAGCCCGGGACCCCTGAGGTTCTGGCCTTGGGGCCAGAGACTGTCAAGGTGGCTTCCTATCTGAATGTCCTACAGACCTGGGAGCCTGAGAGTTGAGCAGGTGCTAAGAGAGTGTTGGATGGGGAGACAGATGGTCTTACATATGGTTGTGAATGGCTTGTAATTCAGAGAGGCTTCAAGAATCTTCAGGTTAAAGGAATTTTCGGGGATCCAATTTCCCATATGCGCCATGGGGAGAGGAAACACCATCTTCTTGGGTTCCTGTCAAAGTTCACCCAGGGAAGGACATCCAGAAAACGTCTGAAGTCTGTTTTTCTGAGGTTGTCATTCTATTAAAAAAAAAATTTGCCCACGTGCCTGTGTGCACGTGTGTGTGCACCTGTGTACGTGCGGGGGCCCTGGCTCCCCTGCTCCCTCACCAGCAGGCAGTTATTGCTCTGGGTATTCAGGGAGAGCCGAAAATTAATGGAACTCAATGCGATGAGCGACACCTTGTAAAACAATCTCAATGACCAGACAACCAATCTCCGTGCAGTTCCAGAGAGGATGAAAGGAAACCAGGGGGGCTGTGAGCAAATGATAGCCCGGAGCCGCTCGGGCAGAGGCGGCGAGATGGAGCTGTTCCTCATCCTGCCAGCTCAGAACAGACGGTGGGGCATGTGGGCAGGCTGCCGGCTGGAGAGGAGCCATCCCTTTTCCAAGAAGGGACAGCGAGGGGACGGTGACAAGCGAAGATGCCCGAGTTAGTCAGGTGGGGAAGAGTGCTGCGTAATCCGTGCCCGGGCCATCGGGTGGCGGCAGCTGATCCTCCCCTGACAGCGGGGAGAAGACCTGCTTCTCCAGGTGGGGCCCGGGCTCCTGGGGGAGGCCAGGCCGTGCCCCGGGGCCCCGCCACCCCACCCCCAGGAGAACCGTGGTGCTGGTTCTCTAGTCCCTCCTGGAGGGGCTGGTGACCTGGCCCGAGTAGCTGCTCCCGGAGGTGACCTGGGCTAGTAGGAGGGCATCCTCACGTTGACCCCTGGGGTCTAAGCCAGGGAAAGGGCACAGTCCGTCACCACCGCCCCACCAGGCTCCCAGTGACAGTCTCCATCCTCAGGGCTCCTCACGCCCCCTCCTCGTGCATCTCTGCCCAGCCTCGCCCCCCCTCCGCCCCGAGAGGGGCCCGCGCTGCTTGCTTCTGCTCGAGGTCCCTCGGCCACAGGATGGCAGATGCTCAGCCCCCATCAGCTTTTCTCTGACTCTAGACCCAGCACTCACTTGGTTAAAAATCTTTTTCATTTTCAATGCTTCTCCTTTCTTTTGGAGGGGCGAAAAGGGTGATGAGTTTGTGGTGGTGGGTTTTTTTTTTTATATATAAATCTCATTTTCAATTGAAATCTCATTAAAAATATTGAAAGAACCTCAGCTGCCTCTCTCGTCGTTGTCTCCCTCTCCGGTTCTCTTTCCTGCCTCTCCTCCCCTTCCCTCTCTAACCCTTCTCCCCGCTCCCCCAGCTCCCCCTGCACATGGGGGCTTCTCCTGCTGGTTGTCCCGATGTGGGAGGAATTGAGGAGCCCATCAGAGAAAGGGTCTTGGGGTTTCCACTGTGTGAAAGGGGGATGGATGATTCTGTTTGCTTTGTGCAGTCTGACCTCGGGGGTCATCTCAGCCATCCTTCCCAACTGCAGCAGAAGCGTGGCTCCTGCAAATTTGGTAGACACCATCTTTTTTTTTTTTTTTTAATGCACTTTATTTTTTGATGGGGGGGTAATTAGATTTATTTATTTATTTTTAAATGGAGGCACTGGGGATTGAACCCAGGACCTCATGCATGCTAAGCACACACTCCACTGCTGAGCTATACCCTCCCCACCCCCTAGTGGGTATTATCTTTAGGTGTGAACAGCCCCAGACAAAACTGCCTACAGAAACCCACCCTGCAGTGTCTCACCACCCTTGTCCTCAGTTCTGCTGTCTGACCTGCATTAGGTTCACATACAGGTTTATCACCCTTGAGATTCGTAGCAATTCAAGGATGGAGTTACGAGAGTGCCCATTTTATAGATGAGGAAACTGAGGCTCCTGCAGCAAGTTTAAGCACTTAGCTCTCAGTGTGCCCAGACACATTCAGCCTCCCAAGGTCACAGAGCCAGGGGCCAAGCTGGGATTAGAAGCCAGGTCCTTTGACTCCTCCCCACCAGGCTCTATGGTGTGGGCCAGCACCTCCACCTTGGTCTCAGCCATGAGAAGGCAGCACGGAGACTGGAGGACTTGTGGCTTCCCGCTTCCTCCTGAACCAGGGCCCAGCCCACGACAGAGGTAAAACGCCAGCAGAGAGGCAGGTCGGACCCTGCGGAGAGCAGTGATACCTCCATGGGTGAGGATAAAGCAAACGAGCAGGACCCGCCGACTGGGAGATAACCTCTGAGAGGTGATGGAGTGCTGGTTGCTTCTGCAGCTGTGGGGCTGCATCTGGGACCTGGTGCTGACATGAGCTCCGCCTCCGGATCCACATTGTCACCGGTTGTTGGAAAAACAGAGGTTATTGTCCTCTGTTCCCGTCCTTTTGTCCCTAATAAGCACTTAAGTGCGGGTAGGGGTGGGGGGAACGGAGAAACCAAGACAGAATAGTGTGTCTATTTCAGTCTCTTTCCGGAAGGTTGCTCTTCTGTGGGACTTGGGGTTTGGGATAGAACAGGTGCAGGGAAGGACCTCCTCCCTTGGCCCACGTGTTCCTGGGCCAGCCTTGGGGAAGACCTGCCCTGGCGGACCCTCGTCCAGGCCAGTGGGTGCTGAGGACTGGTTCTGGGAGCAGGTGGCTTCCTTCTCTCCTAGGTCCACCCCCTGGACTAGACCCCAAGCTGATATTAGAAGGGATGATGGGGACCTCTGGCCTTCTGCCTTGACTCCCGGAATTTGGGAGTTTGACTGAGGTCAAGGGCTAATGAGATCAAAGTCTTAGGCTCCATTTTTGTTTGGAATTCATTCATTCATTCACTCATTCATTCAGTGATCTGCTGCTGAGCACATTCTGGAAGGCTGAACTCCGCACTTGACAGCCTCATGCTGGTTTGCAGGTGAAAACTTTTCATGGGAAGAACAGTACATCCTCTTACATCAGGTCCCCGCGGCCGTGAGTTAACGGGAGCTCAGAGGCTCTCCTGCACCTGAATAGCCCTGCAGCGACCTGCCTGGTGCCTCAGGTTCCATCAGCAGTCAGTCCTGTGAATGAAGGCATTGTGTTTCTCACAGGCCCTTGCTGAAATACAGGTGCATAACAGGAGGGCTTGCAGAGGGGAAAAATCTGCCCGTCACCACTGCAGACAGAAGATGGGGCCCAAAAGGAGTGCTATGCAAGATGGATAAGTCTTTTTTTTTTTCCAGCACTGGGTAAATGTTTATTGAATGTTGATTAAATTATTAAAGCCTGACCACCACCACTGCTTCCTTCGCTTGCCTGCACTTCTCGCTAAGTGCTTCTTCACTCTGCTGTGACCTCCCCTTCAAGACGGATAAGTTTTGATGGGAGAGAGGTGAGAAATGTCCAGCCACTGGCTGCTGCCCTGGGAGGGAGGGCCTGAGCGGCTGGATGAGAGAGTCAGCGATGTGGTGGCGGGGGGGGGGGGCAGTTCTGAGACGGACCGGGTTCCAGGCATCACTGGATGCCCCACTCTGCTTGAGACGGACAGTGTGAGATGAAAGGACTGTCCCGGCCCTTCTGCCCCCGTCTGGAGTAGAGGGAAAACTTAATGCTCTGCTGACCCTCAAACTCTGGAGGCTTGGAGACAGGGCTGCCTCTGTCCCCATGTGCCTCCCCCGTGTCTCAGTGGGGTAAAAGGGGCGGAGACGCGGTGGATGGAGGCCCCAGCATCTCATCCATCGCCTGCACCCCTGCCGTCTTACCTCGACCACACCCTGCTCTGTGCCTGTCTCCTCCCCTAGCGGGGGCCGAGGGGCTCATTACAGGGGAGCTCAGGCTCCCAGCCAGGGGCGACCCAGGGGCACCCGGACAACTTTGATGAAAGAAGAGGGAACCTAATCCTTGAGTAGAGGTAGGGGGGTTCCCTGTCTGCCATCCCCGCCTCTACCTGGTGGTGTTAGGGAGCTAAGTAACCGGGGAGGTGCCCACCAGGCAGAGATGCCCTTTGTAGCCTCTTACTGCTTAATATTCAGAACCTGTCTCACCTCCCTGTAGCAGAACTTCTGAAAAAGTCACATAATAAAGTACATTAGAATTCGTCTGAAATGGTTTCCATAAAGACAGTTGTTATTGCCTGGTGATGATTCTAGGTGAGCACACAGGCTTCCTGAGTACCAGAGCCGAGGGAGGGCTCCCCCCCAGCCCCCACCACGTTGTCCTGCTCTAGGAGGCACTCAGGAAGGGTCTGCTGAATGTTCCCTAAAGCCCTCCCGCTCTCCCCTCCTCACTCCGTCCCTGCCAGCAACCTGCCTGCCACATCAGCATGAATACACCGTCTGACAGCTTGCCCTGCGCTCCCCAGTGACAAGGGGTCGGAGGAGGAACTCTGTCCAGGAGAAAATGGAAGGAAACTGGCCAGAGCCCTCAAAGGCGTGCTTACCTCTGGTCACCCCTTCCTCCTTCCACTCTCTCTTCTGCCCACACCCCTACTCTCACCACCCCTGCTCCCATGCTCGGATCTGGTTTTGCAAAAGCAGTGCTCTCTAGAGCAAAGGGCTCTGCCCTAAGGATGGCACTCAAGGACTTAGGATGGAGAGGACCCCTGAGAAGTAGGAGAAGCATCTCCTTGCCCCAAGCAGGGACTCCTGATCCACCAGCCCCGAAGGCAGTGATGACGCCTGTCATCTCCCAGGTCTGGGAACTAGGCTGGGCAGATGGATCTTCTTAAAGCATGTTCTCGATGAATATACAACGTTTCAAAACTAATCTATGGTGTCACAAGTCAGGAGAGTGGTTGCCCCTTATTGGGAGGGGGGTGGGTTAGAGGGGGGCTTCATGGCCCAGATTCCATGGGTGCGTTCACTTTGGGAAGATTCATTGAATGATACATACCCTTATAATTTGTGACTTCTTCTGAATGTATGTTACACTTCAATAAAATGTGTACCATCAAAAGCCCTTTGTCAAGTAGAGGTTGTTAACACATCCATAATTATATCACTGAAATGAAATAACCTCTGCTAGGGTGGGGGGGAACAGGTAATAGAAAGCAGCGGATAACCCACAGTTGTTTTTGACTTGGACTTAGAATGAGTGCGTTACACACAAAATGCACTTGTTTGCAAAGGACTTACTTCTGTAAGTGTGCGTGCTCTTGCTGGTATTAAATTTTATTGGCAATTTCTGATCACATACTACTCAGCCTTGGGGGTGAGACGGTCCAGAAACCTTCCGGGTGGCAGCGAAGTCAGATGGAGGTGGGATTTAGACCTTGACATGGTGGTCTCCTCCCTGCACCTGGGGGCCCTTCCCTCAGTGGTGGGTGTGGTCACTGTTCAGGTCACTGCAATACACATTGCTCTCCTGCTTGGATGGGTACCAAATTCAGGTCTTGGTATGAAGGATCAGAAAAAACTGCCCATTGGAGGAAGGCCTGAGAGCCCCATCCCAGCTCGGTGACTGGTTGGATGGTGTTTGCAACAAGCACCCGCCTCCCCGTGACACGTCTGCTTTGCATTGTGCCTTCGCCCCACTCTTCTTGTCAAGAGGCAGAGTCTCCTTCCCAACCCTTTGAATCTGGGTTGGTCTTCGACTTACTTTGACCAATAGCATACGATGGAAGCCATGCTGTGCGACTTCTCAGCCCAGGCCTTCCTTGATGGGCCTGGCCGCTGCTCTCCTCCACTTGGGACGGTCCTAAGACCGCCAGGTGAAGGAGTCCGGTCCAGCCTCCGGATGGGCGGGAAGCCCCACGAAGCAGAGATGAGCCATCCCAGCTGGGATCCCCAGACCACCTCGCCGACAGCCAGCACCCACCACCGGACGTGTTCCTGAGGCCAGTTTTAGACCCTCTGGACATCCCAGCCAGCAGCTGATGGCTCACAAATGACCCAGGAAAGACTGGCTCAGGTTGTCCACCCACAGAATCACAAGCAAACGCCTTAGCTGTTGCTCTAGGCCGCTACGTTTTCAGGTGGTTTGTCACACAGCAATTCATAACAGATGCTGGCCCCAGCACCCACCGGCCAATGCCAGCCTCCCCGGGGACAGCACTGTGCCCTCAAATGCGCTTCCATAAGCCCCAGAAGCAACTTTTTGCCCAAGATTTGTTTCTTCGCGCAGCCCCACCAGCTCCCAGGGCAGACACGGTGGTGCCCATTGCTCTTTATTAGTTTAATGTATGTTGAAGCCTCCATAGATGCCGGGGCCCAAGTGGAGCAGATGACAGGTGACTAAGTTCTGGGGGATGACTGGTAATGAGTAAGGACTGGAAAATCAATTGTGTTAATTCCTGGTCTGTCGCTGGGACCGAGAATTAATGAGAAAATCTGTCTAACTTAATGATATTTACATGTTATACAGAGTGTGATAAAATTGTCCTCAGGTGCTGCGTGGCATTCCCATCATATAAGGCATGCACCGCCTCAGGGGCCGGTGGGTCTGAGCTGTCCAGGACCTGGGCCGGGCTTCAGGAGACTTACTGAGATCCCCCACCTAGCACACTAACCTATGGATAGGTCCCAGGCCCCGACGTGGGTCTCACTGGCATCGCTGGCCCCGGCCCAGCGTGGGCCGTCCAAGTGGCAGTGCCTCAGGGATGTGCTGGAGGGCACAATTATGGGCCTGCTTCAAGGATGACCGCTCCAGAAGCCACACGGGCAGTTGGGCAGTGGCCAGGGACAGGGTCAGTCTTACGTGTTGGCATGATTTGAAAGACACAGATGGTCCTCTTGACCCGCGGGCCCCTCCCCCCAGGGAAGGTCAGCACCAGCCCGCCCGGGACCACACACTCTGACTAGTCGCCATTGGAAGGTGCCTTGGGAAGCCCCGTGGGAACTGACGGAAGCGCCTGCCTCGGGGTCTGAGTGCTTCCTTCCCTGAAAGTCTGTAGACCAGGGCTTGTCCTGACTATGGCTACCAGCGAGGCGCCCCTGAGAACCCCCAGCCCCTGGTGTTCACACCCTTGCATGGTCTTTCATACTGAAAAGGGCTGATCTGAGGGTCCAATAAGATATTACAGTGATTACGGTGACTTCTGAGGCCAGTTCATATGCATATAAAAAGGCAGCTCCTGTCTTGTCCTCTCTCGTATGCTCACTCTGGGGAAGCCACCACCACGTGGGGAGGAACCGAGGCCTCCCGCCAACAGCCAGCAGCCCGGGAGTGAACCATCTTGGGAGTAGGTCCTTCCGCCCCAGCCAGGCCTTCAGATGATCGCAGCCCTGGTCGACATCTTGACTGCAACCTCAAGACAGACCTAGAGCAAGCTTGCTCCCAAATTCCTGACCCATAGAAACTGGGAGACAGAATGGATATAGATGTTTATTATTGCTTTAAGCTGTTACATTTTGAGGTCATGTGTTACGCAGCGATGGGCAACTAACACAGATGGGGAGGGAGATGGGCGGGCAGGGCCAGGGGTGTCATCTCACGCGGGCTGTGGAGCTGATGGCAGACCTTCCCGGTCTCTTCCCTTCACGTCCGCCCTGATTTTCACGCAGGTGAAATCTACTTCTGTGTCTTGCTGCTTCCCAAACACGCCCTGCCTTCCCCACCCCTGTGCTTGAATGTGCTGCTTTCTAGATGACTTAAGGCTGGGGTCGGGGGCTCAGCCCTCCCCACCAGCAGAGCTGGCAGCCGGCGGGCTTTGTAATAGAGAGATCTCAGCGCTGCCCGCGGGAGAGGCTCTGCAGAGCGTGGGGAACCCTGCAGATGTCAATCCTTCCCCTCTTTAATCCTCCTCCTGCCTTCTTTGGTTCACAGGTTTCCACATGCACTGCAGTATCGAAAGATAAGCCCCACAACCAGACATGGCGAACTGCCCCCCTCTGCTCCAGCAGGGATAAAGTTCAGCCGAGCAGGAGACCGCAGAACCTCCGGTTGCCTTCTGCGAGCTGGAGGGGCCCCTGGATGGGCTGGGAGCGGGGGAGGTGGGGGTGCCAAGTGTCCCCTGGAGCGGCCGAGGCAGTGCGGCTAGCGGTCTGGAGCAGGGGTCTTCGAAGTGCCTGGGGGCAAATCTCAGCTCTTCACATCCTGCCTTGGGACTTCTGACAAAGGACTTCTTTCTCTGGGACTTGATTTTGCTGGGCACTCAATAGCAGGAGTGGCCAGCAGTAGGATTAGAGTCCGCTGGTGACCCCTCCCCAGCCTCAGCCCACCAGCCCTCCTCTCAGTCAACCGGCAAGCGAGGCAGTTCTCCTGCCTCTGAGCACCAGCCGGGCTGGGACACTGTGTGACATAAGGACATTAAGCAATCCTTCAGGCCAAAGACTCTCCACATAACAAATTAATTCCATGCAGTAGAGAACTTGGCCGCACCCCTGCTTGGGTGTTTGAGATCCAAATTCCTGCCTTGGCACCTCAGAGACAGAGGACGGAGAAATGAGCTCGGGGGCTCTGGGAAAAGACCTTTAAACCTGTTTTAGAAATCAGATTTGTCTGGCCGCCACTCACCTGCCCTCCAGGTTTGGATGAAGGGAAGGGACTCTGGAGGGCTGCCCGTTGGGCAGGGAAAACGTGAGCGAGGAAGGTCAGAGATCAGGAACGGGGTGTGATGGGGAAACATAAAGACAGGGGCCTCCCAAGTGATGCCCGGGAAGCTCTGGGGGCGGCAGGAGAGAAGGGCTTGTGTTAGGAGGTCACCGGTGTTGGGATGAGCAGACCCGAAACTTACAGACACAGACCAATAGCCAGCCCCGCACCCCTTCCACTCACACAGCTCAAGCTCTGCCCTCCTCCCCGCCGTGCGGTTGCATGTGGATCCTTCCTTCCTCCCCACAGCACCCCTGATGCTTGCTCATTCATTCATGTATTCATTCAACATCCTTACGCTGAGCATCCCCTGGTTCCCAGTGAGCAGAGAGGGAGGGCAGAGGTGATGAATGAAATTCAGATTCTGAACTCCAGCCAGAGCTCATGGAACCAGTCACTGCAGCTCCACCCCCTCAGGTATCCATTAAAAAAACAGAGTATCACGGGGGTGCCAAGGAAGGTGACAAAAATTGCCCAAGAGAGACTGGGAGGGCCTTTCCAGAGGAGAGCACATTTGAGCTGTGTCTTGGACGCTGAGTAGGAGGGCATTGCAGGAGGAGAAAGAAAAAGAGGAAGAAGCAGGAGGGGGAGAAGGAAGGGGATTCTCGGCAGAGAAAGCAGCACATTCAGGCGCAGGGGTGGGGAAGGCAGGGCGTGTTTGGGAAGCAGCAAGACACAGAAGTAGATTTCACCTGCGTGAAAATCAGGGCGGACGTGAAGGGAAGAGACCGGGAAGGTCTGCCATCAGCTCCACAGCCCGCGTGAGATGACACCCCTGGCCCTGCCCGCCCATCTCCCTCCCCATCTGTGTTAGTTGCCCATCGCTGCGTAACACATGACCTCAAAATGTAACAGCTTAAAGCAATAATAAACATCTATATCCATTCTCTCTCCCAGTCTCTATGGGTCAGGAATTTGGGAGCAAGCTTGCTCTAGGTCTGTCTTGAGGTTGCAGTCAAGATGTCGACCAGGGCTGCGGTCATCTGAAGGCCTGGCTGGGGCGGAAGGACCTACTCCCAAGATGGTTCACTCCCAGGCTGCTGGTTGTTGGCGGGAGGCCTCGGTTCCTCCCCACGTGGTGGTGGCTTCCTCAGAGTGAGTGATACGAGAGAGGACAAGGCAGGAGCTGTTGTGGTTTTTTTATGAACCGATCTCAGACGTCACAAACAGTCCTAAAGGCTGGCAGTTACCTTTTCCAGCTTCCCCAACGTTCCAGACAATGGCCGCTGAGAGCACGGCTGCCGGGGGTCCCTGGGCGGCTGTGTCTGCCTCCAGAGTGGCCATCGCTAAATGCTGTGACATCAGTGTACTCATGGCTCCTTTTCAGAAACCATGACGTGAGCAGCTGCCATCTGGGAAGGCAGACCCTTGTTGTACAGCCTCTCCCAACTTGCTTGCTGCACCCCCCCACCCCAAATTGCTACACCTTTCATGTCCGAAGAAGACGCTCTCAGCCGTGATTGGAGCATAGGGGAAGCTGGGGACAATAACAGCCCACCTTTATGGAGTACTTATTATGTGTGAGGTTTGTACCAAGCATGGTAAAAGTGCTAACTTCTTACAGCCTTTCGATGGAGTAGGTACCCTCGACTCTATTTTATAGATGAGGAAACTGAGGCACAGAGAGGGTAAGGACCTTGCCTGAAGCCACACAGCCCTTAAGTGGCAGAGCTAGGCGCTGTCTCCAGAGCCCATTCTGCTAACTGTATATTTATTGTCTCCATGATGTGAGGCAACATTCCCTTTCCATGAGGGAGCCCCAGCTCATCAGACAGAAAGGGGTTCACAGCCCTGCAAGAAAGATGGAAGGCTCTCCAGGCCACAACTTGTGGCCATTTTTAAGAGCACAGTTAGTGGCATTCAAGACATTCACAAGTTGTGTGACCGTCCTCACCAGCCACATCGAGAACTTTTTCATGTCGTCTTGAGGTCTCTGCCAGCTCCCCGTCCTCCTGCCAGCCTGGACCCCTCCCTCCCGCTGGTGGTGGGGAAGCAGCAGTGCAAACAGGCTTTCCTCTTCAGAGAGGGTATTAAGTGATCCACCTTTGAGCTTTGCTCTCTGCTTCAAGGGCCCAGAGCGGCTGTGCGGATGACGAGCTGTAACAATGGCAGAAAGGGCGCTTATCAGTCATACCTGGAGCTCGGGAACTCATAAAGCTTTCATTAGTTTTACATCAATGACGGCTCAAGTCCTAGGAAGTAGATTTAGGCTGGAGGACGATGTCTCCATAAATCACCATCTCAGGACTAGGGCAATGGAGGGAGCCTTTTATAGGATTTCCCAGCAGCTCGCTGGGGGGGGGGGTTTGCTTTCTTGCTTCCTTTCTGACCTGATGTTGGATTCTGGCCACGTGTCCTTGGATGGAAGACGCAGTCCGAGGCTCCGAGAAGGGATTAGAAAGGGCACCAGAAGGCTCTCCCCTTTCCTGGGGTGCCGCCAAGCCTGCAGGCTGTAAGTCTTGTATTTGGGCTGTGTAGGTGCCTGCAGAGGGCTCAGGGAAACAGCTGTCTGAAGAACCCGAAGCAGCAGCAGCAGAGCAGAGAGGAGCTTTAAAATCTAGCTCTCACCAGAAATGAGAAAAGAAGATGGACCCTTTGGCTTGCTAACGAGGACAGTCATGATCACAACAGCGCTTAGAACAGTGCCTGTGGCGGAGACAATCCTCAGTGTGTGTTAGCTATTATTTTGGACATTTCTTCCATGCTAGGCACTTTATCAATGATTTACTATTGCCACCCTCCCAATTTACAGATAAGAAAATCGAGTCCTAGAGAGGTTAAGTGACTCGCCACAGATGATGCAGCTTCAAGTGGCAGGGCTGGGGCCTGACCCTACCCTACACGGCGGCTCCTTGTCCCTGGAGTGGAGGGGACAGCCTCTCTTGGGCTTGACTTTGACAAGGTCGCCTTCCCCTCTCTCAGTCACAGTCTCTTCCTCTCTAAAATAGAGAACCAACTTCTGCCTGGCCTGTGCCCTAGACAGGAAGTGGGAGGCGAGCCAGCCTGGGAGCACGAAGCCCGGAGCCCTGGGGGAAGACGAAACTTCCTCACGAGGCAGGGAAGCTGTCCCTTTCAGGAAGCTGTCCACACCTTTGATCTCATGGGCTCTTCCTGCTGTCTCAGGGAGACGTGGCTCATGATGCTTATTCCCATTTGACAGATGAGGAATTTCAGCCCTGCCCTATCCCTCCCTCCCCCGTACCCTCCAGGTCCAATCTCACAGCCCGTAAATGCCTAGACAGCCTGCAGGCAGGTCCTGGCTCCTACCGTGGTGCCACAGGCCAGCAGACAGCTTAGCCAGCACAGACGGACTCTCTGGAAGGCTGTGTCTCCAGTCAGGATGTCAGGGCATGGGTCCCTGCTGCTTTGTCTGTTTTCTGGGCAGGGGTCCTCTCAGCTGCTTCCCTTCTGCTTTGCTCTGTAGCTCCAGCCTCAGGCGCCCCCACCTCCACTTCCCACCCCTGGGCTGCCCTGAATGCTCAGACAGACTAATTACAAGAAACAGCAGAGATGCACTGGCAGAGAACCAGTGATTTGGGGACTGGGCCTCGGGACCCAGTGATGTTCGTCCGGTGCTGGCAGGCTCCAACGAATCAAAAGACTTTGCAATTTCCTTCCCTCTCGCCTTGTCTTGCCGCTGGAGGCCGAGCCAGTGAGCGCCGAGCCCGAGGTGAGCTGCTGCAGTGTTTGGTGCGTCTGGCTCTGGAATGAGAAGGCTCCCAGCAAGCAGTGTCCCAGGAGAACGTTTACTCGGGAATAATCTGCATGAGGATTTATTTCCTCCTTGCTGAAGCGCTGGCTTGTTTCCGCTGGGTCTGGCAGGAGGAGAACTCAGCTCACAGATTTCAGCGAAGCCACTGAAGATTCAGATTCATCAAGCGCTGGCTGAGCACCTACTGAGTGGGAATCCCTGGGCCCATAGCTCTGCCCGCTCCATCCCATTTAGCCTTCCTACAACCTTCCCATTTGGGGATTCTTATTCCCATTCTACAGATGGGGAAGTTGAGTCCATCATCACTAGTAACACTACCAGCTGACATTTCCTTACTGCATTTACTGGCCATGGATCATGTCTACTCAATGAACTCTACCTGTATTAACTCACTGAATTCTCCCAACAACCCTATGAAGTAGATACTGCTATTATGCCCATTTTGCAGCTGAGGAGACTGAGGCCCAGTGAGGTTAAGTGACTGCCCCAGGTTACAGGGGTTGAAGGTAACGGAGCTGGGGTCCAAATCCAGGCCAGCTGGTACCTGGGACCACGTGGCAGAGCTAGAAATGAGGTCCAGTTCTTCGGTTCACACCCAATTCATAAAAGCCACAGTTATTCTTGCCTTGATGCCCTTCACGCCCATGGGAGGGATGGGGTTTGGAGGGGTGGGGTCCCAGGTATTTAAGGATCCCAGGAGCTGTAAGGCCCACACGTGGCTGTGTGTAGTGAACAGGACATTTCAGTAGCAAGCTATGGAAATCCAACTTAAGTAGCTAAAAAAAAGGGGGGTCTATTGGCTCGAGTGAAAGGGGACCCCAAGGGTGGCTCTAGGGATCAAATGATGTGGTCAGGGCTCACTGACTCTCTCTTGACCTCATTCACCAGAAGTTCTCTCCTCCGTCCTCAGGGCGAGGGAGGGTGGGGCTACATCCGTTGGCAGGCTAGGCACTGCTCAGAGACACCAGCTAAGGGGCCCGGTGGGAGCTGAAACCCATCCAAAGCTCTGCTCGCCAAGCTCTGTGCCCTGGTAAAGGCAGTGTTGGCCCAGAGGGGCAAGTTTCCTGATTCACCTGCCAGGAAGACTCACCTATTCTAATACATGTAAGATGCTCTATAGGCTACAGGTCACCCCGACCCCTCCTCCTGGTGCCCGAGGTCAGCCTCATACCAGCACCCTCTTCCCCAAACTTCGCAACTCCATCAGATTCACCCACTCGGTGAATATTTATTTTTATTTTTTGTGGGGAGGAGTTAATTAGGTTTATTTTAATAGAGGTACTTACGATTGAACCCAGGACCTTGTGCATGCTAAGCACACACTCTACCACTGAGCTGTACCCTCCCCCCTACTCGGTGAATATTTAGTGAAACCCAACCACAGGACAGGAACTGCCCTGCCCTTCCTGCAGCTGACATTCTGGTAAGGGTTCCAATTGGCTTAGCTTGGGTCATGTGGCCACGCTTGGCCCAATCACCGTTGCCTAGGGGAATGAGTCTATTCTGTGATTGGCCAGACGCCCATCCCTTTGAGGAGGCAGGCACTCGACTGACAGGCTCACCAGGACCACCTGGAATAGGGGTGGTTTCTCAGAGGAAGTAGGAGGACTAGGCTGCAGAAATAAGTGCCTCCCAAACTGTGGGATCCTGGGAAAATCATAGTCCTTCTCTTCCTTGGTCATTAGCCTTCCCATCTGTAGCAGTACTCTGAGAGGAGTGGGTCAGGGAGTCCCTGAGTGCTCAGCCACTGGCTCATCACAAGTGAAAACTCCCTCTGGTCCTGTCCGGAGAGGTCAGGAGTCAGGACTGTATACCCAATGTCAGCACAGTTGTGACTTTCAGTTTGAGGATGAAGGAAGTGTTGGGGCGTAGTGGGGTGCCAGGGGCCCATGTCGGGGAGTGGTTACTGAGTGGGGCTCCTGGTCCCTCTGATGGTGGGGAGGCTCATTGCAGGTCACAAACACTGAGTACTGGGTGCCAGGAGCTTCACCTGCCTTGTCTTATTTAAGCTGCACCCCTGCCAGGTAGGTGTCATCCTCCTCAGAGGGAGTCGGTAAGAGAAATATGCTTGCTCAGGTGTGCTGGCTCCAAAGGCCGCCCCGCCCCAGGCCCTGGGGCCACAGAGGCATGCGCCAAGCAGAGAGTGCCCTCCCTAAGCCACCTCTCCCGTGCTCAGTGAGGAAGCTCGTGTGGACCCGATTTCCTCTCCCCATCCCGCCTGCCCCTTTCGCCAGCCCGCCCACCCCTAGAGACCCAGCAAACCCTCCTGCAGCCTCACCTCGCACCGTTTCCCCGACTCCCACTCACATCGTGGTGGCATCTTCTGGGTTCCTGAGCACTTTCCTATGTTCTCACCATCAAAGGATGAATCTGGTCCCCGAGGCCACCTCGTCGTCCCAGGACACCTGCCTGCCCAGCCCAGGAGGAAGGTTAAGCTCCAGCTGAGCCAAGGGGCCTGTCTGCCACTAGGAGGAAGCTCCCAGCGTGGCCTTCTGCCTTAGGGTGCTGAGGGACTGGGCCCGGGTAGAGCTGACCGCCCTGGGGATGCCTTGCCAAGCGTCTTCTGGAGACAAGGATGTCCTCACAGGATGACCCCACCCGGAGACCGGGAAGCTCTGGTCTGTGAGATCAGCATCTCCATTATTATTTTATTTACTTATTATTTTTATTGAAATATAGCTTTCCTACAATATTGTGCTAGCTTCAGGTGTACAGCAAAGTGATTTGGTTTTTTATATATATACAGGTATACATATACATATATACACACATACACTTTTTTTCTGATTCCTTTTCATTTTAGGTTATTACAAGATACCGAACATAGTCCTCTGTGCTGCACGGCAAATCCTTGTTGTCTATCCATCTCATACGTGGTAGTGTGTCTCTGTCAATCCTATGCTCCTGATTTATCCCTCACCTGCCACTGGTAACCAGAAGTTTGTTTTCCATGTCTGTGAGTCTGCCTCTGTTTTGTAAATCAGTTCGTTTGTGTCATTTTTTTTTTAGATTTCACATATAACTGATACCATATGATGTTTGTCTGTCTCTGCCTGACTGACTTCACTTAGCTGATAACCTCTAGGTCCATCCATGTTGCTGCAAATGGCATGATTTCATTCTTTTTTTTTTTTTTTTATGGCTGAGCATCTCTATTATTAAAGTGCGGGTCTGGGGAGATGCCAGTGGCTGGAAGAGGAGCCCCAGCATCCAGGCTCTGCCTTCCCACCCCCGTCCACGCCTGCCGCTCACACCCGCTCAAAAGCAGAGAAGAGTGGGTGTGACTCAGAGCAGCGCACCAGATGGTTTTCCATTCCTCGTTCATTGATTCACTGCCTCCTTCATTCAACAACTGTTTAGTGAGTACGTACTATGTACAAGCTCTGGGCCCAGTCTTGGAGACACCATGACGACCCCCGCTGTCCTGGAGTGTTCAGTCTTGTGGGGAGAGAGCGATGCGTAAGCAAGCAACTGTCAGGCTGGGGGTTAAGTTCCACCCCAGGGGTAAGTGCAGGAGAACCCGGGTGCAAAGGGAGGTACGTCACTCCTACCTGGGAGTCTTCTCAGGGGCGGGAGGACATCTCAGCTGAGACCTGAAGGACCTGAGGAGCTACCTCGGTAAAATGAAAAGTGTTCCAGCAGAGTGACTGGTCTGCACAAATGCCCAGAAGTGAGAGGGCATTGATTGATTGATTCATCCATTCAGTTAACAAGCAGTCTCCCAGCATCTGCTATGTGCCCAGCCAGCTTTCAGACGCTGGGGCTGGCTGCAGCAGTGAGCCAAGCAAACAGTACCCCTGCCTCGTGGCACTTTCATGCTAATGGGACGTGGCCATTCACTTAATCCAAAGAAATCTCGATGACACAGGGAGACATGTGGAAGGGACAGTCGCCTCTCCCCTGCTCAGAGTCCCCTGGCCCCCGTTCTCCATCCCCCTCCTGCCAAGCCTGGCAGCCAGCCCCCAGGCCCCCCTGCGCCAGTCAGCCGTGGGGAGGCCACTCATCCACAGGGGCAGCCCGTGCCGACGTATTAACAGCCAGGCCAAGCAGTTCTGCTAATTACAGTGACTAATGGGTTTAATTTACCTAGTAAGTGTCATGTGCTGTCACTCTGTTGTCAGAGCTCAGCCCCAGGGTCCGCCCCCTCGTCTCTCCCTCAAGCGGTGCCCACCTGGGTTCTTGCAGCCTCTTCACTGGTGGCCCAGGCTCCCTTGAGTCCAGGCACCTGCCTGCCCATCACCATGTCTGTTTGGGACCTGTCTGCTGACCCCTGGTGGCAAGGGGTGGAGAATCCTTCCCTGTTGCCACTGTAGAGGGCTGAGGGGCCATAGCTAGTAGGGGAAGGGAGACCTTCCCATCCCTCCAGTCACCTCTGCACAGGGCAGAGAGCCCCCCGATCTCTAGTTGTCCCCAGCTCCCCCAGCTCTACCTTGTCCCTGTGTAGCAGTCACCCTAGCTCAGGTCATTTTATGTGGTTTCCTGTTTCATGATTACCTTCCAGATCCAGAGCATGAGCACCCTTGAGGACAGGGACCTTCTCAGGTGCTCTGTTTGTTGAATGAGTGAATGAATGAATGAATGAATGAATGAATGAAAGAGAGTCTCACTCCCACTGCGTGCCTCAGTCCTTATTACAAGATGTCTTTGGATCTGGTCCAAAGCCATCCTTTTCTTCCCAAATCCCTTCTCAACTCTCCTCCCAGATGATGCCTGTAGGTGACAGGTGGTCCCATGTCTCCATTCTGCAACCTGAGAAACGCAAGATCACGGAGCACAGAGACCGAACAGAAGCCAAGTCCTGACGATCTGATTGGAGCAATGACACCGAGACCAGCGTCCCCATTTCTGCGGGATGGGCTCAAGCCTCCAACCAGAGCTTCCTGTGACTGCGGTCAGTTTTCTGTTGCTCCCAGGGAGGGGCAAAACCTCCTTGTGATGGGCAGTCTTCTCCCGCTGTCTAACCTGACTCCCTCCCTGTGCACCCAATACAGCTCTTTGTCAGCGTAGTTGGGCAGGGGGAAGTAGGGTCGGGCTGCCTTCTCGGGGGCAATCTAAGAGCTTTCTTCCACTTTCCAGGCCAATCCTAAGACCTGGTTCCTCCTGGCACTGGGAATGTCTTGTTGCCAAGCCTGCCCTAGCCTTGAGCTGTGGCATCAGCCTGGTCCCTCCCCTCCCCGCCACCACCCCAGAGCAGCTGTGACAAGCACGGCTGAGTGGATGGCCTCGGTCAGGGGAGAAGGGGGTGCCATTTGTTTTGTTCGTTCACTGCCACGCTTGCCTGAGTACGCAGCCGGCTGGCAGGATGCCCGAGGGAGCCCTTCCCTTGACCAAGCCAAGCATGACTGGTGCCAGGAGGAGAGGGGGTTCCGTGGGCATAGGGTTGGGTTTCCATTTCGCCTCCCGGCAGGGACAAGAAGCCTCACCTGTCAACCCTTCATCCCGATTAGAACAGGACAAAGGCAACGATGCAGCAGGAGGGACCGCAGCCAGACTGAAAGAAGGGAGAAAACACATCTATCCTCCTGGAAGGGAAGTGGGGAGAGAACCAGGATGCCATCCTAGGAGGGACAGCTCCAGCCCAACTGCTAGCTGTCTGTGACAGGCCAGAGCAGGTCACGTCTCGCTTGGCCCCGGTTCCTCCATCTGTAAGGTAGCAGGGGGAGGCCTGTGTGCACTGAAAAGCGAGGTGGCTTGTAGTTCTGGGGTCCCCCATCTATAACTCCTGCCCCAAGACACATCCAGGAACGGGGCAGGGTGGACCCCTGACCCCTCGTGGGGTGTCCGGCCCTTCCTGGAGATGCTGGCACCTAATGACCAGCCCCCTGCAGATCTGAGAGCTGCCAGGCCTCAGCGGGCGAGAGGCCAGCCGTGGGGCGGCCAGCCGTGGGGCGGCCAGCCGGCCTAGTCAGCATGCAGGGCCCGCGCAGAGCGCTTACGTCATCTCTAGACTTTTCTATACATAGCATCGTGTCATCTGCAGTGACACTCTTCCAACTTGAATTCCTTTTATTTACTTTTATTTCATGTCTGACTGCTGTGGCTAGGACTTCCAGTACTGTGTTGAGTAAAAGTGGAGAGAGTTGACATCCTTGTTACTGATCTTAGAGGAAGTGCATTCAGCTTTGCACCGTTGGGTATGATGTTGGCTGTGGGTGTGTCATGCATGGCCTTTATTATATTGGGTTATGTTCCCTCTAGTCCCACTTTCTGGGGAATTTTTATTATAAATGGATGTTGAATTTTGTCAAAAGCTTTTTCTGCATCTATTGAAAGGATCATGTGATTTTTGCACTCCGATTTGTCAGTGTGATGTATCGCATTGATGGATTTGTGGACATTGACCCACGCTGAGATGAACCCCACTTGAGCATGGTGTAGCATCCTTTTAACGCTTGTTATATTCAGTTTGCTAATATTTTGTTGAGAATTTTTTGCATCTAAGTTCCTCAGGGATATTGGCCTGTAATTTCCTTTTCTTGTGGTGCCCTTGTCTTGTTTTGGGATCGGGGTAATGCCTCATAGAATGAGTTTGGAAGTGTTCCTTCCTCTTCAATTTTTTGGAATAGTTTGAGAAGGAGAGGTAGTACCTCGTCATTAAATGTTTGATAGAATTTACCTGTGAAGCCCTGGACTTTGTTGGGAGTTTTTTTTCTTATTGTTACTGATTCAGTTTCATTGCTAGCAACTGGTCTGTTCAGATGGTCTATTTCTTCCTGATTCAGTCCTGGAAGATTGTAGGTTTCAAACACCCTCCCGTTGTGGTTGGGTCGTGATTGCTGTGGGCGTGCTGGTGGGCAGAACTGGCCCCCAGCTGGCTGGCTGCAAGACACACTGGTGTGCAGGGCAGCCTCCCCAGAGTGGTCGCCACTTTGGAAGGGCACCAGTGCCACCCAGGGCTGCCCGCCAGTGGCTGGCGGGGGCAGGCAGGGTGGGCAGGGTGGTTCCTCAGGAGGATGCTGGGGTGGGGCACACAGGGTTAGCTACATAGATGGAGAGTGACTGAATGCTGCCCGCCCACCAGCACTGGCCCAAGTAGGTGGTAGGAGAGAGAAAAATGGCGCTCGCCAGAACTTCTATCCTTGGAGAAGTTTCTGTTGGATCCCTGCCTTTCTGGCACATGCCCTGAAACTAGTCAATGAATCTCTTTTTCATATGACCCAGGTGCTTTTCAAACTGCTACTTCTATGCCAGGACTTGGAGCAAGTGAATTTGTGTGCGAGCCCCTTAAGAGGGGGGTCTTGGTTTCCTTCCGCCCCCAGGCTCTCCCGGACAGGAGCTCTGCTGGTTTTCAAAGCCAGACATTATGGGGGCTCGTCTCCCCGATGCAGTTTCCCTGGGCTGGGGAGCCCGACAGGGGGCTGAACCCCCGACTCCCCAGGGGGCTGTCACAGTTGTGATGTCCGTCCTGCTTGTGGGTCACCACGCCAGGGGGTGGGATGTGACTGGGCCGCTTCTGTCCCTCCTCCCCGTCTTGACCCCTCAGCTGTAGAAGCTCTCTTCTGCTAGTCCTCAGGTCATTCCCACAGGTGCCTGTTTTATATGTAGCTGTGGTTTGGGTGCAGATTGTCTGGTCCGCCCTCTTGATCAGGAGCCCTGCAAGAACTCGACTTCAACTCTCTCCAAACACAGCTGACTTTCCGCCTCTCTGAAGACCCTCAAGCACAGATCGCGCGCCTGAAAGCTGCATCCACCCGAGAAAGAGCCCTGCACGCTGAGAGAACATGGAGTCGCCAGGAGGAAACAGAGCCAGACACTTGTCCTCCTTCGGTTTCGGAGGGACGGTGTTGGGAATAATCATTCTCACTTTTGAACTTCCCGAGTTGAGCTGTTACTGGTTTATAATGAGGGCAACCTTTCTCTTATTTGTAATCCAGTGGCCCACGGGGTAGTTCACGTGACTGATGCAGATTTGATCTTTCAAATTTGTTAGCAGCAGGGACCTTAAGAAATGGAACACATTGTGGGTGTCAAAATGATGAAGGACAGTGTGGTCAGTTAGTGGTCTGGAACCAGGGAGGCCAAACAACTTATAAGCCTTGAAGATAGTTTGTACGCCCCCCCCCCCGCATGAAGAATTGTCCCTCCCAAAACGCCAGTGACACTCTTTTTCTGTCATCATTTTTCCGGTATGCATATAGATGCACAGATTTACAACTTTAGAAGTGAATCCCTGTAGTTGAAATGGAAATCTCCTTACCAGAAATAAAGCCTCCCAGCTGAAAAACCACAGCAAGCACCACATTTCTTCAATGACCAGCACTTCTAAATGTTCTGGATTAGGACACTGCTGCGATTTTATTTCTGTTTTCCTACGTAAGCTACACTGGTATCAAACTGTCATCATGAGAATACAAGTCTGTTTGCAGGTAGAC
Source organism: Camelus bactrianus (assembly GCF_048773025.1). Lineage (NCBI taxonomy): Eukaryota > Metazoa > Chordata > Mammalia > Artiodactyla > Camelidae > Camelus > Camelus bactrianus. The sequence continues at coordinate 68,132,228 of NC_133553.1, forward strand.
TAGCCTTTTCGTCCTTTACAAATTTTAAGAGTGACCTACCCTAAAGCGATGAAAATCTTAACTCTAGAAAATGGGAAAGCTGTTATTGACCGTATTAGCATTATTAGCATTCCTATCTGAAGTTGTGTTGTGAAGCAATTATAAAATGGGACCTTGTGGCTTTTTGGCAGCCTCCATAAGGAATGAGCTTGGGACCTTATTAGGAAATGTATGAGCAGAAAGCTCTCATGTGCTTTGTGCAATTCAACATCTTTATCTATTCACAGTAGGTCATTATTAACCTAACGAGCTGAGAGATTTGTACAAATAAATTCTTACATTGGATACAAGAAGTGTAAATGGTACCTTGTTGTACAAATACACAAATTATTGTTTCTTGTTTTATGATATCATATGCACTGAAATCCACATGGAATGAATTATATATTTTACATGATATTAAAATCTGAGAACTGAATTTAAACATGTGGCTTTCGGCAGAAATGTTCTTCATCTGGAATTGTGCCACCGTGTTGTTAATCCTCGTTAATCCAAAGTTCATATATCTTCAGTTATTTTTCTCTCCTCCTCATTTTTCAGCCTATGATCTTAAGCACTCACTGAGACGACGTGAAGGTCAATTTAACCACGTCTCTGTAAATAGTGTGACCTGGGTTGAACTATTAGATCTACTTCAGGTAGTAGATGTTATTTTCCTGCACACAGGCTTAAATCACAGATTTGGAAGGGTGCTTCCACATGGCCCAGAGTGCAAACATTTTCCCTTATTGTTCACATATGTTAAGTCAAAGTCACTTGTATAGAAGAAATCCTGGTAATATTTTAAATGTTAGTATGTATCGATTTAGGATATTTCCCACATGCTCAGCCACTGTTCTCTCTGGGATCTAGGATTGTACTGAATATCTTTAACATAGTTTCCAGACAGAAATGGGTGAAGATATTCCACTAGGTGTATTTTCAATATGCATCTCAAAATATTTCCTGAATGTATACACTTTTTTTGACTATTTTCACATTTATGGTCTGCTCACACCTCCAAAGCCGAAAAAATAACGGTGTGGTAATTACATTGCTAATATTATTTAAATAATAATGTGTATACTATGCGACTATATACGGTCAGGTCAAAACAGGATGGTAACTCCCAAAATGCCTAATTCCCAGCAATAATAGGAAATAATTTGCCTTGTATACATTCATAGAGAACAGTAACATTTCTCCTCCAGTCACATTGTGCTAAAATAACACCTTTAAGGAAAGGCACAGCTGAGTCACAGCCTGCTGGCTCCTACTGAGATGCTCTCCCAGTGATTACCCTGGCTGTGTGTCTGCATGACTCCACATGACTGCTCTGTGCATCTGGGAGAAGGAGCAATTTTTAAGCTGCTGTTGAAGTATGAAAGAGTTGAGAATGAAAACCCCATTTATCATCACTGAAGCTCTCATAACCAAGAACATTGTCTTCAATAAAGTCTTACATGGATGCCAATATATAAAATACAGAGAAAAAAAGGTGTTCTATGCTTTTTTAAAAGCAGGGCTAAAGGCCTCCAAAGACAAAAATCACTCTGTACTATTTTAGTTCAGGTGACAACAAGCATATTCAAGAAGAAGAATGATTTCATTTTTAAATGTATACAGATCTTAGATCTAATTCATTTTGGTTAAACCAACTTAAGTGGATGAAGTGAATTTAGATGAAGCCTCCAATCTCCTCTTGCTTTCCAGCATTTTCGAAGCTCCTAGTCTGTCAGGACCATGTTGAAACAAGGGGTTGCTGTCTTAACTCTCCTTGGAAAGGACATAAAGCATTGGAAAGGACCGTAACAACAGTTATAGTCGGTAATCTGAACAAAGACTTAACTCCCGAGTTGGGTGGATTCGCATATATTTAGACTTTTAGTGTCACTTATTAAAATCATGAGTTTTTGTTCCTTTCATTCCCTTTAAACCTTGGGCGAGGCTGCGGATTCTTGCTGTCACATTATCTGGTCTCCGCATTAAGCAGCACTCTTTCCGCTACTCACATTTAGCTGCATCTACTCTCCAGGCAGAACTCCGGCTGAAGAGGGCTCACACACCTCGTCGTTAGCTATTTGAAAGGAGATATACATGATTGGTGTGTCTAAGCATCATTTTCAGTGCCCAGTCTCACTGTCAAGAGTTCGATTAGTCGGAACATTTTATAGTAATTGTGTATTTCCAAGGTCTGCATTGCCTGTTGCACAAAATCTGTTTGACATGTTAGTATGTGGTTAATGCAGAACAGCTAATACACAGTTATGTTAAATGAAGGACTTGCGTAAAGATTGCAGACTAAGATCATGGTTCTTGCATGGGCTGTGTTGGCGTAGAGGACGCTCACTTCTCTGTCTCTCGTTTTGTGCATCTCTTACTGAGGCCACTGAGGACAGAGGGGAGAAAGAGGGGAACTAGGAACTGGGCTTCCAGGGAGCCCGGGTCTTCCTGGGACTTCAGGTAATAGTGATACTGTCTTCACAACACGAGCTGGCTCCAAAAGTGGGACCCATGCCTTCTCCCCTGTGGCCCTTATGTATTGCTACAGGTGACGCTGAGTGACCCATGTTGGATGGAGTGAGGGAGGAAAGGCCGAATGTTGACCTGCATTCTGATGGGGTCTTTTATTTCATTAGCTCCGGGCCTGCCAGGCTCACCAGGTGCTCCCGGGCCCCAGTGGAAGATGTAACCCCGAGGACTGCCCCTGTCCTCTCATGCCCGTCAGCGGACAGGTGGGAAGGAGACGCACCTGCGGACGGCTGGACTCCTGCTCGTCTCTCCTTGCCGCTGGCCCTTTCTTAATACTATCAAACCCATGTGATGTGGGGGTGACTTTTTTTGCTTTGTTTTTTGGTATAAGCCAGACATTAACAGCAAAAATTGAAATCTTATTCCTATAGTAATTGTGATATCAGCATTTTTAGAATTTTTCCAAATTCATTCTGTATGTTTTGCTTCGCCTTCATTATGATTTTTATTCAGGGTGTTCTATGAAATATGCAAGCAGATCTTGATCCTTAGGTCTTCTTCAGGAGGAAATGACAGCTTGTGGTTTAGGAGACGGATGGTGATGTACGTTTCATAGCCTCATCGACTTGTATTTGGCCTTTGATTTCTGAATTTTAAAGTTTCAGGCTTAATGTTTTCTTGGTGTTTATATTTACTATCATTGCTAAAAATTTCATCAACTTTTTTTGATATAGTCCATTGCTCCTGCTGAATTTTTTGGACTACTTTTTTATAGCTTAAGAATTCTTATACCATCCTATATCCATTCGACTTATATAGAGAAATAGATAGGCAGTAAGAACTTCACTTCATAACTTATATTTGGGGGGGGGGGGAACCCATGTGACTGTTTTACCAGGGAGCCCCAAATCCTACCATAGCCAAGTACTGAAATGGTTTTGTTAACTCTGTGTAACGAGGTCAGTGCGAAGCAATCCCACCGGCAGGAACACATTCTGCGTAAGAAAGGAGGGACGAGTCAAAGCCCAGCCCTGCGGTGCCCGCACCGAGCTTCTCACCCGGGAAACAGAAACCTGCCTTCCCCAAGAGGTGTTCGGTGGCGAGGGCACCAAGCCGCCTTTGGTCCTTGTGAAGCTTAAAAAGTCCAACGAGTGTTTGGGCCTTGTGTCCTTATTCTGACCTCATCACTCCCAGAGTTTAAGAACCAGCCATCAGAACAAAAGACGGGACTTGCAGCGATTGGAAAAGAAACGCCCTTGTTCTAGGGGCTGGTGTCGCACATGCGCATCCACAAGCTGCAGCAGGAGGTGCAGGGCAGGAAGGAGAGCCAGGGGACCGAATGTGCAGCCAGCACCGAGCCCAGAGCGTCCCCGCGCCCTGCAGGGGAAGCAGGCGCTACACAGAGCACATCCCAAGACCGGAAACGGGTGATCGCCAACCAAACGGCTAAACGGTACCCATACTGCCTGGCTGGACATTATTTTGAGAAGCTGTTGAGAACAACTGATTTCCTGAACACTGGGCCTGAGGATGTTGCTGAAATCTAAGCGGTGGGTCCCACGGACGCTGAGCGCCCTCCTGCCGCATCCCCCGGGGCCCACACTGGCCTCCTGGAAGCAGCAATGATGCCAAGGTGGCTGAAGCCACCCGGGGTTGGTTGCTTTTATCTCTTAATTGAAACGTGAGTTTAAAAGGCAAGCCCTTGGTTTGAGCTGATTTTCATTGTAGATGGACGAACTGCAGGTCAGGGACTTCCTACACGGGTGTGTTGTATAATACAACCTTATCCTCATTTCGTGTTGAACGATGCTGTGTATTTCAATTTCAAGTTTATTTACTCTCTTTTCCAAGGTCATTTCATTTATTTCAAGTGTTTTTAACTTTAAATTTATTTTCTTCTTAATTTGATTTCCTGTGCAGTACCTACAATGGTGCTGTTTCAGACTTTCACAATCAGAATATAAATATGCATTTTCTTAGTAAAATGATCATTTACCCCCCAAAAATGTACAGAGATCTAAAATCTGGTGCTATGTGTATATCTTTTCATTTGTTGAGCTTTAACTTCTTGAATTTTCTGAAAGCTTACAACACATCTGCCACTCATTAATTTACTTGAATTTGACATAAAGCTAAACATTTCATGTTTTGAAAGGTTTTTTTCATATTAATTAATAGTTTGTTGATCCTTTCACCTTTTTGCTAATCCAGAAGTATTTATTTTAGCATTTTAATGTTTTCATGAACTATTATTGCTAATGGTGATCGGTGTATTTTTGTTTTCTTTGAGTCGATCCCTTCACATACATAAGAAGACTTAATTCAGTTTCTTGTTTTATAAATTCTGCTCATTTTACTTCCAGAAGATATGGCCTATATCCTTTCTTACAAATTGCATATTTATGAACTTTTCTTTTTCTAAATTCCACTCATGCTGGGCCGGTTTATTCTGGTTTCAAGAACCTGAATATATTCTGGTGATTGGAGGAGCAGGGGAGTAGACTGCTATATGGTGCATTTCAAAGTAGAGCTGTCACAGTGACTGAAGCTCTTTTTCTTACAACTGACACGTGTGACTCCCTCTCCCTTGGGCGTAACCAGAGGAATGGAGCTGTGTCACCGGGAGCATCTCCGCTCAGCCTCCTGTATATTCATCCCCGCCTCTATACACATGACACGCAGCAAAGAGCACCAGGAAAGCCTGGGCGCAGCTGATACCACGCCAGGTAAAGCAGAGCTATGGCAGTTGCCTAATTCTTTTAACAAAAAGTAAGTAGATAATTAAGGCCCCAAAGGAGGGTGTGACATTTTCCCGTAACTTGGTGGCCGGCAATTCTCTTGTATCATTCTGTTCCATTCCAATCCAAAACAGCTGTTTATTTTCACACAGGTGGCAGTAATGCCCACAGCAGGGAAGAAGAATGATCAAATTTCCTGAATTATCCCTTGTTTGGACTCCAGACAAGTGTGTTTAAATACAAAATAATTATAGGCCATGATGACAATAATTAAAACTGTGTTTGCCCTATATAAGCATGTTTGAATTCCAGTCTAACATTTTATACCAAGATCAGTTAACACTGTCAGATATAAATCTTTCTGTGCAAATAGCAAAATATGACTTCAACTAATATCTATGGCCTTTGGAATCTAAAGAAAAAAGGAAGAATAACTCGTGAGTTTATTAATGGTTCTTTCCTACTGAAGACATTACCCATTTTTTCCCTAAAATCATAACAAAAACACAGCCAGTCTTAACCTTTGAAATTTTTCACCTTGTGATCAAAGTAATTTAATTAATGATCTTAAAGCAATCCCATATGCTTATTGCTATGTTTCGTGACATTGTTGAAACTATACATTTTTAGTCACTTTTATTATAGAGTTTCACTATTTATCTTGAGATATGTTGTCTGTAAAAGATGTCATTTGATGTTTGGATGATAAAATAATTTTTTTATGAATATGTTTTAGGAGTGAAGTAAGATTTAGCTTTTCTGCAGTGTTCCTCATCTCTTGAGAACCTGGGATCTACCTCCTTTTGTCCGCAGGATGGTGTCTAAAGCAATTTGTATCAGAAGACATGAACAGACTTGCAGAAACACAAGGCTGGAGACAGTTGAGTGGACAACAACTAAGTCAGACTCTTTGCTTTTACACTTACTCTTTTTTACTTTGGTAAATAATTTCTTGCTAATTTATGTTTTGTTGTTCTGTTTCGTTAATTTACACTTTTCCTCATTGTAAGTATCTTTATGAAGCCGGCACAATAACCTTTGATCTGTCGGCTGTTTCGATTTTATTTCTTCAGTGGATCTGCGTGCCTCGTTAACCTGCGAATTTACTGTTTGTAACTTTGTGCTACCCTCGTATTTCAGGGGCTAACATGGAAACCCTTGAGCAATCTTCCCACCTTCTAAACAGGATAGCAAAGTCTCTTCTGACAAATAAAAAGAATTTAGCTTCCCACAAGTAGGTCATTTATAGAATTAGACAGTGTCCAAATCCCCATATTGTTCAAAGTGCTTACAGTTTTACAGTTCGATTTGGATAATTTATATCTTTCTAGGAATGTGTCAGTATTCAAAATACCATTTAAATTTTCTTAGCATTGGTAACAATATCCTGATACTGAGAATTTCTAGGTTAAGTTTGATGCTTAACTTTTTGCAATGAATTCACAGAATAGCTTTGCAGATTTGTTCATTGCTCTTGTTTTTAAGTTATTTTTCACATTTGTCCATGTCCACCTTCTTAAGACATACAAAGGTTTATTGTCACTGTTTCCCAGTGTTCTTTCTTAATACTCTGGTGTGGACGACTGGACCCCCTTTTATCCCACTGTCTCTCACACAGATTACACAGCCGTCTAGGAGGGAGATGCAGACAGAAATTGAACTTGTGTCTTGGATGCCTGTTAGCTCAAAGCAACTTAGCCTGTTGAGCTGCACTCACTCATTAGTTGGCTGGTAAAGGCAGCAGTCATGACATTAAATTTGTTTAACTTCTGGGAATCTCAGGAACCAAGACATATGGATGACTTCAGTTTCTTCATGTGGTGTAGCTGGAGCTGTAACTCAAACATTTCACTCAACAAAATCACGCCAGAGGAATGGGTCTGTTTAGTCAGACTGAATGGAGAACCAGATGGACCCAGACAAAACTCATCCAGAGAAGCAGACCCAGAAGAGCAAACATTCACCTCCAGGATCAGGCAGGCTCATAAAACCGAGCCAAGCCTAAGAAAATCTGAATGGAAAAACTGTCGTGTTCAGATCCAACAGTGAGTGATGTGGGTTACAACCCCAGGAGTTAGCGACTTGCTTCCTGAATTTGTCAAAAGTGAATATTAATGAAGTAGGAGTCACTACATGTAGGGGGAGGTTCAGTAAGATTGAAGATTCTCGGAAGGGTGTGCATTGTCCAAGCATAATAAGCATATGGGTGTAAAGATGCTAACACGTTACAACGTTTGATTTTGCTGCATTATTTAAAATACATTTTAGGGTTAAATATTTTTCAGTGCATGGATGTATTTAAATTCAGATTATTTTATGGCATATTTTATAACTATTTATTTTAAAAATAGCATTTAGGATGCATTTTTCGGCCCATTCTGTTTGTTCTCTGGCCTCATCGAGCTACTTAAGATTGAATTCAGCATATTCATGCTAAGTGGAGTGGCACTGGTTTTATTCAAAATTGCATGTGGATATAATGCTCTGAGGCCTTGATTCCTATGTTTTTGATGCATAATGAGCTTGTCACATATCTCAGCAGTAAAGGATTTGATCCTAAATCAGGGAATTCTGAGGTGCAGCTGTTAACAGCCTTTCTTCTTTGGAAGCGCCACACTGCGGTCCATTGCGGTGGGTCCCAACCACAGGGAGGCTCCAAACACACTCACACACCAGGGACACCACGCGTGAGCCACACCCGTGTTTGAGGAACATGCAGCTTGGCCTGTTGCAGGGTTTATGTTTATACCATGCTGGCCATTTATACTTTTGTTTATCACATGAACCAGTACTTAGCTCGAAATAATGAAGTTTATAACCCGTCTCTGTGGCAGCTTATAAAAAGCCTGGTCTGATGATTGGGGATGAGAATTAAAAGCAGAAACAAAAGTCAGAGAGCAGCCAGTCCTTTGTGACTTGTGTCCCACAAAGTGACCTTCTCACTAAACCACGTGGCCTGAGCAAGAAATATTACAAGGAACTTATCTCAAATATAAGCCCTTCCATCGCTAGCGATAAGGCAATAGGCATTGGGTCATTAAATCCATCGCTTTTTTCCTTAACTGACATGAATCACATCAAAACACGCCAGTGGATTTACATGTCTGCTCAGACCAGGAAACGATTTACGTGGTTCTTAACTATTCTCATCCTGGGGTCCCCTTAGGACATAGCGAGTGAGCTGTGTGCTCTCTAGGGAATATTCTGAAGTCTTTTCACACAGAAACTTTCAACTTGGAGGCCAAAGACAATTTCAAATAAGTCTTAAAAAGAGAGTTAGATTCTCGGAATGAAGAGCAAGACGTGAAGGCACGTGCAGGGGAAGGTTAGCCCGGATGCCTGTTTATCAAGATCGAAACTAGGGTCAGTCAGTATCCTCTTTCTGGTAACCAGGTCTAACAAGCACATTATACTCCCTTTAGTTAAAGAGCATTTGAGCACATGTATTTATAGTCATGTATTCTTATAGTTAACCAATTTTGATTTACAACTTACTGAGCCATATACATTAATACTGCCATGTCCTGGGTCACATGCTCACTAAAAAAGACCAAGCATGCGACTGAAAAGTGTTTCTTTTACTCTATGAAAAGAAAGAGACACCTATATTTACTAAATGCAAATGCTTTTTCTAAAAACATATTTTCAATAATGTATGTCCATTCCCTGTCTGTAAACAGCAAGATGACTAGTTTGGGAATATTTTTTTCCTTATTGTTGCTTTTTCATGCCTTTTTCCAGGGCCATCAGAAAATGTTAAAAAGCAATTTTCTGGATATTCGGTATGTTGTATGTATTTCTAGTGATCTTCCCTCTGTATTGGTCTGTTTTTAAACTCAGAGACGTTAGACATCAGAGATGCTGTAATAGCCTAATAATAAAATAATAAAATAATAATAATAATACAATCAGAGGTGATCTTCCAAAGCAGGGATTTACACGAAGCTTAATTCAGGTTGCAGATAAATCAGATTTTATGTATGATGTTGAAGAATAACAGTATTTGTTTAGTCAGCTTGAAATATAGTGTCCACAAATGATCAAATCAGTCATGTCACTGATATGACGACTCATTCGTACTCTTCTGCTAGACAAAGTCAATTAGGCCAAACTATGATGGAGAATTTATGTGCTCAGTCATGCTGGGATGTGATTTCCATAATTCTTAACCAATCTGTCAGACATTCGGGATGAAAATCGTATCATGATACCATCGAAGCACTGATTAGAAATAACTCAGAACTCCCTTGCCCTGGAGGAAGTAACTTGCACGTGTCTCACCACCTGGGGTTGCCCGCCCACCCCTCTGTAGGTGACCTTTCATCCACCTTTGAGAAGTAGCTCAGAGGTTTTGGAGATTTCTGTCTTGCTAAAGAGAGCTATTTGGTCTCATTCAATATCCACCAGCCCTCTTTCCTGGAGATTTGCGGGCTACTTGTCCTTGCAGTTTCTCAGTCCAGAATTTACTGCTTCTATAAACGACTTCAGCTAACTGGATTTATAACAGATCGTTCCCACCGTCTGGAATCTGCTCATTATGCACAATCCATTTGTAAGTGGTCGTTTCCAGGATTGCTGTATCTGTAGGAGCCATTGTACTTCCTTTTGTCTCTCAAGTTTGTAAAACAGACAAAGGAACTTTTTCTTTGAAATTTAATTTTTTTTAAATTTTCTTATGAGTCGGATATTACAGAACCGAGAAACATGTATTTGGTTATTGAATAATTTCTCTTCTGTCGTATTTGATTGTGTCACTCCAGTTAAAATAAAACCACCCTGGTGAAATGACAAGGCAGTTTCTTTGCATCTGTTTGTCTGTCACAGGACCTGGAAAGGTCTGCCACCTCCTCTAAAGACCCTTTTAAGCAGTTGTAACAGATACCTCTATTTCAAGGATCATCTCTTCCACGCGCAGGAAGAGCGCCCTTCCCGGTGGTGAATGGCGCTGATCTGTGCGGTCAGGCTGCGCGCGTTCCCCTTAAACACAATCCACGCCAGAAGCACAGGCCCAGATGCCGGGAGCGGTTTTAAAGAAACCCAAATGTATATTATGAAATGATTGATTTGACCAAACAAATGGGACTAAAAATTTTAAATGTGTAGAAAGTACACATGAGGAAAAAAAACATCAAAAACCCTCCCTCCCTTTGACTTGAGAGAACGGAGTTCCCTGAACTCACGGAAGATGCCGACTACTCTGAGCAACGCGCTCCGGCCCAGGACAAGTCACAGGCACCGCGACACAAAATTCATCTATTAAGTCTGATCGACAGTTAATGTAGATGTTGATAAAACAGCAAGCCGACGTGACTGTGTAAACGGTAATGAAGGGCTTTGAGTGGCCAGGCGATACCCATCTTATTGGTAAGAATGCAGCGCTCCAGCTGAGCTGCCTTTATAAGAAAAATGGCAGAAGATAAATCATTTCGCAGCAGTGAAGTTCTAAATAGGAGGGCACTAACACAGCATTGAAATGAAGACTGTGGTTTCTCACCTAGAAACCAAGCAAGGCTAGGCTGAGGGGGTCCATGAGATCTCAGACATCACATGCAAACATATTTATGCATATGCACTTGTGCATTTTTGTGGGGTACGGGTTCATATTCCATATGTTAGATTTCATATCCCATGTTTGTTAGATTTCAAAAAAGTCCATGCAGGCCTCCCCATCACCCCGAGCCCCCACTCTCCAACCCCCACCACACACACACACACACATATAAAGAACTTCTGTCATGGTAACACCCTCCCAGGAACAGTAAGGGCTTTTTAATTTCTCCATAGAAAAACAGTATTAATATTACAAGCATGCCTACAGAAATACCAGTAATTGAAAAAATTCTAATGTCTCTAAATCAGCTCAGACTTCTTTTCATTGAATACGACTAAGAAAACATGCAAGGTTAAGAAATCGTATTTATTGCTTCTTTGGTACAACCAGAGATGCTACCTCAAACCTTTAAAATAAATAGCCTCATCAATAAAACTTATGAATGGTAGGATATTAAAATTCCTTCTTTGCTTTCACATAGAAGAGCCCAAAATATTAACAGGTTGGAGATGCAGTACAGTTCAAAAAAATCCACGCTGACTGTGAAAACCACCACAGCTGTAAGGAAGTCACTCCATGTGGTCCAGCCTTCCCTGCAACTCCCGAGCGCGCACACTGATGGGGAGTTTGAGCACCGATTCTATCATCCGTAGTGGGGTCTCTTGGTACCTAGTCCGGTAATCCTCTACAGCGCCGGAACAACATCCAAATACAAAAGGAAAGTAACCACCGCAGTTGAGGTATCCAAACCGTTGTTCTTGCTTCCTGGCGCAGTGGCCCACAACGTGTATGCACGCTAAGGCCTAAGGTCCTGGGGACAGGACTGTAAATTTACTACAAGGGAGGGGTTTTGTTTGTGCCACTGATGGCTCTGCTGGCTCCCGTCCACAGGAAAGGCAAGAGGATTTCTGATTGTCAGGTGGGTCTTCAGAATAAACCTGAAGGTGAGGCACCGTCCCCCTGCCCTCGCTTCGGGCAGTGCTTCTCTCCCAAGCTTCCTCTCCAAGCGTGGTTTACGCCGACAGCGGTGCAGCGCTAAGCCTTTCACTAGTCAGGACCTTCGCTAAATGCCTGCTGACCAGCCTGCATGGTGCAGGAGGCTGGCTCGCAGAAAGCAGGAGGGCCAGGAGGTCCTGGGGAGCCAGGCACACCAGGGATGCCCGCCACCCCTGAGGGGCCTCGCTCACCATCCCGGCCATTCCTCCCATAGCTGGCAGGACCCGGGTCACCTGAAACACACAAAAGGTTGCACACATGAGCAGGACACCCCTCGTGGCTGCAGACCGGCAGGAGGCACTGGACCTCCCACTGTCCGGCAGCGTGTACAAATGGCCTTAATAAATGTTTTTGCAGGGGGCAGGGCATAGCTCAAGTGGTAGAGCACGTGCTTAGCACGCACAAGGTCCTGGGTTCAATCCCAGGTAACTCCTCCAAAAAATAAATAAGAAACCTAATTACCTCCTCCCCTCCAAAATAATTTTTTTAATGCTTTCGTAAATGATAGAGGATGACTAAAGATGATGATGAAGGTGATGATCCTTAAAGCTATTTGTCTGAGGTTTTGCCCTGTAAAAGTGGCCAGAGGGAAAAACTGGCCTTCCCATAACAGCTTATCAGCTTCTGGTGAGCCCTGACCTGGGCTCCAAGGTGCTCAGAGACTATTCTGTGGGAACCTAATTTTGGGGTGACACTAAGTCACATTCAAGTTACTCAAGAACTCCATTAACAAATATCTAAAAACTGCTTTTCAACTCTTGCGAAGAGAATGCCCAGATCCAGAGTGTCCTCATTCTGCCTTGCTGGCCTCATGGGTGTGTTAGCTACACTAACTGCCTGATGATTTTACAGTTTTCCAAAATTTCAAGGACCTATAAAATGTTATTGCCAAACATTTCGTTTTTCTTAAAGTGAACATCAGTGTCATTCTCTGTACTAACACTAGAGGGAAGTCGCGTTACACTGATGGAGGCTCAACGTGCCAGGACCCTTCCGAGGGCTCTAATGACGCTGCGGAATCACAGGGACTGTGCATACAGGCTTAAAAAGAACATGGATACATTTCCAGCATTAATTAGAGAATTTCTTACATGTCTCACTTTGTCCTGCGCTACCTTTTGTGGTGTTAGACAAAGCACACATGTTTAAGGAATTGGTGTATTTAGTGGTTTGCTCACTTAAGATCCCCAGGGCTGAATAAAACAGTGGAAATTGGACAGCTGTGGAAATAGGATAAATGACTACTGCTAGACTTAAGCTTCAGAGGTGCCCTTTGCATTGGGGGATTTTTTTCCCACTCAACATTCACAAGCAAAGCTCACCTATCTGCAGATTTTGCGCAAGAAATCTGGTCTCATGGCCTGGTGTGGTGAGCACCACATTCCTGGTGGTCCACACACGACTATCATTTAGCTGACTCCTCTCCCCGGTGTGTTTAAATGCACAAAGAGAAGTCAAGACCCATCCTTAAATATGTTTTCCTAAAATCCCCAGAGTGCCAATGAACTGGTCCCCAGTGGACAAGTTTGGGGCAGCAGGCAAAGAGTAACTCTTGATGGACAGCTCGGTCAAGTGACGCCACGAAGGGTTCTGGTGAGAGATGGAAGGTAGGGGCAGGGATCGGGGTCTAAAGCCCCACAGATCCCGCTCTGTGTGATCTGCACAGCTCTGTGAGAGACAGAAGAGGAATCAAGACACTGAGAAGCTATGGGACACGCCAGTCAGATGATGCCTCGGAGGCAAGACCAGCTCATCATATACCCGCCCAGCCTGCCCATCCTTTCATCCACAACGTGAACCTGGACATACGCACATCTGCCTCTGTCACTCACCCGAGTTCTTTGTCGGGGCCTGGGACCTGCGTTACGTCTGTCTCTCTTCAAATATAAAAGGAGGAATGACAATAGCGGTAAGAGCTAAATTCGCAGAACGTCTGCTACAAGCCAGGCACCATTCTAAGTGCTCTACAGGTACGAACACATCCACAGGTCCTCCCGAATGAGGCCGGACGGTAGGTGTGGTTATTCTCTCCCCCGTGCAGAGAAGATGCTAGCGCACCGAGAGGCAGCGCAGCTGAAAGTAAGTAAAAGGGCAGTGTGTACACCCGGGCAGCCGGGCTCGAGCCCGCACTTCTTACCTGTCTGCCCTCCTCCCTCTGGCCGCGAGGAACTCACTGATGGTTTCTGTGACTTTAACACAGCAGAGCACGAAGGCCAAAATGACAGTCCACAAAATGGTGATAACAATGACCTGTGGTCCGTATTCGGCAACGGACCATCACAACCCCAAAGGGCACGTAATCTTTAACACTGAACCAACTAAGGGGTAAGGAGGAGAGACAGAGAACTAAAACTGTCCAGAAAGGATGAAGGAATTCTGACCACTGGATAGACAGTAAAGGTGTCAGTGCCGTTTCTTCAAATCCATCAGCTGTATTAGCACCAAGAAGGACCAAATGGTCTTCTCACTCAACAGGCTGAGTCCCAAATCTAACAACAGGGACAACAAAGGTCGCAGAATACTCTGTTCTGCAGGCTCTTTCCTTTACATGAGATGTATATGTATCTAAAATGTTCTGGACAAGGTCCTGAACAGGGCCCTGCTGAGGGTTCCCTCAGGTCCTGAAGTCCCACCCCTGTTAGGTTTGGGAGAGACCAGAAACCACATTGTAATCCCATTTCAAGCTCTAACAAGGAAATTAAGAATGGCCCAGCCTCTCTGAGGACAGTGAGCTGGTGACACGATCTGCTGTGACCTAGCACTGTGCATTCGTGGTGCGGAGCTGGAGATTTCACGGAGGGAAGGTCTGAGGGGTCGGGTAGCAGCATCTTCCTGCTGAGCGACAGCCAGGAAGAGGCCACCAGGGCCAAACCAGGGCCCAGCTCTGCCCCCCACCCACCTCCACACACAGAAGTGGGTTTGCTATGTTACTAGCAGTACCACGCATGAACCCGGACTGAGCACGGACAGTGGCCAGAAACCGCCCTAAGCACGTCAGGTGGACTGCTTCTTTCCCTTTCATTCTCAGAATTACGCTCTCCGGGAGATGGGACTGTTGATTATCATCTCTTTGGTAAGTGGGGAAGCTGAGGCACTGAGCAGTTAAGAACTTGTCCGGTGTCATGAAGCCAGTTAGTGACCGTCAAGATGTGAGCCAGGCGTCTGGACTGTGGGGCCCAAGCTCCCAGCAGCCCCGTTTCAGAGCACTCGCTTTAGGGGAGAAATGGCCCCCAAAACTCTTGCTCAGGGACTTGATGGATTGGGAAACTGACAGCTGAGCATGTTTACGTGCAGACAAGGGGATGTGAGCTGACGGAACGCCAAAGCCCCAGCTGGGGCCTCCGGAGAAGTGAGAAATACCCTGTGAGCCAGTGTGCCAAAGCCCTGGGGAAGTGGCATGCTTTGGAAAGCTAGCCTTAATTTAAAAAAATAATAGTAATAATCTGTAATCTGGGGCAGGGGAGGGTACACTCAGTGATAGAGTGCATGCTTAGTGGGGTTCAATCTTCAGTGCCTTCAAAAAAAAAAATCTGCTACTCTGATTTTTCACTAAGTGATGTCAAATATCCTCTCAATGAAAATGTAACCAAAGCCCCCAAAAGGAAGACCAGATTTCCGAGTGGTACCAGGAAGAGAGGGGCACGGGCTGGTAAAAGGCAGAAAGGAAACCCAAAAGGGAAGGTGTACGAGTCCTGAGATGGGGAGTCCATGGAACTTTTTAACAGATCAGATTTAAGTATTAACTCCAAGAGCGGCCATAACAAAAATTTTTTTTTCATCAAGGAGACAAGATTAGGGCCAGGAAGAGCTGCCAGTGACAAGCTTGTCCTACCTTACCGTCTGCCCACACACGGATGGACTGATGTGCTAAAAGGCTCATCAGCGGAGCCCCCTCCCGTCACCGCACAAACCCCAGGTGAGTTACCGCAGGTGGGAAATAGCGCCCCCCGTGGCGGCCAGGGGCACTGCGCACATGCGGGAGGCTCTTCTTTAATCTCCCCATTCTTAAACTTATAATGTGGCTCATCCACAGGTTTTTTTAAAGTAAGGGTCACCAGAAACAATCATATGTTTTTGATAAAGTAAAACCTTGCCAACCGTGCACGTTGCTGGTCCAAGAACAGTTAAGTGATTTGTTAACAAAATGGGAGGAGAAATTGTAAGGCTCTTATGGGATTTATAACCCACAGATAATTAAGTAAATTGCAGTGATGCTATTGCATCAGCTTTAAAACCTCTTATTCCTACTATTGATAAAGGAGAGGAGCACTCAGTAAAGTCTCTTTTCCTCTTCTCTCTTCGAAACGTCCATCAATGAATCCAGACTCTATATTAAAATCTTCTCTTGGCCTCATTTAACTCCAACCAGATTTTCTTTCCTTTTCCAATCATAAAAGCCTCCCTTCCCAATCACAATCATCGATTTGTGAAAACGTCTCGACAGGCCCATGAATCAGTCTTAGAAAAGCAGTGTTTGAGCTCTCTCCAAATGTATTTGTATTAAAAAAAAAATCTTTTAAATGAGAAAATCCCAAGGTGCAATGAAATGGATAATCAGAAAGCAATGATGTTTGGGGTGGCAATTAAACCCATGATTGAATATGCAAGCCACCGGCAGAATTAGAGAACCATCTTTTCTTTCTCTAGATTTTCTTTGACCGAGTTTTCCAAATCCACTGTGGGAGTGTGTACCACCCTCCTTCCTCCTTCAGCACAAGCCCCCTCCCCTGATTTGCCTCCCCGGGGCTTCGGGGACCTTCCTGAGGCATGGCCCCACAGCGATGGGGAGTTTGCTGGGAGGCTGCATGCCATTCACACTCTTAGGTTTCTTCTGTGTTGGACCTGGAAGTCATCCCCCAGTGGACGAGCAAGCGGCCATCGAGACTACGGCCACAGAGCAACCAGTGTGGAAAGAGAACAGATGCCCAAGGTGAGAATCTGGGCCCTTCACACAGAGGCTACTCTGTCACCTCAGTTGACCCAGCTGGGTATGTACCTGTGTGTGGCTTTTGGTGGCCAGGGTTAGAAATGTCCAGGTTTATTTATTTTTGCATGTGGACTTCTGGACCTTCTGTATGTCTGAAGGAGAAGCTTTTAAAATAACATTTCAGTTAACTCCCTGGGCAACACAAACAATTGAAACTTGGTTTCATTTTCCTGTGGCTCTTTTTAAACAAAGAGGAAATGAGCAGCTGGGGTAGAAATTCACTCAGAATTTTGTTAACAAGTGCCTTGTGGCTGGA
The DNA here is from genome assembly GCF_048773025.1 of Camelus bactrianus. Lineage (NCBI taxonomy): Eukaryota > Metazoa > Chordata > Mammalia > Artiodactyla > Camelidae > Camelus > Camelus bactrianus. Next base: position 68,149,246 of record NC_133553.1, read on the forward strand.
CTTTGACACTATTTTTTTCAGTATTTATTCAAGAAAGTTATGTGTCAGGTGGGCAGAGGGTATAGATAGCTCAGTGGTAGAGCATGTGCTTAGCATGCATGAGGTCCTAGGTTCAATCCCCAGTACTCCATTTTAAAATAAAATAAAATAAATAAGTAAATAAGCAAGCCTAATTACCCCTAAAAAATAAAGTGCTGTTTCAAGCCCTGACATGTATTCTCAAAGAATTCAGACATGATTTACAGATTATCTAACTCTTCATTGAAGGTGGTCTTGAAAAATCGATGCTAGCCACTATTGTCATGTGATAAACTCAAGTAATCAAAGAGCAATTCTGTGAAATATTATTCTATTCAGTCTACCCACTTGCTACCAATTTCCCCACCTCATACTTACTTGGGAGACCTGTAGCTCTGGGCCCATCTTTGGGACCTCTTCCTGGAAGGCCACGATCACCCCTTTCTCCCATGTCACCTGGATTTCATTAGAGAAATGTCATTTTTCTATGTATCTGTAAAAATAAAGTTCCATATTTTTAAACTTAAAGCAAAGCCTACATTCAGAAATCAAAGTTACGATGTTGCTACAAACTAGATTGTAGTAAGTATGTAGAAAGGCAAAAATCAAGTTAATTATTTTAAGAGGTCTAAGGGGAAAAATCAAATGATTATATGCCTAGATGCTGAAAAGACACCTGACAATTAAACATGCATTCCTGATACAACATTCAATAAAATAGGAATCTAGCTACTTCCTCAGCATGATAAAGTATATCTGTCTCAACCCCTAGCTGGCGTGATGCTTGATGCGAAACACAAGCAGCAGCTCCACTCCAGTCAGGATGTTACAAAGATGCCTACTTTCTTACTATTATTTATTATTTGGTGTAAGTTACCCTTGTTCTTGGTGAGGCGGGAAGCCCCATAAAAAGACCGGCAGGACCCCCAGGCAGGGCCACTACTCTCCTGCCAACACCATCCAGTTCCCTGGCCCAGAGGCTCTATCTCACTTTTTGCCTCTGAAACGGCTTACTTACCCCTAAAATTCTATTGCTTCCCTGAGCTCACTTCTGATTGGTTATTTCCTTCACTCCTGATTGGTTATTACTCTCACTTCTGATTGATTCACTTCCCTAACTTCTGATTGGTCCACTTGTAGTACTTCATTTGCATGGAGCTCACTCCTGATTGGTTATTTCTCTCACTCCGGATTGGTCTATTTCCACAAAGCTTGTTCCTGGTTGGCCAACTTCTGTTATACTTTATTTGCATATGATGTTGCAAAGTGTAAAACTGGCAGCCTATAAAGGCCTGTGTAAACCTAGACAGGGTCCGGAGCTTGGAGTGTTAACTCTTCTGGGTCTGCTGGCGTAATAAACCTGAGTTCTCCAACTCTCCGAGTGCTGCTTGGTCTCTTCCCCGGATCCAGGTTGCTGTCACAACTCAGCTGTAACACTGAGCTATAACACATTTTTCTGCAACATCGGGTGATATGACTTTATCTTACACCCTAGAAAATCAACTCAAAATCTTCTAGGAACAATAAGAGAATTCAGTAAAGGAGCAAGGTACAAAATTAATATATGAAAATCAATAATTTTCACATATACAAACAATCAGTAATAAGATGTAGTGAAAAAAAGATCCCATTTGTAATAGCAACTAAATTATTAAATAACCAGGAGTAAGTTTAATCAGAAATATGCAAATCCAACCTGGAAAAAAATTTAACAGAAGATTAAAAACAATCTAAATATCCACTGAAGGGTTAAATATATGGTGGTACTTTTTTATAGAGTAGAATACTATGCACCTGTGAAGAAGAACCAGGAAGCTCTTTGACATGATCCCCAAGACATTGTTAAGTGAAAAAAGCAAGGGCCAGACCACTTACTAAAGGACAATACGATTTGTTATTAAGAGGATGTAAGAAAATATATACATTCATTGATCATCACGGATATGGATATTTAGGAAGCTAATAATAGTGATTACCTAATAGAAAGGATAAAGGAATCGAGGCAGATGGGAGACAGGGCTGGGAGAGACACGCTTCACTGAATATCTTTTTATACACTTTAAAATTCATGAACAATGTAAATTTAGTATTACCAAAAATGAATTAATGAATTTTTGAAATTTAGAGGGTGCTGTCACAAGGGAGTACATTTCAATTCTGCCTCATTATTTACAGGGAATAAAGGAAATCTGGATTGCAACCAACCATGTGTCTTTGCAAGACAGCTGACAATTCGGGGATCCAGCAGCCACAGAACAAAGTTGTGTTAATTAAACTGGCCCCTGCAGAGACCAAACCCAGAATCTTGGCCTCATTAACAAAGTGCCTCAATACCTTAAGTTAACTGGTCCTAAATGACTTCTACTGCTCCTAGTAGGAGGCATTACCTGTTTTCCCACCAGTATAGTATTATATTGTTATTTTACTACATTGTTAGAAGGTGCAATGGCATTTTGCAACAAATTCTATACATAATCATTTTTTCCAAATATTCATATCAGCTCAACCTCATCCAGTGTTATCAGGTTCGTTATAATTTTAAAAACTAAGTCACGTACACAACAAAAATAGAGTATCTGTACAACCATCTGCGCATTTGTCAGTCAAAAATCTCAAATTATGAAATGAATCTTTAAATAGTAACCATACTTCAATTTTTAGCTGTGAATTTCCTTGTGTGAAGATTTTTTACGATGAGTCAACCACCTTTTCAAAACAAAGTTTTATAAGTATTGTGTAAGGATTTACAGCTCAGCTCGAACTCACACAAACTAGTTATTTTTTACACTCATCACCAATACGGCCTTACTGCATTAGGAAGCTAGGACAATTAGCATTTTTAAAACTAACAGCTTAAGCTCTCTAGTTAATTTAGCAATTTAAATGTCGTATCACTGCAATTCTCAAGGCTGGCCATAGACTGTTCCTCATTTTCTGAAAAGATGAGACGAACAGAATAAGTTAAAATGCAGCTTTCACAGGGATGGTGTAATAGGGAAGAACAAACCTGACTCCCTATGAGATCTGTTCCCTTAGCTCTAGCCCCTCTGCTCTGGGTCCTGGGCTGAGTCATGCTGGTTCTGCACCTTTTGTAAAAGAATGTTGCCTAGAGCCTGAAATAGACAGGAGAGCCCATTCTCCAGGCTCTGACCTTTAAGGATGTAACACTCTTCCATTCAGATAGAGATAAAAAGTTGCAGAACAGAGAATAACATTTGTCAGAGGCTTGAGACAAGGCATAGTGACATATCAACTTGACTCACGCTAAAAAAATCTAAACATACACACAGCCTCACTCAGAGACTGAAAACTATCCCAAACCATGAACATTTAAAAAGTACTTATGACATGAAAGACTGACGTGATCCTAAGCAAGGTGAACACTGGGCCAGTCGGGGGTCTCTCGTGTTTCTGCTCGAGCATCACATGACATGAACACACATGAAACAGACACACAACAAGGCTGTGGCTCCAACGCGTTTGTGTAAAAGTGTGTAAAGCATGGTGATGAAAGCCAAAACACACATCAACACGACTTAAGCTTTGAGTATGATCTGAGGCCTGTTTCTACGAGTTCCTATTAAAAATGTTCTGCTGTATTTTTCAGAGTAATTTTTTAGAAAGAAAACTGATTTGATTAAGACATAGCCTGAACTATTAGTAAAACTTATTTTAATAAAACTTATCTATGTAGTAATGTCTCTGGAAAAAGGCTCTCAAAGCATCTCCAAGGAAACCAGCACCTACACCATTCCTTCTTTATTAAGTGGGGGGAAAAAAGGCAACAAGGGACAATGAAACACATCTCTGATCAGAAGAACAGTTTAGTTTCAAATGGTGGAGTGTTTATTCTCAAGAAAAATTTGATCTGTAACCTTTGGGTAGTAGAACACTACGTGTTTTCAACTAAATAGGACTTCTAGTGTATGTGATGGACAAGAAAGATTCAGTCCACTTATCTAGAATCTTACATTTCCAAATTGTGACAGTATTGACTGATAAGAGAAAATTTGATTATTCCTTTCTGTCCACGCCCGCATTTTAAGAAGTAAAACTGAGAGAAGATGCTGTTTTAAAGGAACCCAATGCCAAGAAAGGTATGGAGGAGGGTGGGGAGAGAAAGTTCTTTAGGGAAAAAAAAACTCTATCACATCCAGATTCTAGGCTATGTCACAAATACTGCAGGAAAAAACAGTCCCTTATATGATCAAACTATGCCTGATGAATGAACTTACTGCTAGAGATCTTTTCCAGGTTCCAAATACAGAAACAGATCTTTCTTCTTTTCAAAATAAGGTTCACCTGCTAGGGCCAACCCAGCCCAACCCAGACACAACTCCATGCTCCAGTTCCAAGCATCCCAGGAAGTTTCCAGAACAGGTCCCCTTTATTTCCAGTGCTTCTCAGCCCTGGCTGCACACTGAAATCACCTGGGGAATACTGTGAAAGCCCAACGTAAATCAGAATCTCTGGGAAGGGGACCCAGACATGGATGTAGCCCAGGCTGGATAGGCAGCCCTCTGCAGACTCTTCCAGGGAAGCAGGTAGACAGACACTTTCCTTTCTTAAGGAATAAGATGGGGCTTCAGGAGCGGTCTTTACTAAGTCAAAGTTAAGCTCTGTCCCAAATATGGAGACTTCGCTTTAGCCAGAGATGGCTGGCAGCCCTACAAGATGCTCCTTCTCAGTGGGAAGACGGGTGACGCCCCCCACGGACACTGCTGCCCTCACTCCAGGGTTTCTGATTCAGTGAGTCTGGGCCAGCAAGAGAACCTGCTTTCCTAACAGGTCTCTGATGATGCGGACACAGCGGGGGCCACTCTTTGGGAACCACGGCTCAGCAGTGAACTCAGGAAGGCGTGGGCTCCAGCACAACACAGACAACTAAGCCAGCAGCCCGCCCGCGGCGGTGGAGTTTCCTCAAAGAGCTGACACAGGAAACAGGGTCCGACCATGGGGAGAGCACCTCTGGTCAGAATTCCTGAACTGAAGGTAAAAGCAGGACCAAGATGAGTGGCCATGGGATTCTTTCAAACACCCGGTTCTCTTTAAGATGCACTCTGAGCTCGCTCCATATTTGATTGTGTTCAGCCTCTGAAAACTTGGAAATCTGCCAGGTTGACCCGGGGCCCCATTAGGGCTCATTTTTTGTTTAACACACCGCTCTGTGCATGCCAAATAGGAAATAATGAACAACACTGTTCCAGCTGAGGGTGCAGTGAGCCGAACGTGTCAGCAATTCACAGACAGATCCCAAAATGCAGCTGGCTTGACTTCTGACCACTCACACCATAGTATTTATCCCTAATTGGGGCACCCCTGTTTAAAAAACACACATCCTCTCTTGATTTTGGTGCCATGTCTTTCTGAAGTTCCCCAGAGAGCTGTCAGTCACTCATCGTGATACATAAACTCCTCGCTCTCAGTTCTCTCTGTAAATTACCCAGGGCACACCCCCACCCCAAGCTGACAGACTTACTCAGCTCAACTAGCAAACACCACCGGGGGCAGCCAGCCCTCCTCCAAGTTCTGCGGAATACCTAACCCATTCATAAGCCTATTCCCCTGCAAAATAACTGGTCTCAGGGGCTCAGCTTGCTTTCAATAAATGGAGAGGAAACAAACTCTCTCACAGTCTCTCACACCTTAAATAAGGAATAAAGTTAGACTGAATTTCAGAGCTGAACAAAAAAAGTCCCTCACATCTGACAGCCAGTGTCACTCTTTAAAAGAAGAGGGAGGCAAGACAGTGGGGGGTGGGGGAGGCAGCGTTAACTCCTGATGTGACCTTTCTGACCTCCTAACAAACTGTTGGTTTAAGTAAACATGCACAAATCTTCAAGGGCTGGTTGCCATCTCAGAACAACTCTATGATGATTCTAGGGGTCTCAATAAAAATAAAAACCTGAATGATCCTTTACCAGATCCCATGAGGTTTATTTTGAACTACGGTTAAGGCAGACTGTAACTGAAAAACATTGGCACCAAAAGGCAAGGGACCTTAATTCTGGTGTTTGGTCTACTGTTGTCATACACCAAGGTCAAGAAAATATCAAACAACAGTTTTCCAGTCCTGACCATCACCACTGTGAAAAGAGAGCAATCCGAGCAATCCATCTTATTGCGCAGACAGCTGGCGCTTGCTAGGACACGTGAATTCATCTGAAAAAGGCCAGTGTACGTCCCTGGTTCCACGGGGGCAAAATGCCTTACCTTCAGGTCCCCTCAAACCGAGAGCCCCCAGGGGACCCTTCATGCCTGGGAGGCCACGATGTCCCTTATGGCCAGGAAAACCATTCTCTCCGCGGGTCCTAGGGGACCGGGGGGTCCAGGTGGCCCAGGGGGCCAGAGGCTCCTGAGTCGGGACGCTTGAGGCTAGCAGCCATCTCAGCAAAATGCTCTAGAAGATAATAAACAAAAGAGCCCAGAATCATCAGACACATGCAAGTGATTCAAATGAAAAGAGAGGTATTTCAAGTGTGTTTTTTTCTCAGCGTGTCACCAGAGCTTCAAAACCGGCGGTGAGAAATAAGTAAAGCGGGGTCACAAGCTTTCTGCCAGGAAGTTTCACTGGGGATGCTTTTCTATTCAGCCCTCCCTGGATAAACCTGGTCCTGCTGCTTTGAGACACGGGGGAGGGAATAAAAGACCTTAAACTGCAGGGCTCTGGGCTAAGCGGTGCTCCTCAGGGGTGAGGGTGTCACCTGAACCTGCTGCTTATCTGAAAGCCAGGAGGAAAGTGAGTTTCTCAACACGGGTAGGGAGTGGATGTCCAGGAGCTTTTTGAAAGCCAAGGACATCATCCAGAATTAGTACCAAGACACCCTTTGAGACCCAGGCTTACATTTTTAGCTTGAAGATACTCAAGTCACATGAAATATCCAGAGAATTCATGACTTCCTATTAATAATCCTTCTCAGAAGTTTTTTCATGCTTGGAACAGACACCAGACATTAGAGCTCGCTCCCTAAGAATGGTCAGTCTGTCTGAAAAATTAATAACTGCACAGGCTTTTCCAGGAATCATTGAAGAGACTAAGAACCATCCACAGTAACCATGGAGAACAGGAAAACAGTCCCATTAAAACGCTCTCAGGGAAATATTCTAGTGCAATGTTTTTTAAAAGCTTTTAGAGTGTGAAGGAGAATATAAATTGGAAACCCATTTTTTAACCAAGATTTTAAAGTTGTTCAAATACGAGTGTCCTAAGCTGGCCTTCTTTAGGTAAGAGTTAGCATAAAGTCATAATGTTCTCAGTGTGAAGTATTTAAAATTGAAATATCGTGTCAAGATAAAACGTCTACAGTATTGGTTTTCAAATACAGAGGTGATGATTCCATTCTGGAAAACTTGATGAACCTACTAGATAAACTTACTACCTCGTGAATGTACGAAAGAACACGATAATTAACAGCATCGCCATAGTTACAGATGAATTTGGAAAAAAAGGCTAACATACAAAAATATATCACTACTTTAGTAAAATTCTAGTTATTGATTTTCTACATACATGGTACCTGAGTAGAAGCAATGTCCTTATGCTTCCTAGAGGCACAGAGTCTGCCTATTACTTCTCACATAATCCACAGAGAGAGTCTAGGTCAGTGCCAGGTACACAGCAGGTGGTAGGATGTTAACAGGAGAAAGGTTCTGAGAATTTGTGTTCCAAAGGGGAAAAAAATGTGTGTGTGTGTGTGTGTATGGGGTGTACTGTCTTGTAAATCAACCCCATTGGCAAAAAAAAAAAAAAAAAAAACTCCAGGCTAACCCCAAAAGGTAATATTTTCCTTTGAGGCTATAAGCTATTGCAAATGGCAACAAATTGGATAAAACAGAATTGAAATTAATGTTATTCAAAATCTCCCACCTTTATGTCTGTGAGTCTTATGGTTACCAAAGGGGAAGGGGTTGGGAGGGATAAATTGGGAGTCTGGGATTAGCAAATACACACTACTATATACAGAACAGATAAACAACGAGGTCCTACGTATAGCACAGGGAACTACATTCAATATCTTATAATAACCTACAATGAAAAAGAATCTGAAACAGAATATATGTGTAACTGAATCACTATGCTGTACACCAGAAACTAACAAAAACATTGTAAATCAACTACATTTCAATAAAAAAAAAAAAAAAACCTCCCACCTTTAAAGCATACAAAATGTCAAGCCATTCTGACGTATTTACCTTGCATGACTCTCATGCAAACCTGCTTAATGTGCTGATCTGTGGGTGCTCTACCCTGGGACGGAAAAGAAAACAGACAGTTGTACATGGAACCATAAAGGGGACACTGTTAGATGAGCAAGTGTCGGACTTGGCAAGGAGCCAGATCGTCTGGATTTACAAGGGAAATGGCCCAGCTGCTGAGGAGCTGAGGTCTCGTCCTGCCCAACTGCCCCTCTGCCCCCACCCGGTACTGTGGGATGGAGTTTCCAAAGGGAACCCCAGGGACTGCCCATCACTCACTGGAGGGCCCTGGATATCAGGCAGGCCGGTGGCACCCTGTTCTCCCTGCACGCCTCGTGGTCCAGGCGGTCCTCGAGGTCCTTCCTCTCCAGGAAGCCCCCGGGCTTCCTTCAGGCCCCCTCAAGCCAGGCTCCCCAGGGTTACCTGCCTGGAACACAACAGCACACTGTAAAACTGGGCCAAGCACAGGGAATGTGTCTGCTTAATACCAACACAGGCACTGACATGAAGCTGTGGGTTGACTTACGTCCCATTACCTAAGAGGTATTTGCTCAGACGCTGCGAACCCTCCAGGTAAAGACACACAAGGCCACACGACAATGCTCCCATCTCTTAAAATTCCAGTTCAAGTAAACTTTTTAAAGATCTGTCTTTTTGGTATGGTTATTATTTCAAAATGTTAATTGGAACAATCCATTTTCAAGCCACATTCTTCATACTCTGAGCCACTTCTAACAGCAAGGTAGTTTTTAATGAAACATGTTCACTTTTCCTGGCCACCAAAAGGCCACTGAGTTCACAAGACAAGTTACGTGGTAGATCAGCAATACAGAAAGCATCAAATAAATATATTTCCAAGAACGTAAGTCATTTAGCCTTTGTTACAGTCTCTGGAGCATTTGGAGAAGTCGCATGTGTCTGGGAATTATCAAATACTAGCAGGAACTAAATCAATGTATTTAAAATACCCAAACAAAAAGTGAGAGTCCATAATTTAAGTGCTGAGGAAGTTAAAAATCTAAATATTAAAGATGTTAAAAAAAAATAAACCAATTATTTCTTTAGCACAAAAGCATACACCAATTAGATTTTTCTTCTGAAAGCAGACCACTAAAAGCATTTTTAAAGTCCTCATCTACAATGATTGCTTTAAAGGAAACTAAATTTATTCACTCGTTGTTAAACCACCTCTAGTGGAATTTGTGGCATACTAGTTCCGGTGTACAACTGTTCACAGAGTAAGAATGAGAGATAAAAAGGCAGGAGGCATCAAGGGAATGCTAGTGCTCAAGACATGAATGTTCATAAAACAACGCAATCCTGCTTCTTTTTCATATGCAACATTTGTCTAGAAAAAGCCTACTCGTTCCAACATTCAAGTGTTTTAAACTAAAGGAAAAAAGGTGGTGAAGCAATGCTTTCCCTAGACACATCGAAATAAAGCTCAGGGAGTGTGCTTTTTCCCAATCTCTCTTTATGCAAAAAAACAAAACAAACAAACAAAAACCCTGACATTCATCAAGTCAACCTGTCAAAATTGCTTCTTTGAATAAATTATGGCTTAAGAGACTTCCTGAAAGTCAGGGTTAGTGGGGAGAGCTGAGGATGGAATGAAGGCTGGGGAACTGTCAGGTGACGAGGATGCAAAACCACAGCAACTTCTAAAAAAATAAAATAAAACCCAGAGAAGAAACCAAATGAATTCAGAATGCACTAAGAACTGGCAGACACATAAGAAGGAATGTGAATGGTCTTTAGGAGAAGAGAGGGACTTTCAGCTGACAGCCAGTGGCCTCAGGAAACAGAGACTTCAGTCCTACAACCACTAGGATATGAATGAGCTCGGAAGTGGGTTCTTCCCCAGAGCCTCCAGATAAGAGCTTAGCCATCCAATATCCTGTTTTTGGCTTTTCAAGATTCCAAGCAGAGTCCAGTTGAATCAACCCCAACTTTTACCTGCAGAATTGAGATTTAGTAAATGGCTTTGCTCTAGGCTGCTAAAAAGAAAGAAGAAGAGGGAGGAGGAAAGGAAGGAGGAGGGGGAGGAGGAGAAGAGAGAAGAACAGAGGAAGAGGAGAAGGAGAGGAAGGAGGAGGAGAAGAAGGAGGAAAAGGAGAAGGAGGAGAAGGCGACAACGACGATGATGATGGCGAAGGAGAAGGAGGAGAGGAAGAACTAGAACTAGGAGAAAACAAAGGAGACCAAATCAGAGGGTGATACCTGGCTGGCAATGTCTGCAATATTGCTAGAACAAGGGGTAGGCAGTTTTGATGAAGATGTCAAGGGCCAACATGGCCAGGACATCACAGGGGTCCCAGGTCTTTGGGAAAGAATTTCTCAGTTGAGGAGTGGGCTGCTGAAGTAGAAACCGGGGAACAGACCTCACCCACTTGCCGGGTTTGTCTGGGCTGAAGTCACTGAGGAAAGGGGAAGCCTTTCTCTTAGCAGCTATTTCCCCTGATTCTGGGGCTGTACTTCAGTTTTACCGGTGTTACTCGGGTAGGGTCAGGAAAGACAGGGTAGGAAGGGTGGTGATAAATCAAGAACTAACTCCTAGTATTATATCCAAAATTAAATGAAATGAACTCATTTGACATCTGCATTGCTCACCCACTTTTTTTCTCTTATAACTTGAATTATCACCGTTGGACATCAGTGATTATTTCTAGACAGTAAAGGAGGATTTCCTTTCCCAAATTCTACCAAGGTTTATTCTTTACACTGTTCTCAGTCCTCAGCCATTGCTGTCAGAGATTCTTAGGCACAGAGGTGTTACTTGAAGCCTGAGACTGTCACAGGGCGCTCAGAAGCAGTATGTAAACAGCTGAAGTGACACAATGTGATCATTTCCGTCTCAGTGCTGTGTGATCAGCCCAGGGCAGGGCACTGGGACCCAGCCTGGGCGGCTCCTTCCGGAGAAAGTAGGGCTGAGGACGGTGTTAAGCACTTAAGTAGGAGGCACTGTTCTAAGGAAAGAGGAAGAGTGCTCCAGGCTCGGAGAACAGCACACGGCATGAAGAAACGTTCAGCTGAACTGCAAGCAGATAAAGTTCCAGAGAGGTCGGAGATGACCCTGGGGAGGCAGGGACCACTTTGCTGAAGCCTTTGTGTACACTTTGCTAAGGGTGTGATTTTACTCTATGAAGTGTTATTCTTGAAGGGTTTTGAGCAGATGAGGGACAGACTGTGGGCTTTACCTTTTTTTTTAATCTAGATGACACTGGCTGCCGTGAGGATAATGTGTTGGACAGGGACAGAGAGGCTCTGGTGGGGAGGGGGTGGTGGATTCCAGGAACAGGAGTGACTTGGAAATTAATGGATCCTGGTGGTAGTGACACTTGAGACTGAAGTCAGCTCCATCCTTTCTCCTTTTATTACCCTAAATTTCTTACTGTAATAAATCTGCACAACTTTTAGCAAATCATCAGAGGTCTGCTACTGATTGATTCTCTAATTCTGAACTCATCTCATCTCTAGGGACATCAGCTGAGTTTCTGTAAAGTGATCAATTGAATGAGGTGACCATTTGCTACCTCTAATAATTATCTGTATTTTCTTAAGCACCGTGCCTGTGACTTACTTCTGCAACTAGAATACGCAGGAGATTAAGAAAATTACTGAAATATTTGCAGTGATATCACTGACATGGAAATTCAGTTATCCTCTCTTCACTGCTAAGCACAGTTCAGTTCTTGTAAAAGTGACTTATTATGGAAGAAATTACGACATATACTCAGTGAGACACTTAGGGAAAAAAAACTTCCCTTGGCATGGTTAGGTCAAAATGCAGTTCCATTTACACTGTTATAGGGTTTGGTTTTTTTTTTTCCTTTGGACTAATTCATTACTTAAAGAATAAATTTAGACATTAATTTCCTTAAACGTAAGTCCTTTTAGAATTGAATTTTACAGAATGATTTCATAAAGCAGAACACTGTATTTTCTACAGTTTTATTGATATTTTTATTTTTATACCGTAACTGTTATACTTACAGATCTCTTTAGGCCAGGTAACCCTATATCTCCCTAAATCAATAAAACCCAATTATATTAGAACAGTGTATTCACATCTGATAGTTCAGTAAAAATATTTCAGAGGGATTGTGCTGCTGAAGTCTACAGAACACCACAAACAGAAGAACTCTGGGCCCGTAGAAAAACATTAGATTCAAAATCTGGATTCTGGTCCTAGTTCTGCTACTTAACTTTATGACCGTGTGTGAGCTTTGTAACCTCCCAGCTGTGGGTGACCTTGTCTGTTAAATAACAGGGTTGAAGAGGAGCTCTCCAAGGCTCCATCCAGATCTAAAATGCTAGGTGTCGAGAATTAAATGTGTAAGTCAAAAAATATTAAACTACTATATTGTTATATATAACACAATAGATATTTAAACCAGGTGGCTTCAGTTTTGAAACCCTAACAATATTTTCAGACTTGTCCCCAAGTCTATCCGAATAAATATGCATGCTTTTATGCCTAAAAAACAACCTTGAATATCTCCCACCATTGGTTCTAGGTATGAATTCAGCTTGTTTTAGCATATCAATGCATCTCCACTACAAAAGAGAATAATTTAAAACATCCTCTTAGTGGAGAGGGTATAGCTCAGTGGTAGAGCACATGTTTACCATGAACGAGGCCCTGGGTTCAATCCCCAGTACATCCATTAAAAAAATAAATTAAATAAATAGACAAATAAACCTAATTACCTCCCCCTCAAAAATATTTTTTTAAATCCTCTTAGCTTATAAAATGAACAGTTTGAATAGAAAATAGAATTAGAATAATCCTTTTGTCATTCACTTAATTGTTAGGAAGCTCAGCATAATTCAGATGTCACACTTATAGTAACTCTAAATTCTAAAAATCTGAATCAAACAACATTACCAGAGTTTTCTCCTGTACTAAAAGCTCTCTGAAAAGATTTTATGAGAACTCTGTCACCTCCCCACCCCAAAGCACCCAGCGTAAGTTTCCACACTAGGTCATGTTACATTGTGTCAAAACCAGGCAGCTGAGCCCGCAGACCTAGCAGAGCGGGTGGCAGCGGTAACTTGGTCTCATTCTCACTACCTTCCTGGAGATGCAGCTGCAGCCTCCTCTGGGGGTGGAAGTCACTTCTTTGGAGGGTTTTAGACTCAAGAGAATGGCCACCAGGGTCACACTCGTGAGCCACAACTTTCCAACTGTAACAAAACTTTCCTTTTGTGTCCATGAGAAGCACTGTTCATGACTTTCTACAGTCATGTAAGAATCACCTTGAATGTCTAGATGGAAAGTGGTCTGAAAATTTGCCCCCTAAGGGGAACACTTTGCCCTCCAAGTGCTTCAGGCTAGGTCTATTGATCTGCGGGTGTTTCCCTCTGCTTTACTTGATCTTGGCTACAATTCTACGGGGTCATCTGCCAGCTATATAAGCAACATCTTAGCCTTTAAAGAAGTCAGCAAGGATAGCAGTGTCAGCGAAAAGAAAACATGTATGCCTCTAATAGAGTTAAAATCAGGAAGTCTCCATCAACAACCAGTAAGTCTCCATCAATAACCAGAAAAAAAGGTCTTACAAGTTCACCCTTCTCCTGCTTCACCTTCTTCCCCAGAGACACCCTAAAAAGTAAGACTAAATGTCACATTGTTTAAAATTCTTAGTCCCTTGGCTCAATTTTCACCAGCCAATACTGCTAAGCATTCCTAAGCCCCCACAGCGCCCCCTAGATCATGCAGAAATACACAGTGCTCTCAGCGGCTTTCCAATCTAGCTGTCAGGGGCTGGTCCCAACCAGAAAACAGCCCAGAGAAAACCAGGAGGTGAGGCTGAGTTTCTGCTAAAGTTAAGGATTATTGACTGTACCAGCAATTTTGTAATTAGGGAAGGGTTAGAAAGGGCTCTGACAGCAGAAAGGAAGAAACAGAGGGAGGTCTAACTCTAATTCACCTGCATAGTTTATTTGCTAAGGTCTTGGGTAAAGAAAAAAAAAATGATATGGCTCAGGAGGGCATGATCAGCCCGGCGTAAACCAATTCAGTGAATAAGAGAGCAGGACCACCCTTTTCAAAGGAAGACAATGTGTAGTCTTGAAGGCAAAGCCTTCATTAGCTCCAGCTTGTAAAAATAGTAGATCAAGCTACAGACCAAATTAAACCCTGGGTGTCACTCACAAAGCACATTCAGAGAAACTGCCCACAAATCGGCCAGTGCTGGTGAAACTCATCAACGCACATTAAACCCTGTATTTCACACTATTCGGACGATGGAGCCTACCTGTTCACCCTCTGGACCAGTTTCACCAACCACACCCTGCAATGAATACAATACTCTTTTTAGTATTTTGAGATTTTTAACTATATAATTTCAAGTGAACCAACTCCCCTTTGGGGCTGATGGGTAAGAACAAGTGTGGATAATGTGTCAGAAGAGAAATGCCATCTTCTCACCACCTAGCAAGTGTCACGAATGACCTGGAGAAACAAACAACTGTCCAAAACCTCACTGGCCACTTGAAGTGATCTCTGACCACATTCATGTAAAATGTGGCGAGTAGGAATGTAAATTTACAACTAAATAGGAAGTGTGACTACAGTTAAAATTTTCACTTTACTTGGCTTTTATTTTTTCCCTTCTAAAAAATTATTGCATTAGTAGATGTCTGGCTTCTTAACCTCCACTCTCAGTACTTTAAGATATCTTTCTGGATAGATCTCTATGATAATTTCTAGAAAAATTCTCCACTGGGCCCAAAGCAAGCCTGGTTTCTCAACATAGCAGAAATCAGCCTTCCAAACAAGGAACCTTCTGGACGGCTTGAGAGCTCACCCTGTCACCTTTCATTCCTGGAAGTCCAGGGGGGCCAGGAACGCTGGGGAGGCCAGCGCTACCGAAAGAACCCTGAAGGACAAGCACAGAGTCCCCAGAAGCACAGTTACTGCAACACAGAAAACACACAAGCCAGACACGGCCTCAGGTGTGTTGACTCCTGAGGGCTGGGCTCGGTTTAACCCTGCTCCTCCCACCTGCCACGTTCTCAGGAGAAGAGAGCCCGTCCCCCCTCCCTCCACCCCACCTCTGAGGTCTTCGGTCCCGTGCTTTATGCGCCTCCCCAGCTGTGGGCTCTTTCACAGCCCCGCTCGCTGCGTGAACAAGCCTGCTTGGGGACGAGGCAGCATTCACGCACAGTCCTCTCCAATTCCAAGAGCAACCAGAGGCCACACGGAGCCCTCCACATCTCCCCCAGTTTTAAAATAAATGCTACCAGCCATGTAGATTGAAATACCCTCTGGGGGTCTCCTAGATTTAACTGGAAATCTCACATTTACCTTTTCACACACTCACCCAGGAAGAGAAATCAAGGAAGGGTGACGAAATCACCCTCTGTAACTTGTTTTTCTCTCCTGGATTTTTTTTTTTAATTTATTGCATTTTATAGGAAGCAAATAAGCTGCTGGAGACTAGAAATATTACTTACCAGTTTACCTGGTGGTCCTGAGGGTCTGACTGGCCCTACTTCACTTCGACTGCCCTGGAAAAACACAAACACGATGGTCAACCGGACAGTCTACCAAAATGCACGTGTAATCCCTGCATCAGTAAAATAACATTCGACCTAGGTTTTTGTTTAAGTATAAAAGTCATCAAGGTATTCCCCAATCTTCAACCGAAGGAGAGACCTTTATATAAAATGCCTGCAGCCCCCTCAGTGTTCATCCTTCCATACGTATTCGAGGGCTGTACACTGTGGTACAGACCTTTCAACAGAAGTCACATCCCATACCTCTACAGAAAATGGCAATCAGGAATTTCCAGCGTCCAAATCACAACCTAACTTAGATCATGGTTATTTTGTGTACATGTTTTATCCTCTCGTTTAGACTTATGTGTTCCTGAGGTATAGACATATTAAAACTTTGAATTCTACTTTTATGTCTAAAACACAGAGCAAATTTCAGGTCTACAGTAGGCTTTAAAGCAATACCTGACAAATGATCTTGAACCTCAAAAGAGTGAAAAAACAGGCACAGGACAGAGATGTTTCCCTATAAACTACTACTTCAAAAAGACACAGAGAGTAGAAATGTGTCAAGTTTCTGAAATAAAAAATGATTCATTCTATTCGTGCTTGTTCTAAACATGCCTTAAAAGGTTAAACATATTTTGGAAAGTACAATTTATAATGAAGATATACCAAAAGCGACACTTTTGTGAGCCAATTTCAGTTTTTTATTGGAAACTCCAAGCCCTTTGAGTAAAGGAAACACATGAACTCTTCCATTTTTTAACCTGAGAACTTCATACACTTTTATGCAGGCTGATAAAAGCTCATTTCATTTCAAAAGACTATGAAAGTAGTTTTTTGAGTTTGTTTTCCTTTTAAAGGACATAACAATTTCATATTAATGCTTAATATTTGTAAATGCTTCTGATAAGATTATCCTGACCTGACCCATATGCTAGTCATTTATCTATAAATAGAAGGAAATGTCAAGACCCATAAGCCTTCCAAAGTTTCAACTGCTCTAAAGGATTAAGAGGTGTTTGTCAAGTTATAAGTCTCTCACTATGAGCTGTCATTTCATGGCAGCTGATTCTTATGACTTACAGCTGATTTAAACAAGATGTTCTTGAATGCTTTTCAAAATCTTTTATATACACATTCTGCCTAATATATGAGCCTGGATGATGACATTGGTCCTTAACCCTGTGAGCAGCTTAGGAGCCAGAAGCCATGCCTGACAAGGATGGATGCTGGGAAGATGTCAGTCACATGGAAACCAACCTCGGTGATAGATTCTTCAATCTGTCTCTACCCATAAAGACTGGGTTCCACCGCATTAATTCGACCCAGCAATTCAAAGTTCAAGACAGAGTTTCTCCAGTATATCTGCTCTGCTGGCATTTCCAAATAATTTCTGAACTGCATCATGACTGAAATCCTAAATGTCACTGTGCTAATGTGACTTTAATCCACAGAACAATTAATAGTCCTTGGCAGGAAACATCATTAATCCAATCAAAAAAAGAAAGAAAGTTCTTTGCACAACCTCAAGTATTCATTTCTAAACAAATGAACTGTTATGCCATCGTATCCAAAATGAAGATGATTAATACAGTTTTTTTTCTCTTCCACAAACCAAAGGGCTAAATTAAAATAAAGGATTCTATAACCTTTCATTCACTTTGGGAGAGATTAATTTTCTTCCTAGTCAAAGGCATAGCTTTACTCTGCTGGAATCTCATTTTCTCCATCTTTCATGAGCTCTTACTATTCAGTTCAGAAGTCTTTCCCAACCCCTGGCAGGCCCTTGGTAACACCTACGAATGGCTCAGAACCCAGTTTAGACAGCCTGCCCTGCTGAGCTTCTTCAGCCACGACACTGCCACACACACAGGACCAGGGAAAAGACCGGTGAAGTCATGGGCATTTACTCTGCCGTCACTGCACACATAGACAGCATGTGGGTCTTCATTTTTATTTCACTTCCATCCTATAATCCTTGGCTAGTATTTCTATAGAAATCAACTCGCTGTGAAAAAGGGGAATGCTTATTTTCACAACAATAGTCAAATAGCTACGAAAAGAGTATTAGGACAAGATTTTTCTGATGGCCATCTTATGATTTCTATATGTTCTAAAACCATGCATATTCTTTCTCTAAGTTCTGGAATTCCACCTGGAACTAAGGTGAGCATGAGGAATCAAGACGTAAATAGTAATCTCTGAAAACGTACATCTGATGAAATACGTCCTGCCAGGAGCAATTCACCATAAACTGGTAACCACAAGTGTGCTAAATAAATGATAAATCTCCTATGTTTCAATAGCTGTGGTGAAACCATATTCTCAGATGTGGGCAACAGAGGCTGGTGGGGAAGTGGCGATCCTGCCCAGTGGCTAATATTTACAAATTCCAGGACAAAAGTTTTGACCTTTAACAAAAGAATTGGAAGGAACCAGGAAAAAAGGTAAAATCGTATTAAAAATGTGAAGACCATAAGAAATGCTCTATTTTTCTCTTGGATGCTCTGTGTCACCATGTATATCCCCAACATGTTCAGACACATCTGCCAAAATTCATCCCTATTTCAGAAGCCGATCAAGGCTTTTTTTAAAAAAGATGCAGACCCTCTACCAGTGATTCCCAACTCTGGCTGTGCACTGAAATCCCCTGGGGAGTTTTCAGAAATATATTTCACTGGTGTCTTCCACCCCTCCACACCCCATCTCTTTGCCCTGATCCTGATTCAGCAGGTCTGGGGTAAGACCCAGGGATTTGTTGGGGCTGATGTTCTGTTGGTGTGTCTTCACCAGCTCCACTTAGACTTTTGTTAAATGCTTGTTGTGAAAGTTCCATAAATACTGACATGTAAAATCTGTGAAAGATATTTTGTGCCGTTAGAATTTGCCAAGCTAACTTCAAATAAAAAACATTCAGTGGAGACTTGACTTATGGAGGCATCAGAGGGTGGAGAGGAGGACATGGACCCAGAGCCCTGTGGCCAGGTCTGAAGTCTGGCTCTGCTATGCAGCAGGGAACTCCAGGCTCACAACTCAATCTCTCTGGGCCTTAGTTTCTTCATCTGTAAAATGGGTTTTTTCGAGGATTAAGTAGTCACATGATGCACTTAGAACAATGTCCAGCTCATAGCAAGCACTGCAGACGTGGTAGTTATTATGTTTACCCAAGGTTTTATTTAAGGTTCTATCCAAGGAATAGAGAAATCAATCAAAATTACGTGATTTAAAAAAATTTTTGTTTTGTTTTCTGGAGGAGGTAATTAGGTTTATTTATTTGTTTGTTTGCTTACTTAAATTTAACAGACGTATTGGGGATCAAACCCATGATCTCATGCATGCTAAGCATGCACTCTACCACTGAGCTATACCCACCCCCTCAAAATTATGTTTTTAATCAAATGTTTAACAGAATGTTCTTTGCCTTCTAAATCTCCCAAAACTCTTTAAAAGCACAAATCATGCTTGCAAAAAACAAGTCTCTAGACCTCAATTCTTGAGCTTCTGTCAAGATCACTGATAACGAGAAGGCACCATCTTTGTAAACAAATACTGAGAGCTACTTTGTAAAACTGATTTCAGTAAATACAAATACTTCATTGTGGATGTCTCCCTTTTAAAATGGAACTACTATATATATATATATATACACACACACACACATACATATATATACACATACATAAATGAATAGCTTTGCTGTACACCTGAAATTAACATGGTAAATCAACTACACTTCAATAAAAAATAAAATTAAAAAAATTAATGGAACTTCTAAAATAT
This sequence comes from Camelus bactrianus, assembly GCF_048773025.1. Taxonomy (NCBI): domain Eukaryota; kingdom Metazoa; phylum Chordata; class Mammalia; order Artiodactyla; family Camelidae; genus Camelus; species Camelus bactrianus. The sequence goes on from NC_133553.1 coordinate 68,168,749, forward strand.
CACAGAAAGCATAAACTTCATTATACTTGTGTTGTCATAATTATTTCACCAAGAGAAGTGAATTTGATTTCACTGGGCTCTAGACTGTGACGTCTGATTGTCATTGCATTTGCCTGATTACCAAACATGCTAACCAGCTGAAGAATGAACGTTATCCTTACTTAGCACCTCGCCAACTTTAGAAGTGGTTAATTATAAATCACTGTACTTAGTCTGTATTATACACTGAATGCCTCTTTCTGGCAAAAAGGATGTTCAACCCAGAAGGTCAGTTATGCTTTCTATAGACTGTTGCTTCTACAAAGCCATTTTCATATTAACACTGGAAGATCATATTAGTTCTACTACAAGGATACTTTTTAAGTTTGCCACGAAGATATTTTAAAAAGCGATCCAATGTTACAGCACTGTGTCATTTGTATTTCCCTCTGGTGTAGGGTTAAATACTCCCTCTCACACTGAGGCAGACCACAGTCTGTTCGCACCATAACCATCACAGCTGCATCACAGGCCGCTGACCGGGGAGCACTCCAGGGCCTGGCGGGGCAGGGAGCCAGCTCAGGCCAGCAGCGGCACGCCAGGTGGGGCCTCTGAGTTGAAGCTGCTGGTGACGGGTTCGGGATGGGGGGCTTCAAGAGAAACGAGAACTCCCGGATGTCCCAGACCCCGGGGGGGTATAACCTTCAGAAAACCGCGGGTCGATCAGCATGGCACTCATCTCAGTCAAATCACAAGGGCAGAGCAAGCACAACCCATACAGCAAAAGCCCTGGCAAGTTCTGAGAAGCCCGGAAGAGGAAAACGGGCCAGGAGCCATTCCACGGTAGGACCAAATCAGAGGCTCCAGCCACCTGCCAGCTCTAAACCAGGAGCCACCCAGACCCAGATGTAAACCCCATGGAGTGTGATGAGGAAAACCAGAAGCACAGTCCAAATGGTAAAGATACGTGTTCACAGGTAATCACTAGAGATGCCCAAAACGCCAATATGTTTTGCTGTGTCATTGGCAAAATTTGATGGATTAATGGTTGGGGGGGGGGGTGTCACACTTAATTTCAAAGACGTGCTTCAGTTACCCTTGGCCATTTAGTAGGACACCTTAGAAGCAGGTTTCATTCCTTCTACTCAGCTTCTCAAATTGAGATTGCAGGAAAAACAGATCAAACTCGTGATGAAGAGCTGAAAATGTGTGAGCTTACTACTAAAAGGAGTTTAATGATGTAAAACGAAAGAACAAATGTATCTTTCAGAACGGAGTAGATTTGGCGTTAAAACTTCACTCTGGAACTATATATATAAAACCTCTCATGACACTTCTCTGAAAATTTTATAGTAGGTGGGTGAGAAGTCAATTATCATGAACAGAGGCAGCATAGCAGGATTCACTGGACCTCCCATTCAGTTTATTTCGAGGAGTATTTCTTGAGCATGACCTTATGGCAGGACCGAGGACAGAGATGCAGGGAACACAAACGTGGATCAGACTGTCCCTGTCTCCCTTCAGTTTCCACACCACAAGGCAAAAAGGGAGATTCCGAATAAGGAGAGATCCCTTCTTATCTGGGAGACAGGGTGTGATCAGGGATGGTTTCACTGCAGAATTAACATTTCAACTACATCTAGGAGGGCATAGGAGACTTTGAGTCAGAGAAACAGACAGAGGCCATCTAAGAGCAGGGTGTGGCAAAAGCAAACAGGCGGCTGAGAAGCACAGAAAGTACTGAGCACAACCTCCAAGGCAGGCAGAAATGGGAAGTAAAACTGGGGGATAAACAGACAGCTCTGTCTTCTTCACTGTCAGTGGAAATCCGCTGAAGATGTTTAAACGAGGAAGCAAAGGGACAACGGAAGCTGTACTTGGCAAAACCCAGTGTGGAGGTATGAGCAGACTGGGAGCACGACCATTCCCCAGACGTTAGTGTCTGTCACCAGGACTGTGGGAACATGGCTGCAGTTCTAGGGGGAGGTCACAGATGGCAGGCATCCTGCTATTTGCAAGAATCCTGGAGAAAAAAGAACTATCCCAGTCCAAAGATCAAAAGTGCCCTGCTGGGAGACACAGGTACAAGGAGGATAGACGGGAGCTAGAAGGCAATGATCAAGCAGCAGTGAACTATCGCGAGAGCCAGGGAAGTGAACGTGGGCTGGGAAAGAAAGAATCAAATCCGAGGCTGTAAAAGAGAGGAGTTAAATGACTAACAGACCCAGGAAAAGATGCTCAACATCGCTAATTAATAGAGAAATGCAGATCAAAACTACTATGAGGTATCACCTCACACCAGTCAGAAAGGTCATCATTCAAGTCCACAAAGGATAAATGCTGGAGAGGCTGTGGAGAAAAGGGAACCCTCCCACACTGTTGGTGGGAATGTAGTTTTGTGCAGCCACTGTGGAGAACAGGAGGGAGATTCCTCAGAAGACGAAAAACACACTTGTCAAAAGCTTTGGATCTCGGGGGCAGGCCAACAAGCTCCCAAAGGCCGGGCCTCGCCCCTTCTTCTGCCGCAGCTCGCTGGTGCCCCACAGGGTCCGGGGCGGCCTCCGCTCCCAAGGCGGGCCCACCTGCGCGGGAAGGCCGTGGCCTGAGGGCCAGTCTGAGGTGCTCCGGGGCGGTCCAGCGCCCTCCCACCTCCCGGGGCTGCTCCCACTCTCCCAAACCCGCATATGAGCGGCTGCCAAGAAAGACGCGGGGTTCAGTAAATACTAATGTTGGGGGGGCATCCCAACCAGGGCGGCGGGCCTGGGACCCGCCTCAGGGTCCTAACGGGCCGCGAGGCCTGGGCCTCACCTCCGCAGCCCTCCCTGTGCGCCTCCCCAGCTGCACAGCCCAGGCCTCACCCGCCGACTCCCGACCTGCGCGCCCGCACCAGCGCCCCCTTACCTGCCCGGCGACGGCAGCACAGGCGACAGCAGGCGGCGGGCGGCCCAGAACCCGGGCCGCCTTCCTCCTCAGGAAGCTGGTCCGGGGGCACCCGGCTCCCGCCCAGCTTCCACACGCTCTGGGCGCGCTCCCGCGTCCGCGCGCGCCGGCGTGCGTGTCGGTGCGCGCCCCTCCCCCTCCTACCCTCAGCACGGACGCTAGGCTGCGGCTCCTGCGGCAGGGTCCCTGCGGGCGGGGCGGCGGGGCGGCGGGGCGGCGGGGCGGCGGGGCGGCGGGGCGGCGGGGCGGCGGGGCGGCGGGGCGGCGGGGCGGCGGGGCGGCGGGGCGGGCCCACTCCGCGGCCAGGGCTGGCCAGGTCCCCAACCCCAACGCCCCCACCCCGCACCCCACAGGATCCCAGCACCCAACTAGAACCACCACCGCCCCGGGCCAGGCCACATTCCCCAGCCCCACTCCCCAGCCCCACTCCCCCTGCTCGCCCACCCTAACCCAGTCACTGCCTCCCCACCCCCTGCCAGGCCCGGTCCCGGACTGATCGGACCCTCAAGACAAGGCTCCTTCTCCTCACCCCTAAGTCCTCGCCCCCGTCTACGCCCCGCTACGTCCTAAGCTACAGCCCCCACAAACCAAGCGGACCTCTCCTGCGTCACCCCAGGTCCCCCCACCATCCAGAAGTAGTCCCCTCACCCTTCACCCAGGAATTAACCCCCAACCCTCAGCCGAGTCACTTCCATTCCCAGCGACCCCTCACCGCGGCATCCCCCACACCCGGAGTGCACCCATACCCCAGCGGACCCCCTCACCCCGTAGGGGCGGGGCGGTCCAGGTTCCGATCACCACGGCGACAGCCGCCAGACAGGGATACTGGGCAGAGTGGGGGCACACAGCCCTGTGTCCCAGGTTCCCGGCCGGGGCGGGCGGGGGCTGCAGGCCGTTCCAATTCCTGCCTGGGTGTCCGGCCCCACCCCCACGCCCCCACCCCTCTCCCCGTGCCCAGTGCCTCTTCTGAGCCCATGGGTCAGGGTGGTCCCGGGCTGCAAACCTCTCGCCAGTGGGCCTTGGGTGCTTGATGGTGCTGCCGGGAGGGAGGGGGCAGCCCGGCCCCGGGATGGACAGCAGGCGGCGGGCTGCCCTGGGAGAGCCAGTCGACTTGCTCCCATCTCCCCCGCTGCCTGGCTTGGGGGCAGCCTCTGCTGCCCCAGCTTCCTGGAAAGAATTTCTCTCTGTCAGCCTGCTCCTGGGAGGCAGTCGGGGTGTGCTCAGGCGACGGCAGGATTGGGGCTGCCCCATGCTAGAGCGGGGATTTGCTCCCATTTCCCACTGTCGGTGTCGCTGCCCCCGCCCATGCATAATAGTCAAAACAGTTTTCTTAATATAAATATCCAACTATATTAAATCCCATCCCTAGGACTGCTTGGAACAAATGTGAGCTATTTGAAAACAAAGAAGACTATTATGGAAATAGAAGAGGAGTCTGAAGGGATTCAGTTTCTTAAGGGCAGTGGAACTTCTGTCTTAAGGATTGACAGCTTAGAACCCACTGGTAAGAAATGTGAGGGCCATGAGTTGACAGGTTACTATGCTTATAATTAGAATTTTTAGAAAAATTAATTTATAACTATTGTGGAGCCTCCTTTACTGAGGTATGTAGACAGATTTAATATCTTCCTAGAAGGTTTAAAATTACACCTCTGGAGAAGCCTTATATCTTTACATGTTGTGAATGTAAAACTATACTTACTTGGTGGGTAAGAGTAAAATATGTTTTAAATTTTTTCAAGTTTTTTTTATATAATGTTAATAGATGTATCATTAAATTAATTTTATCAAAACTCTGTATGTTAATAAAATATATTTGTGCTTTTCGTTTAGATATAGTAGTTTCTGAGCTCAATCACAGTGTTCTTGGATTAGGATTGGATGCAGTAGAAGAACAAGAGAAAAGGAGCAATTTTTTGAGAAAGGCTTAATATCTTCCACGGATTATTCAAGATTAAATAAGGAATACGTGCGTAATATAAGTATAATATACACTAATCATTAAATGATTTTTGTGTCTTTCTGTATTTTTCAAAGGCTGGTCTATGCATGGACTTAAATGTGTTGATATTTTAACAGGCAAAAGTTAAACCTTATTTTTAACTCTCTCTGTTCATTATTTTGGTTGGAGTTTCGTGTGTGTGTGTGTATACATACACATATATACATATACATATATACATATGGAACATGTTGATTTGTATTTGTATTTGAGAGCCTCCAAATATCTGAAATTTCATGCCTGAGATACTATTTAATCTAATAGCACTTTGCCCAAAAGACCTAACTAAGAAAGTAATTTATTAAGTGATTTTCCACATATAAGGTAGATAAGAGAACCCAGGTAGCTCTTGTAAACTCAGGGGAGATCGGACCAGAAAGGGAAGGAGGAACCAGGCAGTGAAGACTGACTGGGCTTGTGTCCTGCCTTTGTGTGTGGTCGGCCCTGACGCTGATCAAGAGACCTCATCTGTCTTGGGAATCCTGCTGGTTGACTGAGCTGGTGCTCTGAAAGTGCCGTAGACCTTTGGCATTCTCAAGACTTTGGTGAAACCTGATGTCTTTAATTTCCTCAGTTTCAGTTTTTCATTTAATTTTTTAAAATATAAATGGAAGTCAGATTACAGTTTAAGATTTTAAGAACACCTTTAAGAACACCAAACTATAATTAGACAAAGTGGCAGGAGACTCACAGCCTCCGGTTATGAGAGTGCCTGTTCTCACGACGCGTAGATTTTTTACACGGTGGACAAAGCAATGACTGTCATGAACTGTGTGGGGTCTGAGGTTTTTACTCTTCTTCCAAGCCAACAAGTCAGCCTGCCAGTTTTGTGGCTGCTGACAGTAGATGCAAGATTTCTGGGGCAGAAGCAAAAGGATTTTATTTCTTACCACAAAAGAAGTACCAGAATGTCACGGTTTTTTGCCTGGGTTTCCCATGCCCCGCAAGGTTCGCGAGGTCCATGGTGGCTGTCCATCTGTGCGGTGGGCTGCTTGACAGGAGAGCGTCACTGAGTCTGGGCAGCCACTGCTTTATTTTCAAAACAGTTTCCTCATAGCTTCCAAATATTTAGCTTTTGACAGGAGTGCTTGGGAGGACATTTGTATTGTTAGAGACGTTTTTTAAATTTCCACAAAGGATTGCACGGAAATGTACTGTTAACATGCAATGCTCAGTTAAGTAAATTTGTTTTAGTAATCAAGCTAACATGGAACTAACTGAAGATAAACAAGAGAATGAATTAAAACACTAAGAACTGGCAGGTAATTTCACTGGGTTTAAAATTTAAAGTATTTGAAAAGATAATATAGCTTTCAGTAAGGACATTGATAAGAGAAAAATACTTAAAAGGAAAATTGTATTACTTTGGAAAGAGCTTGAACAGGTAGGGTGAGTTGCCTATGTTACAGGCTGAACTACTAAGGAATTGTAAGTGCACTGCTGCCTCATTTATTGGGAGTGGGTAATAGACCCATGGAGAAGACAGAAAAGGGATTTTTATGCTTGGACCAGGGGAATCTGTAAAGCCAGGACAAGTATCTCCAAAGCATGGTTAGGGAGGGGTATCTTTTTCCATCTTCCAACTTTTAATGTGTCTGTTTTTATATTTAAATTGGTTTTCTTGTAGATAGCATATAGCTGAGTTTTGCTTTTATATCCAATCTGACAATCTCTGACTTTCCATTGAGATGTTTGTACCCTTTGCAAAAATATACTCACTGGTATGGTTATTTCCTGTTTTGCCATTAATTTTTATCTTTCCATCTTTTTTTGTTATTCCTTTTGTCCTGTATTTTTTTGGATTTGTATTTATAGCATTCCGTCTTAGCCCTTGTCTTGGCCTGTCAGTTGCACTTCTCTGCTGTGTTTTCTCTTAGTTGTCCTTTGATTCACAATATGCATCTTTATCTTGTTAGAGTCTAATTTCAAATAACACTATACCACTTTATATGAGTCTTAACAACCATCAACTACCTCCAATCTTTTTGCTATTTTTGGCATACATTTTTCTATATATCTTAGAAACCCCATGATGTATTATTATTGTTGTTATTATTATTGTTGTTGTTGTTGTTGTTTTTAACAGTCTGTTACCATTTTTTTTTTTACTTTTAAGGAAGATTGAAAGTTTATGCTTATATAAAAATTTATATTTATCCACATATTTACCATTCCCAGTGACTTGCATTCCTTCATGTAGATTTGAATTTCTTTCTTGTTTTACTTTTTAAAATAAGATATAGTTGGTTTATATAGCATTGTATTAGTTTCAGGTGTACAATATAGTGATTTAATATCTCTATACATTGTGAAATGATCACCCCAATAAGTCTAGTTAACATCTGTCACCTTACATAATTACAAGAAAATTATTTTTTCTTGTTATGAGAACTTTTAAGATCTATTCTCTTAGCATCTTTAAAATAGTTGCTATCTAGTATTATTTTAAGTTTCTATCTAGTATTTTTCTTCAGCATGAAGAACCTCCTTTAACAAGATTTCTTATAGTGCGGGTCTACTAGGAATAAATTTTCTCAGTGTTCATTTGTCTGAAAACATATTTTGCCTCTGTTTTTGAAGAACATTTTTGCTTGATTTAAAATATTAGGTAATTTTTTTTTCTTTGAGCAACTTAATTATCTCATTCTCTTGTCCCCTAACATTATTTCTCATGAGAAGTCAGTGGTAACTCCTATTATTGTGGTTTTGTACATATTGCGTCTTTTTACCCCACTGTTTTGAAAATTTTCTCCTTATGCCAATTTTGTGACAGTTTGATTATGATGTATCTTGGTGTGCTTTTCTTGCATTTATCCTGTTTGGAGGTGGTTGAGCATCAATTGATCTGTGAATTTATAGTTTCCATCAAAATGAAAAATGTTTTTGCCATTAATTCTTCAAGTATCATTTGCTTTCTGATCCTAACTACAAGTATATTAGAAAGTTACATTTTGTCCCTCAGGTCACTAAGACTTTCATTTTTTTAAAGCATTTTTTCCTCTTTGCTTCAGTTTTTATTGCTATGTCTTCAAGTTCACTGATTTTTTTTTCTTTAATTTTTTGTTAATTCATTGAATGATTATTTTTTCTTTCTCTATGGAAGTTCTTTTGGATGTTTTTTCCCATCTCTTTAGTATGTTTGCTCATGTTCTTTTTTGTTTGTTTTTTTTTCAGGTCTTCAACGTTGTGCACATTCTGCTGATCCCAGTATTCGTTCATTTCTTGGTCTCTTTCTATTGACCGCTTCTTCTCCTAATTGTGGTCACTTTTTCCTCCTTGTAATTCTGGTGATTTTTTAAATTGTGTGTTGTATGTATTGTAGATTTTTACATTGTTGAGTGTCTAGATTTTATTTCCTTCTTTTAAAGAGTGTTGAGCTTTGTGCTGGCAGGTGGCTTGATCCTTTCAAGGCTTTTCTTATGCTTTGTTATGGGGAGTCCAGAGTAGTTTTTATTCTGGTAGAACTTGACACTGCTTCCAACGCATAGCTTCTCAGAGGTTTCTACTGAATGCCTCTGCTGAACAAGAATTTTTTTTCCACTGAAGTTGGTTAGAGCTTCAGAGTCTCCTTACCCATGTGAACTCTGGGAATTGTCCAGCCAGCAGCTTTTCAGACGTTCTTTGCTCAACCTGCGTATAAATGACTTAGTTTTCAGGAAAGACTCAAGGGGACCCCATGCGGATTTCTAGTGCTCTGTTTCTACATAGGTGCCTCCTCTCTTTATTGCTGCCCTGTGGATTCTCATCACCTTATCTTTTCTGTACTCTTATCTCTGTCTCCTTAACACGTGAGGCTGTCCTGATCTCCCCCTCCCTGCTCAGCGCTCCAGAGTATGCATACCTTCAGGTACTCAGCTCACTGGTTTATCTTTGCTTAGGAATCATATTTTTGTGCTGCTGGTTGTCCAGTGTCTGAGAACAGTTGTTTCATATATTTTGTCCCATCGACTCATCATTTACAAAGTCCTTGAAATTCAAGATGGCAGAGGAGAAAGTCCTCTGGATTACATCATAGTTAAATTAAAACTTTCAGCCAGATTTTCCAACAGAGAATGAAAATGTTTCCAAGTGTATCTTTTAGATCTTTTACATTGAGTATTATTTAGTTATTTACTATTTATGCAAGTAATATTTTCAAAGTTGCAAGGGTATAGAATATAATAGTAGACATAGTACCTTGAATGGGTGACAGCTTCCTGTCAAAAAGATCAGAACAATAAAAATTAACACTCTTACTATTTTCCAGTGTTAAGAGCTGGGTATTATTATCTCTGTTTCTCATACGAGAACCAGTTTCTTAACTGGATTTTTTGTTTCACTTTTCATGTGAACACAGCTTGCCTTCATATCCCTTTCTGACTCTCTGACCCGCTGCTTTCCTTCCTTCTGTTTCTTGTCTATCTCATTTCTCTGTGTGGCGACCAATGACATTTTCTTGCTTCAAACCTAGCTTATTTATGACAGGTTCCTGCAGAGGGGGTTGGTCATTTATACGTTGGACATACAGTGTTTGCCTGTAGACTGTTCAGTTACTAAGTGCAACTAGCAAAATATAGTTTTAAAAAGTGTATATTAGATTAACACTTCACTTTTCTTAATCAGAAGTAGTATTTGGCTTTATTAACTTTTGGTTCAGAATAAGTGTAACACATGCAATAATAATACTAACAAAGATAATTATTATTACTAAACATAATCAGCAACCCTCTGAAACATATACTACGATCATCCCCACTTTACAGATGGGAAAAACGAGGCAAAGAGGGTTTGTGACCTGCTGACGGTTCTATAGCTGACAGTGATAGAACCAGGAATTGAATCCAAGCCTTCTGGCCCCTGGTTAGGCTCCTAAGCATTTTGCTGTCCCACCAGAGCTGTTCTTACACTGCTTCTTTGTAGTGACACAAACACTACCTCCCCTTCCATTGACTTCAGTTAGTTCCCAAACCCTAAGTAGTTGTCTGAGTTTATGGTCATACCCTCCCATGTCTCCTCTCTCCTTGTTTATCATCTTTACTTAAGCAAAACTAATCGCTGAGGTTCTTAAAATTCAATGAGTCTCACCTGGACTATTAGAATCTTAATCATTTGACATTGGTCCTAGAGCCTAGGATTTGTCTAATGCAAAGTAATTTCTCGGTAACTGTTTTGAATTTAATTATGTCTTCTGATACTCAGAAAACCCCAGGCAGGGTTCTTCCACATATGGAAGAGAAAGGAGGTGAGCTTCTCAGCCTCAGAATATAGACATTGACATACTTAACCAGCTACCCTAGCTTACCCACCTAAGTCGCAGTGCCCGTGCTGTTCCGCCCTTGTATTCCCTGTGAACTAAAGTGGGGATATTCTGTTAAGTAGGTCTCACAGAAAGCATATGTATTTAACTTACTCATTTGCAGACTTTCTTTGCTAATTACACTCAAGTTGTCCCCTCCATTCTAAGAGAAGACTGAAGGACAGTCATTCCAGATGCAGACTCTCTAGTACCTCCTGCAGTCTTTCTCCCATCAGGCCATCCTGTCTCTGAATGTGATCTACTTTTTGAGATACAAGTAAGATTATGTTTATTTCTAGCATGATCAGTTTCACTCTGAAAAGGCCGTTCCTCATCTACAGCCCACAGCCCACTTCAGTCTCAGTCAATCCTTTGATTGAAGGGCTATAAACAACAAATTAAAAATGGACGAAGAGGTCCTGGCCGGATAGTCCCTGCCCACTCTCACCACAAGTAGTCTGATGGCATCATGTTGACACAGACACAGCTTTTCCTTCTGCTGCAAAGCCATCGAGATGCAAGCTGGGACTTGAGCTGAGAAGTGCCTGGGAATGGGGAACAGTAGAGGTCATTTAAGGCTCGTATTCACCTGAGAGAGGGGTCAGAGACCAACTTTTCATGAGCACTGCTCACGGGTTACAGTAGAGACACCTATAAAGACCCCAAAAAATCAACTTAAAAAAATAAGCAAAATCCAACCTTTTGTTTGAGTGTCTGGATTTCACAAAGTGCTGCCTTTTGTAAGTAAGCAGTATGAGATTTTTGTCTTTAAAAATCAAGTAATTAAAGTGTCTTTTAAAGATATGAAATCTTTTAAATAACACTAGGAATTTGTAGTTGGTTAATGCAAAATATTAAAAGATATAAAGCTCATAACTATTTGAAAGTACCAGACACAAAATAAACCTAAATCTTATGAATTGTATTCTCATTAAATCTTTGCCCCCAAAAGTATGTTCTTAGAAGTATCTTTATGTTTAACTAAATCACTTTTCTGCAGACTTATTTTGGATGTCAACAATCTTTTCCTGGAATTTGACTTGACACTATTTGACAGTCCTTGTATTTTTTAAAACTATTTTCTTCAGAAAATTACATTTTCTGATTTTGAAGATGAGGAAGAAATTAATGCACCTTTGACTCCTAAAGAAGAGACTGATTGCAAAGAAAATTCCAAATCAGAAAAGATAAATTGTACCCAAACAGGTGTGTATCAGTCATACGTCTGACAGTCTGGAAACTTCTTTCATCGCCTTAGCTGGCCGTTGCTGCATGAAGAACCCTACTGCAGAGTTCTTCATAGTCTGCTCATTGCTGTGACGTTGCAGGTCTCGTCACACTCGATTAGACTTGTTCTTAACTCAGGACGTCAGTGTAAATCTTAATGAAATACATGGCAGTTGGTGATTTTGCAAAGGTTTTCTTTCGACAAGTTTCCTGAAGCTTTCGAACTTGAAAACTTTATGAAGATCTCGAATCTGATTTCTGAGCAGGTGTATTAAGTTACACTTTCTTCGGTAGGTCTTAGTCCTGTGAAGTGCAGCACGTACCCTTCCTCAGTATTTGTGCTAGTAGTGACATTACTGTCTAAAACTCACTTGGCTAGGATCATGAATTCGATTATTGTGTTCACATTTGATGTCACTGTACCCTAGTTCTCTCATTTCTCAGGTCCTGCCAAGAACCGGCTACTAGGCCTGGCCAAGGGCGCTGCTCCACGCCCCCTGCCAGGCAGAACTGACCCTTGAAGCTGTCTGATAGTAGCCAGTGGGGCAGTTACTATTCATTACGCTGGTCTTGATCTGACGACAGTCTCTCTGGGGACTGTGTGTTAGGACTAGATGTTTTGAACATACATGAAACCATGTATTCTCTAAATAAAAGCAAGGATCCCTTACTGGGTGTTAAGAAATACACTTTTTTTTTTTGAGTTTGCCTAATACTTTGTCCTTGGGTGTCTCTATGTCACTCAGTTTGGGGGAGAAGAGAATATGACCTTAGAAGTACATGAAGATTAATGTGATCTGATGATTGGAAATTTAATAGGATTCACACTTAGAATACAGTGATTACAGTATTTTGTATTATGATCATTTCTGTTGGAAAAATAAGTGGGTCAGCAGAAGGCACAGTAGTTTGGTGTGTTAAGAAAATCTAGCCTGTGTGAAAACGTGTCGCCTGAATGTGGAAGCCTAGCAGAGAGCCCTCTGGGTACGCGTCAAAGCAGGAAGGCACGGGAGCCCTGCGGTCGTGGGCCACTCCCACACTCTGCCTGTCCAGGTGGGGGACGCAGGGGACCCTAGTGACGAAACTTGCTCTAAGGGAAAGTGTAGTTTTGACAAGTTTCAATTATTGCCCTTTGATGACCTGCCTTTTGAAGATTTTTGTCTCAAAATGTAGATGAAACGATGAGTACAAGTACTATTTGATTGTTAATTTTGAACATTAAGGGGAAATGACTGGTGATGTTAAAATGACAGGGATCTCACATGAATCAGACATCTTACCTTGGAGTTCAAGAAATGGGAGAATTTCTGAGCAAGGAAGATGCACAGATGGCGTCTAGATACTTCAAATAAGGCTCATGAAGGCCTGAGTTATTCCCTGGTAGTTGCCGAGGTGCTGGGGAGACTTTTGGAAGCTCTCTCACAGCTACATTCTCTAGTCTTACAGGGTTATTGGTGAATGAGAGCGATGAAAGTAATCTAGAAAGCACATTTCTTGATCTTTTCATGTTAGAGTAAAGCACTGGCTTTCAAATTTTGTTACTGTTTGCATTGTGGTTATTTTATGTAACTTTGATTTCAAATCATATAATCATTTTCTTTTTAAATTAAAGAAGAAGAGAGAACTGGCATGGTGGCTAATGACAGGTTTAACCAGTAACTTTCAAACCGCCTTTAAACGAATTATTTTATAAGATGAGAATTACAGAGGCTTCCATGGGTTGCTTAGAGGAAAAAAGAGAAAGGATTCAGGTTGAACTAGGTTATCAAGGACCTGGGAGTGTATGGTTATATATTTAATAGATAATAGTGTCTGTTAATTCCAAATTCCTAATCTAGCAAAAGACTGAGCTGATTACTTTTTTTAAAATCTTTTTTCTTTTTAAAGTAGGGTTGTTTGAGATCTCTTCTTCTTTGTTCTTTTTCTTTTAAAAAAAATTTCTTTGCTTTTTTTTTTTTAGATTCCACATATGAGCGATCTCATATGGTATTTTTCTTTCTCTTTCTGGCTTACTTCACTTAGAATGACATTCTCCAGAAACCAGGAACTTCCATGTTGCTGCAAATGGCATTATGTTGTCAGTTTTTATGGCTGAGTAGTATTCCATTGTAGAAATACACCACATCTTCTTTATCTAGTCATCTGTTGATGGATATTTAGGCTGTTCCATGTCTTGGCTATTGTACATAGTGCTGTTGTGAACACTGGGGTGCATGTGTCTTTCTGAATTATATTTTTCTCTGGATAAATGCCCAGGAGTGAGATTGCTGGATCATATGGTAAGTCTATTTTTAGGTTTTTAAGGAACCTCCATACTGTCCTCCATAGTGGCTGCACCAATTTACATTCCCACCAACAGCGTAGGAGGATTCCTTTTTCTCTACACCCTCTCCAGCATTTATCGTTCGTGGACTTATGGCCATTCTGATTGGTGTGAGGTGATATGTCATTGTAGTTTTGATTTGCATTTCTCTAACAATTAGTGATGTTCAGCATCTTTTCATGTGCTTGTTGGCCATCTCTGTGTTTTCTTTGGAGAAATATCTATTTAGGTCATCTGACCATTTTTTAATTGGGTTACTTGGTTTTTTTTTATATTAAGGTGTATGAGCTGTTTGTATATTTTGGAAATTAGCCCTTGTCGGTCACATCATTTGCACAATATTTGCGAATATGTTCTCCCATACTGTAGGTTGTCTTTTCGTTTTGCTGATGGTATCCTTAGCTGTGTAAAAGCTTTTAATTTCAATTAGATCCCATTTGTTTATTTTGGCTTTTATTTCCATTACTCTAGGAGCTAGTTCAGAAAATACATTGCTGTGATTTATGTCCAAGAGTGTTCTTCCTATGACTCCTCCCATTTTTTATGCCAAAGGCAGCATACTGTGTACAGCTGTATCTTACATTCGTTCACTTAACTATATATCCTGGAGCTCTTTCTAAATCAGTAAACAGAGATCTTCCTCATTCAGTTTTTCAGCTGCGGGGTACTCTGCTGCATGGATACACACAATTAACCAGCCTTTTCAAGTGGGATACTTTATTTCTACTCTTTTGCTATTGCAAACAATGCTGCAATGTACATGTGACATTCCATGTATGAGCAGGTGTATCTGTAGGATTCACCTGGGCCACATATCAAAGGCATCTATAATTTAAGTAGAAATGGCCTCCATCTCTTTCAATTAAAGAGAAAGGGTTTAAAAAATAAATTTAAAGGCACTGTGTACACATATTTTTATTGTGATTAAACATACAGAACATAAAACTTACCATTTGAACCATTTTTAAGTGTACAGTTCATTGGCACCTAGTACATTTACATTATTGCACAACCATCATCACTGTCCATCTCCAGAACGTTCTCATCCGTCCATCCTGAAACTCTGCAACCTCTAAACGCTAACTCCCTTTTCTTCCTCCACGCTAGTCCCTGGTAACAAGCATTCCACTTTCTTTCTGTATGAATTTGACTATTTATTCTAAGTACTTCATGTGAATAGAATCATACATTATTTGTCCCTTTGTGTCTGGCTTATGTCTTCAAAACTTCATTCACGTTGTAGCAGGTGTCATCATTTCCTGTTCAAAGCTGAACAACATTCCATTGTATGGATAGACCACATTTCGTTTATCCATTCAACCATTCATGGACTTTTGGGTGGTTTCTAGCTTTTGATTACTGTGAATAAGCACATTTTTAAAAACAGAGGTACGTTTCTCATTCACCCCATCCCCAAGGCCCTTACCCAAAGAAATCTGATGCCAGTATTTTTGTTTGTGGTTCCAGAGTCAGTCTCTGAAAATGTAAGCATTTTAGATACAAAAAACAGCTTCCTGTGTACATTGTCCTGAACCTTGTTTTTATCTCCAATGGACAATACATCTTGGAGGTTGTCCATATTAGTACCTACTGATCTGCCTTGAAATTTTTTCAAGTATATATTTTTAATTTGAGCTGGAGCTGTCTTCTGAGTGCAAAAGCTTTTAAGTTTGATTAGGTGCCATTTGTTTATTTTGGCTTTGATTTCTTTTGCCTTGGGAGGCTGATCTGTGAAAGTATCACTACAATTTGTGTCTGAGAATGCTTTGCCTATGTTCTCTTCTAGGAGCTTTTTTAGTGCCATGTCTTATGTTTAAGTCTATAAGCCATTTTGAGTTTATTTTTCTGTATAGTGTGAGGGAGTGTTCTAACTTCATTGGTTTACATGGGGCTGTTCAGCTTTCCCAGCACCACTTGCTGAAGAGACTGTCTTTTCTCCATTGTGTATTCTCACGCCCTTTGTTGAAGATTAAGTGACCATAGGTGTGTGGGTTTATTTCTGGGCTCTCTATTCTGTTCCATTCATCTATATGTCTTTTGTGTGTGTGTGTGTGTGTGTGTGTGTGCCAAAACATGCTGTTTTGATTACTGTAGCTTTGTAGTATTGTCTAAAGTCAGGAAAGTTTATGTCTCCAGCTCTGTTCTTTTAGCAATGTTTGTACAGCTTTAGCAATTCTGGGTCTTTTGTGGTTCCATATAAGTTTTAGGATTATTTGTTCTAGCTCTGTGAAAAATGTCATGGGTAACTTGATAAAGATTGCATTAAATCGGTAGATAGCTTTGTGTAATATGATCATTTTAATAATATTAATTCTTCCAATCCAAAAGCAGGGGATATCTTTCCAATTCTTTGTATCATCTTCAGTTTCCTTTATCAGTGTTTTATAGTTCTCAGCATATGGGTCTTTCACATCCTTGGTTAGATTTATTCCTAGGGTTTTTTTGTGTATTTTTTTTTTAGATGCAATTTTAAATGGGATTTTTTTTAATTTCTGATATGTCATTGTTAGTGTAAAGAAAGGCAACAGACTTCTGTGTATTGCTCCTGTATGCTGCTACCTTGCTGAATTCCTTTATTAGTTCCAACAGTTTTTGTGTGGAGTCTTTAGGGTTTTCTTCACAGGGTATCCTGTTATCTGCATACAGTGACAGTGTTACCTCTGCCCTTCCAGTTTGGATCCCTTCTATTTCTTTTTCTTTTCCAATTGCTGTGGCTGGGGCCTCCAGTACTATGTTGAATAGAAATGTTGAGAATGGGCATCCTTGAGTGCTTTAACAACCTTTAACAGATGTGCTGAGTTTTCATATGAAGATGCCAGGCCTCAAGTAGAATTTGGTAGTGATACAGGGAAGACCCAAATCCTTTTCAGCACCATGAAAATGGACCCACTGAGTCTAAAGGACTAGACATGCAAATAGAAGACAAATGGTTTAGGCTGAATGGTCTTCAGAGAAAACTAATATCGTCTTTGTCTTATGTGTTTTTCCATAGGTGCCAGCCTGAGGCCCTTTATGATGGGGAACTGCAACAAGACCCCAAGGACCCAAAACCTCCAGTTTGCATGACGAGAGCCCATCCTCCCAACCTGTGATACTGAGCAGAAGAGAACGTCTGTGCTCATCTGAGTGGACCTGCTAGGCATTCTAGAACATGGGCAGGAACCAAGAGGTGCAAACCTCCCCGTAAAGAAAGGAAACTGTTTCTCAGAGAAAGGAGATGGTTTTCAGGCTGAGAGGCTTGCAGAGGGGATTGGATAAAGGCAGAAAGCAAATCAAAGGTGACAAAGCCAGGAGTGGGGAAGGACAGATTCAGGGAGGGAAGCATCTATATTAGCTATACCAGGACTGACCAAGAAATGAAATGTAAATTTTTAAATTGTCTTTGAGAAATATGCTATTAAATTGTTCAGAAATTTTTTGAAGATAATTATTAACATTAAATTTCATATAAGCCAGTCACAAAATCATCTTAAATCTTCTGGCAGCCATAATTTTAAAAAGTAAAAAGAAACAAGTAAAATTAATTTTAACAAGATATTCAAAATATTGTTATTTCAAAATATAATAAATACAAATATATTAATTAACTATTTTACATTTTTGTACCAAGTCATTTGAAATCCTGTGTGTATTTGGCACATTATTTCTATTCATATGGTAAATTTTCATTGGTAATATTCAGTCTCATTTAGATTTCATAAAATTCACAATTGAAAAACTAGATTCATGTGTGCAACTTATTTCAAACATATTTAGAAGTTTTCCAATAACTGGATTGTATATGTCTTTTACTTAAATTTAATTAAATTTAAATTAAACAAAATTTAAAATTCATTTCCTCAGTCACATGAGCCACGTTTCAAGAACTCCTGAAGAAAAAAAAACATAGTTGAAGGGGTGGCTGTGCTTATTCTAAAGTTGCAGTAATTAAGGCAATGTGGTGTTGATGTTGGGACAGAGAAACAGACATTAGAACAGGAACAAATCTAAACCTAAACAAACATGCATACACGTGAAATTTTTAACCATTTTTAAAATTTGTTTATGTATTTATTTTGTAATATATTTTTAATTGAAGTATAGTTGATGTACAGTATGATATGTTACAGGTATGCAATATAGAGATTCACAATGTTTTAAAGGTTATAGTCCACTTACAGTGATTATAAAATATGGGCTCTTTTCCCTACACTGTACAACAGGGCCTTGCGGCTCATTGTGTACGTGATACTTTGTACCTCCTAATCCTCCACCTCCATCCTGGCCCTCCCCCTCCCCTCTCCCCGCTGGTAACCACGAACTAGTTCCTTCTCTACATCTGTGAGTCTGTTTTCTTTTCTGTTACATTCCCTAGTTTGTTGTATATTTTTTAGATTCCACATATAAGTGATATTTTACAGTATTTGTCTTTGTCTGTCTGACTTATTTCACTTAGCATAATGCCCTCCAAGTCCATCCGTGCTGCACACCAGACACTAATACAAAATATTTAATCAACTGCACTTCAATTAAAAAGTAAATAATGAACCAACCGAATCATTTAAAATATGAGCAGAAGAACTGAACAGACATTTCTCCAAAAGAAGAAATGCAGATGGCCCACAGGAACATGAAAAATTGTTCAGCATCACTAATATCAGGGGAATGCAAATCAAAATCACAGTGAGACATCATCTCACACCTGTCAGAATGGCCATCACCAAAAAGAGCACCAATAACAAATGTCGGCAAGGACGTGGAGACAAGGGAACCTTTGTACACTGTTGGGGGGAATGTAAATTGGTGCAGCCACCATGGAGAACAATATGGAGGTTTCTCAAAAACGTAACAATAGAACCACCATATGGCCCAGCAACTTCATTCCTGGGCATGTGTCCGAGAAAAACAAAAACATTAATTCAAAAGATACATACACCCTACTATTAACAGCAACATTATTTATAATCGCCAAGATATGGAAGCATCCTAAGTGCACATAAATACATGAGTGGATAAATAAGATGTAGCGTATATATGTAATGGAATACAGCTCACCCATTAAAAAAGGGTGTTTTGTCATTTGCAGCCCTTCATTCATTTTTTTTTTAACTTCAAAAACCAGAATTTTAGGGAGGATATAGCTCAAGTGGAAGAGTGCATGCTTAGCATACATGAGGTCCTGGGTTCAATCCCCAGTACCTCCTCCAAAAATAAATAAATAAACCTAATTACCCCTACAAAAAAATAAATAAAAATTTTTTAAAACCCAGAATTTTATAACTTGCATAAATAAACATTTCCATTGCATCAAAAACAACAAAATATCTAGAAATAAACATAACCTATACTCTGAAAACTGTAAAACTTTGGTGAAGGAAATTGAAGATGATACAAAGAAATGGAAAGATATCCTGTGCTCTTGGATTAGAAGAATCAACATTATCAAAATGGCCATACTACCCAAAGCAATCTACAGATCCAATGCAACCCTTGTCAAAATACTCACATGTTCCATAGAACTAGAAAAAAAATTCCAAAATTTATATGGAACCATAGAAAACCATGAACTGCCAAAGCAATTTTTTTATAGGTCTATTTTTTTCTCTTTCTTCTTTTTGTTCTCTTTTCTTAGGGTTTGATGACTAGAGAAGTTCCTTTAACATTTGTTGTCAAGCTGCTTTGGTGGTGCTGAATTCTTTTAGCTTTTGTTTGTCTGTGATGCTGTGATTTCTCCATCAAATTCGAATGAGAGCCTTGCTGGATAGAATATTCTTGGTTGTTAAGTTTTTGCCTTTGATCAGTTTAAATATATTGTGCCACTCCCTTCTGGCCAGTACAGTGTCTGCTAAAAACTCAGCTGATAACCTTATGAGAGTTCCCTTGTATGTTCTTTGTTGATTTTCTCTTGATAATTTTGATATTTTCTCCTTATCTTGAATTTCTGTCAGTTTGATGACTATGTGCCTTGGTGCGTTCTTCTTTGGGTTGATCCTGTGTGAACTCTCTGCACATCCTGGACTTGGGTGACTGTTTACTTTCCAAGGTTGGGGAAGTTTTCGGTTATTATCTCTTCAAAAATTTTCTCCAGTCATTTCTCTCTCTCTTCTCTTTCTGGGACCCCTATAATGCAAATATTAGAGTGCTTCATGCTGTCCCAGAGTTCTCTTAAACTAGCCTCATTTCTTTTCATTCTTTTTTCTGTTCTGCAGTAGTGATTTCCACTAATCTGTCTTCTAGCCCGCTGATCCATTCTTCTGCCTTATTTAGTCTATTCTTGGTTCCTTCTAGAGTGTTATACATTCAGTGATTTTATTCTTCAACTCTGTTTGGGTGTTCTTTATATTTTCCAACTCTGCTAAGAACTTCCCTCTGTGCATCTGTACTCTTGAGTTCTCTGAGCATCTTGGCCATCATTACTTTAAGCTCTTTCTCGCATAAATTGCCTGTCTCCTCATCAGTTATTTCTTCTGGGAATTTATCTTGTGCCTTTGCCTGGGAGATATTCCTCTGCTGCCTCATATTGTCTGTCTTTCTATTTGTATTTTTAGGTAGGTTAGTTACATTTCTTGACCTTGGAGAAGTGGCCCTCTGGGAGACGTCCTATGTGTCCCAGCAGCACACTCCTCTCTTGTCACCCAAGGGTCAGGGTCCAGCTGGTCCCAGTGTAGTCTGGCCTGTTTGTGGATTCCTTCCACAGGCTTTGGGGTTGTTATTTTCTTACTTTTGATATCTTCCCCCTGGTGGATGAGGCTGGACTAGAGGCTTATGCAGGGTTCCTGGCGGGAGGAGCTGGGGCCTGCCCACTGCTAGGTGAAGCTTGGTCCTGGACCTCTGGTGGGTAGGGCGCTGTCTAGAGGTGTTTGTGGCTCGGGAGGTCTGCTGATGGGTGGGGCTGTGTTCCCACCCAGTAAGTTGTTTGGCCTGAGGCTTCCCAGCCCTTAAGCCTACAGGCTGTTGGGTGGGGGTAGGTCTTGGTGCCAATGATGCAATCAAGATGTCAGCCACCAGGAGAGCTCATGTGGATGAACACTCCAGGAATGTCCATCACCAGCTTTTATGTCCTCAGCATAAGCCACAGCCACCCACTACCTCCTCAGCAGAACTTCTAAAACAAGCAAACAGTTCTGACCCAGGTTCCTATGAAATTGTTGGGCGAGAATAGGTTCTTGCCTCGTGCAGGACAGAATTCAAGAGCAAAGCATGGCAAAGTGAAGGCAGGTTTATTTAGAGACACACACACTCCATAGGCTGGGTGTGGACTATCTCACTCAGAAGGGAAAACAGCTTAGGAGATACACACTCCATAGGCAGAGTGTGGGCCACATCAGAAGGCAAGAGAGAAAGAGAGAGAGAGAGTGAGCATCCACGAGGTGCGGAGTTGTTAGGTTTTGTGGGCTTGGTTATTTCATATACTAATGAGCAGGAGGATTATTCCAACTACTCTGGGGGACGGTCGAGGATTTCCAGGAAATGCCCCCACCCACTTTTTGACCTTATATGGTCAGCCTGGGAACTGTCACAGCACATGTGGGTGCACCATGAGGCTCAAGGACAACTGGAAGTCAAATCTTCTGCCATCTTGTCCTGTCCTCAATTGCTATGTAATTCCTCCAATGGCTGTGCCCTGTCCCCTTTCCTCCCACTTCAAAATCACTGACTCTGCCCTTGGACCTAGTGGATGCAAGATTCTGTGTATGCTTCCCAAGAGAACGAACTCTTTCCCCCAGTTCTGTGGGCTCCTGGGGTTAAGCCCCACTGGCCTTCAAAGCCAGATGTCCCGGGGTCTCCTACTCCTCCCAGTGCCAGACCCCCAGGCTGGGGAGCCTGACATGGGACTTAGAGCTCTCACTCTAAGGGAGAGTGGGAGGGCCTCTGCGACTTAATTATTCTTCAGCTTGTGGGTCGCCCACCCAGGGGAATGGGGCCCAATTATACCACGAGCACGCCCCTCCTACCGTCCTGCTGTGGTTCCCTCTTTATGTTTCCAGTTGAATACACGTGAAATTTTGGTGTGACAAAATTTACATTATTAATCAGTGTGGAAAGGACACACTATTCAACAAATAGTGCCAGGACAACTGATTATCCAAATGCAAAAGAAAGAAAGAGAGAAGGAAGGAGAAAGGAAGGCAAACATTGGACGCTCCCATTCCTGGCACCACAGAGGACTAAGTATCACAGAGACCGCCCCTGATGCAGCGCAGCCATAAACGCTGGATGCAACGCTTCTCACACACACACACACACACACACACACACACACACACACACACACACACCTGTTTATTTGTGTTGTCTGGATGAACTGGTGGGAAAGGAAGGGAAATCCTCAGAAGCGAGAGAAGATATGAAATTATGATTCCCAAGACACAGGTGACAGCTAGACCAGCATTTGTGAAGCCAGCCCCTGGGGGCCTGAAACCAGGGCTTACAAGGCCATAAACAGGGGCAGGAGACAAAATCTGGGGTTGAGCAGAGAAGGTTGACATGAAAAACTATTCCCCATACACATAAAGTAAAGCCTGGATACTCAAAGAGTAACTCCCCCCAGAGAGTGAACTTCAGACAGAAAAAGGGCCCTGCAGAGGGAAACGGTGAGGATATAAGCCCACCTCATCCTTATTTCTGGGTGTAGTGGGGGGAAAATCCTCACTTATAATTCTAAATAATAAGTCTGTACTCACACAGATTTGGGGGCAGAATGTATACCATGTGAGTGGCCCAAAAATTCCAAGACAAAAATGTAAGTTAAGGTGATCCAAGTCAGTACAGCACTCCTGGAAACCTGGCCAAACTAAACATAAACTCCTCTGGGGAAAGTAGCTTAATCCTAGGAATCTAATCATTTCTAGAGCTACACCTCCAAGCACCATGAGGGCACAAAGTCACTAAACACACAAAGAAAGAAGCTGCCATAAACTATTCAAACCTGCAAAGATTACTGATATTGGAATGTTACAGTATATAAAATGAATATGTTTCATTTATTTTTAACAACAGAAAAGGGAATTTAAAGTATAGAGAAGGAACAAGAGAGCAGATTCCCCACAAAGTAACTGTTAGATTAGTATCCGATTTCTCAACAGCAATGA
The DNA here is from genome assembly GCF_048773025.1 of Camelus bactrianus. Lineage (NCBI taxonomy): Eukaryota > Metazoa > Chordata > Mammalia > Artiodactyla > Camelidae > Camelus > Camelus bactrianus. The sequence continues at coordinate 68,191,566 of NC_133553.1, forward strand.
TGAAAGCCAGAGGTGAAAAATACTATCTTCAACAGAATAAGAGACAATAACTGTCAACCTTTTCCAGCAAAATGATTCTTAAAAAATGAGGGTGAAATAAAGACATTTTCACACAAATAAAACTGAAGCAGTTTACTGTTACTAGATGCTGTATTTGTGACCTGTCTCTGGATAAGAAATGATTACAACCTCAGTGGCTTAAAAGAAAACATGCACTGTCTCACGGTTTCTATGGGTTGGCAGTCTGGGTAGGTTAGCTGGGTCCTCTGCTCAGGATCTCACCAGGCTGAAATCCAGGCGTCGTTCAGGGCTGCAGTCTCACCTGGGCTCCTAGTCCTCTTCCAAGCTCACCGGTTATTGACAAAATTCTGCTCCTTGCAACCGCAGAACTGAAGCCTCGACTACCAGAGGCCCCGTGGCTGCTCCACAACGGGGCAGTGTGCTTCTTCAAGGTGAACAGGAGACTCTCTGACTTCTGAGGAAGCCTGAACCCTTTTAAAGGGCTCACCTGATTAGGTCTGGTCCACCCAAAATCGCCTTCCCTTTCATTAACTCAAAGTCAATTGATTTCTTGAGTCTTTACCTGGCCAACCTATTTAAAATTTCAACCCCAGCCCCTCATCACGGCACTCCCTCTTTCCTTTCTTGCTTCTTTTGTGTCCACAGCACTCACACCTATGGATTCTTACAACATATTTGTGTTTATTATGCCTCTCACTCCGCTAGAATACAGACCACTTGACTTCGTGGATGCTTGTCTATTTTATCCATCACTGTAGGACACTAACATATAGAACGATGTCTTGATCAGCTGACACGCCACAAACACATACATTTATTTATTTATTTATTTATTTATTTATTAATTAAAAGAATTGATGGGCATTTTATTGTGGGTCAAGAGCACAGATTCATCTTCATTTTGTTACAGCTGATACTTTTTTTAAATTATTGAAGTATAGTCAATTATACTGTATCAATTTCTGGCGTACAACATAATGTCCCAGTCATGCATATATATACATATATTTGTTTTCATATTCTTTTTCACTAAAGGTTATTACAAGATATTGAATATAGTTCCCTGTGCTATATAGAAGAAATCTGTTTCTTACTCATTTTTATATATAGTGGCTATCATTTGCAAATCTCAGACTCCCAAATTTATCGCTTCTAACCCCCTTCCATCCACTTCCGTAACCCTAAGATTGTTTACTATCTCTTAGAGTCTGTTTCTGTTATGTAGATGAGTTCATTAGTGTACCCTTTTTTCTTTTTTTAGATTCCACATACGAGTGATATCATATAGTATTTTTCTTTCTCTTTCTAGCTTACTTCACTTAGAATGATGATCTCCAGGTCCATCCATGTTGCTGCAAATGGCTTATTTATTTAATGAATAAATTAATGAATGACACAAACCTTGGAAAGCTTTGAGGAACTCAAACACAGAAACATGTAACAGAAAGAGTTGAAGATAACTATGGTAGACATGAAAAAATATTGTTCATTCACACACACACACACACACACACACAGCCAAATGGTTCTGGCTCTCACTACATCAGCAAACCCCTTTACCAGATACATAACATAATCGCAGGAGTGCACTGCCATCGTTTTCAGGAGTCTCCGCACACTCAGGAGGAGGAGACTGTGGAGAATGTGCACACAAGGGGGCGGGGACCTTGGGAGCCACCTAGAAGTCTGTCTACCACGAATCCCCATCAAAGGAACCTCTAAAACATATACTTCAAGATGGAAGGAAAATAATCCCAGACAGAAGATCTGAGACATAAAAAAGAAGAGCGAGCAGAGGAAATATGAAACACATGGGTAAGTCGACGCAAATATCAGCTATTGAGAATAACAAAATACCTGATTTGTGAAATTAATGAAATAATATAATTAAATTATCGGGTTACAAAAGTATACAGCTTCAAAGGGAATGATTAATGTTGAAGAATTCTAAGATCTATGTATTGTTTAAAAGAAAAATAAAGATATTGATTAAAGACACTGTTAAACTAAACATGCAGGTTAAAATTTTTAGACTAACCAATAAAGAGCAGAAATGGATGGTATACTTTCAAAACAAGAGAGGGAGGTTTAAAATGGAAAAATTACCACACCACACCCTAAGAAGCTCCTTCCCAGCCTCCTCTCCTTCACTCAGGGTCAGACTTGTCTCACAGTCTGGTGGGTCTCCCAGCTTCTCCCAGCTTTTCCCAGCTTCTCCCAGCTTCTTCCCCATTTTCCCTCATAGCTATGTCCCCTATCAATTTATTGACATTTGCTTCTCATATGATGTCCCTGGATGAACACAAATCCCAAATTCATTTTATAAAATGAACATATCCATGACAGCAAAACCAGACAATGGCAATACAAGTAAGGGAAAGGGCAGTATAGGCCGGTCTCATTTACGAACACAGTAAAAAGTTCCAAACCAAAACACAAGCATACTACATTTAGCAATGTATATGAAAGTAATACTCTGACCAAGTTGGTTTAAAAGCAAGTTTGGTTTAATACTAGAAAATCAATTAAGGTCTGGGAAAAGAAACAAGATTTATAATAGTTGAAACGGAAGAAAGAAATCTGTTATTATCCCTAGATGGTGTGATGTTCTATGTGGAAAAACCAAAAGAATCTACAGATAACTTATTAGAATTAGAAACCTTAATAAAGTTGTTTGATATATGATTAATATATGAATTTTAAAATACCATGTGCAGTAGCATAAAAAGCAAGGAATTATAGTAAGACGTATGCACGATCTTTATGGATAAAATTATTTGAAATTTTATGAAGGTATTAATAAGATTTCAATAGATATAAGTACACCTTGTTCATTTTTAGGACAACACATTATCATAAAAACGTCAATCCTGCCAAGTAGATGTACCAAAATCCCTAAAGGATTTGTTTCTGTGAAATTTGAAAAACTGATTCCAAAATTTATGTTGATGAGGGGGAGGGTACAGCTGAGTGGCAGAGAGCATGCTTAGCATGCACGAGGTCCTAGGTTCAATCCCCAGCACCACCATAAAAAACAAAACAAAACAAAACGAAAACCTGTTGATGAACAAAGACCCCAGAAAAGAAGCAGTGGGCTCTCACTCTGAGAATTCACCTGCCTTATCACATGACTCAGCATCCAGGAGCAGCTGGTCTGATACATTACCTGGGCAGTTACTGTACCAGCTGGGAGACAACACCCTGTGCAGCTGGGGTGCTGTCCTGCAGCTGTGTGGTATATGCCTTGGGCCAGAGGACACTATGTGGTGCTGCCTCCTCCAAAGCCAGGAACCCTAATAGACCACCGGAAGGACCTTTACTCCCCCGTCACCACAACACGGGGCTCCGTAGGTTTGGAGATCCTAGTGCCCAAGAGATGAACACTTCCATCTGAGAAATGGCTATAAAGTAGAAGCTGGAGCTGTCCCCAGGCTAAGCTGAGCTCTCATGCGTGGAGCCAACAGGAAGAGGAAGTGGTCATTACACCAAACAAGGTGACTGATTGTTCCTTGGAACTGACAAGCAGAACGCAAAATCCGAGTGAGGGCTGGGAGTCAGGGGGAAGGCGGCGAGTCAGGGCAGGGGTCACAGAGGTCAGTCCATCTTGTCTAGATTTGTTAGTCGGGCTGAAGTATCCCAGAGGCTTTGGGCCACGTGAGGATCTCGGGCAGCTTTAGGGGCAAGAGTTATCACACCGGAACTGCTAAAATGTTTTCCAGAAATGCCATCTAGCTCCTTTGCCAAGCTCAGGTAGAGCACTGGGACTGCACCCTGTTTGCTGTTCTGCGGAGACACGGGGGTGGGGGAGGAGGAGGAGGATTAAAAGCCAGGCAGACTGTAGCCTGAAGGGACACACTGAGCAGCAGACCCCCTGCCCCAACCCCTTCAGGCAGAGCCAGCTCCTCCCCACCCACCTTGAAGAAGAAGCTGAGGAGCCAGAAGATGAAACGATATAACCAAGAGAAATTCTTCATGATCTCTGTGTACACAACGCCAGGGTCCACGGAGTTCACAGTCACACCTGAGAGAGGGAGAGACAACCGTAGTGGAAAGCACAGTGAGAGGAGGAAAGGGTTAAACATGGCTCTAGGATGTGCAAAGAGGGGAGGGCCCTACCAGCCCTGCCCGGTGGAGGTGACCAGACACTCGAGGTGGTGCCTGAAGTCAGGGATCTGTAACTCACATGAATGGCGATATCCAAGCCAGGAAGCGGACTTAAGTATTTGAAAGTGCAGGGTGAACTTTAGGGGGAACACGATGGATGGTGTTGGTACTGGAAAATACTGGGAGAGAGGGAGTTGTGGGTGATGAGCGTCGGAAAAAGGGTTGAAGGGGAGACATGAAGATGGGGTTGAGAGAAATAGAGGGCGCACAGATGACAAAGGGTGGAGGTTTACAGCTGGCTCGGGGGACACTGGGAATATTTCATGGTCAGAACATGCGATGAGATGTGAAGGACTGGGAGGAAGCCCTGGGAGTGGAGGAGCAGGGGCTGCCAGAGGCAATTACCTGTCCCTTGAAGTCTCTGGGCAAGCTTCCCAGTGAATGAGGCCAAAAGCAGTTTGCTGCAGTCATAGTTCTGGTTGAAGGTCAAAGGTCTACCAGCCCCTGTCAGGTGCTCCTCGTCAATGTACCCTTTCTCTTGCCTGAAGGAAGACACGTTGACCACTCGGGCTGCCCCCGCCCGTTGTAGGGCCCCTGGGAGGAGAGAGGGCCACACACTCTCAGGGCAAGGCCGGGAGTTCGCGCCCACGCCCGCCCCCCCCCCCCGGCCGGCCTGCTTCTCCATTAACCCCCCGGGGGAGCGCGGCCCCCCGCGCAGACGCCCAGGTGAGGCGCGGGGGAGCTGGGTGTGACCGAGGCTGCGTTTCCGTTCCAGCTGCTTTCCTCACGCTTTTCCTCTTGTTGTAGTTCAGTGTGTCTTTTGCTTTGTTTGGGGGTTTTGTTTTTTGGTCTTTGTGGGAGTTTTTTGGTTTCTTTGCCTAAAATAAAAGTGGGGTTTTGCCTTGCTCTTCTTCCACCTGCCAGCTGGAGGTAATTGATCCTGGTTCATATTTTTATCTCACTGAGGGCTAAGTGGGGGAAGGAGAGACTGGAAACGCTGTGAAAGCTGTCTTTCACACATTCATAGATTCAGTCACTTGCTTATTCATTGCACGACTATCCATTAGGCCCCTGGACTATGGCAGACACAAACTCCGTGCTAAGGACATATGGGTGCTAAGTTTAGGGGACAAGAACCGTATGCAGAGATACTTGGAAAAGTGGGGCTTTAAAATTTTTTTAAACTACCTTCAAAAAAAAAAGGAAAGTATAATTACTCTCAAGAGAACAAGTTAAATCTTAAAAAAAGAAAAAGAAAAAAGAGTACGTAACTGTATTAAAAAAATGTCTGGATTATATAAAGTATGAAAAATACTAGCACTCACATATGAGTTTGCCTGTTGTTTCAAAATGCTAAAACTGTCTTGAGCCTACATTTAAAGGAAGAATCACAAATGAAAAGTTGAGCAGGAGGTATCTAGCCAAAAGTTGTTGGAGAGAAAATTATTCTTAAAGAGGACAATGAACCCCAAACTTGCAGACACAGTGACAGGGGCTCACGGCCGAGTTGGAGGCTGATCTTCACGCAGCAGCGTCAGTGCAGGAACAGAGACGGGCACAGGGGCGAAGGGAGCCCTGGAAATGGGGGCAGCTGGGGAGGCAGAGGGGTCAGGGCAGAGTCCACAGCACAAGCGGGATCTGTGCTGAGTGCTGGCAGCTGAGCTAAAGCTACTCTGCCTTAAAGGGATGGGAAGGGATATTCCAGATAAAGGGAAACAGATGTGCAAAAGCGCAGCCAGAATTTAAAAAAGAGTGTGGTCCAAGAGATACAGATTGGCTGGCTGGTGACAAGAGTGTAAGTCTGGGAAAGACAACGGTGAGGCTCTCAGTCTGCAGAGGGACTCGTAAGTGGAGAGAAGCAGCTTAGGTTTTATATCTATAAAGCATAGACTACCTTCAAAGGACCTGAAGCAAGACAGTGGTATGATGAATGGTGATTTAGTGGCAGGAGGGAAGACAGGAGAGAAGACAGTTTAAGGAACTATTATTAAGCAAAGTACACATAGGTTGTTGTAGCATATTACTCTTTTTGGAAAGGGGGAAAAAACTTTTATACTTGCAGATGCATTGAGTTTGACCTTTCTGCACTTTCCCGTTGGGGTTACTTTAATTGCCCGCTAAAGGGAACATGAGACCCTGGCAATGGCAGCTGCCCCCCAGGAGGGGGATGGGGAGCTGCTTTTCAAGGAGAGGAGACTTCCTTTTCTTCCTTTTTTTCTTTTTTTTCTGTATATCCTTCTGTATACTTCAACACTTTCGATTTTGTACTTTGGAAGTGTATTACCTGGCCAAAAATTAATTTGCTTTTTAAGAGGTCATTAGACCATCTAGAAAACACTGTTAGGGAGGATATGCCTGCCACCCAGCCCCACCTCCCCAGGAAGAACTTCCTTAATCCTAGCAGCCTAGTGACTTCAGAAAGCTTTTGTTGAGATGAGTGACTCCTGGTCAGGCTAGTACTCAGACCTGGGGGACGGGGAGGTGGCCTGTATAGATCTTACACCTTCTTGCTGCTTGTATTTGGGGCTGACTGATTCCATTACCAGCCTCCTAATCCAGGCTTCTGCCACACCTTCTTGCTGCTTGTATTTGGGGCTGACTGATTCCATTACCAGCCTCCTAATCCAGGCTTCTGCCAAGTGGGTTCCCCTGCTGTGTCCAGCAAAAGTGTACTGGGGCATCGTTCAGCAAGCATCTGGGGACCATGGGAGGCAGTAAGACATGAAAATGCCAGAGGAATGAAGACACAGGGGCAGCACAGACAATAAGCACCCATCCTTCCTTACCTTGGAGCAGATTTGTGAGCAGAAAGGGTCCAGTGTAGTTGGTGGCAAAGGTGACATCAAGGCCCTCTGGGGTACGTGTTGTGGGCAATCCTGGGAGGAGATGAAAACATAGGTGGTGGGTGATGAAATGATAGTCCTGAGGGAGATGATGTCTGGGGAGGATATATGAGGGTTCAGTAGAAAAGCCACAGGAGCATGTATGTGTCAACATCGGGGCAGTGAAGTGTGAAGCTACAACTTAAGGTAGCTTCAGTGTCCAATAGGACAGTGTCCGAATTAAGAGTGTTTCCACAGGATATACAGGTTAGGCTTGGGGCTGCCTGTTTTGGGGTCCCTGAGCCAGAAAGGAGGCTCCTGAAATGTGTTTAGGGGAAGTAAGTCAAGACACACACCGCAGACTGCAGCATTGTTAACCAGTAGGTGTATCTCTGGATGCTCGCGCAGAAGCCACTGAGCAAAGCTCCGGATGGAGGCCATCGAGCTCACGTCCACCTCACCAAGCAGGAGCTGGTTGCTCTTTGAGGCTGCTCGTATCTCGTCCAGGGCTTGCTGCCGACACTCACGGCTGCGGCAGGCCAGGATCACACGCGCCCCGTGGCGGGCCAGCTCCTGGGACACGCTCTTCCCAATGCCTGTGGGAGGGCAGCTTCAGAGAAGGCTGGTCCAGGTAGTGCGGAGAGGGCAACGAAGGAAGGTGAGAGACAAGGGTCTGAGAGTGGGTGCTCATCCTCCTCTCTGCCCTCCCTGTTGGGGCTGTTGGAGGCTGTGGCCCATGTGAGGTGACAGGGCAGGATGAGCACTCACCGCTGTTGGCCCCAGTCACCACTGCCGTCTTCCCGGTCAGGTCTGTGGAGCAGTGCTGGAGGTCCCAGAGATAACACTTATGCCAGATACACACACTTAGTCTAAGCAGGAGGACCACCGTGAGGAGGACGGAGCCGGGACCCCAGACTGGGGTGCTGAGTAGAAACCACAGTGACATAGCAGAGAATGGTGGCCTGTCAGTGGAAGCTTTGCCCACAAAGAAGGTGGGGACGGACTAGCCAAAGCTAAATAGGGACTAACCAAGAGGTTGGTGTGGAGCAGACACGAAATTTAAGGAGGCATTCCCTCTTAGATGTGTTGGAACACCTCATTTGAACCTGAGAGTGAGTTCCTCCTTAAATTGTTTTTCCTAGTGACCTGGTTGCCTCACTCCAATGCTGGCCCATGTCAAAGATCAAGAGAGCTGGGACTGCCCTGAGCCCTGCATAGGCTCAGATTTGTCTCCACATAAAACTTGGATTTGTGCTCTAAGGTGAACTGACAGTGACCCAGGGACTGGAAATCAAATTCCTCATGTCTTGAATCACTCTGTGCTTAAGCAGGGCCATCCCTTCCTCCCCTACTGGAATGAGTCTCGATGAAGTCTCCAAACTGAGACAGATCCCCACTCGCAACTCTTACATCTGCTCCTTTGTGGACAGACAGATGGCTCTCCAGACTGCCTCTGCTGGGGAGTCACCTTGGGCCTAAAGCGGGGTCTCCTAAGGGTGGTAATGCAATTATTCCCAGGAGTGAGTGTTCTGTCTTCTTCTAGGCCTGCAGGACAACTGCCCCTCTCCAGTTCCGTGAGTACACACACTTGGAAGAAACTGACAGACACGGGGCCAATTCTTAAAGCAACTCAGGTGTTTATTTCTGGCAGGCAGACAGAAGGCAGGCGGATTCCCACTGCCTGAGGTTCAGGGCCCAGGATGGGGTGGGTGCTTGGAGGGGAGTGATGATATTTGGGGACCTGACTTTTTTGTTAACTGTGCCACCATCACCTGGGGTTCTGGGGCACCCGTGTGGATGGGACGAGAGGTGCTGCCCTCTTTGTCCTCCTGTTGAGGTTCAGCAGGGCTAAGCAGCTCCTGTGTGGTGGGTTCCACGTGCTCACACCAGGAGCCATCTTCGGCGCTTTCGGCAGCAACGTGGGCTTCCTCACCACCTGAGACTTGGCCTTGAGGACTCCAGGCGCAGGGTGAGGCCCCTTCTGAAGATCCTGGCTCTCCTGATCCTTGGGGTCCAGGCCCTGCGGGAGTACGCGGGTGCGGCCCGCCCACAGCTCACCCAGCACCTCGGCCTCCCCCTCCCAGCCGCTGGGCCACTTGGCACCTGGCCATAGTTTGGATCTGGGGCTGCGGGCCACGGGGGGATGGGGGGTGGGGTGGGGGTGGGGCACAGGTGCGTGGCGAGAAAGCAGAGGCCGGGACTGGGGAAGGGCGGCTTCGAACTGAAGCCTGGCGACCTTAGGCCTAGGTTTAAAGTAGGGAATTGGAGGCTGGAGCTGGGACCCAGCTCTCAGATGGGAACCCCAGGAGAGAGAGGGAAGAAAACTGACGGCGAGACGCGGACACAGGAGACAGAGGAACTAAGGCAGGAACAGCCCAGAGAGGCGCTGAAGAGAACAGAGACGCGGCGGGGGCGGGAGGTGGGAAGGAGCTGGGGGCGGGGCTTACTTTGCCTTGGCTCCTCTTCCTTTCCACTGAGGAGGGCGCGCACCGCGAGGGCACGGCTCCCCAGAGCCCAGGTGTCAATTGGGCAAGGTGAGGGTTCCTCGTCCTCCGCCAATGTGGGGTCCTCTGCCAGGTGGGGTTCTCCCTCATCCTGGGGCACAAATCTCATCTGGACCACATGGAGTATGGTCTCCCGTGCCCCGTTCACTGCGTACGGAATGCACTACGGAGGGGAGAGAGGGTCTCAGTCCAGCAGGCAGGGGTCAGGGAGAGAGGAGATGGGTCTGGAGGACGCGGATCCAGCCCCACCTGCCGTTCCAGGTAGGATTTGCAGGCGTCCATCACTGGGTCCACCAGCACCTCCAAGATGTCGCCCACCACCTCCTCACCCTCTTCGCGAGCCCTCAGCTTCGCCGCCTCCGCCTCGGTGAACCCTCCATGTACGACGTCCCCGTGTGGCAGCAGAACTTTGCTTCTGATCTTAGGTGTCTGTAATCTTTTTTTTTTTCCCCAAAATGGCACCATACTGTTTTATTTCAACCCTCAAACAATATAAAGAGGTAACAACTTCTGATGCCAAACAATGCAGGTAATAATAAAGGAACAACAACAACAAAAATACAAACAAGACAATCATTTATAGGTGTTTCACAGCAGTGCTTTGGCAGTACTGGCAAGGATTTCTGGCCAATTGCTTCCAACCACAGGGGTCTGAATGAACCCCTTATCTCAGTAAAAGAACCCCCACATTTCCCCCCTGATAATTTACACGTTCGGAGTCACTACATACCACGTCGCTACACTCACCAGACTTATAAATCACATCTTAAAACACATAAATATATATTGTGCGTGATCACAATAAAAACTAAACCAAAACAGTGTGTTAGAAAAGTAAACAAACGTCAAATTTTCCAGTAAGGCATGTGGGACTTACTGCTGGCTGGGCCCTTCATTTCACTAGTTTAAAGAAAAGTTGTGACTTACATTTCTCAGCAAACCCAATATTCAGAAGCTTAACCACAGGCTCAGTTAAAAGTTTAAAAGTCAGTCTTCTTCTCTTTTTATTTTTGGTAAATATTTCATATAAAACATGAAATCAAGTTCTATTTCATAAAAAACTGAGTATTTTTAATAGTAAAAATATATGTTTATATTTCTCTTTTTTAAAAGACATTTAATAACAATACTTCAGAAGACTGGATTTAAGCCTCTCACCCCCCACCCTGCCAAGCTGTCCACCTGGCACAGATACGCTGAGGCAAAGGCTCCTGGAGAGGCGTATCCGCCTCGGCTGCAGGCTGGGGACTCGAGATGAACACAAGCCGCTCCCGAAGGTTCGGGTCAGAAAGGCTTCTGCCTCATATTCACTGAGCCATCCTGCATCCCGAAGTAGACTCTCTCGGCCGTGTCGATGAACAGGCCCGTGTCCACCACGCCTGGGATCATTTTGATAGCTGTGTTCACTCAATTTGTGTACCCGGTCAAAGTTCCAGTCCAGGATAAAATTCCCATTATCCGTCACCAGGGGGCCTGCCTTGTTCACAGCCATTCGAAATTCAATCACGCCCCCAAACTTCTGGGTCTCGGTTCGGCTCGGCTCACGGGGCCATGGGCCATGGGGATGACCTCGATGGGGATTCCGTTGTGCCACTGATCCCCGAGGTTCTCTGAATCCTTCCTGAAATCGGCGATCACAATGCAGCGACTGGCATTGCCAGCCACAATTTTCTCCTGGGTCAGGCAGCCTCCACCGCCCTTGACGAGACTGAGATCAGCATCTACTTCATCAGCGCCGTCGACGGCGAGGACAGTCTCTGGGTGTCGTCCAGGTCACTGAGTTAAGCCGTACTGCAGGACGAGCTGACGGGCCTGGAAGGAAGGGGGAATACACACGGGGTTCAGATTCTCCTGTTTCACTCTTTCAGCTATTCGCTGCACAGCGTGGACAATTGTAGAACCGCTTCCAGTTCCCAGCACTTGGTTATTCCTCACGTGGTTCTCCCCGGCCGCACGCCCCTCCAGCTTCTTGGCCACTTCTGCCTTGGACATCGTGGAGGGGGTCGGGCAGACGCTGTTAGCGTCCCCGCCGCTTGTACTGGTGCTGCCAGCACCGCCGCGAGTCCCGAACTGCGCGCGTCCCAGCGGCCGCACGCGGGAACCCGGGACGCCCCAGCTGCTCCCGCCTCCGCCGGAGGCCGCGCCCGCGGCCCGCCCGGGCAGCGGGGCCAGGACCCGCCCGTAGAGGGTGCTGAAGGGCCCGGGGCCTAGGTCTCTGAACTCTTACTTAATCGGTATGTTCGCCCTCCATGCCTCTCTCACTTTTTTTTCCCTCTTTGAATTATGTTTTTAAAAGAAACCAGGTAATTTGCCTCATCTAGATTTCGATGATCGCATTGCATGTATTGTTAACATATTCTTCAATGCTTTTATTTCCTGTAGATGGGTAGTTGGACCTGGAGACTTGATCAGAATGAAGCTTGAATTTTTATTTTTAATTTTTTGGGGGGGAGGGATACAGTTTCATAGGAGAGGACGTGTTCTTCCATGGAGACTTGATTGTCTCTTTCTGTGATACCAGCAGTCACTGATGATTGACACCTGCATCCACTAACTCATTTGGGGCTTCAAAAATTGGTGAATCCTGTTGTTCCTTTTTCCCTTATTAGCAGAATGTGTTTCTATCAAGAGAAGGTTCCCCTCATCAGCCGTTTGGCTGGCCGGTTATATGGAGGCGTGATTCTCCCCTTTTCTTAGAATAAAAATGATGAGTTGGCTTTCAGAATAATGTGTTGATTCTTAAATGTCCTCCAGGGGTGACCTGTTTGTTTATTTACATGTTTGTCTGTCTGTTTACTTAAGTAATTTTCTGCATTTCACTGTGAACTCCACTACAGCCAGTTTTCTAACTGAGTCCCCTGTCTTTGGCCAGTTGGAGCTTCTCAGTTTGGCTCCTGAGTCCTTTTGACATGACATGACATGACAGCTGCTTCTAGGCTTTTTCAGTGGTCAGAGCTAGGAAATGTGTTTATATGTTTGTTTTTAATGTAAAATACATCATAGGTTCATAATGATACTGCAGAGTTTCCACTTCACCTCATCTGTGTTTTACTGGTATCTACGTTCTCCCACCCCAGGAATACCAGTTCTCAACCAGCTCTGTTTCCCAGTTCAAATCTAAGTTCTTCTGACTGTGTTCTGCTTAGATCACAGCTGCTTTATGGCCCTTGGCATGTAAGATATTAGGCAGGACTGTTTACATGCATTCACTTACACGGACTCGGCTTTTCCTTCTGTGCGCCTAGTCACCTCCCATTCTGTAATTTTAATGGAAATCAAGTGATAGTTCCTGGGCAAAGCTGCTTTGAAAAAAATGACTCTTTTATCAGAATGACTGACATATTAAGTTTAATATAATCTCTTGGTTTGTTATTCTGCCTCCTCTAATTAATTTTTTATTCTTTCCCTATAAATGAAATAATATACATTTTCATGGTTTGCCTTCTAGGACTTACCAGGAACTGTTCCTTATTTAAAAATTTATACAGTTGGGCATCAGATACCTGATGATGGCACTATTTTTAAATTCAAATGTGCTGTTAATGGGTTTTTGAAAGAGAATAAAGATAATGGTGAGGTTTTTTTTTCTCCCTTATCTGACCTTTGGTGTGCATTTTGAATGGGGTTGTGGATTTTTAATATTTTTGATATTTCTGACATTAGGCCTGTTGTGTTTGATAACATTAAGGTGGAAATGTCATATGATGCTAATGGAAATAGGTGTTTTTCCTTTTTTGATTTCAAACCATTTGGTTTGGAAAGAGAAATAGGTACTGAACTGGTTTACTTACCTCTTTTTAAAACATTTGAATGAGAAATTTATAATAAAATAAAAATGTTCTTTTGTCCTATTTATTGGTTAAGAGTTGAGAGGTAGAAGAAAAAATTTAAGAATCTCTGCTTTTTAGCATATATAAAAGAGAAAACAGAAAGCAAAATTGTGGAGTGAGACAGACCCCTAGAAGCAAAACAAAACAGAGTGGACCAGGGGAGTGTAATCTTCATCATATGTGTTTAAGATAGTTCTGCTGGGTTGTTTTTTTTTTTTCCCCCACTTTGGGTGCCCGTGAGGAAGGACACTACAAACTCTTATTCTTCAGGCAGGAAGAACTTAAAAAGGCTGGTGTTTTCTTGTTCTGCTTCAAGATCTACCTTACTCTGTTGAAAGTAGATCTGAATAGCTTCTGAATTTTAAAGATCCCCTTGCCTTTTTCTGGCATCTAACTATCAGAAAGAAGGTGATATTTGCCATATTTTAAGATGGAGGAATCTTGTCTTTGGAAAGCCACTGATCCACAGGACAAAGTACTCATTTTGCCCTCTTTTTAAATTTAGCCTGAGGAGTGTACACTTTATTAAATAAACCTGATAGATAGTGCATATTCTGTGTGTATATAAAATGATATACATGTACACAAAACAGCGAGTAGGGGAGGCAGATAGAGGTGGAGGTGGGAAGATACGGGATAGGAGGTGAGAGAGGGACTAGAATTTTAAGATAAATTTTCAAACTGTAACCTGGTGGCCTAATGCAGGCACTAGCTCTTAAATATCTTAAGCCCTATTCACAGGTCTTCCCTGTACTTTTAAAACTTGGGAGGCTTGGCCTGGCCTGGGATAGCAGGGTGTCTACAGAGGAGGTAGATGATCTGATTTGTATTAACTGTAGTCGCAGAAACATTACCTCTTAGATGTTAGGGTGTAGCTGCAGGCTGCTCGCTTCTTCCAGGCTCCTTTGTGTGGAACCGTTACTCAGTGTTCTCTCTGCTCCGGGAGGGCCAGGAGATCCTTATGAGTGCGTGAGAACACGCCTGTAAGTCTTGATTGTTCCCACGTTGTACCGAGGCTGGCCCCCTGTTGGTCTTGTGCCTGCACTGGGCTGACTTCACTGTGCTCCCTGCCATAGCAGTCTCAGGACCTGGCTTATGATCCATTTTGGCTACCGCTGCTGGAGCCCCTCCCACAGATGCCAGGCTCACCGATGAAGGAAGAGGAGGACGCTACGCTGTCCACTCCCCAGCACTGGTAGTGACTCAGGAAATAAACTGAGTTAGTAAACCTCGTGAGCCTCTGAGGTTTGCTGCTAGGACACGGGGAGACAGAGGTGAATGGTAGTCTGTTCATTAGAAGCTTAGTTATCTAGGAAGATAAACATGTAGTAACTGTGTGTCACTGTGTGTTACTACATGTTTATCTGTGGGTTAATTATAATAAAAGGATTAAGTGCAGCAGGAAATTGGAGGCGAGACCGAGGAAGGCCTGACCGAGGAGGTAGCAGTTGAGCTGGGCTTGGGGGAAGAGGATTTTGCCAGAATGAGGACAGGACATCCCAGGTCTTGGGAAGAAGGCACAGGGCTTGAGCTTGTGCTGCGGAGGGGCAGCTCCGGTCTGCCTAGAGGGGAGTGGGAAAGGGCGAAGAATTCGTACGTTCATTTTCAGCACGTTTTTATATGACACCTTCTGAGTTGAAGGCACTGTGCTAGGAAGTAGGAACAGGACAAAGTTCTGCCCTTGCGTACTTTACATTCTAGCTGGGGAGAGAGAGAAATTAATAAGTAAATACACGGAGTGTCAAGTGGTGATACGTGCTTTGGATAATAAGTGAAATTTGAAAAGGTGAGGGAATGTGGTAGGTGATCAGGGAAGGCTTCTCTATTAAGATGTCATTTGAGCAGAGCCTTAAAGAAAGTTAGAAACCAAGCTATTGGGCATCTGGGGGGAAGGGGATTGCGAGGGTCTGCAGGTGGGAGGGAGTGTTCTAAAGCAGCGAGAACAGTAGGTGCAAAGTCCCTGAGGCACGACTGTGCTTGGCACGTTTGAGGAATAGTGAGGAGACCAGTATGGCTGGACAGGAGAGTGAGCGAGGTCAGAGCAGTAGAAAATGGGATCCGGGAGGTTGGCAGGGGACAGGAGGCAGGTGGCTCATGTAGGTCCTTGTTAAGTCATGGTTTGGACTTACAGTTCAGTTGGAGAGACAGATTGATAAAGAGGTCTAAATGCTGTGCTAAAACTTTGGGCTTCATTCTGTGCTAAATGAAGATTCTTAAGGAAGGGAGCAGCCCAGTCAAGTTTATATTTTAGAAAGATGACATCTCCCATATGGAGGAGCAGTCGAAATAGAAGAGATTAGAAGTAGGGAGGTAGTAATGAGTAATGCCTTCCTGCCAGGCACCATCTAGTCCTAGACATAAATTTTGCAGAAATCAACTACATGTTCTTTTTTATTCCTCATTTTTTTTTTAAATGAGGGACTGAGGAATACTATGACGTAGTTGGGAAAAGTTGAGACTCGATTCTGGTCTTTGTTCTGTTTGCCTGCGGTGCAGTTTGGACTTAGTCTCCATGTCTTACTTTCCATTGCCAAGTAAGAACAGGGCTGTTCACCCGAGAACTGGACAGGCACGTAGACCTGTGGTGTGTGAGGGGCAGCAAACGAGAGAAAGGGTGGAAGCGCTTTGGGAACTTAAGAATATTTCAGAAACCATTTGTTCTTTTTTAATATCAAGTATTAAAAGTGAAGGCAGGGGAGAGTAGAGCTCAGTGGTAGAGTGTGTGCGTAGCATGCATGAAGTCCTGGGTTCAATCCCCAGCACCTCCATTAAGAAATAAATAAATAAACCTAATTAATTCTCCTCCCCTCCAAAAAAAAATTTAGCAATAAAGGAATAAAATTTAAAAAAAAAAAGAAAGAAAAAATTTTTAAGTGAAGGCAATCCATTTGTTTCACTCAAAAACAAATGTCATTCTTCTTGCAGCCTGTTTTTCCCCCCACTTCCTTATTTCTATGGCCAAGTCAGTTCCTGTGGGGCATTCCATATTAAGACAAATGGGTTTGTTTCAGTTAGTGCCTGACCAGACCTTCTCCAGTTTATGCCATTGCATCTAATTGGAGGCTGTGCAAAATTTCCCAGAGACAATGAATTTTGGCTTTACATTAATTCTTTATAGTGTGTTCCTGCAGAAATACATTTTTTTTTCAGTTTGTCCTTTTCAAGATAGTGGTATTGTTGTGGTAACTAATAAATGCTATTCTTCAGGAAATTATATAACTTGTTTTTAGTGTATGCACTTCACTCATTTAATTCCATATTGCCTGTTTTGTAGACAGACTTATTGGTGTCCACTGTACCCATGGTTTGAACAGGACTGGCTACCTCATCTGCAGGTGAGTTGCCAACCCCAAGAGGCAGATCATGTTTAAATTGCCTTGTTTACAGTAGTAATGTAAGCTAATGTAAGCTGAATACAAAAAATGCAATCAATATAGAAATATATGAAGAAAAAAGTCATCCTGCCCCCACTCATATATTACCACCAGTAACAATTTAGCACATACTTTTTTCAGACTTAAAAAATACAAATATAATCTGCAGGGGATTGGTTCCAGGATGCCTGCTTCCCCCTCATGGATGCTAAAGTCCTCAGACATTCAGATCCCTTCTGTAAAATTGTATAGTCTAGTCGGTGATTTGATGGTGTAATACTTAGGACATTCTGGTTCATAATTTAATACATGGTGGACATCTTTCTATAAAAATATTTGGAGGCCTTGTTCTCTTTTAAAGGCTGCATGTTTCCTTTGCTTACCAATGAATATAACGTTTGAAAGTTTTTAATATTTTAAAACATTAAAGTAATGAACATTCCTATGTGAGCATCTTTGAATAGATATGCTATTGTCTCGGATAACTTCACTCAGAATAGAACTTTTGAATCAAAGAATTTACACCCTTATGCTTTTTGTGGCTGTTGGTACACCGTATCAATTTATGTTTGTTCATTCAGAAAATATGTATTGAGCATCTGTTACGTTTAAGCACAGTGCTGGGTGCTGGCAAGAAGACTTGTGAAATTTTGTGAGCAAAGACTTGACCTGCCCTTTGTGAGTTCTGACAGTCTAGAGCGGGAATAGATATTCAAGAATCACACAAATGCACATAGAATTACGACTCTGACAAGAACCCAGGAGAGGGACACGGTACCTGTCAGAAATGCATATTAGCAGGACGGTTTGACCTCATCCTAGAGGTCAGAGGTATTTGGGGGGATGTTTGACATCTGACATCTGGTGGAGGAGTCGGTATTTACCAGATAGGGACATTGGAGAGAGATCTCTGGGCATAAGGAACAGCACGGGGCCCTGTAAGAGGAAGCACACGCTGCGAATGGAACTGGCCAGGAAGGCGGGGCTCTGGGGGATTGAGGGTGTCATTAAAAATGCAGCGGGAAGTGAGGATAGGAGCTGGATCATGCAGGCTTATGTTTCAGGTTTTAGACTGTATCTTAAGAGTTAAAGAAAACCATTGACCTTTTTATTATGGAGGATGAGCTTGTGGAACATAATCAAATTTGCATTTTCAACCTATCATTTTGCTACTGAGTGGAGAATACACTGCAGGGAGAAAAAAAAAATGGGAGAGCAAGGAAGCGAATTAGGAGACTTTTGTAGAAATCGGGTGTAAGGTGGCTTGGACCAGGGTGTGGCAGCCACTTGGGTGAAAGGATGTGGATGTATTCTAGAGAGAGTTAGGCAAAATTGTCAGGGCTTGGTGATGGGTGAGGAGGAAGCAGCTCTTGGTCATGGCGATCGCTAGCTTCTCCTGTGGTTGGTTAGATGGTGTTTTTTAGATATGATGTTGATATTTTTCCCAATTTGTCTTTTATTTGTTGGTTCTCAGTGCATACTCTGTCATACTGTCTCCTTTTTTTTAGTTTACAAAGCATTTTTTTTTAATTGAAGTAGAGTCAGTTATAATGTGTCAATTTCTGGGGTACAGCACAGTGTCCCAGTCATGCATATATGCACATATATTCGTTTTCATTTTTTTATTAAAGGTTATTACAAGATATTGAACATAGTTCCCTATGCTATACAGAAGAAACTTTTTTAAAAATCTATTTTTATATATAGTGGCTAACATTTGTAAATCTCAAACTCCTTAATTTATCTGTTCCTCCCCTTTCCCCTGTAACCACAAGATTGTTTACTAAGTCTGCGAGTCTGTTTGTGTTTAGTTTACAAAGCATTTTGATCAAAGCTGACTGCTGTCAGTTATCAGATACCTTTTTAACATCTGTCAGTTTGGTTCTGTATTTTATTCTCTTTCATTTATTAATTAAGTTGTTGTGTGAATATAAATAGTTATATTAATAGACTTTCTAGAGTTGAGTCGTTCTTGCATCCTTGGCATAAAGCCTTTTTGTCGTCATGGTGTATCAGTCCTTAATAATCATTGATTAGATGTGCTGATATTTTCTTAAAATTTTTATATCTATATAAAGTAAAATTGGACCTTTTTTGCAAAAATTTGATTTTTTTCTTTTTATTTACAAATGACTCAAATTATGTTGTTTTGTTAGATACTTGATTGATGTAGAAGGCATGAGGCCAGATGACGCAATTGAATGTAAGTATGAGGGTGTCACTATTATTCCCTTTTTATAAAACTTGAAGGTAGAAATGTAGATGGATTTCTCAAATTTTGGAAAAAAAGAAAGTTTGTAATTCATTTGTTCTGACCTTTTACCAAAAGTCTCTGTATCTGGAAATAGCGAGATATAACAGCCTGACTAATCAGTTGGTGGATTTCAGCTTTGATCTGCTTTCGCTGGGAGAGGTTTGCTTTTTGTACAGTTATTTCTAACAGTTCATCCACTCCTCAGTATTCAATAGGTGCCGAGGACATTGCTTAGAAAGACAAAACTACATTGAAGACCTTCGAAATGGTCCCATGAGAAAGTAAGTCGCATTTTATGCATGGTAGCTGTGGTCAGGGAGATGTAGCTTTGTATCATTTAAGTTGCATGTAACCATTCTTCTTGTAGTTTGTTCACTTGCTCTGGGAAACCTGAACAAATAGGAATGGGGGGAGGACAGGATTGTTACTTTCATGGGCCAAAATGTAGTCACTAAATTGACTGCTAAATTTGGAAACCAGTAATATTGTGTGGAAACACTCTCTTTGAGGAATCAAGATTCCAGTATATCCAGATCAAGTGGTTTTGAAGACTCAGCACATATGATGGGACCAGTCCACACCACTTACAGGTCTGTTAACCAAGGACCTAGGTATAACCTCCACTGGACCCAAGGTTACCCACCACCTTCTCGGCATTTCTACACCAAGACCCAGGATTTTCAGCAGTCAGTAAGGTATCTCTGCTTTCCTTGTTTCTAGAATTGAAATAGAAATTAATATTATAAACTAAACAAATACATTATGATAATAGTGAAGAATTAGTGTTTCCTTGCTGATCAGTGTCAACCAAGAGGTACCATTTGCTACATATTTTGCATTTAGGGCTGGAAAATCAAGTATAGGACAGAGAATATGGACTTTTCAGAGGCAACTGGGAAAAGGACTTAGAAATTTGTATGGATTATTGAGCTTGGTCTAAGCCAGCAATCTGACGCGCTCACCGGAAGTGAGCTCGTATTCTTAGGCTACGATAGTAATGGTATAGTTTTCAGAATAAGGAAGGTTGTTATTTAAGGGTAAACACAAATTGTAGGGAAAGCAGTAAAATTTCAGTAGAGAAATGTGTAAAGGAGTTGAACACATAAATCACATAAAGCTCAGTACAGTTAAACTAGCAAGGTACTATTCTTTGCCTGTTAATTTAGCAACTGTTTCTGATAAGACAGCCCAGGGTAGTGGCTGTCAGGTTGGACCTGCATTTGCATCCTGGCTCTGCTCTTCACCCTCTGTGTGATCTTGGGTAAGATCTCTAAATTTCTATTTTCTCATCAGTCAGATGGAAACTTTAATAACATTATATGTAAAAATTTTATCAATATATAGCTTGGGATTGTTGTTGTAAATTGCATTGTAAACTTTTAACTTTCAAAAAGATGTTGGCATTTTTATTGTTTTGGGGGGAGGGTAGGTAATTAGGTTTGTTCATTCATTCATTCATTCATTCATTCATTCATTCATTTTAACAGAGTTACTGGGATTGAACCCAGGACCTTGAGCGTGCTAATCACGCGCTCTACCGCTGAGCTCTACCCTCCCCCTGGCATTTTTAGAAGTTGTAAACATTTTAAAAAGATGGTGCTTGTGTTGCCAGTGGCACTGGAAATTGATATAGCTCCTTTGAAACATAACTGTCAGAGCCATAAACATGCTCATACACGGTATGAGCTCACATGCTCACACTATGTTGAGACTAAGCAAATCCTTCAAAATATGGGAAAAGCTACATTTAAATCATTCAGCACATTTCTCAAACTCCCTACTATGTATCAGACACTGGACTAGGTGCTCAGGATACAGTGGTATATGTTCTGAGACATTAATCCCAGCATGATTTACAGTAGTGGAAAAATTGGCAGCAGCTTGTATTTCTAACAGTGAAAAATAGCCAAGTAAATTATTATATCTATACTGTGATAATTTTATAAAGCCATTGAAATTGATAGCTCACTTACGATAAGTGAAAATAACAGGTTATGATTCAACAGTCAGAAAAGATACTAGGGAGAAATACACCAAAAGGAGGCGTGAACCAGTTTAATTAGATTAAGTAGGATGGAGGAGGGGGGCATGCTTACTTGTCAGATTTCCAGATTTGCTTTTGTATGATCATATTAGATTTTCCTGATCTTGCTTTTGAAACAATTAAATTTTAATTTTCCAAATTTGTTGTACATGCCATGGCTAGAATCTCTACATTTTATAATTGATTTATCTGTGTATTTATTTGTAAAGTGAAAGCAAATTTCTGTTTTCAGAAATAAATAGCTTCTGTTTCATATCATCCCTTCCAGACTTGGAAAGTATCTGATGAGAATAGTGCAGGCATTTATCTCTATAGGGAAAGGTGGAAAGACTTCTGGGAAACTACAGTGTGTCAGGGTGTTGTGGTGGGTAATTTAAATACATCATCTTAAATTTACCTTCAGAACAACGCAGGAAGATGGGAATTGTTATGAGCTCCATTTTATAAAGAACTAAGAAATCCAAAGATTAAGCAATTTTGCCTGCTAAAATCACACAGGTAGAAAACAGTAGAACCAGAGTGTCTATGTATTATTTTATAAAGCTTATATATTTTATTAAAGCTAAGAATAGTCCATTACTTTTGTTTTGTTTAAGAAGATTTTCACAGAATCAGAACATTTACCAGAGAGGCCATATTCCTCCTCCTGGTCCCCCTGGAGAGAAGTATTTTCAAAGGCGGTACTCTTGGAACGTAAAGCCAAATGCCAGTCCAGCAGCCCAGAACAGAAGGTTACGGTATCCTGGCAGTTACTGCAGACTACCCTACCCGGCCTACTGTGGATGGACGGAGTGACACAGACCTACCCTGGAGATCTGTCTGGAGACACAGGACTGAAGACAGCTGGAGGGACTTTTTATAAGATCAGGTCAAACGAGGTTTATAATCTATTTTATTGCTCCCTTAGGCATTCATGCTTAAGGGAAAATTGTGATACGCACTTCTTTGCTGGTAACTTTGCAGTATTTACAACAGTGAAGAAAATAATCTGTCATTCCAATTTTAAATTTTTTTAAAGGAAGATGACATTTTAGAATTAATAAAAGTAATAAAGAACTTCCCTCATAAATTATTTTTTAAAATTCTGTTTTCCTTTACTTTGTATTTCCTTCTTTTTTTTCCCATGTATTTCCTTCTGACTAGAGTTGTGCTATTGGTGTGTGTGTGCAGAAATGTTTGGGGTTTTTGTCATGTTCTATTGATCCAGTGATTAAGGATGTCCTTTTTCTCCCTGTAGCTGTTCAAGATTTCTATTAAAATCTACCTAGGAGACAGTCTCTTTAGAACCTAATCACTATTTGTAATTAGTTGTAGTGTTTTTGTGATTAGATAATTTCTTTCTTTCTGTTGTGGGATTTGACCAACTTCTTTTCACTGAATTATCAGATATGCCATCTAAGACAGGAATGGATCAACTTTTAGGGATTGATTGTCAACTGAGCAAGAGAGACTGATTGATAAACCTAAATGCTAAATGCTGGGTAATTTACTGGACAGGGTAATTGTTATCAGCTGGTAGAAGTATTCAGACAACCTGAAAACTTTTACAGGCTATAAAGGTTGCTTGATGAACAGAATAGGGTGCAACATTTAAAGCTTGGAATATCTGGGAAGACTCGCAGGGCTCCTTGTGTTACTCCTTCTGTGTCAAACACAACCTGCTGAAATCTGTCTCCACTTGCCTGTCACGGTGGAGTGGCACCTTGACCTTGACTTTCACTAAGTTGTCTCTTCTGGTTTACCTCTGGAACACACAGATGGATCACTTGGGAGGTGTTCATTAGTTTTAGTTGCAGAGGAAGCCAGAAACCTTTGTTTGCTCAAGGAAGTGTCTGACCATCATGACATCATAAGCCTTGGTAGGTATTTGATGAGTACTTGGGCAAATTGGCTTCATTTTCTTTTAAGCCTCTTGATTTTGAAGGTTTGTATTGTAGAAAGTCAGATGCTACATGTGTTACTTTCTCTGCTTTCTTTTGTATGTGAACATCATGTGGAACCTGACCCTAAGGAGGTGCCCTAACTCAGCCACTCCCTGCTCTGTATCTGATGAGCTCAACTTGTTACCCTTCATCTAAGTGATGGCTCAGAAAGTTCTTTTCTGCCCGCCACATTTAACAGAGATACAAGAGTTCTTCTTGCTAAAAGGGCTGCTCTTGTGGAATTGTTCCCTAGGATACATCATGAATGCTCACTTGGAAAGAAGTTGGAGCAGACAACGGGTGAGGCCAAAAAAAGAACAATCAGGGTCAAGTACGGGAATCTAGCTAATCTGATAGTTTTAAGGAGTTTCTTGGCAAGAAGTCCCTGAGGAGGACACTGCCAGTAGAAGCATCATCACAAAAGCACTGCCACCTTCAAGAACCTTCTTTGATCCTTTTGTCCTCTCTGTCCCTTCTCATGTCAGTTATCAGCATGGCTTGTTGAAAACCAGTCTGCTTTCGCTACTTCGTGTCTCATTTATTCTTCAACACACTATGGTTCTGGCTTCTCACATCGCACCATAGAAAGTCCTCTGGCTAAAGGGACCAGGAACACTCTTTTGTAAAGGTCTTCAGTGGTTTATTTATCTTTTAAAATGTTTATTTTTATTAAAAAAAAACATATACAGGTAGCTTAACATTCAAATACTTCTACTGAGATTGCTGTGAGAGTAGTCTTCCCATCAGCACCCTGCCCTCCCCTGACTGTCACTCCCCAGATGCAAGCACTTGAAGTATTTTTTGCATTAGCTTCT
Source organism: Camelus bactrianus (assembly GCF_048773025.1). Taxonomy (NCBI): domain Eukaryota; kingdom Metazoa; phylum Chordata; class Mammalia; order Artiodactyla; family Camelidae; genus Camelus; species Camelus bactrianus. The sequence continues at coordinate 68,215,256 of NC_133553.1, forward strand.
AATATTTGCCTCCATATTTAAGTACTGTGCTTATATTGCCACTGCTTGATGTTTCCGGTTTTAATGTTATCTGTTGACTTCCTGCTGTGGAGGATGAGGACTTAGCTCATTCACATCCTCTTTCCCCCATCATCTTTTCAGTATAGCTGTTTCCCAACTTTCGGTTAAATCAGTATTCTAAGTTCACGTTATCTGCTAGGTAAATGTCATTCACCTCTGAGCCATGGCGTACCATGATGATGTTTCCTCTCTTAACCACTTTCGTCCCCTTCGTTTTTGCCTTTTTTTTTTTTTCTTTGCATCTTTTCCTATGGACCCATCACTAATTCATCCTCCAAATCTCCAACACCTCTGTAACATTTCTCCTAACATGGATAGGATAAACACATCAGATTCTTTTTTGCTTGAAATCTTTCCCGGAGGCCTCTTGACCTACTCCAGGCTGGGCACTGTATTAGTTTGCCAGGGCTGCTTAAAAAAGGACCACAGGCTGGGCGGCCTAAACGACAGGTAGTATTTTCTCACGGTTCTGGAAGCCGGAAGTCCGAGATTAAGGTGCTGGCAGGGCTAGTTTCTTCGGAGGCCTCTCTCCTTGACCTGTTTAGATGGTTGCCTTCTCCCGTGGTCTCCACATGGTCTTCCCTCTGTGTCTGTGTCCAGGTTTCCTCTTATAAGCTCACCAGTCATATTGCACTAGTGCCCACCCTAATGACCTCATTCAAACTTAACCTCTTTCAAGACCCTATCTGCAAACACAGCCACATTTTGAAGCCCTGGTGCTTAGGACGACTTCAACATACGACTTTTGTCTGGACACAACTCAACCCATGGCAGTCACCCTGGTGGTTCTCCACACCTGCGGCATAGCTCTCCCCTGGGACTTCTCCTTGCCCTCGCCCTGGGCATTACTACGTCCCTCTGCTGTTTCCTGGATCCATAGCTGCTGCTTTCCCAGTTTACTGCCCTGTTTGGTGGAGAACATCCTCCCATAGTTTTCCAAGAAGGATTAATGGGATGTAAATCTTTTGAGGCTTTGGCATGTCTGAAAGGGGTTTATTTTATTCTTTTCCTGCACTGATAGTTTGACAGGCTATACACTTTTAAATGCATTTATACATTGTTTTCCATTGCTCATAGTTGCTGTTTGAAACCTTGAGCTATTCTGATTCCAGAACTTTGACTTGTGACCTGTAATTTTTTCTTTCTGAAAGCTTTAGGATTTTATCTCAGGTGTCCTGAAATTTCATAATATACCTTAGTGTGGGTATTTTTAAAATTCATAGTGCTAGATACTAAGTGAGGCCTTTCAGTCTGGCCTGAATGTGCATCGGTTTTGGAAAACTTTCTTTTCATCTTACCCTGTTTTCTTTTTGGGGAACTAGTAAGTTGACTATTGGATTTTCTGAAGTGTACCTCCAAGTTAATTGTGTTTTTTATTTTCCACTTTTAATCTCTTTCCCTTTTTTTTTTAAATCAGAATTGCCTCAGCTTTATTTTCTACTCTGTTAATTATTTAGGTTTTCTGCTGTATATTATATACATGTTTTTCTGCTATATATTTTTTAATTTCTAAGAGTTAGCTCTTATTTCCTGAATGGCATTTTTTCCAGCATTCTTTTACGTATTTTTTAGTTAATGTATTATCTTTTCCTTCTCTAAGGTTACCGGTTTTTAAGTTTCTTCTGTTCTATCAGCTGTTTTTGTTTTTAATTTTTATCTTTTCCTGTTTGTTGATGCCTCTCTCCTGTTAGATGTGATCTTGAAATATCTGGTGGCCTTTGCCTGTCTTTTTGTACTTAAGATTAAGGCAGTCAAAGCTGAAAATCCAACAGTCGATTTATTTTGTATATATGTATTCCCACTGTGCTCAAGCCACACGGTTCTCTTTGCTCTTCCTTAAATAGGCTAGGGCCGTATCTGTCTCAGAGCCTTTGAATTCTTTGCTGCTCTCCCAAATACACAGAACTTGCTTCCAGACCTCCAGTCACTGTTCAAATGGCCCTTTTTGGTGAGATCTTTCTTAACCATCCTATTTAAAACAGTAATACCCATGGCCTGGCATTCCTTCTTTCCTCTGTTTTTTTCTCCGTAGCACATATCTATCCTACAGCTGTTTGTTATTTACCTGTTTTTGTGTAAAGAGAAAAAGTACTGACCAAGACGAGCCCCGACCATACAGAACGTGGGAAACAATTCTCTACGTAATCCTCTCATCCTGTTCAGAGGCTTGCCTCCTCCTCTGGAGGCTGATACGCTCCGGGATGACGCCGAATCTCGGGCAGCGGAGACGTACGTAGAGCTCTCCCGGGCCAGTACCTTCCCGGGGAGAAACGGGGCGTCTCGTCCACGGCTGGCTGGCTTGAGGACGGGGCGGCACTCGCAGCTTCGGGCCGGGCCGCCTCCCCGGCGGAAGTGGCGGGCGGAGCCGGGCTCTCCTTCCAGCCGCTGACGGGACTCACGCGGGGGGAGCAGGGTGGGCAGGGCGGCGGCGGAGACCCTTCCTCCGCAGGGGACGCGGAAAGACGCGGCGGCTCCGGCCGAACCCCCGGAAGTCGAAGCCCTTGCTTCCGAGGGGACGGCTTCGTGGGACGGACCGGGGACGCGGCGGTGAGTCCCCCCGGCGCGCTGGCGGGCCGGGCCGGGAGCCCCGGGCCTGGCGTCCGTGGCCCTGATTTCCCAGTCCTGCCTGTGGCTCCCCGCGCCCTTGTTTCTCCCGCGCGCCCTCGGCCCGGCCCCGGGAGCGCAGCCGGACAGGGGCCGACTCTCCCTTCTTGGGGGGGGGGGGGGTGTACAGTCCAGCGGCGGTTCCTCATCCCGATCAGCCCGCGCTCACCAAAGTGGTGACAAGGGCTGAGAAGGCGCTCGGAGAACAGGGAGCTAGTCCTGCGGCTCTGGGCGCGCTGCTAAATGGACTCTTAGGGGCGAGCGGAGGGAGGGGAGATTGAGTCGGGAGAACTGGCTGTCCCCCGGAGTCGGAGACGAGGGGGAAGTTGGGAGGCTGGAAGCTGAACAGGCCTTTGCGGCGGTGGCGGGAGGAGCGCGGTCTGGGGGCGGGTGCGCTAGGCAGCAGGAGAGGGAGGCAGGGCCCGGGTCCTACTTTGGAACGCCTTGACTTAAAGGGGCTTTATCGTAAGAGCAGCAGAAGGGAAATTTTGGTTTACATTTTGAAGGGATTACTGTGACCCCCAGGTGGAGGCTGGATGATAGAAGGGCAGGAATTGTTACGGAACAAAAGTTCTGTGCCCCAGGCACAGTGAGGCCAAATAACTGGAAAGGAGTTTGGAGCAGAGAGTGATTTATTGCAGGGCCAAGCAAGAAGGGGTGGCTCATGCCTGAAAAACCTGAACTTCCTGGTGGCTTTTGTAAAGAAGTTTATAAGTTTTTAAAGGCAAAATTTGGGATGAGGGCTGCAGGGTGTGTGACTTTCTTCTGATTGGCAGGTGATGAGGTAATGTGGCAGCGTTCTGGGAATCAGGTGTTCAGCCTTCAGTTGCCTTCCTCCACCTGGGTCAGGGTCTTAGTTCCTGCAGAAGAACTCATGGGCATTGTTGTGTATATCCCTTGAGGAAAAACCAGGACCCTGCCCCAAGGCTGCACTGTTGTTTCTCGAGGGTTTCTGCCCGTACATTCTCTCCTTTCCCTGATTAGCAACTGTTTGAATCTGCCGTTTGGAACACAGGGAAGGTCAGGGAGGCTGAATGAAGCGTATTTCCTACAAACAAGGAAAGGGGGGCACAGAAAATATTTGTACCAGGGAGGACCCCCAGAGTCCTCTGTTTCCTTTTGAGGCAACCACTTCTAAGAGGTCACAGCTGTAGATGAGAGGTGGTGGCCTACAGTGGTGGCAGTGGGTATGGGAGAGAAGTGCACTGGTCAAAAAGATATTTAAAAATTGACAAGACTTTTGGAGTAGATATGGGATTTCAGTCAAAGGTATCAAATGATGATACTAAGTTCCAGGCCTAAGTGAGTGGATAATAGAGACCAAAACCAAACTATTTTGACGTTTGCTAGGGGTCCTTTTTCCCTTAGTGTAAAACCCACAAACATTTTTTTCCTCCCTGATTATATGTATGCATTTCTTTGTGTGTGCTCTGCTGGGGAGAGCAGCAGGCCGATGTTGTGAGTGGTAAAAGAATTTACCAAAGACAAAGGAAAGTTTAAGAAACAAAGGAAAAGTTTAAAAGTATGTAAGTTTTAAAAGTTGAAGCTCTAAACTGTTCTTAGTACCTATATGTGAATGAACAGTACATATATGTAGATTTTAAAATGGTTTTATCTCAGTGAGTTGCTCTTCCTGGAATAAACATTGTGGAAGGAAAGAAGGAAGGAAAGAAGGAAAGAAAAGGTTTAATAGATACACTGCTACAGGCAGCAGCGGGCCACACAGACTAGAGGTGCCTGTGTGAACACCCAGGGTGGGCTGCTGAGGTCTTTTATGGGATGGGGTTGGTGAACAGAGAGGGCTGGGCTGCGGGATCAGCTCATGCACAGGTTTTTGATTGGTTATGGGTGAGGGTCCATGAAGAGCCAATAAGGAGGAACCATGGGCAGAGACAAGTCAGCCTGCGCTATTATGAGGCTAGCCATTTCCCAGGACTATTGATTCTGCTACGGGAAACACGTGTCAGAAAAGGGTGCACTTTGGTTTTTTTTTTTCCTGAGGGATTGCAGGTGGACATCTGAGAGCCCAAGAGTGGGGGTCTCAGGGCCTTGGCAGACATCAGTTGGCACCATATGCTTACTGTAGAAAATTTAGAACATACACACAACAATATTTTTTATAGAGGACAATAAAAGTTACCTACAATTTTACTGCCCAAAACGGCCACATTTTGGTGTGCTTCCTTCATTTTTTGTGTGTGTGTGTGCATCTGTTTGTATAATTGGGTATACATTCTATCTTTGTAATTTTTATGTATTTTATGTAATATCTATTTACATATCTGTATAATTTTTAATAAATTATGTATACTTTTTTGTGTGATTGGGTATGTTATCTTTTTTCCATTGGGCATTACTGTGACAATAAAGACTGAATTGCTGTGAGCCAGGACATTATTCACAAATATTCTTTTTTTTCCCCCCTGATTGTAACAGAAAAGGTCCGATGTAATTCCAGCAAGTCAAAGATAATTTTTTGTTGTATTTCCTTTCAATATTTTTTCTTTTTGTGTACCTTTTTAAAAATCCACAATTTATGCCACATTTTGTGTTTTGTTTTCCAATCAAATGTTCTACCTTAATAATGTTATTAATTGCTATTTTTACACATCGTTAACTGCTCCTCAAGACTCCAGTTTTTAGTGGTTGTTCAGTAATAACCAAACCTACTAGTTAGGTGAGTTGTTTTCAGCTTTTTACTGTTAGGATGACGAGGACATCTTATTACATAAATCTCCAGGTTGCCGATTTATTCCTTGAGAAAAATGCTAGAAATGGAAACTGCTAGGTAAAAAGATTAAAATGAACCTATCAAATTGTCTTACCCAAGTCTCTCATTAAGGCTTTGATTGAAATTGTTTTTAAGATCAAATTTTTGCAGTGCTTCATTTTTCCATTTGAGGATGTGATTATGTCTTTCTGGTTATTTAAGTTGTCTTTTATGCTTCTTTTGTGTCTTTGTATACACCCTGTCCTTTTCTTGTTAAATTTATGTTTGTAAAGGGCCAGTATTATTGTTTAAGAATTGTACCCTCTCTGCTTAAATTCCCATGTGTGAAATGAATAGCTTTGAGTCAAGTTGTACTTTATTCTATTAAGATTGTTTTTTCCCTTTATATTTGCGTCTGGGTGCTGCTAGTGTCTAAACAGAATGGTGAGATCAGGAAGCTGGAAAGGCTAAGTTGGAGTGAGGTTTCATCACTGCCGTAAGTAACCCGTGGTCTAAAAACCTGTCAGTGTTCTGCTCCTCGCTGTCTCTTGGAGCCCCTCATCCTTGCACCAGAGCCTGCCTTGTCTGCACAACCAGGGGGCCAGGCGGCAATCTTGAGCCTTTCCCAGGAATGGGAAGGAAGCTAGGAACTGCTCAGCAGGGTTAGGAAGACAGTATCTCATGAGGATGCCAAATGTGCTGTTGGATGGATTCTTCTAGTTTAAGAGCTCTCCGTCTTATTATTAAAGTTATTTTAACTTACTCGTTAGTAAGGATATTTGTTTATTATGATTTACAATGTTGTCTTTTGGTCTCGTGCAGTTGCATCCTGCTTACCTAGGAAATGCAGCTAACACATCACCTGGACCTATTTCCTGAATACAGAGTGACCCTTCTGTTATTTAAAGATGTAAAAAATGCTGGAGACTTGAGAAAAAAGGCCATGGAAGGTGCCATTGATGGCTCATTAATAAACCCTACAGTGGTAAGTACTCGTGGGGATGCGTGAGCTCTACGGAGAGATTAGGACTATGATAACTTTGTTATGGGTGATGATGTTACAGGTTAGCCTAAGGTGGTTGTCTTGATAGCCTGAGATTCAAGGGCAAGGCCCTGCCCTAGGAGATGTGAGAGGCGGTCTGGCGCTGGTGTGATGGCAGATGCTGGGTCTCTGTCTTCTCATCTGAGCTAGGATGTAAAGTAGGCATCGCATAATGGTTACGAGCACACGCTGTACAACCACTTACCAGGACTTGTCCCAGACATGCCACTTACTAGGACTTTGAGCGAGTGGTAGCCAACCTTTATCCAGTGCTGCTTTGGTTCCTAGTATTGTTCTAAGTTCCGTACAGACTCTGCTAATTCACTTAATCTTCACAACAACCCTATGAAGGAAGTGCTGTGATTATCTGCATCCACCAGATAGAGCACTAAGGAATTTGCCCAAGTTCCCTGGGTGGTAAGTGACAGAGCTGGGATCCAGCCCCTTTCTTTGCCTTGGTTCCCTCACCTGTGGCACGTGAGTAATGACATGGATATCCTAGGTGGTTTTGAGAACTACAGAAAATGGAGGCAAAATGTTTAGAATGTGACCTTTCCCATAATAATAGCTCTCAGTAAGTGTACTTTGAAAATGTTTTTACTATTTATCTAAGTTGCTTGCAGCTTTAAAATTCTATGATTTTCTGAACACCCAGGCCCTTGAGATTTTGAAAATATCACAGGAATTGTAATGAAGTGAAACAGACTGGCACTGGAGTTACCTTGATAGGGCATAAGTCTTTTGAGGACTCCAGACTGTCTGTGTGTAATTCTTTTTGTTCTCTTTGGTAGATTGTGGATCCATTTCAGATACTTGTGGCAGCAAACAAAGCAGTTCACCTCTACAAACTGGGAAAAATGAAGACAAGAACTCTGTCTACTGAAATTATTTTCAATCTTTCCCCAACTAACAATGTAATTAATATGGAATTTACTTCCTATCTGTTGACCTTGGCATGATCGCCTGTGTGTTGCTCAGCATTGGGTTGGAGCCTGTTCTTAGTAACAAACCAAAATAATAGTGAAGAGAGCTCTGGATGGAGAGTTGAGGCTTAGCACTGCCTCTTACTAGACAAATAAGCTTTGGAGTCACTTCACATATGAGTAAACAAAAGTTGAGCTAAATTTGGTGTAGGTAGTTTTGTTTGTCCTTCTTAGCATATAGTCAGGAAGCTCACTCTAAGTGGCATGTAAATCTGAATGATAAAAGTCAGGCATGGATATTTGCCTGTTATCATGTATATGTTTCATTCTCCTGATAAAGTCTTTAAAGGTAGAATCCATGTCTTTTCCAAATACCAGAGGCCTCATGCCTGGAACACCCCTGAACACAGGCTCACTCACACAGCCAGTGTGTAGGAAGAGTTTGTGGTTTGAGATACTGTTAGTAATCAGAGATACTGAGCTAAAAACATTCCACCTGGGGCATGTAAATAAAACACCAAAACCTGTAATTTTGCTGATGAAGTGTTAATATTACTACTACTATTAATATAACCAACTGCTAAATCATCAAGAGAAAAATTAGGAAACCCGTAGCATGGTGTAAAATACAGACGTTTGAAATGTTTGTAAAAGGCATGGTCCTAGAATACCCCAGTGCCTGGGGGAAAATTTCTAGATAATATACTGTTTCTTTGAGATCATGGAAGTAATCCAAGAGAACGTGTGATTCATAAGCATCTGCTGAGCTCGTCCCTGTCCCAGTTTTAGGGGCAGAAGAAACAAGTATGTTCCTGAGGAAGGCAGATGAACAAGGCACAAGTTTAAATGCCCTGAGATAACTGACGTAATGGGAATGATAATGCAGATCTATGGTGGCGACAAAGCAGCAGTCCATTCTGTAAGGAGGAAGGCGGAAGGGAGTGACATTTGAACTGGACCTTGAAAGATGAGGGCACTCCAGGCAGAGGACAAAGTGTGAGCACAGGCCAAAAAGCATGAAATGACAGGATCCCCAGACAGCCCAGGCTGGCTGCAGGGCAGGAGTACGCAGCTCAGCGGTCACCTGGGTCCAAGGGAGGCGGTATTAGCGCTCCACGGCGAGAAGCCCGGCAGGGCCCGCGGGAGTGCGGCGCTGCCGTGAGTAGGGGGCGCTCTGGAGGCAGAGCTGGCGGATGTTGGGAAGGAACAGTTGAGAAAAACTACAGGCGGAGAGGGCCGTTAGGATATGAAAAACAAGAATCTGACCAGGAAGAGTGCAAATGGAGAGATGTTTCACATGTTGAAACTACTGGTTTTTAGTTTTCTTTTTTTTTCTGTTAGATTTCAGAGGCTCTGAAGAAATTTGGTATCTCGGCAAATGACACTTCAATTCTAATTACTTATATTGAAGAGGGAGAAAAACAAATAAATCAAGAAGACCTAGTATCTCAGGTGGAAGGTCATCAAGTTTCTCTGGAAAATCTCCCTGAAATAACAAATATTACAGAAGTGAAAAAGGTTTGTGAATCCACATTTTTAGAAAGAGCGTGATTAATGTGGAATAATACTGTTTGCTTATTGATCATCAATGCTTCTATTTTTTTCTTAGCTTTTAAGAAATATTAATTGAAATTACTTGAAAAATATAGATGCAAAGAATTGGAAGATGCAGGTTTTATGTAAGATAAATTAGAAACTTAGCTGATAAACACATTCTTTTAAAAAGAATAGATAACGTTAAATATCAAGCTTACATTATGTTTGACATGTAAAATAAATACAGTATGAAATTTATGACTAAACGTATGCTTTTAAAATTGGTACAGATTTGCCTCTGTGTTTATAGTTATCACCGCAACTGCAGTTAAAAGGGAACATTTGATATAAGTGACCAATTGCCATCTACTTTGCATACTTTAATCACATTGTGATTTCACATGATTATCCCAATAATTGAGAAATATTCCACATCTACATGTTTGTATAATGAAAATTAGTAGTGCATGAATATTTCAGCGTGTCATTATCTGTCTTTTATTTTTACAGATATATAAACTATCTTCACAAGAAGAAAGTATTGGGACATTACTGGATGGTATCATTTGTAGAATGTCAACAAAAGACGTTTTATGAAATGAAAAATATTAATAGTTTTCAGCATTTATTAAAAACATTGGTTATTTTTTCCAGATTATTACATTTATTATGTTTGTTGAAGAAATTTTTATTTATTTATTATATGTATCTTTTTTTAACTTAAGTATATTCAGTTTACAACATTGTATTAATATCTGGTGTACAGCATAGTGATTCAGTTACATATAAATATATATTCATTTTTATTACAGGTTATTACAAGATGTTGAATATAGTTCCCTGTGCTATACAGTAGGACCTTGCTGTTGATCTATTTTATATATAGTAGTTAGTATCTGCAAATCTCAAACTCCCAATTTATCCCTCCCCCCCATAATCATAAGTTTATTTTCAATGTTTGTGGGTCTGTTTCTGTTTTGTAAATAAGTTCATTTGTCTTTTTTTAAGATTCCACATGTAAGTTATATCATGTGGTATTTTTCCTTCTCTCTCTGGCTTACTTCACTTAGAATGACAATCTCCAGGCCCATCCATGTTGTTGCAAATGGCATTCTTTTTTATGGCTGAGTAGTATTCCACTGTATAAATATACCACAACTTCTTTATCCACTCATCTGTCAATGGACATTTATGTTGTTTCCATGTATGGCCATTTTCAATAATGCTGCCAGAAACATTGGGGTGCATGTATCTTTTCAAATTAAAGTTCCTTCTAGATATATGCCCAGGATTGGGATTGCTGGATCATACGGTAAGTCTATGTTTAGTCTTTTAAGGAATCTCCATACTGTTTTCTAGAACAGCTGCACCAAACTATATTCTCAACAGTGTAGGAAGGTTCCCTGTTCTCCACAGCCTCTCCAGCATTTATCATTTGTGGACTTTTGAATGATGGCCATTCTGACTGGTGTGAGGTGATACCTCACTGTAGTTTTGATTTGCGTTTCTCTGATAATTAGCGATACTGAGCATTTTTTCATGTGCCTATTGGCCATTTGTATGTCTTCACTGGAGAAGTGGTTGTTTAGGTCTTCTGCCCATTTTTAGACTGGGTTGCTTGCTTTTTTGTTGTTGTTACTGAGTTGTATGAGCTGGAAATACAACTTTGTATATTCTGGAAATTAAGCCCTTGTCAGTCTCATTGTCTGCAAATGGTTTCTCCCATTCTGTAGACTGTCTGTTTGTTTTCCTTATGGTTTCCTTTGCTGTCCAAAAGCTTTTAAGTTTACTTAGGTCCCATTTGTTTATTTTTGCTTTTATTTTCTGTTGCCCGGGTAGGCTGCCCTAGGAGAACACTGCTAAGATTGATATCAGATATTGTTTTGCCTATGTTTTTTTCTAAGAGGTTTATAGTGTCTTATGTTTACATCTTTAAGCTATTTTGAGTTTATTTTTGTGTATGGTGTGAGGGAGTGTTCTCATTTCATTGATTTACATGCTGCAGTCCACGTTGTAGAAAATTTTAAATCATAGAATGGTAACAAAGGAAAAAAACCACTCCCACTCCTGCCTCTTAATATTCTAAAGATAACCACTGTTACTATTATTTGTCACTGTCTTCTAGTCTTCAATTTCTGTTCAAATATATTTTATTTTTATCTAATTGGAATGGCTGCAAACATTTACTGGATGTCACATAAGGGCAACAGACACAAAATATGCTCAGCATCTCTAATTACTAGCAAAATGGAAATCAAAACTACAGTGAAGTATCACCTCATACCAGTCAGAAGGGCCATCATTTAAAAGTCTACAAAAAACAAATGCTGGAGAGGGTGGGGAAAAAAAAGGGAACCCTTTGACAGTGTTAGTGTAAATATAAATTGGTGCAGCCAGTATTGAGAATAGTACAGAGGTTTCTTAAAAAACTAAAAATAGAGTTACCATATGATCCAGCAATCCCACTCCTGGGTGCGTATCTGGAGAAAACTCTAATTCAGAAAGACACCATGTACCCTAGTGTTCACAGCAGCACTATTTACAATAGCCAAGACATGAAAGCAACCTAAATATTCATCGCCAGATGACTGGATAAAGAATTTGTGGTATGTGTGTACATGATGGAGTACTACTCAGCCATTAAAAAAGAATGAGATAATGCCATTTGCAGCAACATGGGTGGACCAAGGGATTATCATACTAAGTGAAGTAAGTCAGAAAGAGAAAGATAGATACCATATGACATCTCTTATATGTGGAATCTAAAATATGACACAAATGAACTATTTACAAAACAGAAGTAGACTCATAGACATAGAAAATAAATTTACGATTACTAAGGGAGTAGGTGGATAAATTAGAAGTTTGGGATTAGCAAATACAAACTACTATATACAAAACAAATAAACAACAAGGTCCTACTGTATCACACAGGGAACTATATTCAATATCCTGTAATAAACCACAGTGGAAAAGACTATGTATGTAAATGTATAGCTGAATCACTCTGCTGCACACCAGAAACTACACTACACTCAACTAAAAAGATAAAATTCAACTTAAAAAGATAAAGATCTATTGGGTATCTACAATATTCTAGGTTCCTGTCTTAATAACTTTATATCCACCTGTTCATATTCCTGCATTTCTGGCTACTCCAGCATTGCCCTACCAAGTCTCCTGGTTCCAAGTTTTTACGTGCAGGAATTCATTTAATTCTCACAGCATCATATGAAGCAGATACTGTTATTAACTAGATTAAACCCAAAGTTGCGATACACAGCACTGACAAAAGATAGGACAGAAATCACATGATCATCTCAATAGGTGTAGAAAAGGCATTTGATAGAATTCAGCACCCAACCCATTTATGATAAAAACTCGAACATATCTCAACATAATAAAAACTATTTATGGCAAACTCAACAGCCAACATAATACTCAATGGTGAAAAGTTGAAAGCCTTCCCACTAAAATCTGGAACAAGACAAGGATGCCCACTCTCACCACTTCTGTTCAACATAGTATTGGAAATCCTAGCCATAGCTATCAGACAAGAAAAAGAAAGAAAAGGGATCCAAACTGTCACTAAGACGAAGAGGTAAAATTGCCACTACATGGGGATGACATGATACTATATATAGAAAACCACAGAGGCTCCACACAAAAACTACTAGAGCTGATAAAAGAATTCAGCAAGGTAGCAGGATACGAGAGTAACATACAGAAATCAGTTGCATTTCTTTACACTAACAGTGAAATATCAGAAAAGTAAAAACAAATCCCTGTTAAAATCATATTAAGAAAAAATAAGCTTAGGAATAAACCTGACCAAGGAGATGAATTATACAGACACCTACAAAACACTGATTAAGGGAATTAAAGATGATTTATTTAAAGAAATGGAAAGATCCCATGCTCTTGGATTAGAAGAATTAATACTGTTAAAATGGCCATACTACCCAAAACAGTTCACAGATTTAATGTGATTCCTGTCGAATTACCCAGGAATTTTTTCACAGAACTAGGACAAATAATCCCAAAATTTATATGGAATCATGAAGACCCAGAATTGCCAAAGCAATACTGAGGAAAAGAACAAAGCTGGAGGTAGAACCCTCCCAGACTTCAGACAAACTACAGAACTACAGTAATCAGAACAGTGTGATACTGGCACAAAAACAGACATGGATCAGTGGAACAGAACAGAGAGCCCAGAAATAAACCACAGGCTTATGGTTAGTCTTCAACAAAGGAAGCAAGAACATGCAATGGAGGAAAGACAGTCTCTTCAAGTGGTGTTGGGAGAACTGGACAGCCACATGTACATCAATGAAGTTACAACAGTCCCTCACTCCATACACAAAAATAAACTCAAAACGGCTTAAAGACTTAAACATAGTACAGGACACCATGAATCTTGAGAACAGAAGCAAAACATTCTCAGACATAAATTGTACTCATATTTTCATAGATCAGTCTCCCAAACCCAAGGCAAAAGAAAAAGTAAAAATAAATGGGACCTAATTAAACTTAAGATTTGCACAGCAAAGGAAACCATAAAAACAGACAGACAACCTATGGAATGGAAAAAACATTTACAAATGATGCAACCGACAAGGGCTTAATTTCCAGAATACACAAACAGTTCATACAACTTAAAAAAACAAACAACCCAATCAAAAAATGGGCAGGAGACCTAAACAAGCAGTTCTCCCATGAAGACATATAAAAGGCCAATGGGCACATGAAAAAACGTTCAGTATCACTAATTAACAGAGAAATGCAGATCAAAACTACGATGAGGTATCACCTCACACCAGTCAGAATGGCCATCAGTAAAAAAGTCCACAAACGATAAATGCTGGAGAGGATGTGGAGAAAAGGGAGCCCTCCTGCACTGCTGGGAAGGTAGGTGGTGCAGCTGTTATGGAAAACAGTAAACAATCTTATGGTTCCCAGGGAAGGAGGGTGGGAAGGGATAAATTTGGGAGTTTCAGGTTTACAAATGTTAGCCGCTATATATAAAAATAGGTTTTAAAAAATGTTTTCTGCTGTATAGCACAGGGAACTACGTTCAATATATTGTAATAAACTTTAGTGAAAAAAATGAAAACAAATATATGTGTGTATGTGCATGACTGGTACATTGTGCTGTACACCAGACATTGATACACTGTAACTGATGGTACTTCAATTAAAAATAAAAAGTATGAGATTCCTCAACAGACTAAAAAGAGACTTACCATATGACCCAGCAATCCCATTCCTGGGCATGTATCCTGAGGGAACTCCAGTATGAAAAGATAGGTCCCCTAGGCTGGCTTTGGCCCTGGACCTCCCAGGACAGTCTGCGCTGCTCAACACCTGGGTCAGGTTCCTGTCACCTCTCCCATCTCGCTTCAGCCCTCTGAGCAATAATGTGCCTGGTTCCCCTCTACCCACCCACACCTTCATAATTAGTCCCTTTAATGAGCTATATCTATAAAATCAGCTCGAGTTACCCTAATTTGAGAGTTGGGACCCAATACTGTCTCCCTTTCTCAGAGAATGTGTTAAAAGGTTCAGTTGGACTAGAAAGATTTCTGTAGAGCTGGAATCATTGTCCTAGGATTTCTGAACATCTTGCCAAGGATGACCTGTCAGTCCGCTTTCCTTCCCCTTGAAATAATTTTCTTATTTCCCCTCACTCATCTCCTTTAAGTTATGAGTTCTCCGTGGAAGCCCAGGGCGCTGACCTGAGGCTGGCTATAGGGAGCCCTGATGAGAGGTCAGGGGAGATGTTCTGTCCAGGACATTTTCCTCCTCTTTCTGAGATTTCCAAACCACAGTGCCACCTGACTGCGTTCCATCTCACTGGCCCCTCTCTGGGCTGGGCTGGTCCACCAGACAAGTTCTTCATAAACCGAAGCCTGGGGTTTCACTGACATGCTGCTCTCAAGTCCACAACTCTGGGAATAGCAGTGATGCCAACAGTGTAATTACCTATTACAACAGGTTCCTATGGGCAACAGAAAAATAAATCTGCCAGGGTGCTTGTAACTGTTGGTGTCTAATCTAATTAACTTTAATAAGTTAGCTGATAATTATGATATGTTGGCAAGCAAGTAACTAATAGCAATATAAGTGCTTAATGAGAAGTGCAAAGGCTTCAAAAGAGGGAACAGATACAAGATCCATCTGGTTGGGAGGGGTCAGAGATCTTGATGGAGAAGGTAGCATTCAGTTGGATCTTGAAGAAAGAACAGAGCCTTAGGCACATATTGGAATTTGGCCAACTTCTGATCACTGACCACCAACGACAGGGGCGTGATGAGGCTTGGAGGTGAATCTTGCCTCCCACCAGGGAAAGCTGGTTCTCCTGGCATCCAGTGCTTTACACGGATCCATAACTCACCACACTTGTCAGACACCTGCTTGTCGGGGTCAGCGTGTGGCACGGAAAAAGCAAAATGTTGAAGCCTTGGAGTCAGAGCTGCCAAGGCTTCGGTCACCCTGCCATGTGCTATAGGGCCTTGGGTGGGCTAGCTCAGGTCTGTGGGCCTCAGTAAAACAGAAACATCAGTATCAACCTTAGTGCTTAGCTTGTTATGAACATCAAATAGCACAGCATGGGAAAAGCCCTTTCTCACAGTGTCAGGCACCTAACTTCTCGGTGACTAACAGCTGTCTCTTCTTCCGTGTGCACCAGGCATAGTGCTCAGGTCACACCCATATCTGCTGAGGCAGATAATAAAACAAGACTCACTGCTGGTGCGAAAGTACAGTTTGGCAGTTCCTCAGACTGTTAGAGTGACCACGTGATCCAGCGATTCCACTCCTAGGTCTATGCTGAAAGAACTGAAAACAGGTGTTGAAACACTTGTACAGAATGTTCATAGCAGCACTATTCACAACAGCCGAAAGGTGGAAAAAACTCAAACGTCCAGTGAATGAACGGATAAACAAATGTGGTCTATCCATACAATAGAATATTATGCAGCCATAAAAAGCAATGAAATACTTGGCCAACAAGCACACGAAAAGATGCTCAACATCACTAATTATCATAGAAATGCAAATCAAAACTACACTGAGGTATCACCTCACAACAGTCAGAATGGCCATCATTCAAAAGTTCACAGATAAATGCTGGAGACGGTGTGGAGAAAAGGGAACCCTCCTACACTGCTGGTGGGAATGAAAATTGGTTCAGCCACAATGGAGGACAGTATGGAGGCTCCCTAAAAAACTAAAAATAAACTTACCATATGATCCATCATTCTCACTCCTGGGCATATATCAGGAGAAAAATATAATGTGAAAAGACATATGTACCCCAGTGTTCACAGCAGCACTATTTACAATAGCTAAGACAGGGAAACAACCCAAATGTCCATCGACAGATAACTGGATAAAGAAGATGTGGTGTATGTATATATATATATATATATATATATAGAGAGAGAGAGAGAGAGAGAGAGAGAGAGAGAGAGAGAGGGAGAGGGAGAGGGAGAGAGAGAGACTGGAATACTACTCAGTCATAAAAAAGAATAAAATAATGCCATTTGCAGCAACATGGGTGGACCTGGAGATTGTCATTCTAAGTGAAGTAAGCCAGAAACAGAAGGGAAAATACCGTATGATATCACCTATATGTGGAATCTAAAAAAAAAAAAGGACACTACTGAAATTATCTGCAAAACAGAAACAGACTTAGAAGCATAGAGAACAAACTTATGGCTACCAGGGGATAAAGGGGGTGGGAAGGGATAAATCAGGAGTTTGAAAACTGCACCTCTTGGGGAGTGATGAAAATGTTAGCTGTCTTGATTGTGGTGGTGGCTTCATGGGTGTACACATCTATCAAACTTCATCAAACTGTACCTCTGAAATATGTGTGGTTTACTGTGCAGGAATCATACCACAATAAAGGTGTTACAAAGAAACAGCAACGCAGTACTGACACATGGCAGAACATGGGTGAACCTTGAAAATGGAGTGAACGAAGCTGAAAGTAAAAGCTCCCATGCTGCATGGCTCCATTTAAACGAAACAACCAGAACAGGCAGTGCACAGAGACAGAAGGCAGGCTGCCCGGGGCTCAGGGGAGGGGGAAATAGGGACTGCCTGCCTGCTGCCTAAGGGGCGATGAAAATGCTTTATATAGATAGAAGTGGTGGTTACACAACATTGTGAATGTACTAAATGCCACTGAATTGTACACATGCAAATAGTTAATTAAAAATAAAATAATGGAATAAAATGACACACCTGCCTTAGCTGTAGGAGCGCCCAATCTTACTGGGGTCTCTTTAGACTCAAGAGCTGGCAGAGGCAGAGGCAGGTAGACCCCCAAGCCTCAGGTTCATCATCTGAAAGCAGCGCCACGAGCCTGGGCTGAGACTCCCAGACTTCACCTCTTACACAGAATCGCCCACAGATCCTCCATCCGGAGAGACCGCTGCTGACGTCTGGTCTAACCATTCAGACCTTCTCTCTGCATACTGCTGGGTATAAATTACTTTTGTTATGTTTTTCCAAAAAATGAATGAAAACATACTATTTCATAACATTTCACAGCTTGGTGCTCTCTTTTGACAATTGTTTTTCCATGTCAGTAAATCCTTGTCACCACTGTTCAAGGCTATGAGCAAAGGTGAAAGGCCTGAAGGTAAACCCAGGCCATGGGTGTTGAGGGAGCCACAGAAGCCAGGTGAGAATACAGGAAAGAGAGGGCAGGGACAGATCACAGACCTCTGGCCCCTCAGCTTGACCATTTGGTTTCTGACTGGTTAATATTAGAGACTCATTAAGGATACTCGACTGCATTTTGGAGTCCTAGTTCAAATTTTGCTTATCATTGAAATATTTAAAGAAAATGTTAAAAGTGTACTGAAAAGGATGTAACACACCCATGGCTTAGCACCCGGGCTGGTAAACCTTTGTGGCCTTGCCGGGTGCCAAAGATCTGGAGCTTCGGCAGCCTTCAGCCACCAGCCCTGGATTCCAGCTGCCAGGATGACACCTCTGGGGCTGTCATGATCTTTCTCTCCTAGCCTGGTCTCTCCCCAGTGTCCTCCTAGATGCTCCTGCCAGAAACCTGGCTGCCATTGCTGACCCGTCCTCCATCCTTGGAGAGTCACTAACTCCTGCCATTTCCGCCCCTAAAATATACCTCCAAGCAGGCCAGGTCACACCCAAGCCACTGACTTCTCTCCTAACTCCTGCCGGCCTACATGGCTCTTTGTGAACACAGAACAAGGCAACCCTCCTTCACACAGACACAACCTATCGGACGCACAGTTCAGGGGGCAGCAATGCCTTTGAGCAAGTAAGAAAAAGGTGACTTTTTCTTTGGCCAGACTCAGCTCTGTGCCAGAGCTCGTGGTCTGGTGAGCAGAGCAGGCTTGATTCTAGTCCCCACTTGCCCTCCTTGCCAAGGTGTTCTTGCGCAGTGAGCAACCTGCATACCTGTACCTAGAGGCCCTTCTTCTGCCTGGATTGCTGCACTAGCCTCTGGGGGGCGGGGGCTATATGCTTCCATTTCCACCTCCTCCAAACCAGTCTGCACGTGCAGGGAGAGTAACACACATGAACCACATACACGCACCCCCGTCTCTGGTTACGGTTCTCCTCAGCTAAAAGCACAGCAGTGGCCTCCTGCTGCTCCTGGAAAAGACTCCAAACTCCTTAACCTGATGATAGGCCCTGCATGGCCAGGCCCCTGCCATCCTCGCCCTGCTGTGAAGGACCTTGTGTGCTGAGCCAGCGGACTTGGACTCCGGCCTGTGATGATAGAGCACAGGAGGAGAGGAGCATTCCCTAGGTCCACAGCAGCGGTGTGGAGGGGCCGAGGTGGACAGCAGAGCGCACCAAGGTGCCAGGTGAGCTGCCATGGTGGGGGAGTGTCGGCCATCCACAAGCGTAAGGACCCATGAGCGGTCCCAGACCCTGTGGCGCTCACTCCAGGCTAATCCCCCAGTGATCAGAGAATCGAGAACTGGCTGCCTGGGCTATCACAGCCTGGCTCCTTCATCCTGGGGTTTATGATTAACGAACGTGCAGAGTCAGCCAGTGGGGTGGCCCTCCAGGCCCTGATCCCCAGAAGTGGAGCGGGCTCTGCACACTCTCTCTTGGATGCCAGTCAGAGGCTGAGGACAGAGGCGAGGCTGAGGCTGCCCTGGACACTCAAGGCTCTTGTGCAGGTGAGAGGACGCGGGTGGAAGGACAGTGCTCTGAGTGCGGCCTGGAGCTCCAGACCCTCCTCTGGCTCTCAAGGCTTGGCCATGTTTGGTGTTTGGCTCTTATGCCACCTCAACAGCCTAAAAATTTGCCATCGAGGGGGAAGGAGCCTTTGCTGAAACTTGTGTTTGGAAACACAGGAGTCTTGCAGTGTGCAGTCCCTGGGAGAGGGACCAAAGGGTGGGGGACAGGCTTGGCTGCAGCATGCTGCACCCCCATGTGTGGAGAAGCTGAGAGGAGAGTGAGCAAAAAGGGAGAGAGGGGAGGGGAGGAGGCCTTGAGCTTATACATGTTATTTTATTAAATCCTCACAACTTCAGAAGGTGGGTCTCAGAGGGATTATGTAACACACCCAAGGTTGCGCGCGGAGCCGGCATCAAACGCAGGTCTCTCTAACCCGACGCCTTCTGCCAGTGGCTGTGGCCACATTCTCTTGGGTAGAAGCAGAAAGACACATCCTTGAGCAGAGCTGCCCGCTCCTGGGAGGTGGGAGGATGGGGCCACTCACCTGGCTTCCTCTCTCTCCCCCAAGGCTGCTGGGAAGGTGTACAGGGAAGCCTGGCTCTCCTCCTGAACTTCGAGATTCAGACACAGAAGCCTCCCATGGCTCCTTACCACATCCGCAAATACAGGGAAAGTGACCGCAAACGGGTCGTGGCCTTGTTCTCCGAAGGGATGACTGAGCACACCCCCACTGCCTTCCGCCACATCCTGAAGCTGCCCCGAACCCTTGTGCTCTTGCTTGGAGGGCCCTTCGCCCTATTCCTGGTCTCTGGCGCCTGGGTCCTGGCCCTCGTGGCCAGCCTCGGCCTCCTAGCTGCCCTGACGTTCCTTGCCAAATACCCTTGGATCCAGTGTAAAGTCATGTCTTTGCACACAGACATGTCTGACATCAGCAAATCCTACTTCAGTGAGAGTGGTTCCTGCTTCTGGGTGGCGGAGTCCGAGGGGCAGGTGGTGGGCATGGTGGGAGCACTGCCTGTCAAGAAGCACGCCGTGCGAAAGGAGCAGTTGGAGCTGTTTCACCTGTGGGGCCTCGGAGCACCGCGGTCAGGGGATCGTGAAAGCACTGGTCAGGGCGGTCCTGCAGTTCGCACGGGACCAGGGCTACCGTGAAGTGGTCCTCAGCACCAGTGCGCTGCAGTACTCCGCCCTGGCCCTCTACCAGCGCGTGGGCTTCCAGAAGACGGGCCAGTTCTTCTTCTCCATGATCTACAGGCTAGTCGCTCTCCCTTGCTTCCAGTTTACCTACCGCCTCCCCTCTGCTCAGGTCTCTGAGGCACTGGGGCGGGCAGGGGGCCTGTGATCTGCTTCCTGTGGATCAGTCAGGAAGGACTGGCTCCACTGCAGTAACGTGCAAACCCGGAAGTCTCACGGTGACAGCACAGAAAAACCTAATCGCTTTGGGAACCCGACGGCGTTGGTGGATGTAATGGCTCTGCTCTATTCAGTCTTTTTCGGGGTTGCTACTGTTTCATTTATCTAGTGCCACGAGAATGTTGCATAAAAAACAACCAAAAATTAATAATAAACTCTTTTTAGCTAATGAGTCTGTGGGTCAGCAGCTTAGCCTGAGCTGGGCTAGGCAGCCCCTTTGGTCTCAGCCTTTCCACATGTTGTCCAGTTGGCTAAGTGACAGGGTGTCCAGGCTTTCTCATTTTCCAGCAGGCTAGCTCAGGCATATGCATGCGCCACTAAAGTTCAAAAAGCACTGACCTACACTACACCCTTCCAAACCTTGAGTTGCCGATGCTGGAACTCCATTTCCCAAACCGTTTCATATGTTAAACAGAAGCAGTGCCCAAGAAAAACAGTATTTTCCATTCAAACCTGGGAAACTCTCCATACTGTTTACTTCCAGTGGGAAGTTCAAGGTAAATATCATTAGCATACTGAAGACTGAAACATTCTACAGTAGAGAAAACTTTAACCATGAAGTTTCTAAACATATTTGAGCACAAAACGCCTTTTGAAAACAGTTACCGTTAACTACTATCCTTAACGTCCCGTGGCTTGGGCTTTGGCACTGCGTCAGGTTAAGAGTGTCAGTCTCCACCTCAGAGCTCCTCGACTCTCAGGACCTTAAGCACACTGTATTCGTAAGTCGTCAGTATGGGCGTGCTGCTCTGCTCACTGTAAAAATGAAGGCAAGTTTCCACATCACCGCCTCTTTAACAACAGCGGAGTTCCTCGTCTGAGTGATTTCATTGGGGGGACTCGCAAGATGATCCTTCCAGGTAAGGCGGGTCCCAGGAGTGAATGGGAAACAAACACACTAAACGCACATCCAGACCCCGAAGCTTGAATCCTCTATCTGGGCTGTGTTTTTGTTATGTTGTTTTGGGTTTTTTTTTCCCCCGTTTGACACAACTTCTCAACCATGTGCCCCACAGGAAACCTGTAGCTCGAAGTGGGCTCAGGGGTGCCTCGGACGCTCCCAGGAATGGAGAGGAACCCTGGCAGTTTCGGAAGAACTGGGAGGCACAAGCACTCTGACCCCGGGAGAACACCGCCAGGCTAGGGCGCTCGGGCGGGTGGGACCGGCCCAGACGCAGGCGGGCGCCCACCCCCGCCGCGGGCCTCCATCCCCGAAGCCCCCGCCCCGCGCCCCCGGCTCCCGGCCGCGCCCCGCCGCGCGCCGAGCCCCCAGTGCACCGCCGGGAGCCTCGCCGACACGGGGTGGGGAGGAGACGGTTGCCAGCGTCACCGCCTCCGTACCTGTCCTGCCAGGGGGTCCGCGCCGGGCTCCGGCCCCACCGGCGACAGACGCCCAGGCCCGAGCGGGGGGCCCGCCCCGCCCGCGTGGGCTGCCCGACGCGCCGCCCGACACCCGCAGGCTCCCCGCCCCGGGCCCTCTCGCCGCTGAGGCCCAGAGGCGCGCTGGGTCCGGGGGACACGCTGCTCTTCCCCGAAGACCAGCCCGGGTTAAAAGCTGCCCCCCGGACGCGGCCGTGGAGACAGCGATCAGGCACAAAGCTGGACGCCTGGGGCGAAGCGCGCGCGTGCGCACTGCGCCTGGGAACCCGATTAGGGCCCAGAGGAGGGCGGCGCGCGGCGGCCGGCGCACTCCCCAGGCGGGCGCGGACGGCGCACAAGCGCCGGGGAGCGCCCTTGCGTTGGGCCGGTGGGTCCCCCAGAGGATCGCTGAGCTTTTCAGTACTAAGCAGCTAATGAAAACAATAGTGATAAACCATATTTCGTCAGGTAGCTTAAGGAGAAGATTAAATTTTGCTGCTGCTCTATATTGCCTATCGTATGAAGATACAGGCATTCTCACGCCCTTATGGTGGAAATGTAAAATAATGCAAATTTACATAATGACATTTTGGATTCTTTAATTTAAAAAAAAGCAAAGAAAACATTAAAAGTGCAAGTTCTTTGACCCAGTTCACCCGCTTCTAATAATGTAGCCAAAAGTGATGAAAAAATTAACAGAGCAAATGTTCAGAGATATTTGTACAAGGATGTTAGGAGAGCCAGGATTTGATAGACAATGGGTTCAAATTCGATTTACTGGCTGCGTGAGATCTTAGGCCGGTGACTTAACCTCTCACAGCCTCTGTTTGCTCTTTTGTAAAATGAGGATGTTAGTGATAGAGTCTACCTGATTAGGTTGTTAGGAATATTAAGTGAATCCATGTAAAGAGAGAGAGCTATTGGAGGGTTATGTTTATCCCAGTTAACCTCAAAATGAAACACAACCTGAGAGATCCATGAAGTTGTTGGTGGGATGGAGGTGGGGAGTTAATGGTAGAAAGGAGGAACTGGGCAACCTCTCCACCACTGCCCCCTTTTCCCTCATTTCATCTTCTATTTCTTGTTCTTATTCTTGATAGAAATGCATTGGCGTGATTCAGAAATCAAAACAACGTGAAGACTGTGCACTGAGAAACCTCTCCTCACCCCTCTTCCCATCCATTCCTTCTTCCTTGCACACCGCACGTAACCCTTGTTACTGGTTCTCGCTTGGCAAATATGAATATATAATCTTACTCCTCCCATTTCTTCTTGTTTTAAATTTTCAGACTTTTTAAATTTTAGTCATTCTTATGTCTGCAGTTGTTTCCTATTTTGGCTTCCAGAAGTTAATTGCTCATTTGAGTAT
This sequence comes from Camelus bactrianus, assembly GCF_048773025.1. Taxonomy (NCBI): domain Eukaryota; kingdom Metazoa; phylum Chordata; class Mammalia; order Artiodactyla; family Camelidae; genus Camelus; species Camelus bactrianus. Next base: position 68,238,460 of record NC_133553.1, read on the forward strand.
TTTCTACTATGAGGTGCCTCTTCAGATCTTCTGCTCATTTAAAAAACCTCATTTTCTGTCATTTTCTTTGTGACTTGTACAAGTTCTTTATGTATTTTGGATAAGTCCTTCTGAAATGGAGCAAGACCCTATGGGACCTTCCCAGGACAGAACTCCCCCTCCATCTCCATGTCCTTGACCTGCCTTTTGTCTGTAGAAAAACTTTAGCTAAAGAAGAAATTTATTTTTAAGGGTACGTAATTTATTTTTTTGGAATGTGAATTTTAAAAAACTGGCTTGCAAAATTTCTGAAAATTTAACAGTAGGTTCTCATGAGCTGGTGCATGCTGACTTCAGGGCATCGCTGTCTGTACCCCAGAAGTTCTTAAACATTCCTGCTTGGATTTGAATATTTATACAAAACCAAGAAAATTCTCTATGTTTTGGTGATGATTTTCCTGAGCTATTGTTTGTCTGGGAAAGTTTTATCTCTCCTTCATTACTAAAGTGTAACTTTGCTGGATAGAGTATTCTTGTATGGTGTTTTTTTTCTTTCAGTACTTTAAACATATATATATATTTAGATTCCACATATAAGCGATGTCATATGGCGTTTTTCTTTCTCTTTCTGACTGACTTCACTTGGAATGACAACCTCCAGGCCCATCCATGTTGCTGCAAATGGCATTATTTTATTCTTTTTTATGGCTGAGTAGTATTCCATTGTATATGTATATCACATCTTCTTTATCCAATCATCTGTTGATGGACATTTGGGTTGTTTCCATGTCTTGGTTATTGTAAATAGTGCTGCTGTGGACATTGGGGTGCATGTGTCTTTCTGAATTATATTTTTCTCTGGATGTATGCCCAGAAGTGGGGTTGCTGGGTCATATGGTAAGTCTATTTTTAGTTTTTTAAGGAACCTGCATACGGTTCTCCATAGTGGCTGCACCAATTTATACTCCCACCAACAGTGTAGGAGGGTTCCTTTTTCTTCCACACCCTCACCAGCATTTATTGTTCGTGGACTTTTTAATTATGGCCATTCTGACCTGTGTGAGGCAATATTGTAGTTTTGATTTGCATTTCTCTAACAATTAGTGATGTTGAGCAATTTTTCTTGTGCTTGTTGGCCATCTCTATGTTTTCTTTGGAGAAATGTCTATTTAGGTCATCTGTCCATTTTTTGATTAGGTTGCTTGTTTGTTTGTTTTTTTTAATATATTAAGGTGTATGAGCTTTTTGTGTATTTTGGAAGTTAGTCCCTTGTTGGTCACATCATTTGCACAATATTTGCAAATATGTTCTCCCATACTGTAGGTTGTCTTTTCGTTTTGCTGATGGTATCCTTAGCTGTGCAAAAGCTTTTAATTTTATTTAGATCCCATTTATTTATTTTGGCTTTTATTTCCATTACTCTAGGAGCTAGTTCAGAAAATACATTGCTGTGATTTATGTCCAAGAGTGTTCTGCCTATGACTCCTCCCATTTTTTATGCCAAAGGCAGCATACTGAGTACAGCTGTATCTTACATTCGTTCACTTAACAATATATCCTGGAGCTCTTTCTAAATCAGTAAATAGAGATCTTCCTCATTCTTTTTTTTTCAGCTGCGGGGTACTCTGCTGCATGGATACACACAATTAACCAGCCTTTTCCAGTGGGATACTTTATTCCTAGTCTTTTGCTATTGCAAACAATGCTGCAATGTACGTGTGACATTCCATGTATAAGCAGGTGTATCTGTAGGATTCACCTGTGCCATATATTAAAGACATCTATAATTTTAGTAGAAATGGCCTCTGTCCCTTTCAATTAAAAAGAAAAGTTGTTAAAAATAAATTTAAAGGCACTGTGTACACATATTTTTATTCTGATTAAACATACAGAACATAAAACTTACCATTTGAACCATTTTTAAGTGTACAGTTTGTTGGCACCTAGTACATTGACATTATTGCACAACCATCATCACTGTCCATCTCCAGAACTTTCTCATCTTTCCATCCTGAAACTCTGTCTGTTAAACACTAACTCCCTTTTCTTCCCCCACGCTAGTCCCTGGTAACGAGCATTCTACTTTCTTCCTCTATGAATTTGAGTATTTATTCTAAGTACCTCGTATGAATAGAATCATACAATATTTGTCCTTTTGTGTCTGACTTATCTCTTCAAAATTCACTCACCTTGTAGCAAGTGTCATCATGTCCTGTTCAAAGCTGAACAACATTCCATTGTATGGATAGACCACATTTCGTTTATCCATTCAACCATTCATGGACTTTTGGGTGGTTTCTAGCTTTTGATTACTGTGAATAAGCACATTTTTAAAAACAGAGGTACGTTTCTCATTCATCCCGTCCCCAAGGCCCTTACCCAAAGAAATCTGATGCCAGTATTTTTGTTTGTGGTTCCAGAGTCAGTCTCTGAAAATGTAAGCACTCCAGATACAAAAAACAGCTTCCTGTACACATTGTCCTGAACCTTGTTTTTTATCTTCAGTGGACAATACGTCTTGGAGGTTGTCCATATTAGTACCTATTGATCTGCCTTGAAATTTTTTCCAGTGTATATTTTTAATTTGAGCTGGAGCTGTCTTCTGAGTCCAAAAGCTTTTAAGTTTGATTAGGTGCCATTTGTTTATTTTGGCTTTGATTTCTTTTGCCTTGGGAGGCTGATCTGTGAAAGTATCACTACAATTTGTGTCTGAGAATGTTTTGCCTATGTTCTCTTCTAGGAGCTTTTTTGGGGTCATGTCTTATATTTAAGTCTTTAAACCATTTTGAGTTTATTTTTGTGTATGGTGTGAGGGAGTGTTCTAACTTCATTGGTTTACATGGGGCTGTCCAGCTGTCCCAGCACCACTTGCTGAAGAGACTGTCTTTTCTCCATTGTGTATTCTCACGCCCTTTGTTGAAGATTAAGTGACCATAGGTGTGTGGGTTTACTTCTGGGCTCTCTATTCTGTTCCATTCATCTATATGTCTTTGTGTGTGTGTGTGTGTGTGTGTGTGTGTGTGTGTGTGTGCCAAAACATGCTGTTTTGATTACTGTAGCTTTGTAGTATTGTCTAAAATCTGGGAGGGTTGTGCCTCCATCTTTGTTTTTTAGCAGTCTTTGTACAGCTTTAGCAATTCTGGGTCTTTTGTGGTTCCATATAAATTTTAGGATTATTTGTTCTAGCTCTGTGAAAAATGCCATGGGTAACTTGATAAAGATTACATTAAATCTGTAGATACTTTGGGTAGTATGACCATAATATTAATTCTTCTGATCCAAGAGCAGGGGATATCTTTCCCTTTCTTTGTATTGTCTTCAATTTCCTTTATCAATGTTTTATTCTCAGCATCTAGGTCTTTCACATCCTTGGTTAGGTTTATTCCTATGGGTTTTTTGGGAGGGGGTGCAATTATAAATGGAATTTTAGTTTTACTTTTCTTTTCTGATATGTCATTGTTAGTGTAAAGAAAGGCAACAGACTTCTGTGTATTGCTCCTGTATGCTGCTACCTTGCTGAATTCGTTTATTAGTTCCAACAGTTTTTGTGTGGAGTCTTTAGGGTTTTCTTCACAGGGTATCCTGTTATGTGCATACAGTGACAGTGTTCCTCTGCCCTTCCAGTTTGGATCCCTTCTATTTCTTTTTCTTTTCCGATTGCTGTGGCTGGGGCCTCCAGTACTATGTTGAATAGAAATGTTGAGAATCGGCATCCTTGAGTGCTTTAACAACCTTTAACAGATGTGCTGAGTTTTCATATGAAGATGCCAGGCCTCAAGTAGAATTTGGTAGTGATGCAGGAAAGATCAAATCCTCTTCAGCACCATGAAAAGGGGACCCACTGAGTCTAAAGGACTAGACATGCAAATAGAAGACAAATGGTTTAGGCTGAATGGTCTTCAGAGAAAACTAATATTGCCTTTGTCTTATGTGTTTTTTCTTAGGTGCCAGCCTGACGCCCTTTATGATGGGGAACTGCAACAAGACCCCAAGGACCCAAAACTCCAGTTTGCATGACTAGAGCCCATCCTCCCAACCTGTGATACTAAACAGAAGAGAACGTCTGTGCTCATCTGAGTGGACCTGCTAGGCATTCTAGAACATGGGCAGGAACCAAGAGGTGCAAACCTCCCCTTAAAGAAAGGAAAACTGTTTCTCAGAGAAAGGAGATGGTTTACAGGCTGAGAGGCTTGCAGAGGGGATTGGATAAAGGCAGAAAGCAAATCAAAGGTGACAAAGCCAGGAGTGGGGGAGGACAGATTCAGGGAGGGAAGCATCTATATTAGCTATACCAGGACTGACCAAGAAATGAAATGTAAATTTTTAAATTGTCTTTGAGAAATATGCTACTAAATTGTTCTGAAATTTTTTGAAGAAATTTGTTAACATTAAATTTCATATAAGCCAGGCACACATGTCATAAATCTTCTGGCAGCCATAATTTTAAAAAGTAAAAAGAAACAAGTAAAATTAATTTTAACAAGATATTCAAAATATTGCTATTTCAAAATGTAATAAATACAAATATATCACTGAACTAATTTACATTTTTGTACTAAGTCATTTGAAATCGTGTGTGCATTTGGCACATTATTTCTATTCATATGGTGTATTTTCATTGGTAATATTGTATCTCATTTAGATTTCATTAAATTCACAATTGAAAAACTAGATTCATGTGTGGAACTTATTTCAAACATACTTAAAAGTTTTCTAATACCTGGATTGTATATATTTTTTACTTATATTGAATTTAATTTAAATTAAAATTTAAAATTGATTTCCTCACTCACATGAGCCACATTTCAAGAACTCCTGAAGAAAAAGAACGTAGTTGAGGAGGTGGCTGTGCTTATATTAAAGTTAGAGTAATTAAGGCAATGTGGTGTTGATGTTGGGACAGAGAAACAGACCATTAGAACAGGAACAGATCTAAACCTAAAACAAACACGCATACACATGAAATTTTTTAACCATTTTTAAAATTTGTTTATGTATTTATTTTACAATATCATATTTCTTAACTGAATATAGTTGATGTAGTATGATACGTTACAGGTATACAATATAGTGAGTCACAAAGTTTTAAAGGTTATAGTCCATTTGTAGTTAGTGTAAAATACGGGCTCTACTCCCCACGTTGTACAGCACAGCCTTGCAGCTCATTTTATACCTGACAGTTTGTACCTCTTAATCCTCCACCTCCATCCTGCCCCTCCCCCTCCCCTCTCCCCGCTGGTAACCATGAACTAGTTCCTTCTCTACATCTGTGAGTCTGTTTCTTTTCTGTTATATTCACTAGTTTATTGTATTTTTTTTTTAGATTCCACATGTAAGTGGTACCTTGCAGTATTTGTCTTTCTCTGTCTCACTTATTTCACTTAGCACAATGCCCTCCAAGTCCATCCGTGCTGCACACCGGAAATGAATACAACATTTCAAATCAACTGTACTTCAATTAAAAAGCAAGCAAGCAACCAACCAACCAACCCACCCATTTAAAATATGGGCAGAAGAACTGAACAGACATTTTTACAAAAGAGGACATGCAGATGGCCCTCAGGAACATGAAAAATTGTCTAACATCACTAATACCAGGGGAATGCAAATCAAAATCACAATAAGACATCATCTCACACTTGTCAGAATGGCCATCACCAAAAAGAACACCAATAACAAATGCTGGCAAGGACGTGGAGAAAAGGGAACCTTTGTACACTGTTGGGGGGAATGTAAATTGGTGCAGCCACCATGGAGAACAATATGGAGGTTTCTCAAAAACCTAAAAATAGAACCACCATATGGCCCAGCAATTCCACTCCTGGGCAAATGTCTGAGAAAAACAAAAACATTAATTCAAAAAGATACGTACTCCCTACTATTAACAGCAACATTATTTATAATCGCCAAGATATGGAAGCATCCTAAGTTCACATCAATAGATGAGTGGATAAATAAGATGTAGCATATATATGTAATGGAATACAGCTCACCCATTAAAAAGGAGGATATTTTGCCATTTGCAGCCCTCCATTCCTTTTTTCTTTTCTTCCCCCCACTTCAAAACCCAGAATTTTAGGGGGAGGATCTAGCTCAAGTGGACGAGTGCATGCTTAGCATGCATGAGGTCCTGGGTTAAATCCCCAGTACCTCCTCCAAAAATAAGTAAATAAACCTAATTACTCACCCCAAAAATAAACAACTAAAAAAAATTTTAAACCCAGAATTTTATAACTGGCATAAACATTTCCATTGCATCAAAAATAACAAAATACCTAGAAATAAACCTAACCTATACTCTGAAAACTGTAAAACATTGCTGAAGAAAATTGAAGGTACAAAGAAATGGAAGGGTATCTTGTGCTCTTGGATTGGAAGAATCAACATCAAAATGGCCATACTACCCAAAGCAATCTACAGACCCAATGTAACCCTTGTCAAAATACTCACAACATGTTCCACAGAACTGGAGCAAAAAAGTCCAAAATTTATACGGAACCATAAAAAAGCATGAATTCCCAAAGCAATTTTTTGTAGGTCTTTTTTTTCTCTTTCTTCTTTTTGTTCTCTTTTCTTAGGGTTTGATGACTAGAGAAGTTCCTTTAACATTTGTTGTCTGGCTGCTTTGGTGGTGCTGAATTCTTTTAGCTTTTGTTTGTCTGTGATGCTGTGATTTCTCCATCAAACTCGAATGAGAGCCTTGCTGGATAGAATATTCTTCGTTGTAAGTTTTTCCCTTTGATCACTTTAAATATATCGTGCCACTCCCTTCTGGCCAGTATAGTGTCTGCTCAAAAATCAGCTGATAACCTTACGACAGTTCCCTTGGATGTTATTTGTTGATTTTCTCTTGATAATTTTAATATTTTCTCCTTATCCTTAATTTTTGTCAATTTGATTACAGTGTGACTTGGTGTGTTCTTCTTTGGGTTGATCCTATGTGAACTCTCTGCATATTCTGGACTTGGGTGACTGTTTCCTTTCCCAAGTTGGGGAAGTTTTTAGTTTGTATCTCTTCAAAAATTTTGTCTGGTCCTTTCTCTCTCTCTTCTTTTTCTGGGAACACTATAATGAAAATATTGGAGTGCTTCATGCTGTCCCAGAGTTCTCTTAAACTAGCCTCATTTCTTTTCATTCTTTTTTCTGTTCTGCAGTAGTGATTTCTACTCATCTGTCTTCTAGCCCACTCATCCATTCTTTTGCCTCATTTAATCTATTCTTGGTTCCTTCTAGAGTGTTATTCATTTCAGTGATTTTATTCTTCAACTCTGGGTGTTCTTTATATTTTCCAACTCTGCTAAGAACTTCCCTCTGTGCATCTGTACTCTTGAGTTCTCTGAGCATCTTGGCCATCATTACTTTAAACTCTTTCTCGCATAAATTGCCTGTCTCCTCATCAGTTACTTCTTCTGGGATTTTATCTTGTGCCTTT